>NC_086290.1:39628378-40248879 GCF_963924245.1 Chroicocephalus ridibundus | reverse complement strand
CAGTCTTCTGTGCCTGCATTGTTAGTTACCTTTCAGTAGGGATACGGATGCACAATAATGCTGAAAAGCTACAGGAGGGATGTAAACACCACAAATTTCATGTGTCTGCGGCTCGTGAATATCACTGAAGATGAAGCAGTGTAAAGACCTTCTCCATAGAAACGGCTTCCCCTTCCTCCCCTCCTGTCGTACATGGCATCCTGCTGGCGTTTTTGCTACTTGAAGAACTCCGAGGAGTTTATAATGTGACATCCCGGCTGCACGCTGATAGTGGAGCCAGGGCTGTCCTTCCCCTCATGACAGTCCCATATGTTCAATTAAACAATCAGGAAAACTTTCAGTTGGGTGATACCTACTGACTTTACGGATCACTCAGCTAAAAATCCCTGATGTACTTTGAAAATGTCCTTTTTTCTCCACCTCCAAATAAACTCCAACGTTCTCCATTCCTGTAGCAGGACAAGTATGTTTCAGATTTTGAAAACTCTCTAGCTTTAAATAACTGAAAACACCTACCTTAAAACCTTCCTCATGCAGCAGTTCTGCTATGCTCAGGAATCTGGGGCGGAAGGACTTCTGAAAAAGGAAATTTATTAGATACAGCATCAAAGCTAGGATTTAGAAATGGTGATTTTTATTGGGCAACATGAAGCCTCTCCAGGCTGTGCTGAGGCAAATAAACCTTCCTGTGCCAAGAGCGTGTGTGTGCGTGCAGAAATGCCTGGATGTGCCTGCACAGTGCCATTCCAAGAAAACTGTTTGGCTCCTGAAGCCTAAGTCCCTCCCAGCTAAGACATGTTTTGTTACAACACCGGGGTAAGTGTTCTTATACTAAGTCTGACTGCAACTACAGAAGAGTTACTACTGCGTATTAAATATCTGGGCAATTGCCTTCTCAAATACACCAACTAGAGTCTCCTCTGCTCTTAATTAAATATATATATATTTTTTTTTTTTTTCATTCATTGCTCAAACATTTGGTCTTCTCTTCTGGCAGATAACACATACGGACAGGCTTTGGGCTGCCTTTGGATGCTCTGTTTGCAAATTCACATGAACAAGAGCCCGCGTTTGTGTTCATTTCTAACTCGCACAGGCATATGGAAGTGGAAAGCACAAAACCACTCAGGAGACTGGGACACCCTATTCCCTGAATGCCCAGGTACTTAGGGCACCTTTGAAAGACTCTCTCATAATGTATACCCAGATCCAACATGATTTAAAAGAAGATAATATGACCTCCTGTAGACATCTGCACTTGAACAAGCCACTTTAGAGTAACAGCTGAGTAAAAATTCGATACCAGCATAATTTTCTTTGGGATGTTGAAAGTACAGCAATGCAAAGACCAGATGCAACACATGCCCTTCTCACCACCGAGGCAGGCCAAACCTTGCTTTTAACCTTAGCCTGCTCTGGCCATTTGCAAGTAAGATTATTGCAGGCTCCCTTGTTGCTGCTGAAGCTACTGATAGCTTAACCTTTATGAGTGAGCGCGCAATATTCTGAAGGGTGAACAACTTCCTCTGAGGAAAAGGAGTCAACAGGATTTTTCCCCAGCACTCAGAAAGAACCTCATTCTGAAAGCCATCTCGTTCTGTATGCTAACTGGAAAATATAAATATACAATGTGACAGCGTTGGCAGCTTCCCAGTCTGAGAGAACGGTTCTGCCTTCTGGTCAGGGGGACTGGCTTTCACAACAGTATTATAAACTTCTATCAAACATGTACTGAACACTTGTGACACATAAAACAGCCTCTCCATGAAAAGAAATTACAGCTGTCAGCTTGCATCGGAGCAGCCTCAGATTTACAAGCTGGCTGAAAGAACCTGTGTAAGAAACCATTAGTTACTAAAGGTGAAAAGTACAAGCAGATTTATTTAGTGGAAGATATTTATTGTAGGAGAATTGTACTTTTTTTCCTTTATTGGAAAAGTTCTGTTTCCTATAACCTCTCTCTCATGTTTGCTAGCACGCCTTACTATTTGTAAGGGGCTACGTCCTCAGTTAATTCAGTACAGCTAGACTAGCTCTTACTAAAACCAGCTCAAAACGAAGCCCCGTCATCTCCTGTGATAATCTTGAGTTTTGTACCCAAATCCACTGTGGAGCATGCAAAAAATCTGGTATCTAAGGAACCAAGGCAGAAGGTTACCTTGAAAAACAGACTTGGAGTGCTGGGATTTAAAAATAAAATACTCCATCAATGCTTTCCGCATCTCGTGGTCACCAGCACAGATGTAAGACAGATGCACTCCATCCCAGAGATATCACTGAATAGCCCAATCAGGAAAGAAAATAAAACGAGCTTTTCAACTCCTCTTGCTTAAAATATAAATTATTTAGTGGCAGGCTCAGGGTTTCAGCATCATAGATTTCCCCAAATTGTGAGAAGAAAAGAGGTCAGATTATCAGCTTGCATAAACTGGCAGAGACTCATTTGTCTAACAAGGGAGCTGTACTCTGTTTACCCTGGGAGCATCAGGCCTTCAAAACCCTGGGGACCCTCGACCTGTGCAATGTCGGCGTGCTCACAGCTGAAGGACGACCCAGGGAGCCTGCAGTCCCGGCTGGCTGCCAGCCTGCCTCATGCGGTCCCGCAGGTGGCAAGGAGTGCTCGTCTCTTTGACCTTGAGGAGGATTACTTTGCTCGCAACACTTCTGGGTGGCCCCAGTAGGTTTGCCACTGGAACAGCGACCTCTGAGTACACCAAGGTGGAAGCCCCTCAGCAGCGCTGGGTTCATTACCTGGGCATACTGGAACCTGTTTGTACGGCAGATTGCAGCACAGCCATTTGACTCCTGATTTGCAAACTAATCCAGAGTGAAACGTTTGCAAGGAAACTAAGATCTCCCTCTCTACTATTGTTAACTACATCTATTTGACTTCCACCTTCAAGAAGGCAGCCTCCTCTCACCCCAACATAATTATTAGCAATGGCATAAAGATGCAGTGTACCAAATAAACTAAATATGTTGCGCCTAGATACTTTAGAGGGAAGCAGAACTCACAACCATTTGGCTTCTTATTTCTCTCTCTGCAAGAGCCAAAAGTCCAGTCTAAAAATCAGAGTGAGCCGCTAGTCACGCAGCAATGAAGCCTTTGAAAGCGGGGTATGTTTTGAGTTCACCATCCACTGCAGACAGAACACAGCACCTTCCTGAGAGACAACCACGTGGGCTGGTGTACCTGTGCGAGAGCCGGCCCCGAGTGCACCAGAACAGCTCGCAGAAACCATCCTGAAGGTTAAAAGCCAGGGGCCTCCACCCAGGGAGGGACCTCCACCTCGTCACCCCCTCACAGCAACGACATTTAAACATTATGGGGAGAGCGGCAACCTGGTATCTGTCCTTCTGAGCCTGTTTCTCCCCGCTGAGGACACCCTGACAGCGTTGCCAGTTTGAGGCAGATGACCTCATGCGTGTGATTAAAAGGAGACCGATGCTGCTGCTGGTGAGCGCCCGCTCCCGCCCCGGCCCGCAGCGAGGGCTCCCCCCTCCTCGGCCCGCGGCGCCCGGGGAGGCCGCTCCAGGCCCAGGCGCCAGCCCCAGGGCGGCCCCGCACCGCCCGGTCTCACCAGGCCCCACCTCCCCTCTGCTCCCAAACAGGCCCCTGGAGAGCAGGTGGGCGACAAACTCCAGCGTGGGGAGGGAGCAGCACGTGGTTCTCAGCGTTAACTTTACACTCCTTGTTTTGGAGCCTCATTATATAAGAAATATGCTAAGATGAAGAGAGACCTTCAAGCGATTGATCCATTGTTCTCAAGTCTCTTTTGCAAGAAGATGAACTGTAAACCACTCATTAAAATGGACGGAATCTTGTTACTTAAAAGTTTGGAGGGAGGTTGAGGGGGTGAACTTTTGGGGTTGTTTTGTCTTTTTTTTTTTTTTCCTTTTTTTTTCATAAGACCTTTTTACAAAGAACATTTGGCTCAGTTTAACAGATACTGACACAGAACCTACATAAACGCTTTCTACAGCTAAAATTACTCTTTGCTGCCAGTTCCCTTTTAGTTGCTACCGGGAAAATAGACTTAAATTTTAATCTCTGGGCTCCCTCCTCTTTTCTTCTCCTGACTTTTCTTTTCCCTTTTTAAAATGCTGTTTTAAAACGTGCAGTGATTAGATACACAGTAGACATACAATACCACCTGCCCAAAGTTCCATACTGAACTTTTGAACTTTATCTAGGTAGCAAGCAAGGACTTTTCTGCGAATTTGAGCTAACGAAGAGCAACAGCTTTAACCCATAGATGTGTGTATATATGTGTATATTTAAGGACTAAGCAGTAATCTGTGGTAGCAGAAGTCATGTTCCTTTCTGGCCACTTTTCACACACTTCCTTCACATCCTCTGCTGGCACAGACTGCCCAACACATCTTTCACACCCTAGCTGTTCGACAGGAAAATTCATTTATTCTATTTTTTTTTGTTTTATGGGCTTTATGCAATCATGTAGGGCATACGTTTATTACAAGCACAACAGGAAAAGCACGAGGCAATCAGTTGTCTTTATGGGGCTCAAGAATGTTCTAGTTGCAGTTGAAATGTCTGATTTTTTTTTTTTGAGGAACATACACACATCTCAAAGTTTACAAGTGTATCTGACTTCAGCAGCTCCTGCAGTTGGTAACTGTCCTGAGATAAAGAAACAACTCTTTGTTTTTCTGCCTAGCTACCTTTTCGTCCTGAAACGCACATCCTCCCTACTGATACAGAACTGCGAATGGTTCCTAAGGCAAACCCACCGGGAGCTCCCTCATGTAAAGGCTGTTTGCAGAAACCATTGCACTGGAGGACATTCCCATAATGACACCATTTAAACTTTCTGTCACATATAGCAACTTTGAGGGATGCTGACAGCAAGAGATGAAACCCTAAAGTCCCAGCTCTGGTCTGGAATCACTGGACCTGCAGAACATGTGTCTGAGAGGCAGTCCCCACTAGGAGAGCGCTCTGGCAAGATACAGAAACCAGAAACATTACTAGCATTGGTTCTTCCTTTCTGAGCTACTTCCTCCTAGCTGATAGGAGCTGCATGGTAGGCAACAATACTGGCTGTGCACCATCATCAAACAGGGAAAGGAGTAATGGCAGCCATGCCTCTAGGCAGCCATGCCAGCAGGCTGCAGGGTGAAGACTGTTGTCCTTTAATCCCTCACCCCATTACACTCAAGTATATTCCCATCGTGACTTGGATGAGGAGAGGAACACGACAGTGCCATACCTGGTGGAGGCCTAAAAGCGTTACACCAATAATTACCCCACAACACCTTAAGATCATCATGTTTTCTACACTGTTGGATGATGATACAGCTCTGCCTGGAATGAAACATATGCCTCTATGGGGAAAGCTTAGCAGGTCCCGCTTTGCAGTACCGAAACTGTCTCACTCTTTTGGGGGGAGTGGAGGGGAACCGGTTTCAAAAGGGCAAGAGTCAGTGTACAAGTGAAGGGAGTTTATATGTCAGGATTGGAAAGTAGCATCCCTAGGGCTCCCACTTCGGAGGGAGCAAGGGAGGGGCTCTGAGCAATAACTGGGACGTCTCTCTGATCTCATCGTCTACGAGCTTTGTTCCCCACAGGAAGGTGGCTTCTAACTCTCTGATCCCATGCCTCTGCTTGCAGCAATCCCTGGGGTTTGGACCCCAGCAAACTTCTGCAGCTCCCAGTAGAAACTATCAGGAGCCAGAGGGAAAAAACCCAGGCCAGCCCCAGGGAATGCAGTAAAGATCTCTCCGTGGTGTTTGTTCCCCACTGTCTTACTGCACTTCAAGCTGCATCGGACAGAAACACATTTAAACCATAAAGGCACATGAATGAAAACATGGCAACAGTTAACGAGTTCCTCTGTGTCAGTCCTTTCTCAGCTTTGATTTTTAGGACTCACCTGGATTCCAATCAAAATTCCTTCTTTAGGAAACGTAAACCCCGTGGCAAGAATAGCCTTCTGGAAGGCAGAGTACACATCCTCCCCGAAGCATGCGACCTGGGGAAAGGCATCAAGAAGGTTGCATGAGGGGAAAAATGAAAACGAACCCAAAACCACTGCTTTAAAAAGAAACATGAATGACATTTTAAATAGGCTCTTTTGACTTCTTCATGCAGAATCAGACTGCTTTTGCATGGAGTCTGCAGGCGGGGGGGGAAATGAATCAGAAGATCACTGCAGACAAATCTCATAATTTTAATGAAGCAATAACGAAGGAATAAGCAACGCTTTAGTTTCAAACAGCACACCAAAGAGTAATAAGAATTGATTCTGCTGAGTTATGGAAATGCTGTATACAGCCTCTGCTCCAATGTTTGTGAGTGCACTGCAAATTCTTTAAAATTATCTAATGCTAAATACCAGGGAGGGTTCTGCGCGCAGGCAGGTTTCTCTGTGCGCACGCTGCAAACTTGGGTGAGACAACACTGGTGCTGTCATGCACTTCTGGCGATTCTTGGGATTATAAACCATGGTAAAGGTGCATTTCTATTAAAAGTCCACAGATGTACGAAATTCAAGTAAAACATTCTTAGGAAAACAACAAAGCAATCATGCCAATTCATAATAATTTGTTTTATATATACAAAAACTTGATAAAGAAATCAATAAAAATCATTTAGCAGTTCTCCATCATTCAAAACTGCCTGTGGAGCTTGGCTGCTGTCATACGGTAACGATCTTCTGAAAGAACTAAACCGTGTTTCTTACCAAAATTTGGAATTCCGATGACAAGAGGAAGAATGCATGTGCTTTTGTGAAAGTTAAAAGAGAAAAAAAAAACCCAAAACCCTCACTTTTTCTGGCCAACTCCACACTTGCTGAAAAACAGCCAGAAGCAGAAACTGCCACAGTTTTTCCTCTTTGAGATAACAAATGTACACACATATACACATGCCATGAAGGGGAGGATTGAGAATTGCTCTCCCCTTTTCCTCTACGGCCCTTCCCCTCACAGAGCGAGCCCTCACACTCATGGTCTCACTGTTACCATGGTGAGCAGAAACCAGCATTTCGCGTAAGAAGAAGAACAAATGATGATTTTCCAGATCTTCTGCAGTAAAAAAAGAACAACCAACCAAACAAAAATCCCACAAGGGCAGGGATAAAAAAAAAAAATCATGACAACTAGTATATCTCAGCTTTTCTCTAAAAACTCATCCTTGAGTGTTCATTGTGTTCCACAGTGTATCCAGCTGAGGGGTTTCCATGGGCGGTGGACAGCTGCTGCCTTGTAAGCTTGGACCAGGGGTTTCCAGCCTGCCAGGAGAGGTTTAGCCCTATGGCATGGTCAAAACAGCCCCGATGCTCAAAGGGATCCCCACCACTGTGTCTTCTACTATTGTGGGAACCACCACTTCCAGCTAAATACTGGAATTTGTCACTTCCAGATAGATGTGACAAATTCAAGCCCAAATCAAGCCATGTGTGGGAAGAGTGTCTTTGAGGAATAATTGAGCATTTTACCCAAAGCAAGTTATTATCCTTACTTCACTCATAAGGAAGACTTCCATAACTGTCACAGTTTATGGCATTTGTGAATATGGATCTTTCCAACTCATAAAAGTTAATAACCCCTCCTTTATGACCAAGGTAATCTCTAACTCCATATAAAGCTCAGAAAAATAATTCTTGCCCTTAGCTACATTTTTTTATACCGTTCTTTTTTTTTGGGGAGGTGGGGAGTGGAGGGTGGTGTCTGTGTAGTCAATTTTGTTCTGAAAGTAAGGAAGTCATGGAAGTTACTTGGTGTTTTTCTGCCCGTTAACTACACTGAAAAGAAATCTTCTGCAATACTGGTTTCCCACACATTACGAAGAGCAAAATAAAGCAATTCTGGAGAGATGTAGGAGACCGAAGGCTGTTCTTACTGTGTATCTGGGTACAGCGCTTTGTCATACTAAAATGGTAAATCTATCCTAATGAAAACAGCTCAAGTAGACATACCCAAGCTGATATCAAACGGAGCAGTCCAGGCTCTGACACCTGCCTAGCTGTGGTAGAGCAGAGTTAAGTCTAACCCACTTGCCTCAGTATTTAATCACCTCCCAAATGCGCTTTCTAGCCCAGAATAAGTTTCTTGCTATTGCAACTCTTTTCTAGAGTAACAGGGTATATTTACGGAAGCTATTGACAGCTCAGCAATAACTCATAAACAAACCTCTTTGTGCCTGATGATTTAATATCTCTTCAAATGCCGTAGATGGAAACCTCTACCCCTTGAGGGGCGAGGGCTCCCATCAGTGCTGAGCCTCCGCAGGAAGAGGAAGAGCTTTGTGCCTTTACAGCTGGCCACGCGCACGCCAGAGAGACGTCGCAGAAGCCCCTCACAGCCCTGCTGTAGAAGAGTGGGTAAAGCAGCCCAGTCTCCCCCGCATCCTACCAACAGTCAATACTGCAGCCATCACATTTTATTCACTCTTTCTCGCCTTTTGCGCCTTGGGACCTGCCTCAATAGTTACCAGGCAACAACAAAAATATCACTACACGCGTTTGTTGCCTTTAAATAACTAGCACGTTCCAAGACCAAACGCTCATGACCTGGAGTCTCGATATTGCTATTCTGGCATGTGTCGATGAGGGGTTTTGAAAGCTGTAAGCGCTTGTCTGTCTAGAAGCAGGTGATTCATAAAACGGACTGATGCACTGAGAACCTCCCAGAACCCAACAGCTCTCAGATGAACTCATTTCAGGCTGTCACACAGACCAGGTCCAATTCAGGGAGCCGACATGCAGGTAAAGAGGGACATCCAGTGGCTGAATAAACTGGGTTTTCCAGGACTACGTGTTTTTACGGCTAAGAAAGATGTTTTCAATTTTCTGAAGAAGCTACAGATGCCATCATGATTCAGGCAGCATTAAGATCACTTTCAAAGATTCACGATGTTTAAAGGCAACTTGGTTTAAAAAAAAATAGAAAATCTAAAAGATACCTCCCCAGTAGAGGCCATTTCACATCGGAGAACAGGGTCAGCATCTCTCAGCCGGGACCAAGAAAACATTGGGGCCTGGTGAAAGAACAAGGCGGAAGGGAGAGAGAGAATGAAAATTTAATGGATCATTTAAAAAAACCAAACATCCAGCTACACTTGGAAGTGACAGAAAGAGACAGAAAGAATTAAGGGTGATAAGCAAAGGAGTACTTGGCAAATGAGTTCCCGCAGCATCTTGATGACGGACTGGAACAAACAAACATGTATTTCCCCAATAAATCATCTTTCCAACTCTTGCAGTCTTGCTCACATTCTGATGTCAGATTTCTAATCTGTGGTAGCCCACTATCACTATAACTTTTAGGACACATTTTAAAACAGAAAGGCTGCAAAGCACCTAATTCATGAAACGAGGAGAGAAATTACCTGAAGTCAGTTTTTCTGAGACAACTGTTCTCTAACAGAAATTTTTCATTCACAGGAATCAAACCAATCCACAACACCACACTCTTTTGGCGTAAACCAGATGAAACTTTGCAAATGATTTACGTATTTTCCCTCCCTGCCCCCCTCCCCCGAAATACACACCCATAACTTTTTTTTTATCATTTGTATGAAAATATTAAAACCGCTGATTATTATATGAGGACTTCGGTCACTGCGGTCTCTGAGTTCTCTTGTCTAATTTCACCTTAAAATAAAAAGGGTGGGGAAGTGGGGAGAGAGAAAATCTCTCTGTTGAAGAGCCAACGACCACATGTGGCAAAAATGAAACAAATTTTCTGCTAAGGAGAAATTTTCTACGGGGCTAGAAAGACTAGGGAAAATATAGGCCCTTTCTGGAAGGAAACAGGAGACCTGGTCACCTAGGATATGGAGAAGGCCGAGATACTCGATGGCTTTTTTGCCTCAGTCTTCACTGGCCACAGTGGCTCTAGCCACATCACCCAAGTCGCAGAAGGCAAAGGCAGGGACTGTGAGAATGAGAAAACCACCCACTATAGGAGAAGATCAGATTCGAGACCATCTGAGGAACCTGAAGGTGCACAAGTCCATGGGAACTGATGAAATCCATCCGCGGGTCCTGAGGGAACTCATGGATGAAGTTGCCAAGCCACTATCCATCGTATTTGAAAAGTCATGGCAGTCTGGTGAAGTTCACACTGACTGGAAAAGGGGAAACATAACCCCCTTTTCAAAAAGGGAAAAAAGGATGACCCAGGGAACTCCAGGCCAGTCAGGTCTCACCCCTGTGCCCAGACAGATCACGGAGCAGATCCTCCTGGAATCTCTGCTAAGGCACATGGAAAATAAGGGGGTGACTGGTGACAGCCAACATGGCTTCACTAAGGGCAAGATATGCCTCACAAATTTGGTGACCTTCTATGACAGGGTTACAGCATTGGTGGATAAGGGGAGAGCAACAGACATCATCTACCTGGACTTATGCAAAGCTTTTGACACTGTCCCACATGACAACCTGGTCTCTAAATTGGAAAGGCATGGATTTGATGGATGGACCACTCTGCTTTGAGCAACATGGTCTATTGGGAGGTGTCCCTGCCCAGGGCACGGGGTTGGAACTAGGTGATCTTTAAGGTCCCTTCCAACCCAAACCATTCTATGATTCTCTACATCTTAAACTACCACTGGCATTTGCATGAAGACAGCATCCTTGCTGCTTAAAAAATAATCTATTTTTAAATCCAAAGACATAATTCCATTTTTGGAAGTCTCCAAGGGTAACACTGCAGACAAGACAGCTACTGTTTCATGACACCTAACAACGGCCAACTAAAATGTGACATCAGAAATTCATTGCGAAAGGTTTCTCAAAAAATGTCATGTGTCTTTGGGACTTCTAGATCAGTTTTGCTTCTTCTATAAGAAAAGAGAAAATATTTACGGTGGTCAACTCTACAGTCTCAAGCTGAGATATGGCAGTTAAGGTAGACTATTTTTAATGCACATATTGTCTTGACAAGTAACAAGCAACAAAGCCTTCCACCAGCTGCCTAACTTTTGTCTGCCATAAATGTGAAAAGGCACTGGCAGGAGCAGACTCTGGTGCTGGAAATAAATCCTATTTAAAACTTAGCCAGTCATGCTCTATCCAGGAATTAGTATTGGTCAGGCCATGATTCTTGCATCACTCTGCCAGCAAACATGGCAAGATAATATTTCAGTCACTAAAGCTAAAATGGTGGAACTCCGAATCCACAAAGGAGCAGCTATGTTGAGAAAGAAAAGAGTTTCATAGTCTCTTTTCAGAGCATTTAAGAACTACTGGAGAAACAAAATCCCATTTCCATGCAAATATTCCTAGCAATAAAAATGTAAGAGGACAGAAAATATGATGCATGAATAATGAGAACCAGGTTTAACTGGAATATTTTTCAAAGTTTAGCATTTCCAAAGGTATTAGCAGGTTTTTATATTTGACAAATCCACACAGAACACAAGGAGTATAAAAGGCTTTGTAGTGAAGTTTTCAAGAATATAGTTGGGTTTTCCACTCTGTAGCCGGCATTCCCAGGAGAGACAAAACTCTTGACAGTTTAGCTAACAACAGTGCAGAAGCCCCAGGTCTAAATAGTAGAAATTTATAAAAATAAATAAGACTCACAAAAATGAAGAAGTCTCAGATTAGAATTTCAGATAATGCCTGTCAGTAGCACCAAAATAAAATGTAAAATCTACTTATAGACCGAGTGGTTTGCCAACAACCTGAGCTGGCTTGGGCCACAGATTTGGCTTGCATTTTAATAGGTTTGAACATTTAATTAGTAGAAAGACGTTAGGTGTTTTCTGTTTCCTCAATTTTCACTCGATATGGAAGCTATTAAAGCTTGAAAGTTTCTGTATAAACAATTCTCATTATCCATTGTATTTTCTGCACTGCTGTTCTAGATTTTTATGATTAGGAACTTAAATTAATTTTTTTTCTTACACTAAGCATTCAAAAATATCTACCATACACTTTGATATCTTGGGTGCTTAATAGCTCAGTAGGGTAGCTTAGTAATTATGAAAAGTAAAATCTTGGCCCCACTGAAATCAAAGGATCCAAGACTTTCACCCCCATTTTAACTGGTGGGGCAGATAAAGGGGATTCCATACATTCAACAGCCCATGTCCCAAATCCTTAAAATAAAATCTGGGGGGCACTCAAAACACAATCTTCTATATGTCCATACGTATATGAGGTAGTATTATGAAATAGCTTGAACTTCAAGCTATTCTGAAGTTCAATTCTGCAAGTGCATATTTATTACGCCGTTTATAAACATGATTCAGAGAAATAAAGGAAGATTAATTTTATTAATAATCACTGGATAATTTTCTTTTGATTTTTCTCTAAAATTCCCAACATACATTATCTTGACAGAAACTACAAAAGGTCATTTTGGCTTTTAGCCAATGAGTCAATTGTTCTCTCTGGGCATTAAAGTACTAATTGCCTATTAATGCACCAGGTGCTGGCTCTGTTGTGGGTTTTTGAGTGTTCTTTTGGAAACCATACCTTAATTCCAACATATTTGGATGGAATAACGGGATGTTCCAGTGTGGGGAGGGATGACTCATTAATCTCTTTTCCAATCATCACTTTTGTAGCCACATCGATGAAGTCCACACCCAGAGTCTTCGATACAAAAGGGAAGGAGCGTGAAGCCCGCAAGTTGCACTCTATCACCTGATGGGATTAAAAAGGAGAAATACCAGGGTCAGGCACTGTGCAGGGAAGAAATTGGTTCATATTTCTGGAAATCAGTCCTTACTCATCTTGGCAGAGATGCTCTTCAGATTGCCAAATAAGAAATACAGAAATTGCGTTGAATATTACAGACAGTGATGAGGGATGAGTAGTGGCCAGCTTGACATACAAGGAGCCTGATGTTCTGCACCTGAGTTTCATCTCTATTGTCTGAAAATGAGAACTGAGAGCAATCCAGAGTTCGCTCTGTAAAACATGTTGTATTATACCCTAAGTTAATGTGCAAGAGGCACGGGACCCTATGCGCAGGCATTAGGTACAGCCTTTAGAAGCCCACCTTGTTCTTTTTCCACGGCAATGGCACTTCATGAAGGACTGATCTATCCTTACCTTCCATCTACATCCAGAAGTCATTCAGTGCTTAGAAGCACACTATGGAGTTCATTAGCCAAAGAGGAACTGCTGTAAGTGAGAATGAAGGGGGAGCGGAGGGGAGCAAGAATAGGTAATTTAAGACCGGATGGAAAAGGGGGATTATCCAGAGACAACTGAGGAAAAGCAAGGAAGGAAAAACTCCGTTCTGTCCCTCTTTGTAGTTTCTAAATAACTACATGTGAAACAGAAGAAAGATGAAGAACAGTAAGTACATTTTTCTCAACTAATAACCCGAACAAGATTTTTCACCAATAATACATCTCTTCTATACCATGTCAGGTTTTCTTTCCATTCACCTCTTCCTCAATCGTACTCTGCTCACTTTCCTCTTACCACCTTCCATTAGCAACAGAAAGCCAACTGCTACCATAAAGAGTCTGCCATCTGCCGTACTTCTGTTACTGATAGCTACTAGCACCACACTATTTAGATAGCCATCTTAATGGCTTATATTAAAGGCTTAAACACTTAAATTGTTTTGCTTTCTTTACAATGCCTTGGAAGGCTTATTCTAACGATTGAAATAGCTAAAGATGAGAGAGGACATTGGAGATCTAAAAGCAACGATATTCAGTTCACAGGATGAGGCGCAGGCCCCAGTGCTGTCCATCGTATTCCAATCTGTTAGGTTTGGGAAGGACAGCAGCCCACAGCAAAACAAAGGCAGTGTTGACAGGCAATGCCACCGGGCTCACCCACCCTCCGCGTGAGGGCAGGGAGGACGCTCCCTCCCACGCAGGCAGGGAGAGCTGCCTGACTCGGGGTGGCACAGGTGAGCCCCACATCACCAGACCAGGCGGGTTAGGAACCCACAGCTGCTCCTGCCACAGAGCTTCCAGGGCAGGGAGCGCAGGAACCACGCACCTCACTATCCAAAGCAGGGCCTGACTGCCTCCCACAGCCACACGAGCTCTTACCAGCACGTTGTTGCCTCGCACCAAGAACTGAATGTTGAATGGACCAGAGATGGCAAAGGCATTTGCAATCTTTTTTGTAGCCGCTTTTACCTATTAAAAAAAAAAGTGTCTATATAATAAAGAAATAAATTCCACAAAATAGCATCATGGTAATAAATCACCTCACATGTGGATTCCTTTACGTGTCACATTTCTCTACCCCAGCCTGTTTTTTCTCTATACCCTTATTTTGGCAGGAGCATTATCTTTCAGAAGCAAACATGTTCTATCTGCCTGGTTACCTACAGTTCAAAGAGCTATTTGAGGGCGGAAGTAAGAATCAGCTTCATGTGTGAGAAAGCAGGGGAAAGAAGGAGAAAGAGAGAGAATAAAAGCCTACCCTGTCTCTAGCAATTCCTGCCCTGCACACTGGAGCCTTTATACCTTTCTTGGTGAAATAATGAATAATGATGTTTTGCCATTGGAGATTAACTAGTCAGTTTTACAAGTGTCCCAAAAGTCTTTCACCAGCATGCCTGTCCCATCACAGACCAGTGGGAGGTGCCTCAGCAAATACACTCTGGAACAAAATGGGAAAAAACACTATGATCTTCTTTTCTAGGTTTGTCAAGAAATACGTGCCATTTCAGTACAAGCCTTTGAATAGCTTCGCTCCAGGAGGTGACTGTTTTCAGAATCAAGGCCTTGGACATTGTTGTAAACAGAGCTGGAGCACAGAGCCCTGCATTACGGCTCTTGCTAGCTTCCAAGCAAACCCTTAACAGGGTGACATCATGGGGGATGGCACGTTTCATTTAGAAAATTCATTTTGACAACTAACTCTGTATCGTTAAGTTTATTCTTGAAAGGGGAAAAAGTTAAGATTAGGTGGGGTTCATTCATCCTGATATCCTTTCTGGAAAAGCAAGCAGCTAGAAAGTCATACACCTGATCTAATCATTTAAGGACTGTGGGAGAAAAGGAAGTGGAAAGTGAACTGTGGCATATATACGAATTAGGCAATCCTCTACTGCTATGGAAGCTGGTTCTAAACAAATGAAACAAAAAAATCCAATGGCTGTGAAAGTGTGTACATCTATTGCTGAAATTATAGATGAAACTAATGGGATACAGATTGAGATGATCCTATGTACAGTACAGCCGGTCACAGGGGGCACACTGACATCCTACACTTGCACATACCACACTGGCCTTTAAAAAAAAAAACATTGGTGATTTGATTTCTCCATTGGTGATTGAGTTCTCCCAAGCAAAGGGGGAGAGCAGATTCAAACTCTTTATTTTCTCTTTTCAGTGCTAGTGCAACACCTACCTTCTCCAAGGCTCCCTGGCTAATCGTCTGTGTGGGTAACACGAGGGTGGCGTCTCCAGAGTGAACACCTGCATCCTCCACGTGCTCTGAAATAGCATGTGAAACAACCTGCACACAGTCAGAAGAGAGCAGTTAGTCACCTCGCCTGCTCTCGGGACCTGCTCCCCCGTCTCCAGCCCAGCGCAGTCCCCTGAACAGAGCTGTATCCGAAAGAGGATACAGACAGGGGAGAAAAAAGGGAATTTCCCAAGATTTTGGGGAGAATAGGCCTGAAGCAGACACAGGCATATGAACAAGGGGAACACATTAGTGTCTTTTATAGCATGGTTAAGCAAACTGCGAATGTGATAAACATCTACCGCAGCCTGGAGAGCCTAAGGCTTGCTTCCTCTCGCAGAAGGTAAAAGCTAATTAGGCTTTAAACCAGCTCTCTACGTTCTGCTTGCCACGAACAGAAAAAAGTTGTCATTCCGCAATAGAAACAAGTATGGACTAATGTCATTTGTATATTATTGTTCCCCCCGCTCTTTTGTGGTGTTTAAATCGTGGAGAAAAGCAAGCAGAGGAAATTCAGGCCTAAGGATTTAAATGGAATGAATTGCATCAAGGCGCACTACTTGGATACTGAAAAAATGATCTTGTCTGCTGGTTAAAAATGAAGATTGAAAACAGAATATTTCTGTTAAATGTGAAGTTTGTGATTTTTTTTTGCAAGAACTGTCTTTGATTAGTAATGAAATGCAAGGTGAAGTTGCAATAATAAAACAACTGTGGTAATATCGTAACACATGCTGATACTATTCTGATGAAAGTAATTTGTGAAGGCAGTGACTTGTGAATCCAGTAAAAATGACATTCTAAGAGATTCATCCACATGGTTAAGCAATGCTTAAAAACATAACTATTTAGATGTATACAATAAGGTAGGTCGAGCTTTTCAAGCACGATGTTTTTGAACCTAAGATGAATTCATCTTTTCTTGTTTCTCTGCTCTTCTCAGCACGAATCCATGGCTGTACAGTAAATCATTCAAACCACACATTTTTGCAAATCTCCGATCCCGAAAAACAAGTTTAATATTAAAGCAAAGCTAAGTTCTTACTCTTCCTGCCTTGGCTACAGCATCCATTTCCACCTCACGGGCATCTTCGATAAATTTAGTGAGTACCACGGGGTGATCCTGTCATCAAGACAAGACAAAAGACGAAAGTTTTGATTTGAGATTATTTAGGGACCATCCAAGTGCTCCACTATTCATCACTGGAAAACCTTTGCAAGCAGAATCCCACAAGGCCAATCAATTCATAACCTTATTTCCACAGATAAGTGAACTTCGCGAAGAAATAATGGGGGAAACTTGGCGTGATTTCCCCAAAGCCACGGGTGCATTAGTTTGAGTCTTCCATAATGTCACCATGACAGGAAAATTTGGGGCAAGACCACAAAGAGCTTTTAAGTGAGATCATGGCAAAAAGACAGTGGGATGTGTGCATGGGTCCAGTGACCTCTGATTCTGTCTCCCAAAGACAGTCCCTGTCTCCAAGATCTCCAGTTCTTCCTCCCTCTGAGCCTCCCAGCCACCTCACTAAATGTACGGCTTCACAAAGTAATTGATTTGCCATACTTAATGACTTTCTATAGTGGCTGTTTGCTGTTTTAGAGAGTCTCATATTTTAGGCAACTGATCCATTCATTTCTCATTTCTCTGCCTGGTTTCCTAGGTCTCCAAGGGAGAGGTTGCCACTAATTACAGCTGGCCAGGAATGACCTGCCCTTGACTCTCAATACCTTCCCTGGTATACATTGTTTTCCTTCTTCCCTTCCTCTTCTTCCTGCCTGTCTCTGGGATGCTAGCACACACTTCCCACTCTCCTCTAATGCTTTCTTCATCCAGCCACCTGCTCCAACAGACAGTTAAAAACCTAATCCACATTCCTCCTGGCCAGCTTTGTGTCTCAACATTTTACCTGTCCTATCCACTATTAACTGCCTGTTATTTATTAGAGAATAAAATGGAATAAATGGCAGTCTGTGCATGCTCAAAAGGCTCCTCTTGAAAAAATATAAAGCAACTCCAAAAGTTACAAGACACAATTCCTTACATTTATCAGTACAAGGGTAAATTCACAGGCAAGGACAATGCCGCAGCCTACACTGTTTCATAAATTTAGTGCCTTGTGTCCTGTAACTTTCTGTCTTGGTGCAGTTTTTCATCAGGAAGATTTTATATGTGCATACAACCTTGTTTACTCCAATTTGTCTCAACTTGCACAAGAAGTTTTGAACATTATTGACAACATAAATGCCATAATGACACAACACCATAACGGCAAAGTCGCTAAAACAACAGAATAACACTGGTCAGGCACTTTACCTGGAGATGCTCCATTGGATGGAGCAGAACTGGGTAAGGCTTTGTAACCAGAAAAATGAAGCCTGTGTCCCACTCACGTTCCGTCGTATGCTCACAACTAATACTGCTACGTGGAACTACTCACAGGCCAGAAGAGCCTTGACAAGACTAAAAAAAACCTCCCTAATTTAAAAGCAGAATACAGTACTTTTGTTCTGCTTTGCATCAACTGTATTATAGCTTTTGTCAATATAAAATGCTGGATGAAGAAAGAAGTCTTCCCTTAGCAGTTTGACTACACTAGCAAATATTAAGCATGTCAATCTAGTGTAAGCCTCTGCAAGATCAGGGCCAGAGCACCCAAAGCCTCATGGTGTGCCACCGCTCATGTCTGCAGCAGGCGTCAGTGCCTTGTTTGTGTAGCAGAACTGGACATCATAAGGATCCCATGGGAACACCCACTCTTTCCCCTGCGAACGCATCATGTACTGTCAAAGACTTCAACTCCCAGCAGGGCCTCCTGTACCAGTGATGAGACCTCTCAGCAATGAAGAATATCATTGCCCAATTCAAGTCAATCAAACTGTGACAAGTTAAGGTGACCAAGGGTCGCTTTCCTGGGCTTCAGCCTCCCATAGGGTACCCATTGTCATCATAAAGCCATCCAACGGCATAAGAAAGTGATCTGTCCCACTCAATGTGGCTTGAGGCTACTGCCTGGTCTGCTTCCGCGAGCGGGTGGGGAAACACAAGGCAGACAACATCACCAAGCAGAGAGAGAAGCCAGGTGTTCTGGGAGGCTGAGCACTGCTAAGGACCTGGTTTCTACCACAGGCTGGCCCGTAGTCTTTTGAGGATTAGTTATACAATTCCTTCTGATGGAAGTAACAGTGGCACTCTCCCGCTTTCCAAAATCCCTTTAAAGTTATTCAGAGATGATAGCAAGTGGTCTGGCTTGCCTCCACACTACCCTGTCCTTCAGGATATTATTACTTCGCAAGGTATCTCCCTTTCATTCCATTTTTCTTGCTGAAATGATAAACTTTCATCATTTGCCTCATGCACCTAAAAACCACATTGTTGTGTTTTCAGAGAGTTCCTCTTTGACTTAGTTATTTTTAAGTCCAAGATTCCTGTGACAGTAGTGTTTATGGTGCTACAGTACTGTTCTGAACAGTCACCATTCCAAAAAAAAAAAAAACACAGGGGGGATAATAACCCGTGGAAGACAACAGACCAAAAGGTGAGGCCAAACTCAGAGACTGTTGAAAGGTCAGACTTTGAATTCTGTATGTTCTTCATTCAATCTCGATCGTTTAACTTTCTCCTCCCATACTCGCATCTTTCCGAACATCCCTTGCACAATAACACTGATAGAAGGCACAGAAGAAATTCAGGCTTTGAGTTGTTTACTATGTTCTGAAGTATTCATGTCTTTGGGAAATTGCTCGTATTTTTCTTTTCTAAATTTCAACGTACTGGACCTTCCCTTTGCTAGAAAAAAAGACACTTTCAAAATTCCCAAATTAGCTTTTGAAAAACATTTAAGACAGAAACTAGCGCTTTCATCTTCTGCATTACATACTCTGCAGATCAATAATCCCACTGGATTAATAGTAAGCAGGCAGCAGTCCTGCTTTTGTATCTGAAGAAAATGGAACTCAGTAGATGATTTGGAGTTAAATGTCACAGCGAAATCTTGCAAATGTTCCTGCATTTAGAAGGGGGAAAAAAAAACAGGTCATTTGTGAGAGAGAAGTTGCTAGTATGAAGCCAGTTCAAAGAAGCCAGAAAACAGTTCCGAAACTGAGTGAAAGATTCTATCCGTTCCATGCTGGTTGCTGCTACTAGCAAGCTCGGATGGGGTAGGAAGGGTCTCAGCCCACTAGCCAACATTTATTGATATAATTAACTGGTCAGAAATGGGTGCCTATGTACAACCACTAACTGCTGTCCCCGCTCCGTGCAGGCACGCCAATGGTACCAGTGAGGATGCTTGCGCAGGCTCCCATGGTCTGCCTCTTAGGGAACAAACTGAGGAGTCAAACTCTAATTTCACTGGCTCCTCCCCAAATGAAGAAGGGAAAGAGGGAGGAAGACACAATACAGAAACAAAGAGATGGAAAACACAGTAGAGATGAAACAAATAGAGCAAACACAAAAAGAAAAAGCAGTAGCAGCACAAAGACTGGTACCTGAGAGACTCTGGTGGCTTCTGCTAAGAACTTCTTCATTTCCTCTTCAGAGAAGACTACATTCATTGCAGACCCACTGTGAGAACGGCAAAGAAAAGAAAACAGGTCAGCTTCTTTTATGACTTCAAGGAGACGTCAGTGTTAGACATCACAGCACAGGATGGTCAACTACCCTTGTATGACAGGCTAGCTGAGCAAACCCCTGACTCCAGCTACTTGCTCCTCTCTTGGCTGAAAGGCAGAGCCGGTACCTAGTGAACCTCCATTATACCTCCCAGAGAAGAGACGTGACCTCCAGACCCATAACAAAGAATCAAATAAAGAACTGTGGCCATGTAGCCTCAACACTGCTGCCAAATTCCCTTTCTGACCCAAAATTTTAACACCCCTCCTAAGCTGGAGGAGATGGCTACTCAGGCAGATAGACCCACAAAGGACCCAGACTTTTACATACATTTGGGTCAGCTGGGAGCTCAGGACAAAAGGGATGCTTTGCTGACTTTAGCCCAATTGCTCATCAGTGACAGATGATGCGAGGAACACACAGGCCACTGGTGATGGTTGTGACAGTGTAAATGCAGATGAAAACAGGCTGTTCTTTGCTGGCCATTTCACTGTGCCCCTCCCCTAATGTCCTAGTCCTGGAGGGAGAGGCACAGCAGGTACAGACAACTGTGTCTGAAACCGACTTTGAAATGTAGCTGTCAGTAATATCAGAGAGGGGTGTCCGGGGGAACATGGGTGAAGAGTCAGTGACTCAAGTCCCTTTTAAAGACAAGAATCTTTTTAAAAAAAGATGTTACATTGGTCCTTTTTACCATTGATGCTCGGCTTCCCCTTTGCTTCGGTGGGCAAGCCCACAGAGGCTGTGGGGAAAAGTGGAGGAAGAATCTATGCCATGAAATCGGTCACTTTAGCCTAAGATAAATAGACACAAGCACCTGGGTGATTATACTTACCAGCCTACTTCTTCAGCCGATGTAAATCAATAGAGTTCAGTTAAATCCATGGACCTATGTCAGTAGCACCACCAAGGATGTGAGCTGGTAGACACAGTACACAACTAGCGGGGAAATGCATTTAGTTTTCTAAGGCAACCAGCAAACATTAAAGGCCACATCTGTTCAAAGGATGAAGTCTAGCTGCGGACCTGCTGCTGTTCGGCAAATAGAGGCCAGACGGTGTGCTGTGCTAGGGCTTTTCACTTTCTGTTTCCTCAGCTCTGACATTCTGCAGTTTCACCTTTCTCCCTGCAGTCCCCCTAACCTGTCCAAACACCCTTTAGCAAATACTTACTATGGAAAGGGCCTGTACTGAATTTGATACAGACAGAAACGACAGGCTAAAAGAAGTGTTCCCTAAAAATCTGGAGAATGACATCAGGAGCAGTTTCTAACTTCTCCTCCTGATTTGAGTGCTGGTATTTAACTTTGCTTTGCAAGCCCACTGCAAGCTTCAGAAACTGGATAGAAAAGTCATGTGTAGCAGTCTCTTCTAAAGGAGGGCTGAACACACAAGAAATCCTTTTCTTCCTTTTAAAGAAGACGACTTTTTTTTTTTTTTGCTCCCCTGAAAAGTAATACTGTGCCTCTTCATTTTGACATGTGTCTCTTCTTCATATGAAAAGGATCCTGTCTCAAATTTATTTTCACTGTCAATTGAGCCCAGCTAAGTGCCTCTCCATGCCTAGTCATCCAGCTATGAAGAAACTCCTTGCAGAGAAGTGATCATTCAGAACGTGTGAGTTTCCTGTGTGTATGCACTGGTGTAACTTTTCTGTACAAAGTCTATTTAAGGAGATGCAGCTGCCACAGCATAGGGACATAAAACATGCCTGTAAGCAGAGAAGCTTAGCAAATAAGAAGCTGAATTCAAAAGATGCGCTGTCATTTTCTGAAAACAGATGCCAACCCCAATGAATGGTCTCAGCATGTTCCCTTCTGTTTTTCCTGGTGGCAAACAATCTTCTAACTTAATTGTACAGGTAGTAGTGTCAGGAACCTTAAGGAATATCCCAGATGGTTCATGTTTTTGGCCTTGAGAGATGAAAAAAGATAATGCAGCTAAACAGACATCCTTATGACTATATTCGACCTTTGATGGGTGCCCGATGGACATACGGGCCCACTGGCTTCCTTTATTGGCTTAAGCACTTGTCCCACCTTTTAAGAAGGGCAGCTTCATGCCACATGCACCTCGCACAGTGTTTTCCACACGTCCCCTGAAATGACTCTCCTTTGCCTCAAAGAGCCTTTTGCAGTTCATCCCCCCAACCTGATGCGCTGAGGTTGAGCCTTACCTCAGAACATAGGAAGGCCTCAGCAAACATGGGTAACTCACAGACCTCGCAAATTCGACTGCATCTCTCTAAAGACAGGGGGGAAAAACATGCTGTGAACAAGAACATATTTTAAAGTCATACCAAAATTTCAACTCTAACTGCATTTGCACGTTACTAGCCATTAAGATCGGAGAGGGGATGGGGGAAGAGGATTTGAAGCAGGGGACTACAGCCTGGGCTGAAGATAATACACGATTTCTCGGCTCCCGAGTTGTCATCTTCAGACCTTCCGTGTCCATAGAGCTTCACCAGGAAAAAAGGGCAGTGCCAACACCTCTCTATTCCTCTGCAATCTCCACCTGCTCAAACAGTTTTCAAAGCCAGCAGGATAAACGAGAGTAGCCTGACAGCAGTGCTAACTTTTGCTGGGTATACACCCCATGTTGTGTAAAGGTGATTTAAAGACACTTCCCTTCCAGTTTCCATCCCACTCCCAGTGATGCTATAGCATCACCTTACAGGGATCAAAAAGTTCTTCAACATCAGCAGTAAAAAAAACTGCCAAATGTCTTTGGAATCTTCAAAGGTATCAGTAAGTCGGTCCCCTCTGAGCAGGTTCTCATAGCAACCCCCAGCCACTCCATCATTTTTCAGAGGCACAGCCCAGCTTACCAGTGTGCTGACTGCCTTCCAGGGAGCCTGGGCCACGTGCAGCTCATCCAAAACAGCTGAGAATATGGAGCGATCTTCTGCCTGGTCAATCTGCAAAGGATTTGTGCCCAGGATCTTCACTCCACTCTGGTGCAGTGGCACTGCCAAGTTATTGGGAATCTGCCCACCTACGGAAATAATGCACCCGCTGCAGCCCTGTTGGCAGAGAGAAAGGAATGCAGTCACGTCCAAGTTAGCTTAACATTAAAAGCTGCTATAACCAGGCAATCAATATTTGGATTACACCACTTTTCAGGTTGCTGTGAGTAAAGGCAGATCATAATTGTGCTGAACCAGAGGCACCCAGGCTGCAAAGTGCGATCCAGAGGGTGTAGCCTCTCTAAAACAGCAATATCCTCCTTGATACCCTCAAAAACCAGTAGTAATTTGAGGTCAAATTCCCCAGGAAACTAAAGAAATCCACAATGTTCACATGCCTTTTGACATCAAGCCAAGATTTTAAAACTTCTGCTAGAACCACCGACTGTCACCTTGTTTTCACATCATGTTTAGGTTCTTCTGCCTTCCCAGTGAGGACAAGCACTGAGCTGCCCCAGGCCCCTTTGCTCTGCAGGGGCAGGTCGCTGGGAAAATGTCACACCTTGCAGCAAACCCCAAAACTCCACGCGGTGGGGTGAGGTCTCCCTCCTGTGTTCACATGGGGACCATCACGCCAACCGAGCCCACTCCCACCCGCCTGCTCTGACCTTTGGACACAGTAGCATGAACAAACACAACATTTTAGGTCCCCTTTCTTTCTCAGCCCAGGTCTTCCAAGAAAACAGCCTCTCCCATGCTCGTTGACAGGAATGCCAGAGGAACAGGCATTCACACAAACTTTTTTATTAAAGACTTGCAAGGCAGTAGCCTCCAGCAGAAAGGAAATGGGAAACAACTGGAATTTTTAGTTATTTTTCTGCCAGCACCATTATTTGCTAAGCAAACACCTCTTCCCAGCCGCAGAAGCCAGCCCTTAAGGAGCACTCACTGCTGGTCCCTTGCCGGCCTTGTACAAAGCAGAGCAGAGCCCGATCCCTCCGACAGCCTGTGGTAGGGAATTACTCGGGATACGCTGAGCCCTTTATTTTAATTCATCCGCATTATTCCTGACTAGCTCCTCATTTCTGGTAGTGCACTCGATAGTAACAAGTATTTCAGCCAAATTCTCATGTATGCTCCTCTCTACACATGTTATTTGCAAGCGCTTCAATTCCAGAATGGATGAGGTGGGAGAGATGGCACAGCATCCTCCAGCCACAATGGCACCTTCCGTGTTTGTCACTGGCCGACCACGACATTTGAAGTGAGAAAAATAATAAATGACAAACAATAAAAGACAGGTAAGCTTCCTTGCAAACACACATCCTTCTTCAGCTGCAAATATGGGCGCTTTTGCTTTTTTTAATAGAACCCCTAATGATTTCAAGTACAATCTAGCGTGGTGTGAAATTTTTCAATAGTAAAAATAACAGGCCTTAGAGTACCTGCAACAATCATGAGGACGTGAATTACATTTAGATTATGTAATAATTGAGGGTAATTAAATAATGGGCACTTTACTTCCAAATTAAAGCTGGTGAAACTTTGCCCAAAGGAGAATCAGGCCCACAGCACAGCTGCAGTCAAGGGCTCTTTTGAACCAAATGTGCTTTGTGCAGTTTTACCCACCTCTGACAAGAGAGAAACATAAATCAAGTGATCCACGGTTTGGCTCTATCTTTTAGAGTATCAACGTTCTTTTAGTTAACAAGTGTGTTTTTCCTGAAGAAGGTCAGCCCCACTGGCCTTCCTGGAAGAGGAACGCCTTAATGAGGGATTTAAAGGGATTTAGAGTGGCAGATCTGCTCCGGAGAGCAGGATGGACTAGAAGTGACTGAGAAAAAACAGATGATAAATGCTAGCACAAACCCTGCTCAACTTTCATGTAGTTAATTTCCTACCATAATAAAAATCCACTAAGAAAGTCTGGCATTTAAGCAACACTTATTAGCCCAAGGTCTACAAGACTGTTATTTGCTCAACATGCTAATATACAGTGCTAGAGGTTTTTTGTTTTTTTTTTTCCTTTTCGCTCTGTAGTCACTTATGGGATGACACACTGCTGCTGGCCAAAAACGACCAGCTGAAAGAACATAGAAGAGGGAGTGAAAAATGCCTCATTAGTAGAGGGTGGCGCAAGGACAGAAGCCCCTTTGTGCCCACACGGGGTTGTGTCATGACATCAGAGCTCGCCATCTCCAACTCAGAAGAAGAATCTGTTCCTTACTGCTTTCAGACCCATCCAAAATACAGTACTTATCTCTAGTCCCTGGACCCCTTACCATCCCACAGACAAGAACCAGCCAGTGAAGGAGCAAACCCCTTCTTGCAGCTTGGCGTGGTTCCTCTTTGATCACAAGTCAAAGTAACTTTGCTGCCAAGGTCAACCAACATCTTAATCTATCCTCACCATATTTGAAATGTGAATGTCCTGGCTAACAGTTTCTCTTCAGCTGCCGCTTGTTTCTTCCTTTAAAAGCCTCTAAAATCCAAATACTGCCTACATCAAAGTTGGGATGGCGTTAGGGACTCCAGCCCCAAGGAGACAGAGGAGAGAGCTCATTCAAGCAGATAGCAAAGAATCATTTACTCATTTTTACTCCAAAAGATCCATAAATTGAGACCCAGCTGCTGCTTACTTCTTCCTCTAAAATTCTGCTGTTATTTCCCAAAACATGTTCTTGCCCGAAGGGTAGACCCTGCCCTGCTAGGGAACAGGACTGCTTGTCCAAGAAACGTGGGCAGACAGAAATGGACTCCACTGCATAACACTTTGTCATCAGCCAGTTTTTAATTATAAAGAAAATTAATAACATCCTTGCCAATAGATACCTTTAAAATACACGCTATACATAATAGAGTGAAAGAAGCCTAGAGAGAATTTTCCCTTTTATAACAAAAATCACTTTTTTTATTACTACCTTACTTTCACGTCATTAGTAATAGAGTTGGGTTTTCTTTTTCCCTGAGTTTGAAAACAAATTAGACCATTAAAATTGTACCTAAGAGCCTCCTTTAGTTTTATGAATTGTTTCAGAATGATCCTAGGAACTGAAAACGAATCAGAAGAGGCCCTCAAGCGGATAGATATTAAAATAAAAAGGGAACATCTTCTCTGGAAACAAAAAGCCAATAAATCTGAGGGAAGGAAATACATTTTTTTTTTAAATGATTGTCCTCACAGACTACCACCTAACTTTGCACATTCACAGTAAATTAAACTTCCCTCCAAAGCCCAGCTCTGTTGCGCAGAGCTCAGTTGCCGCTGAGTCAGAGCAGCTGTGAATGCCGACAGGAGAGGTAAGAGGGACACAAGGGAAGGAAAGAGAAGGGACAGCCGAGTACTTCTCTGGGAGAGGACTATGGGAAGCTGTGAGCAGCTCCTGGTAGGCAGGTCCCAGCCCCCTCGGTCTCCCTGGTAACCTTGCTCCGCAAGTTAGCCTTATTTGTCTCATCAGAAAAACTGGGACAAGTCAGTGCATCTATTTATTTGAGCTTAATAGTTGCCCCAGCTTTGATGATAATCCTCATAACTTTATGGGGAGTTGACGTATCATCTCTACTGAGGGCAAAGGGTTGTGGCCATTGTTTGCTGGTGGCTATACCTATGGTTTGCCAACGGTCCAGAATTTGTCACAGTATTTGCCCCTGTTCATCGTACACTGAAACGCTAGAGGAGATGAAGGTGCAGGAGAGTTTAAAAGATGGGTCTGAAATCATGGCACTATTCATGCTTTGTAAATTAAGCTGGTTACGAGCGGGATTGGTGAGGGATCTCAGGCACAGATCCTGAATTTTTACCTTCATTTCCATAGGGACTGACTTCCAAGTGCATTTGCCTGAGGAAGTGCTCTGTTAACAGGATATTAGCATTTGGCTCACTCATTTTAAACTATGACATATAGCAAATAATATAGTTTAGACCACATTCTGCTGAAGGCCTGGAGTCTGTCCCCAGGCCTGCCTAGGTCCTTCTGCATGACTCTCTGCAGTCCCTTTACTCCTCGAAGACTCAGTTTCCCTACTTGGAAATTAGGCGTAACAATACCATTCCCTGTTCTCACTAAAGAAAAGTGTTCTAAAGTCACTGACTATTTATCATTCATCCTGGGGTTTATTAGACAGCACAACCCTAACTTTGTGTGTTTAGGCTCACGTCCTGATGGCTTTAACACCTCCAGAGCAAACATCAAATCGGTTGTTTTCATACCCAAGTCAGAGCAGCAGAATCTTCTGCAAACTCCCAGCATCTCTCTTCTCTCCCTCTTTATTCCCACCACCTCATCTCCTGCTGCCTCCTCCCTGCCCTCTCTCCTCTCGCCATCACATTTTGCTTTACTTCACAAGCAGGACAGGCTAAAAACATGCCCAGAACCACACGCATCGTCCAGCTGATGAGCATGACTGGCTGAGCTGGGGAAATTCCCAACAGAGTGTCCTTCCACTTCAGCTCTGGGTACCACGGGATGCTGCTATTAGACCTTGAGATCTGCAACGCCTCCCATCAAACCCAGCAAGCCCTGCTGTGACAAGCAGGATAATGCAAGCTTCAGTACGTATGCATTATTCTTTTCACATGTTTTTCTTATCCAACTTGCTAATTACTAGCACTACATGTTTAAATGAGTAGTTGCTCCCTCATCACCTACCTCTACCTTCTCTTTGATCCTGCAGTAATTAGATGCTGTGTTTCATCAGTGTTATTTGTCTGACAAAGTGTCACACCAGTTTTCTCCACGCCCCAAGTTCAGAAGTTCAGTTTTGCTTAAGTAAACAAGAGTTCAATATTCCTAAAGCATTCAAAAATCAGCCTTTAAGACTCCGGAGAGCCACCAGAGTCTTTTGGCCTGTCCAAAATCTTTGCCTTCCAGTAACAGTCTGTTTACATGAGCATTTAAAGAAAAGGTAAAACAAGATGTACAAATAAGAAAGCACGAACATACAATCGAAAAACAGTCCTAGACAGTATTTTGGAAATGGTTTAAGAACAGAGCCTACAGACTGGGACTTGAGTGCTGATGTGCTTTTGCCTGGTTCCAAATTTGGGAACCTGGCTACATTTCAGAAATTTGCACCCGTTCACAACAGAGATGAGCTCAAATTGTCATATACTGGGAGGAAATAAAGCTAAGAAAAATAATTTTAACGTGACCTGGGTTCTGCAAAGTTGCTTCAGCAAGTTACACTGCCAACTCGCACTGAATTTCAAGGGAGTCAAAGTTCCCGTAGGAGCCTTTAAAAGCCTCATCCCCAAATCCAAGATGACGGTGTTACCAGGTAGAAATCAACATTTTCCATATTGGGACCAACTGTTCACATTACACATCCTCCCATTACCAAATCTGCCTGGGATGCTTCTCCATCTCTTAGTATCAGCACTTCCGAGCACTTGAAAACTCCAGACAGACAAGTGCAATGTCTGGATCAGGAGCTGGAACGTGTTTTGGTTTGACAGCAATTCCAGTGCCCCTTCCTGACCCGTCTACCTGCATGCTGACCACATCCACCACACCACTGCTGTACTGCACAAGCAAGACCGCAAGCTCTTGAGCACAGGTTAGCGTTATACACAGAACTTGTTCTCCTGCTTCAGGGGGAGTACTTGTGCTTAAAGTCAAGGATATGCTTAAGTGCTAAAGCTCAGCACCACAAGGGCAGAACAATTTGTGCAATAAATGACTGTGCAGCAAATTAAATCTGCTTCTAAATATTGCACAATATGGCATCTTGCAAAATAATTTAATATTTATTTGGCATTCATTATTGAGCAGTCTGCTAGGAACATCAACGATGTGTAAAATGCAACATCGGGATCCAAACTAAACAGCTTTTGCTAGCAAGCTCTCCCCGCTCACCCCCAGCTGCTCCGCCAAAGGAAGTGACATGAATTTTGAAAAGTTTGGTTTGCTTCATGGATTTTGTTGCTGCTTCTGCTTCTCTTTACCTCATATTGGTAGATGTCCAGGATCCTTTCCAATGACAGCTCCTCAAAGTACAGTCTGTCACATTCATCAAAATCTGTACTCACTGTCTCCGGGTTGCAATTCACCACGACGGTCTTGTTGCCAAGCTGACGCAGCGTGCGGATACTGGAGACAGCACACCAATCAAACTCCACGCTGCTGCCTGCCAGGAGACAGAGAAGTGGGCAAGGAAAGGAAGGATGCTGAGAAGAAAACATAAACAGACGTTCTCAGCACTCAAGCTTAAAAAAGAAAAAGAAAACAGCCCCGCATCGCCTGCTGTCAGCTCAGAGCAAGCAATCTAATTGTCCTCCCACGGAAACTAATCATCCACAAACGTAAGGCTCCAAGCACAACAGGTCAGTGGGCTCGGCTGCTCCGGAGGGACAGGCCTCTGTAACGCATCTGTCATCCTGCACTCACCAACACTCACGTCTGCTCTTGCTGCCCGTCCAGCTACTGCTGCCTCCCAACCAGCGCGCACAGAGGTAAACTTAAGAGGCAGAGGCTTAGAGGTGAGAAAATTGAGTGCCCATTATTATGAGACAGCACTATTTACTCCAGGAAACACAAAGCATTTGTACAGCTGTGGTTTAAAAACCAGAAGACTGCAGTGTTTTTAACCCTCCAGCAGAGCAGAGTGTGGCTAAGCTAACAACAGAAAAATTACGACTCGGTGGCTTTGCCCTTCCTGCGCGCTGACTCTAGATAAGGCAAATCAGTAGAACAACACTTCTGGAGCCATGCTGTGATCCTTTCATCTTGCTTTAAAGGCAACAGTGACTACAGCAACACTGTGGGACAAGAACGTCCTACCGTCCTGAGCCCTGAGTAAGCACTGTGGCACCTGTAAAGGGAAGAGGCACAGAGGGAGTCACCTGGCGCTGGGGCGAGCACTGGCACTTGGCGCTTGGTCCTAGGCACTGCAGGACTTGCGACTCGTCAGCACTGCAGGCCTCAGGGGTCCAGACTTGTGCTAACAGCTACTGTCACATAAATTTCTATGCTCAAACTTCTAAGAGGGGTACCATAAACAGAGAATCATACATATTAACAAACATCATTAAATGGTTATGCTAACAGTCTACAAGAAAACCTTGGCCTCATCACGATGTGTTCACAATCATTACATGATCGTTAACCACTGATGTCAGTATTTATATCTATTTAATTGTGCGACAAGATACATTGGAAATTCAGGCTGTGCTTAATTGCTGCCTCTACCACCTAGTCACAAAGAGACGGCTGTCACGGGTCACTCACTGACAGGCACACAATTTATCTCCCTACTTCTGTCAAACAGGAACCTGAGAACATCCCTAGGCCTCAGGTAAAACCCCACAGAAAAGAGAGGGAAATCAAATCTGAGACTGGATGTTTCCCAGAAGGATCACCAGATGCTCATTCGCTTTTTATATTCCACCTCCATTATTCAGGTATTCTTATAGGCGTAAGAAACCTCAGCTTTGGAACGCAATGGTCACCTGGAGTCCCCATCTAACTGCTTTAGATATAACCTGGGAAGAGGGATTCTTCATCAGGGAGTGGAGTGATAGGATGAGGGGTAACGGTTTTAAACCGGAAGAGGGGAGATTTAGGTTTGATATCAGGAAGACATTCTTTGCTGTGAGGGTGGTGAGCCCCTGGACAGGTGGCCCAGAGAAGCTGTGGCTGCCCCATCCCTGGAGGGGTTCAAGGCCAGGTTGGACGGGGCTTGGAGCAACCTGGGCTGGTGGGAGGTGTCCCTGCCCAGGGCAGGGGGTGGCACTGGATGGTCTTTAAGGTCCCGTCCAACCCAAACCATTCTGTGATTCTATGATATTCCAGCCACATCCAGTGATGGTCATGTCTGAACAGTGGGAAGACAGCAAATAATTAGTAATACTAGTAATGACTGTTGTAACATAACCAGACACTGCTCCTCAGAAGGTAATCACTACATCAATACAGGCATGGTTTTGAACTCACTTTCAGGTTTCAATCATGTTAATTCTATGCACACACCTTAAAATTTACAGAGCACCCTGCTGGTCCATGCAGTTGGGTGGAATGGCTTATTTATACTGCTTTCAGGGCTGACTTTCACGCAGACAGATGCCTCTCCTAGGACAGGAGATACCCTCCTGGCAGCAAGTGAAGAGCAAGCATCGCCTTGAATATCCGAGCGATACCCCCACAGAGCACGGGTCACACACTCCAGCTCTTTTAGAGGTGCAAGTAATGGTTTTCTTTAGCAGCCTTTATTTAGTTGCAACCTCTTCCAAAGATTGCCTTGGTCTATCAAAGCCACAGAACAGGTAAGACCAAGATGAGAGCTGTACAGCTAGTCTAAGCAATTAGGAGTTCTAGGTGAACAGCGCAAAATGTATTCACATACATTTGATCAAATTATTAAACAACACTGCCACACTTTTTATGTTCATTTTTTGTAACCGTGCTACACAGCATGTTGACTGGCAGAAGCATTCACAAAAAATAAGCATAATCATGGAGTGTTCCTCCCGATTTCACTCATCTCAACATTCATACTGGAAACTGAGTTCCAAAACACAAGCTACAAACAGCAACAGGAGCGTCGCACGTGACCCACCCATCCAAGCAGAACAAATGGATGCAGTTTTAAATGTCAGCTTTCAAAAGTCACCACCACTACTTGTGAGATGCAGAGCAAAAATATTTCTGAATAACAAGCAATCTTTTTCTTGTCAATAATTGCAAGCTATTTGGAAGGATCCATGAAAAGAAAAAGTGAAAGTCATCATATACAGAATTTGGCAGTCTGTCTACCCGATAAGAGTTTCCATGAGGAAACTCTTATGCTGCATAACCATCTGAGTGGGCTGAAAAAACAGCATCCAGAGAATTGCTTATTCAAAAGCAGCTGAAGATATCAAAATATTTTCATAGTCACCTATACTTACAGTAGTAAAATGCGCAGTATATAACAACATAGTCATGAGCTGGCAGTAAACATATAAGATAGGTGTGGGAGCAACAAAACTCTATGCAAGGTAACAGGTTCTCAAGACTTCACCCTGCGCAAAAAGTAAGATTAAAAAAACTCCCTAAAACTTTGTGAAAATCACAACTAAGTGACAAGTGAAAAGTAATAAAATTTTTCCAGGGCGTGAAATGAAGTCTCCAAGCAAGTGTAAAAGGCAAACCTTGTGTTAGGAATTGATGTCCTGCGCACTGTGCTCTAGAGGGTTTTGTCACCATATGAGAAGAGGAACAAATGAACCACAAGAATATCCAAAGAAGGCTCGAGGGTGCAAGGAGAACAGAGGAGTTGTAAGAAAGATTTACCTATGTGATACGGTCCGCAGCCCAACACCATCACTCCACAGTCATCAAATTTTACATCATGTTCCTGAGAAGAGAGGGAGAAAAGCCATTAGGATCTGTACTCCACAGCACCTAACCCCATGCTTTTCAGAACAAGCAGTTTCTGGTGCTCAGACCATATCCAACAGTCTGGTCCTTCAGGGCTCAAGCCTGGTCTTGGTTACTGCAGTATAAGTCAAGTGCAACATTACTGGAATTAGTGGTGCTGCACCCAAACCAAAGGAGACGCGGCACCTCTGGTTTGGGTATTCGAGCAGCCTAAGGAGCTGCTAAGCTGCACATAAAAATGAATGCCAGGATGACGTGAGTGAAGCATGAGTTCTACATTCCCAGCACCTGACCTGTGCTCAGAGGATGCGAGTACAGGTGATACAGGACAGGATCATAACAACGTAGGGGCATTAACACCAAATGCACTGGATCAGTATTTGCGCAAGAGAAAGTTCCAGGCCTGCTGTAAGTGGATTATAGTTAACACCATCCAAAATAATTGCTATAGAGACTGACACATCTGCAAGATCTCCAGAACTAACGTAGCACAGGGGAAAGAGATCAAACTAGACAGCAATAAGACTGTTGTTTCCAAATGTGCCTACCTGCCCGTTGTACGTGACATAGAGGTAATTAGTTACCGCTGGGTATTCTGCTGCCACTGTGTCGATCTGTACGGGGAAGAAGAGGAGGGATTGTGACTTGGCCAGTGCCAGATCTTTCTTACATGCAGGTGTTCAGGGGTTTTTCTTTTCCCCTCTTTCCTTTTCTACTCCTATTCCTGTCCTATTACCTTCCAATCATGTCTTTCCTCAAAAGGAGGTGACCTGAACTGTCATATGCTGGCAACGCAGCGTACGCCCGGCCTTCCCCCAGACCTTACAGTTCCGTCAACAGCAGAGTCTCCCATCTCTTTCTAAGCTGCAGTTTTAGCTCCACACCTCTTTGGTAAAACACCTTCACAGCCCAGGAACCTTCCACATCCATCCCTTCTTGCCGAGGCCCTCATTCTCTAGTTAGTTTGGCAGTGTTAATTACACAGACCTCCATTCCTCCAGGTCTCCTGTCCTCTTTAGCTGCACCGTCTGGGGTCTTCACACCATACTCTTGACCCCACCTCACGCCCACACTGAACACAAACATGCCCACAACGTCACTCTGAGATCTGCCGAGCATCAGCCAGCAGTGCAAGCACTATGTATTTATGTTACAGTATAACTTGTGCTTTGATAATTAAACGGTACACAAAGCAGGAGTGATTTTCAACCACCCCTTACATGTAGTTTTCAACAATTTCTTATGTAATTAGTCACCAGAGAGCCCAGAAGAATAATTTGCCTACTAGGCTGTTCACAAACCATTTGTGTCAACTACTTATTGCATGTTATACATGGCAACAAGTCCATCTAGGTCACAGCCCCTGCTGAAGTTCCCTGAATGAACAGCTGAAACACTTCCACACAGAATACCGAGCAGGGAACAACGTTAAAGCAGTCCTGACATGAATTTTTACACGCTATACCATTTAAAAATCTGTCCAGTCTTCACACATTTTCAGGAGCCCCCACTAGCTGTCCAAATCCTGGTGAATAATGAAGAATGTGACCTTACGTCATTAGCACGATGTAAGTGTCTGCTGCTCATTACTGTTGCTAATGCCACAACTGGTACTTCATGGCTCAAGAAGAAACATGTGCTCTGGAGCCACAAACACAGGCGTAAGTAAAACGACCCTATTAAGGGTACCTCAGCACACAGATCAGTGCAGCACTGCAGTGCCATCCGCAGCGGACAGAATGCAGTGCAAGACCAGGCACACTTCTGTGGGCCAGGTGAGGACATAGAAGGAAAACAGCAGCTGGGGAACAGAAGGAGATTTGGCACCTGGAATTGGGCCTGAGGATACAGATGGGCTCTTTCAGAAACATCCAGTAATTTGGGTTGGGTTTTTTTTTCCCCTTTAAGGACAAAAAAGCCAGCTGGTGGCAGTTTAATAACAGCATACCTTAAATGCAGTAGCAGAACACCTAGCAAAGCACCAGTGACAGCCATGAATACTAGATGAGCTCATTACACTCGTGCTATCAGAATGAATAGCAAATGAACCCATAACAACAGCACACTTCAAATAAAGTATTACCCTGTAAAAAGTTACTACCGAGAAAAGACATTACACTTTTCATGGTCACATTGTGGTGGGCCAGAGTTTTTCCTCAAGCCAGATAGCTGCATTTCCCCCTCAGCCACACAGAATATGAACAGGAATATTCTGAGTCGCGCTTTGGGGGTGTTCATGTCATTACATTGACACCTGCAGTGCGGAAGTAACAGCTACGTGGGTGAAATTTGTTCTCCTCTAATGTCAACATCAAAACTCCCATGGCTGTTAACAGAGCTGGGGCTTCCACTTTGTTTACCTCAGCTGTTTCTAAGGGCATGGAGGTCTCCAGTTCCTTGCACTCTTGGAAGCCCCCACCATGAAGAGCGATGTTTCTCACATACCTGTTTCACCCAGGGCACTACATTCTTCCTCAGTCTCAGCCGACGGCACTGGACTTCAGTCAGCCCCAGGCATTTCCCCATCTGTTTGTCTGAGAACCCGATCCGTTTGGCTCTCCTCAGAGTCTCTTCTGGAACTGTTTCACTGGGATTAAATAAGAAAAACACCTCTGCAAGAGGCTTTACAGGGATACTTAGAAGATACATGAGTGCTTGTGTCTTCCATACTGCGTGGAGTTGCTATAGGATCATGCACATAAAGGCAAGAAAAGAAAGAAGACCCAGCTAAGCGATGCAACCCTCACACATAAATGAACTTTTTTGCACTGGATGCCCCCCGCAAACATTTATAAGGTAAAGTCTGTAAGCAGACTGCTGATACTAGGAAGCGAAATACTTTCTTTCCTTGCATTTTTGAGACAGGAATGAGTGACTCATGATGAGGTCCATCATCTTCCAGGCAGCATTTTCCGTCAGCCTAGTACAAGGTCACCGTAACCACAACTGTATGGTCACTTACCATTACATGGTCTCCATGGAGGACCTGCAGTGATTCATCTCTTGAATTCAGTATCCCCACATCTCCATATCCAAACTTTAGCCTAATCTCTCCCTTACATGCCTCTTCCCAGTCTAAATTTTTAAATATAGGCCTCACCAGAGTGGGCTGGATCAATAATTGTTTATGTACTCATATCTCCCGCCTCTCGTTGCAGCTGCCCACTCCACACAAAGGCATGAAATTCCTGAAGCTCTGGGATGTGCCATTCAGAGGCATAACTGGGGGACAACTTGCCTCAAAACACTACAATTTGTCCCAAACAAGCCCTTCTTTCTCTTGTTGAGGATGCTCTGTCTACCTTCAGAAATGGCCAGTCTTTTGAAAAAAGCATCTGACTTCAGAGACACACAGTAGAAATGCCCTTCAGGGGCTCACACACAAGGCAGGCTTTTCACTCTGACAGTCTCAAGTAGACTTTTTTCTATATGATTTGTGCTGCTTCTTGCATTATGAAAAACAGGAGAGGGGGATATAGACAGGGTAAAGCAGGGGCACCTTTTCTGTTTTCCTATTTGCAATCACTGCCTCTCAATACTTCCATATGTTCCCGTTCTCCTGGGTTTGCTTTTCAGGAGTCCAAGTTTTTGCTATTCATTTCAAATGCATTGCTTTCCCCGGCCATCTCCACAGCTCAACAGTTTCTTGCCCATTTTGCTTTTGATTTTTTTCATCTTCTCCACTCCCCCTTTATTCCCTCCACCTTTTTTCTCTCCCATTCTTTGTTCCACTTTGTTTCGACTCCACCTATAACCCTTACAGTTTCTGCCTCTGTTTCTAAGCTACCTTTTCTAAGCTTAGCTTTTGCAAAAACATTAAAAAAGCCTATGTATTTTTATCAGCACTTCTGCTTTTCATCTTCATTGCCAAGAGCATCCTTGCCTGCCCAATAAATCAATATTTTATGAGCTAGTAAGCTCTGAATCAGGAAAAAGGAAATGATTAACAAACAAGCAATTTTCCTAAATCAGAGCTTTTGAATTATGTCCTTTGCTTGATGGTATTTTTAAATAAACAGCATTATGTTAGTTGAGTGGGAGGAGAGGGGTAAGGCCACTTTATTGGAATGCGTCAGGAAGCTGAAGCATGAAAGAGTCGTTCAACTGGATTTTCCACTCTGGCTTAGGCCCAGAGCTGCCCTTGGTGAGGTCAGGCCAGCATGAAACAGGCGAGAGTCACAGAAGCATCAAACCAGCTGCTCTGGGAGCAGAACTGGGGACCAGAAACCTTTGAGTTCAGATCCCTGAGTAGGTGGGTTTTCCTCTATGAATCCCCCGATGCCACCCCTCCTTCCCCTGCGATACAAGATCGGAGCGCTCCACCTGCCTATAGCAGCAGAGCAGATGGCTACCGAGGATGTGCAGAAAGGCAACGCTGGCTGTCACTGCAACCTCCTGCCCTGTGCCCTGGCGTGGCACTGCCAGCCAGACCGGCCTGCCGCAGGGCACCGCCGCAGCAGCACCACCCGCACCCGCCATCCTCTCCACAGCCCGCCACCCATCACCCCTCTCTCTCCAGCGCTTCCCGCTCTTTGCTTGCGGAAGGAAACATCCTGCCTAATCCAGCAGGCTGAGCTTCCCAGGTTTTTGGATTGAGTTCTGGGTGCAGAAAGACTTCCCAAAATAAGATCCAGTTTGCAACACCGCAGTACGTTACAGCCTGAGGTTCCATGCTCTGACTCCTCCACCGCAAAACTCCTCTGCTCCTCTTCAGCTCTTCCTACTTTCTGATCTCAGCTCAGAGGCAGGACTTCCTGCAGAAGCCGCGAACGCCAGAGCGAAAGGCATGGATGGGTGTTTTACAGGAGGAAACACAGCAAGCAAAATCTGCCAGTTCTCAGGCAAAACAGATGCTAGCCGCTGCTGGCTATTAGGGAGAACACAGCCACGTTAGATTTCTCTCTTAGATTCAGCACTCCCTAAGCACAAGTGAGCAGACCCAGTGACCCCAAGAAAATGAGCCTGCTTCGGTGCAGTTTGCTCCCTTGCTCTCCCTCCCTTCTGCCTCAGAAACACACGTAGCTGCCTGTCATTCGATTACTGACAGAGAAAGAAAATTGCCTTCATTTGCAGCTTGTTCCAATTCAGTTTTTTGTACCTCATTATAACAGTATCATTCATCGTCACCCCCCCCCCCAGCAGGGTGGGTAGAAGAGAAGCAGTGATTATTTGGCAACATGAGTCATTTGCCTTGGGCTAGCAGCTTAAATTAGGTTAGGACACTTACTAATCCCTGCAAAAAGGTAACCAGCTGTGTACAGGATGACCAGTGTGCAAGAGAAAAGCTGAGTACCTAAAGGGGAAACAAAACCCTGCATTTTTTCCTCTGCTACTCTCAATGCATGATAAAGAAATGAAGAGAGATGTAGCTTTCAATGTGGCTAATCAGAAAGACGCGGTGGGAACCTCTACTCAAGCAGCACCTCTACTCAAGGCAGGAAGGGTTTTCTCATGTCTCGCTGCCACGGAGGCAACTTAATAAGGAGGAAACACACTCAGGTCACCGCGAGGCGGGAAAGGTTAGAACAGACAACCCAGCCCCAGAGATGTAACAGTTCTGCCATTTAATATTGTCACAGAAAATTGGCAGAAGTCAGACACCCAGCAGTGCTGATTCCCAAGCGCTTGAAACCACAGTCTGCCATGAGATGAGGAACTGCCCAAAGCCCCCGAGGCAGCTCCCAGGAGCTGGAAGCAGGAGCAGAAGGAGCAGAGTCAGGCAGCAGAACTGCCCCACCACGCTTAAAGGGAGCTGGCTCACAGAGCCGCCAACCCTCAGCACTGCTGTGAAACCAGGCTCCTCCATTATCCAGGAATGACACGCAGCATCATTCCTGGATAATTTCCATTTACTATTAAGGGTAATTTTTAGCATTTATATCTCAAAATTCATGGAAAGAATGTAAGAAACATGCAAACAGTAGGTAGGGTGATGCTTATCTCACAGATAGCAAAACTGAGATGTGCAGAAGCTAAGGGGTTATGGTTTCTAAGATCCAACATTGACCTAACTGTGTTCCCACAGCCTTTGCTCAAAGACAGCCCTTTCGACTTGCTGGAGACATTAAAGCCAGCAAGAGCAGAATCAGGCTGATCTCTTTGAACACTGGAGTGCAAATAACCCTTCCAAGACCTCACCAGAAATCCAGCACTAAAAAAAGAAGAAAAAAAAATATCTTAGTTCTGGCTATTCCCAAACACATGACCCAGTCCTACATCATTGCCTCCCACTTTCCCCTGGAGCATCACTTACTCTTCAAACACAGAGCAGAAAGTCTTCCAAAGATTAAACTCCCTCAGTGGTTTATAATCAATTCTGAAACAAGGGAAGATTTAGCAGCCATGATTCCAGACTCCTATAATACTCCTTTTTCCTAACATTCGCCTTTGCAAAATGACGGTCAGAAGTTTTAGAGCTTCAAAACCAGACGATTAGACTTTTGCACACTGCCATATCATTTAGTGGCTGTTCACTTCCTCGGAAAGCTAGAGTCCCCTGCATATGTTGCAATTTATAAACAATACAAGCTTTTCCCGAATGTTGCCTGTGCCTCTGCTTCAGCTTCCAGTGTTGATTTGTTGTTGGTTTGTTTTTTTTTTTTAAAATTCCGCCCTGTCAGCTTTGGAACTCCATCCACTCACTTTTTCTTCAGTAATAAATGATAAAAGGAAATTGAATAAATTCCACTTAATGAGGAAATTTTCACCTGGCGCAGAGGACCTGGGGAAATCTATTAACTGACTGGAGGAACACTGGCAGCATTGCAATTATCAGGAGAGCCTGCTCGCTTCAGCACGGCCCTCTCTTCCACTTGACTGGCTTTCATCTGATCCACCGCCATAGCAGTAATGCTAAATAAACGTGCCGGCAGAGAGCCCCAGCACCATATGGGAAGGAACACTCTCTTTCTGGTCTCCCAAATCAGGCTCTGCTTCATTGTAGGTACGTTGTCGAGTTTATGCCCATCCACATATCACTTAGGTGCATGTTAATGGGTCTTGATCAAAAGGATGAGGAATATTTTGTGAACTGGGAGCCAAAGCTTGAGCTGGGAGCATTTGGGACACTGCTATTGTGCCAGGTAACACCTGCCCTGCAAGCTCACAGGCTCACCCCTGCAGAGCACCTCTGGGCTACCTCAGCAGCCACTCGCACGGCTGGGACACACACCTGGGAGCTGCAAAGGTGACCACGCTCCAGCTCAGCGCACGCGTCTGAGTTCAAGACTGGCTCCTCCTGAATCCAGAGGGGGGATTTAAGCCCAGACTACAGTTTCAATATGGCAAACACGGTGGACCGAAAGCAAGAAGCGCTGGAACTAAAATGCCAAATACCCAATCCTGAGAGAGCTCTTCCTCTCTCAGTAGTCATAGACATGGAAGGTTTCAAAAGCCTACTTGATTTCAGGCTGGATCATGTACAAACACATATTGTTCTTCTTTTCCTCATTGCCCCACTCTGCTTCAAGGCTCCTAGTGGCTTCCTTGATTGCTCCTGATGCTTTACAAGATTTTGAACATGCCACAATTAAAATAATGAAATCGGTGTATAAATTCTCTCCATGCTTCTCTACTCAAGAAGACAGACTGATACCATTTTCCCCTACTGAGAAGCTCGTGAGATGACTGACAAAAAGCTGTCAAAGGAGCGTTTAGGGAAGCAGGAGCTGTAAGCCAACAAATCTCGCTCACTGAACAACTATCACTCCAGCGCTCTGCATCTTCAATGTTCAGGTCCCTGGGCTAATAAATCTCCCTGTGGACATCTTCACTTCAGTAACACGAACCTGACACAGTGCCCTAAGACCCAAATGACTCACATCCAGGATTTAGCGATGCGCTGAAGCAGCAGCCCACACCAAAACACAGCCAAGAAATGGGTCATAGATGCTCCCTCAGAGCTTTTTTTCTACCCCTGCTAAAAAACAGCTTTGAGGTCTTTGCTGGGATGCCATGGTACGGCCTCCCCTGCTTCTGATATTGTTCTTATCATTTACAGAGATTCCCCAACGGCTTTTAAAGGGCGATGCCTATCTATCCTCTGTATCAGGAAAAAAAAAAAGTATATTGTGTTTTTACAAATGTACAGATGCTGTGAAAGAAAATACAGTTGTGAAATTATTACCAATGGCTCTATAAGACAAATAGAAAGTACCTTATGTCAGATCCACGCAACGCACAAACAACAGTGCTAAATAACTGTTTATATTATATTCTTATGTCAGATCCACGCAACGCACAAACAACAGTGCTAAATAACTGTTTATATTATATTCTTCTCATGCACTGAATTCCTAATTTGTTCCTGAGTCCTCCCTGCCCCACAGTTCACAGGGAAGACAAAAGTAATCTTCCCAGTTAGTTAAAAGCAAGTACAACAAATATGTCAGTGACAGCTCCTCAAACACCACAAATCAGTGCAGCCTCACTCAGCATCACCAGACCTGCTCTGCTTTATACCCACACGAGATCTGACTTCTCTCTGACCTGTCCCAAAAGCACACAAGTCAGCAGAACCATTGCTTTTGAGAAGAGCGGGTGTGCAACACCCGGTGCGGAAGAGCACAGGTTATTGATAGCCTGTCTCATCTTTCCTCCCGGCATTGTTTCCCACGTCACCTGCTGGAACCAGGTTTTAACTCCAGCACCTGTATTTCTGCGGCTGCTCCACCAGAGTCATGTTTTGAAATCAAGTCATGCTTCCAGCAAGCTGCTTTCACAGCAGACCTTTCACAGACCCAAGGACATGAGCTTCGAAAAGGAATTCACAATAAGCAAATTCTTCCACGGGCCACTGAGCAGAGCACCTGGCTACAACCTGGCTACAAATGCTGGGCTGAAGTGGGTCTGCACCCTCCCACTACTCTCCGCTTCGCCTCTATTAACCTGTCTCTCCTTAAGAACGACAAGGGTGACACTCAGGACTGCACTTACCCCTTTCCAGCAAACCACAGGCCAGGAGGTGTTTTCAATCAATGCCCACAGAGCAAGGACACATTCTCCTCCAAAGCAAAGGTCTAAAGAACGATTGGTGCCACCATTTCCCACTGTCAATGGGCTGGCTAGTTTGGTATCCACCAAAAGGAAGATCTCCTGTTTTCATCAAGGTTAATTTGAAGACTTGAGCTTTAAGAAGACAGAGTTCAGTTCACTGCTCTTCCAGACTGTCTTTGAGACTGGGCAAGTCTTACCATCTCTATGCTTTGCTCCTCAACTGCAAAACAGGAGTTTCTCGTGCTTCTCTTTTCTCACTTGAATTCTACTTTACAGACTTTTATCAAGATTGAAATGTTCCTCTTTGGAAAATACACTCACACTTCTGCCTGTTGCAAGATGGTCAAATCTTCCTTGGGTTTTCCTCAAATTGTGCTCCCGGGGATGATGGTGTTACCAGACCCTACCGCAAATCTGGCTCAATCTGGTCCATAAGCCCGGCATTAAAGTCACATCTCACTCCTCATTGCCTCAGGCTGCTAGACACGGTCTGTTCAAACTTCCATCTCCTTCACGAGCCATCAGGGTGATGAACAGCCAGTGGGGTCACTTTGGGGCCCCTCCCCTCCATTTTATCTCATGGCACAGATGAGGCCAAATCTAGGGAGAGAATGTCCTGGAAACAGCATATCCTATTGCACTGCCAGTGCTCCATACACCATCGCCTGTTCACAGCCTGACAGCATGGGACAGTGCTTGCTTTTGCCATCTGTGTATGCATATGTGGTTTTGTTTGTGTGTGTGTGGTGGGGAAGGTTATAGTTAAGATTACGTTACTGAAGGTATGAAGGTAATTGGTCAAAAACCAACAAAAAACCCACAATGTAAGTTCCCACTTAAAATGAAAAATACGTAGGTCACAGGAGAAACAGCAGAGGCACATGTTTGACGTGTGTGATATTACTGGATATTCTTGCAAGCACTCTCAAAATGACTTTCCTTTCCCAATTCAACTCAGGCCATTTGCTTTCCTGCAGCCAAATCATATAACCTGAAACAACTCTTTCTCCATTTTAGAGGGCCCAGAGGCAGTCAAATGGGAACACTGCTGCAGCATGACAAAAGCTGTACAGTCTCACCAGCCCCAGGTCCAATCATCTTTGGAAAGTTCACTGGGACAAACATAAACGGGGCAGAGCGTGCCCTTCCCAGTCTCTCCTGTCTCTGCAAACGGCTGCAATGCCTGTACACCACTGGGAATGGACAAAGATTTATAGGTCAGAAAGGATTTTCCCCCCATAACATTATCCCATACAACTTCCATGGATGGAAACAGATTCCCTGCACAAACCGGCAAGGTCTTCTGCTCACCTCAATCACTCCCCATGGCGAGGATGCAAGGCAGCACGCGGTATGTGAACACTTTGCTGAACTGTGCCCAAAGGCCTCCACCTGCCTCTGATCCCCCTTCCCCAGCTGTCTGCCACATCCCCTTGCTCTAGCTCTAAATGTCCTCTTGGCAGAGACCATCTCCTTGTTACCGGTCTCTGCAACAACACTGCAGGGCCCAAATCAAGACTCTTGGCAGACATGTTACTCCAACCGCATCTAAAACATCATTGCAAAGAACCCCCAAACCAATCAAGAGGCAAAAAGGAAGGGATGGATTTGACCGAACAGAGAGCAAACGTAACCAGCAACAGTGCCTGGGAACAGGGCAACTGCCTCTGGTTCTGGTAATTCTATTTCAACAAAAGAAAGATTTAAAGCAATGGCGGTGCCACAGCCCATTCTTTTCAATTGGAAATACTCCCGTAGCACAGGTGAAACTCATGCCAGGCGTGCCGGGGACTGGGAACAGCTGGCTGCAGGAAGAGCGCATACGTGCCAAGGCTCATTTGCACCACTCAATTAGCTTTCCCTCGGCTCTTGCAGAGATGTGTTTCCTGATGTGGCTCACTGGACTAGTGTCTTAGTTCAGGTCAGAAGTGTTTTCCCCTGGCTCCTTGTCTTTGTGCCAACGTGCCTTCAACATGATGCAGCTGGAGAGTCCATCCTCTCCCTCCAACACAGGCTGTGAGGCAAGAGAGTTTCCTTGGGAAGGTTTGAACAAGGATATCGGAGTTAAAATCTGCACCGGTGAGTGAATGAGACTAAGTTAATTTATACCACCTGCAATCTGAGATGAATTGCATGAATCTGCTTACCCAGGACACAACATTAGTTGTGTATGACACAAATGCAAGGTCGGATGCTGCAGAAGGGCTTGCTGCAGCAGGCTGGCTACACAGTCTGCTGCCCGGTCACCAGAACGATGGAAAAGTTTGTGGAATGGTAGCAGCTACTGATCACACACTAGTAGTAGTATCACCTGCCTCCCACAGTGGAGAGAGGGAAAGCGACCTCAGTGATACAGGAAAGTTCGGCATGATTAGACTCTGTGGAGCGATACTGGATTAATACCAGCCGAGGATGGGGCCAGCCTCTGGCGTCCCAAGTGCATCATTCCACAGCATGCCAATCCATCAGTAAGGAAATAAAACTGATTCTGGATATACTGTTTTTCTTCCTCAGGAGCTGTACATAGATATATTTAAGGCACTTGAGACAAATGCAACATGACACGGATGTTAGAAGGCAAAAACTTGCGCAGCCAAACAATAGATTTCTGTAAATAATCAAGCTACTCCTTCTCTTCGACATCTCCCTCCACACTTATTTTTGTTTAGCTCCAGATCCAGCTTGTTCTGGAGGCAAGGGAGAACAAAAGCTGCTCAATGAAAGCTGCGCAGCTGGTCACACAACAGCAATCCCAGCCGAGGCACAGCCAGCGCCCAGCACCACCCCGGCTGCGGCGCACTCCCAGTGCCACCCTGTGGCACCTCAGTTCCTGAGGCTGGAACTGAAATACAGCCCAGCGCTTTAATTTACTGCCCTCTTTCCTGCTTACTTTTATACGGTCATTTTTCATGAAGAAAGAAGAAGATTTATATTTAAATATGTCTGGAATTATAGATGTTCGAAAGTGCAGTACAAAAGCAACACATACTGCATGATCACAGCGAGGCAGAAAAGCTTAAAAATCAATTGGCCAGGCCGGAAAAAAATGCAGCGCAGTAAGTTAGGGCACGTCCTGCACCTGAAGGCTGACTCTGCCCTAGGCACCCACACACAGCCTGCTGTTACTCAACCCAGGCCATCCGCCTTCCCAGCCTCAGCCTCAAAAAGACAGGGAGGATTTTCCAAAATACGCTGGAAATTCCATAATCCCCGAGAACCACCGAGATGCCTAAACACTCAAAGAAGTTCTTTAACCAAAAAAGAGCGTTCTCTGAAATTTCCTCTGTCCTGCTGAGGCAGTGAATTTGGTTTTAAGACAACACTGCTTGCTCTGAGCACCGAAATAAGCTTCTAGCATTGACCACATCTGTGCTCAGGGGTCTGTCACAGGTTCCCCAGCAGAAGGATCCCCAGAAGGACCACTGTATCCTAGGACAAGGCTATTGGTTTTTCTTACCTGTTCGCTTCCTTCAGGATCTTCTCCATGTTCACAATGCCACGCATCTTATACAGGAACCACTTGTCAATGGCTGTGAGTTTGTGAATAACATCCACAGGGATGTCGTTCTCCAAAGCCTGCCAAGAAGAGGAGAGCACCAAACAGACCCTTGAATACATGCTTTGCAAACATAGATTTAGCCTGAAAATAGGTAGCAGCAACTATATCAAGACATAAAAAGTATGGTAGACTATGCTGGACAAATCAAAGGTTCATCTTTGAGACAGGATCCTGTCTCCCACAGCAACAGAAAACATGCCCCTCAAGCAGTGTCAGGAGGCACCAGCCTCTTCCGTTCATGCTTTGGTACCAAAAACTGGCTTCTGTTTGAGCAAGAGAGACATAATTTGTTTTTTTACAGACCCAGTAGCCAAGCTTAAACTGATGGCAACAAGGATTGGTGGCCACTGAATACGTGCCTTAGCTAACTACAGAGAGGCAAATTCAGCCTGAAGTTCTGACCCCTCCATCTGCACCCCTTATCATCTCACGTTCCCTAAACCTCAGACCCACTGCCTACCTCCCAGCTGCAAACATTAAACAGGAAGGTCCGGATTCTCAGCTGTGGAGGGACTCTGCTTTGGAGCATAAACCTTGTTTTACCCTTGAAATACAAGGCTGAATCAAAGCACGTAGCCTTGAAATACCTCTGAAGAAAGGGGAAGTCCAGTCCTGGGTGGCACTTTGCAGCTACAGTGTAACTCCAGCTTCTCTTACTGTATCTCAAGTTCACGTTAAGATTGTACAAATTCCCCTGCGTTATGTTGTCAGGGCTAGTTTTATTTTTTTTTATTTTATTTTCATCCAACTATTTGCAACCACGGGATAAAAAGGAACCCCACAGAGCTATTATTCATAACACAGTGGATTACAGGACACTACAGTATTAAAAAATCTCAGATGAATATGCCAGAGCGCTCCCCGGTATGACACAGTTGTATCTTCTATCACTGATATTTCCTGGGTCTCACCAGCGGTGCACAGTTACAAGTCTCCTGATAAAACAACTATAATCAACCATAATGATAACACCGGCACTGTGTTTTTGCTGAGCTGAAGTAATCAGGCTCATTAATTTGTTACCACGCTTAATTGTTTTCTTGCAGGGCAGCATCCCTGGCATGAAGCCAGAGCAAAGCCACTGAAGAAAGCTCCGGCATTAATCCAGGAATGAGCTAGGCCCACTGCACCCTGGCATTATCCCTCCAGATTATCAAGCTGTGGACACACCGTTGTTCTGTCACCACACGCTTCAGCACAGTGACGAGGAGCCTTCGCGCCGGCTGAGAGAAATGCACAGGTCACTCCAGCGCTGTGCTCCAAGAGGGCACCACCCGCACGGACAAGGGATGGGTAACAGCCCTCATCAGGCACTGCAAAATACCGACGCCACCTTCTACCTTTTCTAAAGGATTTCCAGGCAGCTTGCCGTGGTCTCTCTCACAACTATTCTCCTGTCCTGAGAAGTACCAAGCTGCTGACTTGGATATCCTTGCTTGCTCACAAGCAGCAGTGAAAATCTCTACTGCACATTTTGCTTCTTTAGAGTAACGGGTCGCTTCCACACCAAACCTTCATCTGGCGCTTGTCACCCACCAGGCACTGCTCTTCCAGACGCCTGCAAAGAGAAGCCTGGGGCCATCACAGCAGTCCCCGAGCAGAGGCAACCACAGGGCTGGGCTTCTCACACATTCCTGGTATGAGGCAACTCATAAGGGATCCCTCCCATCCTGATTCCTTAGTGCTTCGAGGGCAAGGTCACGCTGCCACATTAGAGGGACACGAGCATGTCTTTCCTCTGCACATCTATTTTCACAAGACACGTGCAGACTTGCACGTCTTGAGGATCTCCAACCTTCAGTCAATGGTCCCTGAGCCACACATACACACACAGGTAGCCTGACCACACACACTTAATCTGCTTAGGACACTTTATTTAAGAGTCCTAGGGATCTTCAAGGGAAACTGAAAAAAACAAATGCCTTCCCCTCCTTAATCAGAGGTGGGGCAGAGAAAATAAACCACCTTCACCCCTGTGGCGTAAATCTGGAGACTGGGAGAGAAGAATGAGTTCATAGACAGTTCTTGCTCCCAAATCACCACACTACAGCGGCAAATCAGGTTTCCGGGCAGAAAATCCCTGTAGGATTTGATCAGAAGCCCTGGACAGCACTCGATGGCTTTACTCTATTCAAACAGCCTAAACACACCAGGGAAGAAGGAGGAGGGAGCCACAGCAGGACAGCATGACTTTAGAGCCCTGCTCACTCTCAAGAGTGTCCCATCCAGTAGACACTGGTCCCACGCTGGGAAGCCAGGGGGGTTATAGGACTGCCTTCACACCGCCAGACAGGGAGCAAGCCTGGTCTCCAGGCCAAGCAACAGAAGGCAGCAGAGCCACCTGTGCTGTCTCTAGGGCTCGCACCCTTCTTCCTTCAGTCCCTCGTTCCTTCTTTTACATGACAACAGGGAGGCCCATTACAACAGCAAGAGCTCTGAATGGCAGCTGAGCTCCCTTCCCTTTCCCCTGAACCATTACTGTTCTCATCAGCCAACAGACAAAGGCGAGAGAAAAGGCAAAAAGCCTTGGAGAGTTGACTAGTGGGGCTTGTGGGGGAGGAGAGGACATACAAGGAAGCTCCATCCTGTTTCAAACAAAGCTGACTGCTAACGGGGACTAACTGTTGGCTTTTAAATGTCAGCAAGCTGGAAAGGGATTTCCAGGCAGGCAGCCCCAGCTGCCAGGAGTACTTCTCACTGATATTGCTTGCCTCAGTTATTAACAGGGACGAATTAGTGCACTGTGTCAGGCAGAAGCAGCTCTTTACAGAGAGGGATTAAGACTTTGATCTTGCTTTTTTCAACAGCTCCCAGTGAAAATGCCACCAGCTGGGAACACCCAGAGTGTTCAGTGGGACCCAAACTCACCTTCATCTTCTCAGATCCCCTGTGTTAACATGGGGCTAAGATTAACCTTTCATAAAAGCTCTCTGAGACACTCGGAGACAAGCAGCAAGATTTTTCTTTCAGTTACAAGAGAAAGCTCTAATAAAGACCAAGCACAGCTGCTGAAGGATGTTCTACACTTATGAAGACATGCATTTCCCCAGCTTGAAAAGCAAGAGTCAACAGCTGGACAAGCCACACGTTTATAGAACATCTTGTGCCTTTTGTTCAGGCCATTTATAAGAGGAACAGCTACGTGAAAACCTTTTTACAAATACAGCACAACCTCAGCTCCCCACACTCATGTGAAGGATGTAATGAGATGTTTCTAAACATGAGCACAAAGGGCTTAAAGACTCCACCACACAAAGTCAGGGGCACAAAGAATAGTAACTGGGTGATCCCTGCCAGGAAGGTCTGGATTCTTAAAAACCCCCAACAGGTAAGTATGAGCTATAAAAGATAGCTGTCCCTTCCTCCTCATAGAGGGCACGGACAGATGGACAAGCTAGCTGCAGCAAAACCAAAGTGTGAAATTGCACCTACCTGGTGAAGTAACTAACCCCATGTTTACTAAGTGATATACACAGGCAAACACCACGGAGCTGAAGGAAGAAATAATTTCACACCCTGACTTCCCTTACAGTAACAGCCCCCGTTACCCAGCCACCTTGAAAGATGATTTGCCCAGTGTGACAGGAGGTTAAAAGAATGCTAGGGAACTTGAGCCTATTTTCAAAGAACAGGGGATTTCCTGTATGCTAAATTTAACATAGAGCTTTATTATTTTTTTTTTTTAGTCTCAGGCCCATATCAATGCAACAATTGCAAAAAGGCAGTGCTCTCTGACTGCAGCTTGCCATTCTTTATCATGCTTTGTTTCAGTTCTCAAAGGGCTCTTCATTTTTTTTCCTTCTTCCCTTCCTAGAAATTAATGGTAATCTGAAAAACTGGCCAACTTTGACACTTACACTAGCATAAATCAGGGCAGAACATTAACCAATATTTAGCAAACAATTATAGGAACAAGTGAAGGAAAATGATCCAGGTGTCCACCAACACTCAGCTACAAACTGAAGTTTCAGGACACAGGAACGCACCTGCTGCTGAATGCAATGAGCACTGGCTAAGATCGTACCAAACACATTACCTGAATACAGAAGATGCAGGAAAATACAGATGTCAGCAGGAAAAATTAAAGTCATATACCCACACAGCTATTATGTTCTGCAAAGGAAATTACACGCGATAGAGAATATCTGTACTTCAACAGCAAGGATCCTACACAAGGTGGTCTCAGCGCGCTTGACACAGGGAAGCAAGTAGGTAAAGAATGTGTCACCTCAGTTGACCCAATCTGGTAGATTTAACCCAAGGGACATAAGTCAAGGGCTTTCTATCTTTTGTTACCTTGGCTATTGCATATATCCGAGTGCTGGACGGCTCGGAGAGTTCCTTCTGGAGATCTATGATGTCTGGCCAGGCTTTATTCATGGGCAGATGTGAAGTGAAGCCATCTACAGATGGATGACACATTCTCAGGGCCTTTTGGAAGCTCTCTTCAAAAGTACGTCCAATAGCCATGACCTGTAACGGAGAGCACTTCCACATTAGCTACGGTGAGCTGCTGCCCAGCTATCCTCTAACAGCAGAGGCGTGCAAATTTAAACCACGAAGATAGGCATACAGAAAGATTACAGCCTTTGGACCTCCTCCGTAAGACAGTCCTGCTGGCTTGAAGACAGGCACAGCTGACTGAGCCTTGGAAGTCCCACTTCCAGGCCTGACTCTGATGATACCATCAACAGAGAGTTTCAGACAAGTGCCTGCTTTCTGCTTTCGTCTCCCTGTCCGTAAAACACAGGAAGGCACTGCTCTCTGCAAACTGCTTTGAAGCACTTTAGTAGAGAGAAGCATTACGGAGCAGCACGGGTGTAGTAATATAGCAGGATATTTCTGTTTAACAACCTGTTAGAGATAGAAACTCACAGCGGGAATTCTAAGGTTCAGAAGAAATCTGCTCCTCTTCTTTAAATTACATTTAACAGTGACTCTCCCCTGTGAGGACTCTCTTAAAGGATTACTCCTCATTGGCATAGCAGCACTGGGGTTTCCCTCCTTCAATCTTGACACCACATCTAATATGAAAACAAGCCTTCCTCTGTGGAAATCTGTGAGGTAACAGAGCCCTTTCTCAAATTTCAACGTTTTTATTTTCCAGTGCAGTGAAACCCTAACAGCATAAAAATCTTCTCAAACACAATGCTGAAAAATGTCAAAGAAAAAAATAACATTATTTTCTCTTTTCTCACCGCTCCAGGCCCACTGCCCAGCACAACAGAGCTCACGAAGAAACAGCCCAGGCCAGACTGCTCAATTGATAAAAATGCGGCAGGTGCTGTAATCCGGCTTCAAGCTCAGGGCCAGGGAGACAACCACGCCATGCTAATAGAGACACCACGGCAAGAAGCTCTCTGCTTCAAAGACACCCTCTTCTACTCACAGGTCCTGGAGACTAACCTCTTTTCCAAGTGCTTCTCCCCGCCGCCAACTGCATCTCTAAATCTTCTCCATCCCTGTTTCAGTTCACCCCCAGCTCACAGACCTGCACGGGTAGAGCGCTGACTTTTCCTGTATCTCCCCCCTCCCTTTACCCAACATCCGCCTTGAGAAGGCCGGGGGGTACATGCACTTCTGCTTGTGTGACATATGACCACTGGAAGGACTCAATTCTTCCTCCTGCAAATGTGTACGTCCAGGAAGCATTTACAGCTGACAGTGCCCAGGACAACTGTATTTAGGAACCCCAGCTCCACAGAACAGTCCAAAACCCCCCATATTGGTAAGCATCAGCTCACTGAAAAAAAAAACAAACCAAAAATGACACCACCTCATTGCCATTAAAAGCCAAAACCGCCACTGGAAAATCAAGTTCTAAATAATCCTTCCAGTTGTGATGAAGGCGTGTTGTCTCAGCAAGACAGAATTGATGTTAGGAAGGTCTCACGTGTCAAAATAACTTAATAAAATAGCTACTTGAAAAGCATTAAGAAAAAAAGGCAACTGGAAAAAATACACAATTAATTATTTTGCTTTGGGAGCTGACATGTAATTAACTAATTCAGTGGGTAATTTACCCATTTTGCTTCACTTCTCTCCTCTTACAACACGGTCTGAAAAAGCTTACCTTAAAAGGTAAGGGTTTAAAAGTCACACTGCCATGTTCCAGATAGAAGAGACTTAATCACTAAGAGAAATTATAACTCTGAAGTTATAATCTCTATAACAAGATTACAGGTTGTGTTTGTATTTCAAGAGTCGAAGTAGGCTGAGATTTGGCATATGGTTTTAACAGGATAAATAACTATGGGAACAACTGAGAGCTGTGGCATATTGGCATCACTGAAAAATCTTAGACTACAACTCCTGAAGTTATGCTCTAACTGACCACCACCACAGAACCCACACCAAAAAGAATTCTGAGCCTTGTAGTGAGTGTGAGGAATGAAGCCAACCTCAGGTGATCCAAAGTGGGGGTCTTCCCTTAAGAGTAAATCGTTTACGAATCTACACTGTGATATCCAAGATTACACACTCCTAACTCATTTCAATTAATTACAGTACTCAATAAAAATAATTTGAGCTGAATGAATATCTTCAAAAGCCATTAGGCCCCCCAAAATAGATCTTCTGAGAGTTTCCAAGAAAGAAAAATGATTTTCCCAAGCAACGGGATGGAAGGGAAGGAGAGGGTCTTGCACTCACCTCTCCCACACTCTTCATGGAGCTTCCAATCCGGTTGGACATATGCCGAAAACGGTCCAAATCCCAGCGGGGTATCTTGGTAACGACATAATCCAGGCTGGGCTCAAAGCAGGCAGAGGTTTTTCCTGTCACCACATTCTTGATTTCTGGCAAGGGGATCCCCAAGGCAATTTTGGCTGCAATGAATGCTAATGGATACCTGCCATAGAGGGAAGGTAGAGAATGGCAGAGTGGGAAGTACTTTGCTTTTGCAAATCTCCCAGGAGTGGATCAAATTAAACAGATGTGAGGCGTTTGTCTCTCCTCAATGGAACAGGAGGTTACTGTGCTCAAGCACAGCAGGGCCTCTCCAGCTTCCTACGAATTGTAGGGCTACCTAGATCTGGGACTTGCTTTATTATCTGCAAACCCACCACTTAAATATGTGTCACACCCACAGTGCTACCACAGACAGATACGCTTTGCTTTAAGTCTGTCATCCAAAAACAAAACAACCAAGCGCCCACCGTCCAACATCATGGTTTATCTCCAGTCTGCTATGGCACTTCAACAACCACAAGAGCTGTTGAGAACTGCAAATTAGAGATTAATTTGTGCCTCTCAACAGCATCTGCAAAGTACAATTAAGAAGCCAATTTTTAAACAGCCTGCTCTGACCATCCTTATCTTGATTAGTTTATGATTAGCCAACAAAACAAAGGCAGCTCACAATGCCATTTGCATCAATCTGACAGACAGCTCATTAATAACTATGTCCTCTGGGTCCCAGAGGTGATTTGCAGCCAACATATGGATACGGTGGACATGCTTTGTGAGGACAGCTAGAGGCTCCCCACACACCTCCTGGGAGTTTTTGAATTTGTAGTAACAGCACCTGCAGGCAGGAAGGGACCTGGAGGGCTCACTAACCCCTTCTTCCATCTCCCAGCAGGATTGTCTCCCCAGGGGTCATCCTAGCAGATGCTGACAAGATCTGCTCTTAGAGGCTTCCCGTGCAGAAATCTGCGCCTTACTGCCCTCACTGCTCCAGAGCTCTTCCTAACAACCAGCTTCACTCTTCCTTGCTGCAAATTAAGCCTTCGTGTTTAAACTGCATGGAGAGCAGATGCAGGAACTCTTCTTCCCTGCAGAAGTCACATATTTAAATACTACACTGGACCAAGTCCCTTACTGCAAAATTCTCTCTTTCTGTCCTCCTCCCCTCAGTGTTTGTTTGTTCACTTGTTTGTTCTGTGGTGGTTTGTTTTTTTTAAATAATCTTACCCTGTTGCCTTGGATGCCAAAGCTGAACTTCTCGAGAGCCTGGCATTAACTTCAATGATGTAGTACTCCAGGGAAGTTGGATGCAGAGCAAACTGGATATTACACTCTCCCACGATGCCCAAATGTCGGACAACTTTGATGGCACGATCCCTCAGCATCTGAAATTCCTCATTAGAGAGCGTCTGGCTTGGAGCCACTACAACCGAATCTCCTGTTTGTCACAAGGTAGCAGAGAAGGCAAGTGAGCAGCAGTCCAGCAGCAGTAAACTACAGGTCACTTTCTTTACTAACCCATTGCCAATAACAAGGTTACCACAGACATTCAAACCTGTGGGTGCACGGCTGATGAGAAGCACAGAGAGAGGCCAGGCAATCTTATGGAAAACGTGGTCACAGGGGTAGGTTTAGCCTAACACTACCTGTTTCACACCCAACTGGCTCCATCCAAGATTTGAAGAGTATTTCTAGAGCCCACTGCGTCAATCACAAAACTATGTCCATAACAGCAGGCAGAAGGGTACTGCATGAAAAAGTTAATGAGCCATTTCCAGTGAGTCACCCTGTGCCCAGGCCTACCTGTGTGGACTCCCATAGGATCGATGTTTTCCATATTGCAGACAGCAATACAGTTATCAGCAGCATCTCTCACAACTTCATACTCTATCTCCTTCCAGCCAACAACTGACTTTTCCACCAGAATTTGGTTAGTCGTTGCAAACGCCTGGGAATACGTTAGGGAAAATGAACAATAAGAAAGAAAACCTTATTAGAACACGTTCCCATATTTAAGACTACTGCGGTGTATCTCCAGACATCCCAGATGAACACAAAAATCGAAAGATGGAGATAAGCAAAGTTCATAGCACTGATGACAAGTACTTCATATTTCTCATTTAAAAAAAAATAAATTAAAAATTGAATTAGCTTAATTTGAAAGGCACAGAAAATATTTATGTGAGCTTGCAATGGCATATAAATAACAAAGAGGAATATAAAAATATCTAAGGCTTCAATCATGCAACAGACACATGCTTTGGTTTGTGTATGTGGGCAGCCCCCCAGACTTCGATAAGAGAACTCTGCAGAAAGCTAAGTGACTAAGTGATGGGGAGCGTGGGTGCCAGCAAACACCACGTAATTAATAGCACTAATAATGCTGCTTATCATTGGCATACTAACCAGAAGCAAGATTCGTGATTTATTCTTAAACTTGATCTTGAAAGCACTCCTCAGCACAAGGGACAAAAATGAAAAATACAGTCTGTTGGTAAATGAGCATAATCTAAGTGAATAAATGGCCTTAATATTAGCAGATAAAAAACATTAATCAATTCTCACTTAAAATCCTAGAAAGTAACAGGCACATTATCAATCCATCCTTTAGCAAAGCTTCTTGTTTTAATGCTGCCCATGAATCAGTCTTCAGCCTGGTCCCCTCTGTAGTTAGCTCAAGCCGTTAGTCAAACGTTGCCCTTAGCACACTTGCCAAACTTGCACACACACACAAAAAAAAAAAAACGAAAAAAAAAAATATTTTGAGGAGTGGCACTTCACACCCGGCCCGAGCAGGCACTGCCGAGCAGGCACTGCATTTGCCATGATGGAGCAGGAACACCCAGCCACACTGATGAAACAATCCACGCTGCTCCTGTGTCCTGTGTTACCATATCTTGCCTCCTCTCACTAAAAACAAGCAGCGTCAGGAGACGTGAACTCAAGGGCAGATTACCTGAACCCACAGGTGTTCAGATATCTGAGTTACATACAGGTCAGAGACCAGTGTCTGAAAATCCAGCTCACAGAATCACTACAGATCATCCTCATAACTGAAAAGAGCGGAGTTTCTGCTGGGCTGTGGAAACCAGCACCCAAAATTGAGTTAATTCAACAACACTGAAATTGGTTTATGCTGTAAATTCTGAAATATTGTTCTTCATTCAAAATGCTGATGGTCTTTTAGTATCATTTTTGAGAAAATGAAAATATTTACCTAGAAAGTGGAACAGAACCAGACTTTTGGTAGAAAAAAAGCAAAGTTTCAGAAACATGAAAGTTTTATTAAAAATATGAACTGCCCCACTACTAAAATTTTACAGAAAATGAGATTTTTATAACATGCTATTGTTTTACAGATTTCTGGGGAAAATGAAGATTTTCAAAATGACTTTTTTTAAAAAGAGAACACCAAGAAATGGTGATCAAAACCATGTTTTTCTACTGAAAAAATGTTTTGATATAAGCCTTCCAGACAGCCACACTCCAAGGGTTTCTGGGTGAATTCCTGCTTTCTCTAAACACAGAGCATGCGTGAACTTGGGCAAGCGAAGTGTTTCCAGCCTCAGCCATCAATCCGTAAGACGAGGTTACTGCATCCACTGCCGCCTCCGGCACCCATCAGTCCTGTCCCCTGAGCCTCCCTGCACAGCCACTGCCCGAGCAGGAGTTTGTCCAGCACTAAGCTGGACCCAAGTCTGTCTGCATGACAGCGCGGTGGAGGAACACAAAAACCTCATTTTCACAGACAACTCTTTCTGGCATCAACAGTATTTCTTTCTAGAGCTACGTGAAAGATTAAGAGGTTCAGCAAATCAGGAAAAGGCAAACCCAAAAATTTTAGAGACCAACTGACAGAGATTTATTTCCTGAAATTCTGCATTTTGCCAAGGAAAAAAGCTTGCGTTTTGTCTTCCCCAATTATCTGTTTATTTTCCACAGCAAATTTATAAAAAACAATCCCTGATTTCCTACAGAAAAAAGAGCTGTCTCCTTATAGCCAGTGACAGCTGGTGGATGTCAAATTATGAAGTATCATCCCGTTAAAGCTCTACAAGAGATTTTGACCTAGCAAAAATACAGTCCTCAGACAGAAACACAGCAGAGGCCCAAAACCTCCCAGCTCTTCTGTCCCTGATACTGCATTATCAGTCAGCATTTCAAATGTTTCAACTTCATTGACATCCTTCACGTGCCATTTACTCCAGAAAGCAGGTGAATATAGTCCACAGCGTTTCTTTTTAGACCAAAATTGTTGAAACACTTGCTCAAATTCTGACCCATTTCTCATTGATTTAACAGATCTGTCATTTAACCATTTTCATTACTCAAGTCAGCAGGAATTATGAAAAGAGGGCATTAGAAGGAATCGGGATAACATTTTACAGCCAAGATGAAAGGTAGGGTATGTACAGTTCCAGTGTCTGTGACTATTAGAAGAATATCTAAGAAAATCAGATGTTCAGCTCTATTCCCAGAGCTTGCAATTGCAGACATACCTTTGTACCAAGGTCCAGCAAACTTTCCTTATCAGGGCATATGCCTGACCCCAGACCACCAAGGGCGTAAGCAGAACGTATCATGACTGGATAGCTAATCTTTTCAGCTGCCTTCAGAGCATCTTCAATCTTAAAGGAGAGGGGAATACATTTCAGAGATCTGATAACAACTAAGATGAATACAGTCTTCAACACTGGTTACACAGTTAACTGGCAATCCCACCAGTAAGACACTAAGCTATCTAAAGACAAAATGAAAAGAATAAAAGTTGGCTTTGTAACATTGCTTCTTTTTTCTGCCAAACAGCAGAAAACTGGAACATGGACTCAAGAAGGTGACTTCTTTCCTTAGTTATGCATGGACTTCCTTGATGACTTTCCATAGACAATGTCCTTACCTGCTCTGTCTTCACAGACTTTAGCCCCTCCAACAAGACATCCTGGTTTAAGACCTGTTTGGTTTCCTCCAAACCCAAACAGGGCTTCCCGCTGAACCAATTTTTTGTTTTCACATTCCCGTCCTCAAGAAGGATTTCTGCTGATTTTGAGGACCTGAAATCCTATGTCTACAATGATTTTTTTTTTTAAAAAAGTATCTGCTGAAATGTTATATATTTTTGCGCTGCAGCACAGAAGTCATCCCAACCTAATTTACTTTTCTTGTCAATAGATAAATTAGCTTAGGCTTTCAAAGTGCTTAATTGCACTTTCCCTCATTTTAAATCATGGTGAACCAGCATGAACCACTGTGGAGTGCTGATGAAAGCACAGAAGCTATAGTATCAACAGGCGTATTCAGCTTTCACTCAACAAAACCAGAATATTTTTTTAATAACTCAAATGGGCAAGAGTAATAGTAATCACATCTTCAAAATTGTCTGATTTACCGATTCCACTGCAAAGCTAGGAGCAATCTTTTCATTTAGCTCAGTCAGTTTATCGGAAAACAGCTTTCTGTCCTCTGTAGCCATGATGGATTCAACTGATGTACCTAGGACCTTCACACCATACTCCTGCAGGACTCCTTGCTTGAAGAGTTCCACACCTGCAGAGTAAGCACAGACTCAGTTTTGAGGACTGAAGAAGAAAGTATTCAGAAGGTATCTAACTAGCTGACAACTGGTCTGGCTTCATCAACAGCTAATTTTATTATTTGTAGCCAATATTAGAACTCAGGACCGTAACATGAAAGTTTCTGTCCTCAAATCTATGAAGCTTGGGATATCAGTAAAGCTACTGCTTGGCCATCATCTGCAACACAAGACAAAGCAGTGCAGGTGGATGCTGCTGCAAGACGCTAAATGAAGCTAACTTTTCCGTTTGATCTCTACCTCAAGGTGGCCTGGATATCCCCGATCCAACTATGATAACTAAGACTTAAGCTGAAAAGCAGGATATACAAATGACTTTTAAGTATCAAAACTAACACTTAGATGTTATGTTCCCCACTTAGCAATTACTCACTCCCCCGTGGTCAGCATCTCAGCCTGTGTTCCTCAGTACCTGGGCAACATACCAGGCACACGGGTCTTGCACGTCTGCACAAATAAAGTCTGCTGAACATGTGGTAAAAACCATGATTTTGCCTGCAAGGAACGCCAAGGCACCTGTAGCTTACTCACCACAGTTGAGAGCAGTCTGGCCACCCATGCCCAGAATTAATCCGTCGGGACGCTCCACCTTGATGACCTCTGTGACAAACTGCGGAGTGATGGGCAGGAAGTAGACAGCATCAGCCTGCTTTAAGCCAGTCTCATTGGTCTGCACTGAAGCGATATTGGGATTCATCAGGACAATTTTCACATTTTCTTCCTGAAAAATGAAAACCTCCATTAAGATGACACACAGGTAGAAAGAGAGCTAACAGCAGCAGCAAGGAGAGATGGAATTCAGCAAGCAACTCACCACCAGCAGGACTGAGAAAGCCTGGTTCCTTATGTACTCTCCCATAAGGGATTTCTGGTATCTCGTACCAGGCTGAGCTAACGCTAGTTCTTTACTTTTGTGCCTCTGCTTCTCTGTGAATCTTGGGGGAATGGAGATTCCCACCTGATTGAAAAATTTGGTTGAAATTTTTTTTTAAACATGTATGAATTACACAGGGGAGACAGGAACAAACTCCAGCATAATCATGTCTGTCTTCTCTTGGAAAGCAGACTAAAAGTGACAATGCAAAAAAGATTTTCTTGCCAAGCAGTAGGTCTTTGACGATGGGTGTCCAGGTAGTTCTCAGATTTTTGTACCAACTAGTAACAGTACAAGAATACATTTTTGGTTTTGACTTTCCATAAGGATACTTCAATTTTCCTGGTGTTATCACTTAAAAAAATCATGTCCCATAACCTTATTATTTTATACTGCACATACTAAAAGACCAGCTCTGCCTCTATATGCAAGACAAAGGTTAGCCAAAACTTCACACTGTTTTTTCTCTGTCACACATGAGAAACTGAGATAGAGTGACAATGAAGCGTGTATGTTTCCTGCTATACCAGCAGGAGCTTTGCCACCCTCCTGGCTACAGACAGGAATTCACTACAGTTTGCTCAATACCAGAAAGGGCTGAGTCAGAGCCGGGCAGATCATCTCTCCTCACTCTCAAAATATTAGTGTGGAATGAGGAAGCCAACAAAGTTTTGCTAATAATGATGAGACCAGAATGTGGTCAAGCTTAAAAAAACACATCAGCCACAAGCAGATAAAGAACAATGCATTACCGCTTTGTTGAAAAGGTGAACTGGGAATTGCAAAGGCTGCGGCCTTATTTTTACAGGAACCTGTTCTAATCTCTATCACCTTCTTGTAAGGCAATAAACTTCTATAAACAAACCAACCATTTGCAAACAATGCTAATCATAGATGCAAAATACATTTTAAGAGAAAGATTTGCTATATGGAAGTTGCGGAGGTTAAGAAACAACAATGATGACTCACTAAAAACAGGAACTGGGATGATACTAAAAAAAGCATAAAAAGAAACAGGAAAAAGGTTTGCAGCCTGAGTCAGCCATTCCTCGAGCAAATGCTATGGAAGTGTTGCTGGGAACAGTATAGAAATCGCTATTTTCCCCACTTCCCAATAAGCATGAAAATGTCATAGGGTTTTTCTGTGTTTGTTTAAAATTTGTGATCACGTGACCCATTGGTTTGGGGGAACAAATACATAGCTCACCTGGAGCAGTGGGATTCTCACTCAGAGCTCTGACTGCTCAGTTCAGGTATTGGATAACATTTCTTCTCCTTCCTTTGATAACTTAAACTACAGCCTTAAAGACTGGCTGTAAATTTCTGCTGACCTTTTTTCCCCGTGAAAAGTTGGATTTTTTTCACTGAAGCACACTTTCCTTGGAAATGTGTGGAACAGGGAAGGGAAAGAAGAGATAAAATCCTTTTGGAACGTATTTTGGATTTAGACAAATGACCCCAAACTGGGTAGTTTTCAATTAGGAAATTATACCCCGAAACCCACCATGTGAGTACACCGCACAGGATGCTTCAGCGCAAGCACTGTTTTAAATGCATGCGTTTCTCAGGCATGTCCAGAGGTCCACGTGCATTTTTGCTTGCTTCAGAATAATACAGCTCTCCAGTCTCCAGAAAGGGAACATCAGAAACCAGCTAATAAGTTTACTGGACAAAATTCATCCAAAGGAACAACTTTTCATTCATTCCTTTCAAGATTATGAATCTATTCTGGAAACAAAACTTGGCATACATGAACTTTTAAAAGCTAATCCTATTTAAAATAAATACCATTCAGAAAAACTGCCTCGATAAGGGGTTCACAATCTTTTGCGTAACAGACTTGATAACAGCCAACCTTTCAGCTGTTGATATTATTTGTCCACCTTGCAGTGCGTTGGCATATCACAAAAGTTCCCATAATTTCAGCTCAGGTGTAGCTGACCCTATTCTTCCTCTTCCTTTCATTCAATATGACAAGCCTGGAGTGACAGTCACACATCACAGATAACAAACTGCTTGAAGACTGCAATGGAAACCTTGAGAATGTCTCTCTTCAGAAGATAATTGCGAGTGGTTAACTCACATCACTCAACCGACAAATTCACAAACCAAAAAAAAGTTTCCTAAGCACCGACAGTCATTTATTCTCACCAGCTTCCCTGCCCCACTGATACCATAGCTGGATAATCATAGGTAGCTGGGAGAAGGGAAAGTAAATTGCATTAGGTTAGTACTTGCAGAGTATCCTCTCACCTTCATGGCTTTCACAGCCTGGGATCCAGAGTAATCGAATTCCCCTGCCTGGCCAATCGACAGACCCCCAGATCCTAGAATGAGAACTTTGGAGACCTAGAAGTGTCAAACAGCATGAAAAAAAAAAAAAAAAAATCAGTCCCATGGTAGCAGATGTTGAAATACCAGAGACTGTGCAGCACTAAACATCCCCAAATTACAAAACATAAGTTCTAAAAAGAGAAGAGTCACCTCCAAAACCACTGCAGTTTTACTTCTAAGAACATTTCTAGTGGACTTCTCCCATCTGTCTCTGGTTAGAGAAACACATGATTTATGCATAGGGTATACAATAAACGTGTTAATTGTATCAAGTGCTTATAGACAACCATGCCTCACTTTGGCTGCCCACAAAGTCCAGCTGCCTTCTAAGATAGCAGAACTGTATGAAATTCAGCTCACGTTAGGAATTTCAGGCTTATTTGCTAAGCAACTGAGCATCAACATTATGCTGCTAGCACGAAGTCTCATGGTCAGATTACCCCAGGGCACCTCATGCAGTGCTATGAGAGTGCCCTGCCTGGGAGAACTACAAAGGAAAAATACACAAAACATCAGATCTTAAAACTTTCTCAAAGAAAAGGGAGTTAATAACACAAGAGACGCCCCATGAACGTGAGACAGGCGGCTGACAGGCTTTTGTAAGGGAAGCCTCCTTTGACTTCCATGGCCAGCTTTTTGTGCCATTTTGTGCCCTGGGTTCCACAGGAATTAACTGGCTCCTTGCCTCACCGAGAAGCACGAGGAACGAGTACCTCTACACTCACCTCCACTCTGGAAGCTGCTGCTCCAGCCTTGGGCAGGACCGAAGAAACGGTAGTGCCTTTCCCTCTCTTAATCAGTGAAATAAATGAATCAAACAGGAACTAGGAAAAATAAACACATGTATTTAATAAAGTGGAATTAAATAAACATGAAGCAAAGGAGGAAAAGGCAGGCCATTTGCGAGCTCAAGCTATCAACTCTGCTCTGCTGCCTTCAGAAGGCAGATTTACACCACCAGAGAAGATGGGATCATTATTTGAAATTTATTTAACTTTGACATATCTGACAAAGCTGCATTCAGGAAAGTGAGGTCATATCAGGAAGAAAACACCTATCAATCATGTCTGCGTGCTCTGCTTGTGTATGGCTGGCAGTGTAATGAATGAGCTTGCATTAAAAGCTAAAATACAGAAGCCCATACACTTCACTAGCTCAGGGGAACCACCTGGATGGAGCCTGCTACAGAGCTGGGACCTGAACAGGTACATACAAACATCAGTTGTGCTAAATCAGTATTGCCCTTCCAGAGGAGATCCCAGATCAGCTGAGAAAAGCTCTCCAGGCGGGCCAGGCAGGGGCGGCAGCGCGACCACCGCCGGCACACAGGCGCTGCAGAGAGGGGACGGGCACCTCGCTTGACCCCACGCTTGCAGAGCTTCTCCGCTCATGGCCCCTGCAGCTGCCTGCTGGGAGTCCCCTAGGGAAGACGTAGGGATGGGTCCCACGAGCCTCGCAGGAGAGGCACTATTTGATCAAACCCATCCCAGCAGTGGGAGTGCACAGCCTTGGAAAAGACACAGCTGAGGGGTGCTTTCAGTTCTCTGAGATTCACTAGTCAATCAGATTGCTAGGAAACTTCTTCATATCAAGAGATTTACTTGCAGGTTTAATCAACATCATCAAATTAAGATTAAAATAAGTACTTCTATGTATTCTTCCATCTTCCTCTCTCAAGAAATGCTAAACAGTTTATTTATGTCCAGACATGCCTCCTCTGCCTTCCACATCCCCTGTTGCTGCTTAGTCATACTCTCTGACTACGCAACCAGTTGTTATAGAATTTGTGCGAAGTCACAGATGGGGGATTAAAATTTCATTTCACTTAGGAGAACCAGAGTGAAGAAGTATGAATCCATTTACATAACTCTACAGTAATTATAAAATTTGAAAGTGGAACTAAAATGTATCAGAAAGTTAATGATTTTATTACAAAGCATCTGGCTAGTATTTTTTTCTGTTAAGATAAAATCCTTTTCCTTTTGCAATCACCCCAGGTACAAGAGATTTGAGCCCAATCCTGCAAAGGCTTAAGCACTTCAGTAACTTCCAAGACACAAATAATCCCACCAGGACTCAAAGCATACACGTCGTATGAATGGAATCATTGATCCAAAGCACACAGAAGTCAATAGATGCCTTGCTGCTGATTGTAATTAGCTGTGGATCAAGCTAAGCAGACACAAGCTGACGCATAACTGGGCCCTCTGTTAGGATCCCAACATTTCCAAAAGCAAGATTTAGGACCATCAGCAACATAAAGACTCGCCACTGTAGCTGATACATATCTGCACTCCTTACGCCACCTGAACGCAAGCCCAGATCAATTCTCATACAATACCTCTGCGTCTCTTGGCCCTGGATTGGCATCTGGGTAGAACTGTGCAGTGAAAATCGGTCTGGTCTCATGCATAATTCCCTGCAGGAATAAAAACAACCATCTTAGATGCCTCCTTGCCAGCAGGCAAAAGAACAGAAACCCACGCCTCAGCCCTGTAAGCACTGAAGGCCAAAGGAGTGGGGTGTTTCTAGGGGATGACAAATTAACTTCTGTTTCATTCCCAGTCTTCAACCAATGTCTTATCTGAGACAGTGAGCCTCTTGCTTTTCTGCTACCACTCCAATGTCCCCTGAGCCGCGCATGGACAAGAAGCATCGTGGAGACAGTTCACTGACTTGTACAACACTGGGCCTAATGGACAAGATTTAAAATGGGTAATTACAAAACCCGAGATCTGTCTCAGTGTCTGTCTGACCTTGTCAAAACTGAGCTGAGCAAATATGGGATATTGTTTTCCTTCCTATGCTTTGCTGTGTTCAGCTGTGAACTACCAGAGGCCAGGCATTTTTAAAAGTTTTTTTCCCTACATGGATGTCACTTGACACGAGACCTCTACCTTATGTCCTGTAAGTTGTTTTCTTGAGGTAACTGCCTCCCTCTGGATCATGACTTTAGACCTTGGAATTCTATTTACAATAACAGACTAAATTAGACTGCAATAATATTCCTTTTCTGTGCAGGCAACACAAAACCAACACAACAAAACAGCGTCACAGGCTAGCGCACCTGCGGCACAAGCCTTAAGACAACGGTAACTGAGCGAGCACCACTAACGGCAGGGAAATCACAGACGTTAATAAGGCAGCCGTTCAAGGGAAATCAGAAGGTCACTGTTGCCATCCTACACTTTGGGCTAGTATGGAGAACAGTGGTAATGGTTCACCCTCTTTTGGGGTGTAAGGCAGGGCCCCCCGTAAAGTAGATCATCAAGTTTAGTCCTGATAGCTAATTGTAATCTGATTGCAAGCTTCCAGGAGGTGAAATAAAGTGAGACAGAGGCTTCACTCACTACAGTGAAGGCAGTGAGCCTTCACTCACCACGTGCAGGTATCTGGAAAGCATGAGCTCACCTCATTCGTTTGATCATTGGCATTCACAAAGAGAGGCGCCCAGCCAGGCGGGAGGGTAGAGCTGTCGATGGCATAACTGTGGTTCTGAGCAGTGATGACAGCCTGTCCATTCACTGCATTGAGGACAGGCTGGTTCTGTCCTCTGAAAGAGAAAGGATCAGAGAACAGGGGACAGAAGTGCTAGATGTGTCCAAATGCCACAATTAGGAGGAGCTGATAACTGTGGGGCTATATGTAGCAGTTCAGGAGTAGCTGTTCAATACTGGCAGCCAATCTCAAAACGGTAAATCCTAGGAGAAACTTTGCTATCTTTCAGTTTGATGGGGGTCTATTACATCACATACTCTCAAAACACCCTCAAAAAAAGCAATGCATGACATGGCAGTTTAAATTAAAGGCAAGGAGAATGGCTGTAATGAAGAAGTAACGTTACTGCCATGCTAGCTCCCGTCAAGGCAGTTGAGAGCAAAGCACTGGTGATCTGTGGCCTTTTGCAGTGCTGAGCTGGTCTATCTGGGCCCGGGAAGCAGAAGAGCTGTCGCACCTGTTGGCCATCTGCATCCTGTAGGAAGTAGCTCCGGCTGCTATTCCAGTAATTAGACTCCCCATGCTAATTCCAAATAACGGCTCTGGGCGATTACTCTCCAGGACCTGAAACAGAAAGCTTTTCAAGAGATACTGGAGTGTCTCTGTTCAGCAATTCCAGCATAAACCATGCTAGTTCCCTCACAGCAGCCACACAGCCTTGGGAAAAAGCTGAATGCAGGGGTGGCAACAGCCTATAAAGGAAAGTTTCCTCCTCTCCTCTGCGTCAAAGGGAAACCTCAGAGCACAACTTGGTGTCTCGGTCTACTGGAGGGGACTAAGCAACGACGCTGCACCATAGCCGTCTAGTGCATGACATCATTATTTCAAATGGGAGCACTGTGAGATCAGGGCTGTTCTTTCATAAGGTCACAGAGGTCCTAAAGGAGCACAGGGTACTTTAAGGCACCAGTAATGTAATCGTGGTAATCATGGTTACTATGTATTATTCACCAAGGTCTGAAAAGCCTTATTGTAAATACTGGTCTGGAGACAACTTCCAGTGGAACGAGATGAGGAATATCCCAGGCAGCTGAAATGGACGAATGACATTTGGTCCGTAATGTTAGTGCAACCAACTGTTTAGATTTCAGGCACTTAAAGAGAAAAATAAACAAGAATAATTGGCCTATGGCTATTACACTGTACCTTTCTGACATTCTGAATCACCTCCTGGGCCTTCATGGGATCCCCCGGACCTCCGGAAATTATAAGCCCATCATACTCCATGCTGGTGAAATCATGATCCCATGGAACCAAATGCACTTCTGCACCTCGCTGGGAAAAAGTCAAGGGAAGAAGACATGAAGGGAGGAGAGGAATGAATGAATTTGTGTCAAGAGGTTGTTCCCACGCTCTCACGTCCCAGAGGCTGAGTTTGGATTTCAGTCATTCCTTTGCCAAGGACAGTAACGACGCTTCTCTCCACTATCTGCCCAGGTTAATTTCACAAAACTGGTAGACTTAGTCTCTTTGAGCCGTCTCAGTGTTTTTCAAGTTTGTCTGAAATTCACTAATGAGATCAAAACTTAGTAATGGAATGCAAAATAAGTGTGTATGCACACACGTAAGATATGTTCACTTTTACATGATGCATTCATCCTAACTGCTAAAGTGAGGCTTCACAGCCTCGTCCTATGACGTGCCAGAAATAGTTCTGCACATCAAAAATGGGATGAACATCCACATTAACTAAGAAACAAAAACAGGGAAACCCTGTACATCTAGAGAATGAGAGGACACCACATTCCTTCCTCCTGCGTGCCTAGAGAAGCAAGGACTGCTACGCCACTGCGCTAACAACAGGAAAAGATTTTCACAGAATCATAGAATTAAAGAATAACTCAGGCTGGAGGGCCCTCAGGACATCATCTGGTCCACTCCCTGCTCAAAGTAGGGGTAACATCAACTTTAGGGCAGGTTCCTGAGGGCATTGGTCAGCTGAGTTTTCAGTATCTTCAAGAACGGGCATTCCACAACTTCTCCGGACCCATGTCAGCCATTCACCACTCTCACTTTGAATTTTTTTCCCCGTTTATTTATTTTTTACAATGTTGGGTTGACCTTCCTTGGTCGTTCTTTAGAGAAACTGTGCCTTGTCTTTTTAAAGCTCACATTCTAGGAACTCTTCTCATGGCTGAGAAGTTGCTGCACAGGTCGTCTTCCTTACACCCTCAATACAGCGTGCCGTGTTCAGAAAACACCTCCCAGTCCATAAAAATCATCCTAAACATTGTACCTCATTTTAGGGGGGAAACTGCTACTAGAATGGATGTGTCCAGGTGGAAGGAAGGCTAGTGAATTCAGGCGAGGCTTTTAGCAAAGCAAAACAAGAGATGAAGGACATAAAGCACTGACCTACCTTTACCAGCAGACGGATAACATTGTGCTTCAACCCACAGTCCACAGCTACAACTTTAATTGGGTTCCCTCTGCCATAAACCTTGACTTCCTATAAAAAGACAGACCATGCCGTAAATGACAGATCATCCCCTGCCCCCAAAACACAGGGAAGAGGAGAACAACTTTTCACCAACACACAGCAGCTGGTACTTAACAATCAATTTACATGGAAATCTCCGTAAGTACTGCAGACATTAGCGCTTCCTTCATTTTTCTGTGAAAGTCAAAGTTCCAACTCTCTTTTATATACTGTTGATTACAGCAGCAACAGCAATTCCTAAGAAATTACTTGTTTCCATAGCTAATTACAAGCTTTTTTCCTGTATTTCACCTCACTAGCAGTGAAGCAGCGAGCCAGTTCTCACAGATTATTGCAGCCCAAGAGAAATGCCAGAAACACAGTGAGTGATTTTCAGCTGAAGAAGTGAAGTTATCCTGCTGATGCCAGTGGATCAAGGCTACTTCACACTGGCTACAGGTCCACCACATTAAACACCACCCTGACCCCCCAGTCCCAGTAAGACCAAAGCGTAGCACAGCTGGAGATATCCCATGCCTGACCTCAGCGCATCACAGCAGTACAGACCAGGCCAAGCAGGCCACTGCCAATGACCTGTGTTCATACAGACCTGTCAGTTTTACATATCAAATGTTTCTCCTCCTTTTCCAGCTGCTGTTCCTTTCCCTACTCCACAAAATAAACAGCCACCAGTCCCAAATCCGTACCACTATGCTTTGCACACCCACTTACCTATTGGTCGCAACCAGCATGGAAGACAGTGAAGTCAAACCACCTCATGTTACACAGGCCTTGATACTGCCACATGCAGACACACTGACAGACAGCCGGAGCCCTCATGCAAGGTTATTTATGGACAGCTTCCATAACAAGCAATTATTTCACTTGTTACGTGACTGCAGGTAGCACCAGGCTGGGACGTTATTCATCAATAAGCACATACAGCAGCCTTCTTCCTTCTAAAAACAAACTCTGTGCTTACCTCCAGTTATGGTCAGCTTCTGAAAGCTGATACTGGTAAGTGTACTTTATCCAAAGTGGCTTTTTTCTTGTGCAATGCACCACCGAAAAAAAAGTCTCTTTTTTTTTTGTAAACTAAGAAACTCCCTTTCAATCAGCTTCCCTGGTATTCATATTTCACAGCTGGTCCCCTTTATGAAAAGATGCTAAAATCCATGCCCAATATTCCCAGTGCTGGGTGATGGACTGAATCTTTTCATAGGAGGATTACGACCAGCCAGAAGGAAAAATATCCCCTCTACAGGGAACTCAAGATGAAGTTTATTAGCAGAATATTACAACTCCTCCCTCTATGTTATCCTAACTCAGTTCTTGTTTTAACTTTTATCTTCTCAAAGATTAAGACAAAGAGATTTTTAGGATGCAAGAGCACATCCTCTGTAAGGACAGCTCTGATCCTCATCAGGAGTGACACACTGCCATGTCAGGAGCAAGAATGGAAGCGACGGGGTGCAAGGAGCCACCTCCCTTCCTTACAAGGGTTCAAGCTGCACCACATGAACCACCAATGGTCCCTAAACCACCTTTGAGGACATGGCTCAGCACAGAGCCACTCGTGTTACCACTGCTGTGTAACGTTGAAAGAAGATTTTTGTATCGGAACGTATCTCATAGTTCACACTACACAATCAGATGGCAAAGTACCCCACAATCCCTTTTTGAGAATGAGGAGAATGGAAATCATACTGAAAATGGGTCTTGTTAGATCACCTAAGACTTCTGATATGAAGCTGCATTTGACATCAAATCTAATAATATCTTCACAGTCACCAACACAAGTGGATTCTACTTCCCCAGTCCATGGTGGAACCGTATCAATGCACAGGAAGTGTATGGGTCTTCCACCTGCTGTCCTTCAGGCTTCTGAGAAATGGGTTTCAAAAATCTCAAGAAGGGTGCCCAGTACTCACAGAAACTGCCTTAATGCCTTAGTGTGCCAGATTCCCTTAAGAAAAACTCACCCTCCTTTTTAAAAGGGCTTTTGGAGACCTCTCAGTTCCTCACAACATCCATACTTAAAAACCTGCAAAACATTATGAAGCAACAACCTCCCTCAAAAGTTCTCCTTGGCTGTTCTAATGACCAGAGAGGGTTGTTCTGAGGTACTTATTGCTTTGAGGTTCTTTAGTTACCACACTCTCAAAATTCTTCCTTGTCCAATTATTAGGCTATGATTTGTTACACCATTTCCTTCAGCAACAGGACTGATTTTAGGTGCTGCTGTCTTCACAACCCTTCTCACACTTATTATTCTGCTGTACCGCAGAGCACTGACCCCTGCATCTGGCCAAGAGCATGTCTAGATTGAAACCAGACTGGGAACTGGATCCCAGAACTGTTAACACATATTCCTTCTAAAGCCAGAGGATTTCCCTCATCTGTTCACTGCACAGCCTGTAAGACACTCTCCCAGTCTGAAAGGATGATGTGGGAAGGCTGCGAGCCAGCAGTCAGGGAGAGCAGAGACTCCTGCTGGCAACAGTGCTGAGAACAAAAAGAGCATGTGAGGTTGTATGTGTGGATAGAAGGGACCTTTTAGCTTCAAGTAGTTAAATACCTCTCATCTGCACTGGGACTCTGACCATCACACGCACCAAAATCTATCTCTGACAAAAGTTCCTGCAAAATACTGGCAGTTTTCTACATTCCTTGCCCTGTACAGGCAGTGTTAGCAAACAAAGTATATACCACTAGCATCTAAAGAAGGGCCGGGGGGGGGAAGGGGGGAAATAATAATAAAAAAATCAATCACTCCTAATGTACAACTGATAAGCAGATTCCTGATCTTACTGTATCCTGATTTACATGAAAATAGCTCTTTGGCAACAGATAGATTATCATGTCCAGTAATTACCAACATTGAACAGCTTACTTCATTTACAGCTTTATTTGTGATGTTGCTTTTTAAGCCTATAAAATGAAGTTATAAACATAATGAAACCACCAAAGCTCTGTTAATCTTATTATATCTCCCTTTTAGAAGCTATCTGCAGCATCTTTACAGTAATTCTGTCTTAGTAATTGCAGAGTTTAGCATCAGCAGCCTTACCTACTTCTGAGTTACTTCTCAAAATGGCTCCACCTGCATCTTGCAATCACAGATCACAACCTCGGTAAGCAACTGCCATCCTTCTGTGTAGCGACAAGGCCCTGACTCAAAGTACAGAGGAGGCACTGGCATGAGTTGGTGGCCTATGTATTCCAATGGCATCCCAGGTAACCAGTTACTACTGTAAATCCAAGCCTGGCTGGAGACTGCGCTTCAAAGTCCCGCTTGCTCACTGAGCAGTCTACTCAGGACTACTTTGCACCTGTCACACCAACACACCAGCCTGTGTGCAGAACAGTAGACAAGCAACTATTTGCAGATCTCTTCCACAGCCTCACTGATCTTGATGGAGCTGCAAACACCACAGTGAGCATGGAATTTGTAAAAGGGACTCGTACGCTCAGTTCTCACTTCAGCCCATGGGATTAAGCACTCAAGGCACTCTTTATCCCACAATTAAATCCCCAAAGGGTCCACAATTTAAGACATTAGCCCTTGCATTGGAAAAAGAATAGGTCCTATTTTTAATACGGGCCTGGTTTGCTACATGTTTGTGATTTTTAGTGTTCTCCTCAGCTTGTGGCTGAACATAGTTTGCACGCCCAGCTAAGAGTACAAACCTCACTGCTGTTCTGTACATACTACAAACAAACAGCTAGTGCCACTAATATTAGATCCAGAGGATTCCTAAGTTGGTCTCTTTTTGAAATCTATAAATATCTTCTGGAATCACATCAACAAAATTATGCCTGAACACAGAATATCAAATGTTATTGTGAGCTTTGCTGATATTTATCTAAGGAAAGCAACCATTCTGTTTATCATTTCCTCTTGTGTTTGAAAACATCCACCATATACTAAATCTAACTATATGCTCAATATTTCTTCAGTCCTGTCTTTGTAACACACAATCCTCTGATCAGAGTACTGTTCAGACTACATACTGCTCAACACAGCTAATTTTACATCTTCAACAGTGCACCTAAGGAGCCACAGGGATTCTGTGAGGCTGATGTTGAGAAGACAGCCCTTCAAAGGTCTGGAAAGGTGGTTGGTCTAGAAAAGGTGCCCAAATTGTTTGTTTAGAAAGCCTGGACAATTCCCAGAGCAAACGGGGAGCAGTTACTACCTGGAGCATACAGCCCTGGGACTACAGAATAACTTCTCACCTTTGTTGAAACTTCTGCAATTAAGTTTTGCTTATTTGGGTCTGCAAACTCCACGGGTTGACCTTCAAATTCAATCTTCCCAAGTACCGTGCCCTGTGGAAATACACCAGTAAACAACAAAGCATGAGCAAAAGGGAAGCTGTGAACACTGGGACAAGGTGCTGACAGGCACAGCAACTGGAACAGCTGTTTAGAGATGGTTTCTTGGCAGCTTATAACCATTTCTAGCATCTTCAGAAGTTTACAAGCCTACCACGGTATCAAAAATCTGTTTAGAATCCTTCATTCAGGGGAAAGGCACTGTCAGCAGTAAAATTTGTTAATAGGCAGTTTGGCAAGCTGTCTAGTGACAGTAAAATGGGTTGCCTTCCAAGAGGATCAGAATTCAGATCCCCAGATAATGGCTGTGTAGATCTGGGAGTAATCCACAAAGCAGTCTGAAGCTTTTTGGTTTTGGAAACCCCCTGTGAGGTCTTCAGTCACCTCCTGTGGCCAGCTACAAGGCAGCAGAGCTGGGGAAAGGCAAAGCCATGCAGGAGGCAGGGCAGCACAGCTCTTTTCTGAATAAGCTGTTAAAAAAAAAAATAAAAAAAAAAAATCACTTCCAGCAAGCTCTGTCCTTAGTGCTCTTACCACCTCGCAGAAGCTAGGACACTCTTGCTCTGCCAGCAGTGTATCCTTCTCCACCTTCTGCTCATTAAAGTTCTCAGCGGAAAAATCCCTGTTTTGGCTTTGCCCCGCTCCTGGAATAAGTGGGATTAACCTAGGGTTAACCTCTTCTCAGCGTGGGGACAGGGTGTGCGATACAGGACTTTTGAAGGATTCCAAGAACTTTTTCCAAGGGAAAACAAAAACCGAGTAAGTCAATGCTTTGTTGAAACTTTTAATCCATAACGCTTTCACGATAAACCATGTTAAACTCAGGCCGCCCTGTGGATATCAGACCAGTATGCACACCAGCATTGCTCACTGGGTTTAGCGATACTTCCCTGAGATACTTCCATGGTTGGCCATACCTGAAGCATCCTTGCCACTTTCCTAAGGCAAGAAAGAGCCAGCATCTTGCACTGCCATGCGCACTACTAAGGGTAAGTTTTAAAGACAGAAGTTTGCTTTTAACAGTGTCTGACATCCTCTCTTGAGTAGCACCCTACACCAAAAGCTACGCCAGGCTGCTTCGTGTGGAGCAGAACTGAAGAGGTCGCACCATCTTAAGTCAGGTTCTTGGGAAGCACAGAAACTGCTGAGTGCCACCACGCAGTCAGTCCCACAAATGCTGACGGAAAAGCCCTAAACCCATTGCTCTCAAACAGGAACCCCGTGTCTTACCTGGCTCACAAGTTATTCAGCCAAATGGTGCCCTGCGTTTACCTTTAGAGTCCAATTTAACAAGCCACTGCTCGTTTCTGCCTTTATCATAATGAAGCCCTGTTCTCACCCCCAATTTATAAACTGACATGGAGTGAAATAAGCTGCTTTTTTCAACCTCAGAAGACTGGGAGAAAAGGCTACATTATGCACAATTTTAAAAGCCATAAACCAATACCACTCAGAGTCCCAGTATAATGGGCATTACTAACATACACTGCTAAGTTACAGGATAAACATTGAAAGCGTATTTACTTTGGATGAAAGGAACCCTGATCCATTAAACAGTATGCCTCCAGAAAGCAGAAAGTGTATTGCCATTTTCTATTGTATTAAGCTGCACTTGTCTGCTGTCCATAAGAGCAGGACAACACCCTGTCTTCCCATAAAAACTCATTTCTACAAATATTCCTCTATTCAAGCTGGGTTGCTGATATTTTGCTCTGTGGAATGAAAGGGAGGGTGGGCTTGGACTGCAGACTGCAAAGTGATCACCTAAAGAAAAGGGCAGCTTCAAATAATCCATTACAAAAGAAAAGCCTCCAAAGCACATTTACATTCAGACTGGCTTTGATCACCGTTTTAGCAAGTGTGAAATGGACCTTAACATTAACCTCCACTCGGTAACATAATCCTGCTGGTGTCCCTCAATTGTCAGCGCTTGGAAACCAGAGAAAAGTAATGACTATTAAAAATAATAACAGGCTTCAGCCAAAGAAAACCAGCCTGAGTTAGAAATCCATCTTAAGTTATCATAGGCATTCCTTTGTCTCTGAGGAGCAGGAGAATTTCCACTGACCAAGGAGGGTGCTGTCTGTGAGCTGTTACCCACAATATCTCACAGAGTTGCTGCTCTTTCTGACTGTTACTATCTGAGGCAACAAGTAGTTGACACTACCACCTGTGATGTCTGACACATCCACCTGAGGCCTTTCATTTACACCAGCTCATGCTGGTTCACTGACATAGAACAGGAAAGCCAGAGCTAAGCCAAAGAGAGGGGGCTCCCTGGGATCAGAGCATTGCCTCAGCTGTGCAGAAGACACAGAGCCTTTGGAAGAGCCCAGTGACCTGAGCAGCACCTGAGGTGAAGGCGGCCCAGCAGTAGCACTGATAGGCCAGGTTTGCTGCACTGTTAGCAAAAGGGCCCAGCAATAGCAAGGTTAAAGCAACTGGATCAAGGGGAGCTGATCATACCTTCTCACGAATTAATTTGGAGAGCATTCTGGTGTCAATCCCGTACAGTGCAGGCACCTGAAGAAATCCCAAGAGAAGGATAAGTTAGAGACCAAGCAGCTAAGCCAGAGGAAGAGGGCAGCCGGATCACTTTGCTGAGAATATGTCCTCATTTATGGAGCTCTGGCTCTTAGCAGCACTATTCCCAAGGCTGCCTCACCTCCAGCTCTGCCTCTCCTCCCTCTTCCCACTCAGAATAGCTTAGCTCTTCAAATCTAGTTTCTGCACTAAAAAGCACAAAATAAAAAGCTCATGTGGCAAATAACTGTCTCATTTCTGAGCCCCATTTTGCCTTACTTATGAGCACCTAGCCCTCCCAGCTGTCACAAGTCAGTGACGGTTTATTGACACATCCCTGACTCCCACGGCTTCAAGCCAGCGGGGTTCTGGCAGCAAACATCTCTGGAGGCTACAACCGTGTCAACCACTAGGAGCAGCACTACAGAAACGTTTGATGAGAGAATAGAACGTAATCTAAAGTCTATCACTTTTATGGAGAATCAAACATCCCCATTTAATTAACATTCCTTCTGGACAGGTCTTGGAAATAGCATTGCACCCTGAAAAAGAGAAACTGGTGAAGAATTAGAGCACTAAGGAACATAGGATGAGCCCAGTACAGACTGGTGAAGGCATCTGAGGAGAAGCGTGGTTACAGGTTCAAAGCCAGCTGTTCTTTCCCCTGTCCCCGTACATACAGGTCCGTTCCCATAATGCAGTTACCCCTAGACTGCTCACCTGTTCCTCCTTCAACCACTCTCCCAGGCTCCCAGCAGCCTGCCAGTGGCTGTGCTCACTGCTGTAATCCAGCACCAGCAACCCTGAGACCTGCCGAGAGAAGAAATGTCTTTTTGCACTGAAGGATCACTCAGAACTTGCCCTGTACTTCTGAGTTTTCACTCTTCCTCCGCTGCAAACCACACCCCAGACAGGAAACCAGGTTAGGCAGACACGGCGTGGTTGCTCTTATACAATGAAACGGTACCAAACCTGAGTCTTCCCAGACTTCAGTACTCTGTCGTGATTGTACCTGGGCCATTTTACCTAAGAAATTCATAGAATAATGAGGCTTCCAGGTAACCAAAAATTGCACTGAAGTCATAAGAAAACACTTCTCATTAGAAAGAAAAGGGAAATTTAAGACAGGACAAAATGTTTTATTTTGATTCACTTTTGTTGTTTAAGAAAGCTTTCCACTTTTAAGTGGCATTTCATTTCAAAAGTCAACTCCATTTTCCAGTGGAGTTAGATAGCTTATAAAAGAGTCATTTCACCTCAGGAAGGACAAAGCATCTCACTGGTCTGCAATTACATGGGCTTCTTTCATTTTTCTGTACTGCCACTGCTGCATGGGCACAGCCCTGCTGCTAGTCAACATCCCCTGTCACCACAGGCGATGTTCCTGCACTAGTCCATGTGGCCTTCTCCACACAACTGCTCCCTCCCCTGTTTGTGGCAGTACAGGCATATGGAGAAAAGTCTCAGCACACAGAAACTTCTCATTCCCACTGGCATTTGATCTGTCTGTGGCAACCATTCCTGGGCAAACACAGATAAATATGAGGCAGAAGGGAATGTAGAAAAAGAGCCATCCAGGACAGCAGTTCACAAAAACTGCAGCATGTGTATCGCTGATGGGAAACACACTGCTTTCAGGCAGCACACGGCCTGGTACACAAAGCAAGATGGATTATCTCCTGCCACCATTTCTCCAAAAGGCAGTATCCAGAAGAAGAAAAAGAAAAGCTGAGTATCACTGATTACCTCTAACTTCTATGAGGGTGCCAGTAAACTCTCGCACAAACACACATACTCAGGCTGCTAGCATCATCCTTTGATCAGCTCTGCATTTCCCACTGTTACCTTGATCCCGTCAGACTCCAGAAACCTCCTGAGGCCCATTTCATCCAAAGCAGCCGTGTCAGGCACTCCACCATTCCCAACGATGGGGTTAGCCAGTGTAAGAATCTGTCCTTTGTAGCTGGGATCTGTCAAGGCTTCGGTGTATCTAGATGAAGAAGCAATAGAAGAAAAGTACGTTGGTCCAGAAATCAAAAAAGCCAGCAAAAACAAGACAGGTCTGAATTCCCCCATGACAAAAAGACAGAAGTGATACTGATGTGAAAGCATTCTCAGTATAAAAGCAAACACACCTGTGAATCTGCCGCAACTTTGCCATCTGTGATTAAACATTTGACACTGAGAACCAGGAAAGGCTTTGGCTTCTCATGTTTTGTTTAAGAAAAGCACAGGAGCTATTAACAAAGTCAGACTCCATGTGTTTTAAATAAGGTAAAACAACGACACAAAGCACAGAGCCATCACAGAGCTGCAGTAAGTGCATCGCATATCATTTGACCCATAGATAACCACTGGGGCTTGGTCGTTCCCTGGGCACCCCATGTGGGCAGTGCTTTGTCATTGCTGTCCCCTTCCCTTCACGCAGTGTAAGAATTTACTCCTCTCGTGGCAATAGAAAGCCCAAACTGAAAAGCCAACAGACACCAGCGCTGTTTGCCCAGACTTGGTCACTCCCGACTCCGGAGCTTGCAGGTTTTGAGATGTTCAGGGTTGTAACTGCCCTTTCTATGGGGGAGCAGGCGGACAAATCTATGCTTATCTTTTTGTGTGGGGATCAGAGAAGCAGCTATGAATCATCCTTGCAATTCCTTTCTACTGCTCTGGGTTCTTCACTCCTACCTGCTCTGTCAAACCCTGCCACAGTACCACTCCTGCAGCTTCTCCCAGCAAAGGCCTGGCCTCCCTGCTAGGTGATCTCCTGGTTCCCACCCACAGGACACCACACATTTCACCTGACAAGACTCCTAAGTGCTTGGAAGTTGGTTTGTGTATCTCAGAAGGCGGCAATGCTTTGGGATCCAGCAGTCCACCCTGGTCACAAGGCCCCAAAGCACGTCCCTACACCTTTAGCCCAGGCAGAAGCCCCCGGAATGGTAAACTTCGATCAAGCACCTCCCTGAATACCCTGCTCAGCAAAGATAGATCTAAAAGCATGGCAGAACATTCTTCTGCAGCGGAGGACTGAACCTAGGATTTCACAAAGCATCACTTTCCAGTCTCACTTTCAGCCCCAAAGAGGGGGACAGGGTGAACATTGCCTACATGCTCCTGTTCTTCAGCTAAATTAACATGGTCCTTCACGTTCTCCCTTATACTGCAGCATGCTGTTGCAGCAATCCATTAAACAATTGCTGTCTTTCAACTCCAAAGCAGCTGTAATTTAGCAACAGATGAAGTTACCCAAACAGATAGTTAGCCAAATGCATAAAGACACTTCAGGATGAATCTGCCCTATACAAAATATAATTTATTGTTGCCATCATTGTTTAAACAATACATAATTGGCAACTCTAGCCACCTACCAGATACCAGCAAGTCACAAGAGACATTTTTATGGAACATCAGACTTACTGCCAGAAGATTAATTGTCAAACATTGGGAAACTCTTCACAAAATCTGGAATGGTTGCAGGAAGATATAGACAACGCAGCACACCAGCCAGCTCTGAGAATGACATGTCGAATGAACAATGGCCATGAAATATTTCCAGGTAAGCCTCTCCTGCTGTTCCAGCGTACACTTCCTGCTGCAGGTAAACAACCGCACAAAGCGCGGTGTGATCACAGAACTGCACTAAGTGCATGGCATCTGAACATTTGCCATTGCTCTCTCCTTCTGAGTCAATCGCTTATGCTTCCACAAGACTCTTTGTTAATGACAAAGCTAATGTAATTAACCTTTGCATGTTATTTGTAATCAGCAAGCAAGGACAGAGCCATTGGGTTTGGCTGGGGTAGGAAGGCCCGGCTCTGCACTGAGACGCAGTGCCCTTTAAGCAGGCACGATGCCTTGTGGAGCAGAGAGGAGCAGATGGGAGCACGAGCTCCAAAGAAGCTGCAGGGTCCAATCCTTGCTGTGCCTGCCCAACGGCCTGCCCAATTTCGGTAAATTCCGTCAATTAGTTCTCTCGCTGGAATATCATGGGAAATACACACAGACGTATTGGAGGCAAATGCATTTACTGAGCTGTTTCAAACATGGGAACATTTTATGGCTTATAATTCTTCTTCTTTCTTAATTGGAAATCTCCTCTCTTCTTTTTTGTTTCCTATACCAAACAGATGGATGCAATACTAGGATGGGTTTTTTGATCAAATGTTTCTGAAAAGTTCATCCTCGTGCTTTTCTAATAAAAAGTCAACATTCCACCCCAAAAACAGTGCGCTCTGCCCTCTATTCTAGAGTAATATGACAACACTTCAGTCAGCTTTAGCTACTTCAAGCCTGAAAGCTGTACACACAAAGTGTTTTGCCTTGCCATTCTATGGCATGAATCAGAATGTGGGAGTCCAGATGAGGAGACAGGGTGCAGAGCAGCACATTCACCATCCCAGCACAGAGCCCGAGCTGATCCCACTCAGCATCTAGAAACATCCACTTGCTCCCTATACTGACAAATGGCTATGTGTCCAGACAGTCTGTAAAAGGCCCCAACCCCAGGCTCCTCCTTCACTCACTCACTGTGTCAACGAAAAGAGGTAGCTGGGTTCCTCTGGACACACAAGGTTTTGATGCCTGTGCTCAGCAGCATTAGGCAGAGCTACAGGGCTTCTTTCACTGGACAGCAATCCCTGCACTGGTAGCAAATCTCACTTCTACCATCTGCAACAATGCTGCAAACTCTTATCTTCCTCTTCTTTGAATCAATCAAGGTCATGTTCCTGGAGAGTGCTCTGAAGAATCCACCTTATATTTTGAATGTTCTCTCCACGTCCATATGCTCCCCAGCATAGAAGAGATCTCTCTCTCACAGGCATCCCCTCCAAATCACTAGAAAATGAGCAAACACAGCTTCTGCTGCCACAGTAACATGTGGAGAGGAAATTAATCCATCAGGTCCTCCTTGACTTTTGTGATGTGACAAGATTTATTGCCCATAATCTATCACCGAGAAGAGAACTCTGGTGCCCTCCATCATTCTGATCCATATTAAACAGTTGCTTGTTGGCAGGTATATTAACACAGCCAGTAATTAGTGCTGTCACAATTCTTAAATAATTGCCTCCTAATGCAAAACTTTGCAAACAGATTCCCCTCTGCAGCAATTTAACATTCTCACCAATGAGATCATTTAAAAACTCATCCTGTGAGTACTGGTTTCTCCAAAGGAGAGCAGAATTTGGGGAATGCAAGGCAGCTGGGCAAAGACAGCTATGAATGACTGCAGAAAAAGCCTCAGAGCTGTCTTATCTCCCCAGAGACACGTGCCTCTCCTAGCCAAAAGCCTCACTGCACTGGGCAGATTTACTCTGCTCAAGCAGTTCAACAAAAGCACCGGCAGCATTTGGCTGCCATCCTAAGCCAGCCACTGGCTTCTACTGCTCAAGAAGACAGAGTCATGCTAGGTTAGGCATGAATCTGATCCTTCCCTCAGAGTTTAAATGCATCCTTAACTGTGGTATGAGCCAATAAATCTCATAAGGGATGAGTCATAAAGTGACCAACTTGGGAACCTTGGGATTTAAAAATTTTGCACTCAGAAGCCAAGTTCCATTACCCAGAAGGCTGCAGACGCTTCAAACCTCTATATTTCATCAGGGCACTGGAGGGAGAACAAAGAGTTCCTCTGCTCTGACTCAGCAATGGCTGCATTTCAATGGGAAGTGGTCAGATCCCTACATACCTCACTATCATGGTTAGTTATATCAGTCTTTAAAGTTGCTCATCACCACAAATGCTATGACACAAGAGGACTGCCTGAAATCTCTTCACTAACAGTATCTCTCTCTGTATCCTTGGACTACAGTGTCTTCTCATACAGGACACTACATGTTTAGATCAGGACCCCAGAAGCTTGAAAAAAAGCCGCTTTCACACTTCAGCAAGCTCCCAGAGAAGTTTTGGTGCTTACATCTCATTTGCTTTTGCCTTACCCAGAAAGACCCGTGTTGAATATGACTTCCCCTGCTGTGGAGGATGGATAGCCAAAAGAATAGCCCTTCATCTTCGTCCCATCTTCCAGCACCAAGTTCGCTGTCTGCGCCTAGAGAAAGGCACATGAAGAGACTCAAACACAGGAAAAAAAAGGCTTGATGTTTACACAGGTAACACCTGGGACACCTGCCTCATGCTGTAAGTATTCTTGCCCCTCTGCCATTCCCAGCTGCCAAGATACTGTCTCTTTCACTAGTCTCCTGATGCTCTTTTTCTTTCTAACACTTAGGAAACACTGTGCTCCTAATGAGGGCAAGGCAGCTGGCAAACCTCACCACAAGCAGAGCACGTGCCGCTATTATTGTGGGATCACCCTCGCTCCTTCCCTATCACTTTGTTCATTTCTGCCCCCCATTGTGTCTTGCAATGAACCAATATCGTGACTCTGCAGGGAAAGGATGGCCTCCCTCCTCAGTGTTTGCTCAAGGCTTGCTGCTGAGCGTGCTGGCTCTCATCCAGCTGTCACCTTTGACAGCTGCTCAACTGCTGTTGCAGCCGTACAGCTAAGCCCCTAAAAGTAAGGGTATGCTTGGTTGGACTGGTGTCAGACAGCAAAATTCAATTTACCAGTCCATTCCACTGTAGGACACAAGGAGAGAGGACCTCGTGGATCAGACAGACTTTTGTGGTCTCAATTGCCTCAGGGATAGGTATAAGTTGTCCTGGAAGAGGTAGATATGGAACAAGCAGCCTAGAGGAAAACTTCCCATAAAACTGCACCTCTTTCAGAGAGCGCTGAGCCCAGCTGAGTCCCACGCTAGCTGTGGGATGCCTTACAGGATTAATTACTGTTTTACAGCTGAGGAAAATGGGACACAGAGAGTGACTTTTGCAAAAGTCATTAAGAGATTCTGTGGCACAGCTGGATCTTTGCACATACCAGACTAAACACCCCCTCTTTTGCCTCATTTGGAAACTAAACCTTTCTTAGCCTGTCTAGGAATTGGATGGGAAACCACCTGAGAACTCCAGCTTCTGCCAAAAAAAATAACAACTATATGCACAACAGAAATGACAATGAGTTGGGAGATTCCTTCGGGCAGTAGGATGACCGATGACATGCAGGGGAAGAGAGAGAGAAAGCAAAGCTGAAAATAGATTTGCCAACACATTTCTGGGCTTAAAAGAATTTGGACGATGAACTTTCTGGGGCCCGAGAAACTTCCACTTCTGGAAGGCAAGCCCAGCTGCCTCCTGGGCACAGAGCTGCAGCCATAGAGCAATGACCAGTGCAAAAACCCCAATGGCCCGTGCCACAGGAGATGTGCCAAGCTTGTCCCACCAGGCAGCAGCTCTCACCATGATTTAACTTCAATATTGGGTTTTTTACAGAACAATTCCTCTTACTGGAATTTTTTTAAAGAAGAATCAAGATCAATTTGCTGTAGAAAGGAGCAGGAGAGCTACTTTCCATTAGCCGTAAATCAGATGAACAGTCACAGAAAGGAGAAATTTCATTCCCAGCATTGAACGTTTTGTAACAATCATGGCAAACATTCATCTACAGCTCCTCTGCAGTTACAAATACTGCACAGATCAATTACTAATGTACTGCAAAATACACTAAAAATCAAACTGCACTGCCAAGTAATTGAATTCTGTGCATCTGGGATGCTTTAGCTTTGCATTTTTTCCTCATTAATGTCAAACATCCAGTCATTCTCAGAAGGCTTAGCCATCATTTTCTGAACCTTCCCACGCCATTGGATGGGACAGTCTGCAACACCAAAGTCCTCCCCCCCTCCAGTTATAAATATAGTTTTTGTGGCTAAATCCCCTAGATTTAGCCCAAATAAAAATTATGGTTTGATCAGATTCCTAATATCACTAAGCCTGTCATTACAGAAAGCTGCCACAGACTCAAACCGTTACAAAGCACAGAGGTCACCTGGGTGCCTCAGGCTGGGCTTGGACAGGACCTCTACCCTTCCTGAAGCCTGCTGAAAACCCAGCCCACGCTGCCGACATGGGAGACTGAATGTAGGAACTGGTTTCTCTCAGCCTTGGTTTCAAGAGATGGATCTTTTCCCCCAGCAGGCCATGTATTTCAGTCCACCCAAATATTAACTCCAGTTCAAGCAAGTCCTACCACTTGTTGGAACAAGTTGGGGTAATCACCTGAATTGCAATCTCAGCTGAAAACACAGTCTGGGAGAATCCTCCACGCATCAAAGTCCACAACTGTGAAGTGATCAGAAAAGTTAAGATCCATCTACTTCCTGGGAGCCAAGATCCAGAGCAATCACCATGACCTTCAGAGCTTCACCCCCACTATAGTGAGGCTGCCCAGGGAAGTGGTTGAGACACCATCCCTGAAGGTATTTAAAAGACATGTAGATGTGGCACTTAGGGGCATGCTTTGGAAGTGGTCTTGGCAGTGCTAGGTTAACAGTTGGACTCCATGATCGTAAACGTCCTTTCCAACCTAAATGATTCTATGATTCTATAGTACTTGACAGGAATCTGCATGTCTTTCCTCCCACCACAGACCACCTGCCCTTCTACTCACCAGACCAGCACAGAAATAATTTCTGTTGAACAGCAGTCCCCATTGTACTATTAGAGCCCCTACACAGTGTTCAAGTAATGCAGAAGAATGTCTCCGAGCAACCATAACCTGCCTGCCAGTTCAGCTATAGCAAGGGATAGATGTTCAAATGTTTCCCTCCCTTACTTGATTTATTCTTCTTAATTAAGTGGTTGGTTTGTTTGTTGAGCGTTCTAGAAGCAATTATTCTTGCTTACATTTCCAGTGGAGGTGTTATCATATCCCTAAGCTGACAGCCTATCTTGTCTTTTCAGTTTTGTTTTTAATGTGAAAAGTGATTTACAGGCTATAAAGAAGGCCAGTTGGCTCAATCAGGGATTAGTTGGGAGAGATTTTCACTTTCAAAAAAAACAACAAGCAAGAAATAAACAAAACCCCCAGAGCTTCCGTGAGGTCCTTTTGTCTCCACCCTTCTCAGAAGCACTCCCATGTAGTTGCGAATAAATCTCTGTTTACTCTCAACTAAAATGTTTCTTCTACACCCCCCCGCAATGTGAGACACCGTTTGCAATCTGATTTCTCCTTCCTACACACCAGTAGCTTTACCTTTAGCAGAGCTCCCTGCGCTCCAGAGAGACTGCGTGGCTCTGTGAGGATGGAGATGGCTATCAGAGAGGGTCATGCTGTTGCTGCAGTATTGCTAGATTTTGTGCATTTTGTCAAAGCAACTTAGAGAGTTAACTAGTTCAGGTCCCACTTCACTAAGCACTTCACACATGACAAACAAAGCACTGAAGCAGTTAAAAAAAAAAAAAAAAAGAGAGAAAGTAAAAAAACAGATTAATTTATTTCCAGTTAGGTCCCTGCTGTTACAGCCCTTCCTATCTACAGGATGGATGACAAAGATCTGCAAAAATCTCAAAAGATTTGCAGTAGAATTTGTTTTTTAAAGCATGTCTGCTATGAACCCCTGTACTGGAAAGTGAACGGGTAATTTTTCCTCTTTTCTACTTGTCTCATAGGGCAGTCAAGGCAGTCAAGTTTTTCCCCTCCAAAGAAATCCCTCAGTTTGTCTTGGCAAGGCCACATTGAACCCTGAGCGCTGGGCTGCCGGAGGACTATGAGCATGCCAAGTACTGAAGCCAGGATGGGCACCCATGTATGGCAGAGACACAGCTGGGACTCAGGTTCAGTGCAGGCCAGTTTATTTCCCTCCAGTAAGAAGATGATAAAAGGTCTTTCTCAGGCAGGCCATGATTCCATGCAGCACAACAGCCTCTGCTGATTTTCTCGGCACACAGATCTGGCTGGCTACGTAACAGCCAACATATCAGAAGTGCAGAAGCCAAAAGCCACCAGATTTCTTTTACAGTAGAAAGCTGGTGCCAGGACTGTGCTACAACCACTCTCCCAAGACCAAATAACCAGCAACAACGGAAGAGTTTTCTCTTTGATAGAAAAATATCTCTTCTTGTGAGTACTATGCCACCACAGGCTGAAAATCTATCTGGACATTGCTAACAGTCAAGACTTCCTTTGCCAATCTTATATATATAAAAATAAAAGTTTATTTTAGCACATTTGCTTCTGGCTAAAATTAAGAGAAAAAGAAAGAGCAGGAATAAAAAAATGAATCAAAAGCCAGGCCAGTGTCTTGGGATACAGCAAAGAAGATTCACACTTAGGCTAACTTTAGGGAGAAGCTTCGGCTCAGTTCCTTTACTGTCCAAGCCAAAGAACAAGCAAAGCCAGAAACACAACACAGGTACCATGGTGGAAGAGTCACAGCTCCTACAACTTGGACTCTTCTTAAGGCTGCTCGCAACAGTGACACGAATATTTGTTCATAACAAAAGCCAAAGGAAGCGGGGTGAGGCAGCTAGCAGAAGTCAGTGAGCACCCAAGGAAACGAGCACCTCTTCTCCCCCGCAGCAGCAGCTCACTACGTTCCCCCATCTGTGGGAGAACAGGCCCAGCTTCACCTGCCCCTCCCTGTCACCTCCAGAGGGAGAGGAATGCGGTAGCTTGTGACTGATCTGTCAGCTCCTCACCCATCTCTCTGCTTCCCATGCAGTCATTTTCTCAGTTACTTTCCATCTGCCTCAAAATGTCTTTGAAGAGCCCTTTTACTGTAAGCTGAAATAGTTTCTAAAGCCAATGCTCAAAAATTTTCCTCCTTTCCTTTTCATTTCTAACCATATTTTTAGCTTGCTCCTGGTGGTTTTTATAGCTCTCCCAATCCTCTCCTTACTGAGCCAGCTATACTGTTACAAGCCACCTATTTATTGCTTGTACTACTCTTTACATCTCCATTTAACTACATCGGCCTCAGATGAGCATTAAAAGATACAAGCTTTGAGCTGCAGTCTCTCTGCCCATTCCTGAATTATAAAGAAGCTTGATTACCCCAAAACCAGTGATGCTAAGTACCCCTACAGAGAGCCCACAGGGCTCTCCCATCTGCTCTATGTGCCCCTCTTTCACCCATGGCTGCTCCATCTCTCCTTTAGAACTGAAGGATGGGATGCAATAGGGAAATGTGGACCTGTGAGTCCCCACATCTCAGACTGCGCACCTACGATGGTGTTTCCCCACACACACTGCGTTTAACTGGACATAAAATAGTCTTGGGAGAATTATTAGGCACTCTACTAAAACTACCACCTCTCCCTTATGCTCTCTAATACTTTACTTAGCTTATACATAGGTTAGAAACATGTTTTCATTGTATTTTGTTATGCTACCTAAAATAGCCCACTGAGAAAAAGCAATAAAAGGCAACTAAATGCTCATTTCAGCTTGCAATAATGGGAGAATGGGATCATTACCTACACTGCCATTAGCCCACACACCTTAATTACTTCACATTTCACTCTTTCTTCAAACTTCTTACAGATATTCGTTACCCCTAATGATGGCTGGAACACCAAACCCAGCCGTAAGTCATTACTTGGTCAGCTGTCTCACAACTACAGTTAAACTTCCCCACTCGGACGCAAAGCTATCCACTGGGTACCCCCAGCCCAAGTCTCGAAGAGCTCTTCCCCACCACCCACTGAAACATCACTCCCCCAGTTGCTAATTCTATTACACTGTTGATTCAACAGGATACGCACACAAGGGTCCCTTTTCAACACGAAGCGCCCAATGACAAAACACTGCAAATGCTACAGAACTCACCCAGAAAGTCCCATTTTACCACTGTGCTCTGCCCAGTTACACAAGCAAGGCTGGTCAAATGCAGCTCTTGAAACAGAGCAGAGGAAAGTTGGGGAAGTGAACTAAGGGGTTCCAGCCCCTGTAAACCAAGAGCTGATCCGCTGATGCATTCACAGAGTTGTCTACCTCTCCTATTAATCTCAGGGCCATCATGGTTTTCAATACATTGAAAATGGATCCTTTGTGGATCCAATAGGATTAATCACATGCTTCAAGTGAGGCATGTTTTTAAATATCTAGCTGATTCATGCTTATATGGACTGAAAGATCTGCTCTGTTAGCTATCAGTCCTATAGGAGGGTGGGGTGTTTCTAAAGAAAATACCACATAATAATTAACTGAAACCCTGAACTTCCACCTTCTGGTGCAATTTACCCTATAATTTCCATTCCAGACTACACAAAAAGTTTGTTTGCTTAGCTAATAAAACCATTTAGCCAAGCAACCCCCTTGCTTAGGGTTCAGACAAATCTCCTTTGGTTCAAATTTGTGTCTAGGTAAGCCCTGTTATCTGCAGCGAGCTATCTCTCAGCATGCCAAACACATCTATTAAACCACAGTAGCTCAGTTACTGTTACCTTGGTGCTCAACAGTCTGGTACCAGTCCTTGAGAAACTCCGGCGATCAGCAGACACATTGCAAAACTCCAGTCTGCCTTTCAAAGTCTTCATGACTTTGCAAGCTGTCAAAATTCTTGTCATCTTGAAAGTTGCTGATCAGTAACTAAAGTTTAAAGAAAACAAGACAAAACAAAAATCTGCTTGTATGTATTTCTTCAAGATTTGGCGCAGACAATATTGCAGATTACAAGGGAAGACAACCGAGACACAGCAGGTGTGCTGGACTGACTGTACAGCGCTGCCCTACACCTTCCCATTTATTCTGTCAGTAAAAGGCTCTGGTGCAGCCCCACCTCCTCCCGCCCTCCTTGGAGGGGTGCTTGGCTAGGCACCCTTGCAACACTTCTTCAGTTGGTCTCTGAGCACTGCCGTAGGGGTTGCATCACAGGCCAGACACCAGCTCTGCCTGCTGGAAGGCAGCAAAACCTGCTAGAGAAATCACACCCACAGCAACAAGACAGTCCTCATGCTCTGAAACCAGCCCTACATTTCAGTCAGAGACAAGCAACAGCACCACTTTTTCTCCTACCAGCACATGGGCTGGGCCAATTAAGCCAGTCTGTTCCTACAATGCTTTTGAGTGCTCTCCATCATGTGATCTGGGGCCCACAGGTTAGCTAGTGGGACAGCCTGCCACTGCCTGCAAGCAGGCTTCTACTAAAAGTAGTAAAGTGGGAAGACCAAACTCTGCGGAAAGCCATAGGCTTTTTATTTTGTGTTTGGAGAGTACATAGTCCCTAGAAGCCCTAGCGCAGGTCCCAAAGTGCTGCCCCTCCCCACGTAAATGAAAAGGACATCACCAGCAAAAATAAATGGCTGCAAGAGAAAAACATCTTTTGGTAAAATTTCAATGAACAACGGATGAAATAAGGTGAAATGTTCCATATGCTATTTCTTAACTGACTACAGACCTTTGTAACTGTCACATATTCCCTATAACCCTACACAATAGTCTTCAAAAAGAATCATGTTCCTCATTAGCCAGACCTGAAAATGCCTAATGAAGACAAAAGCTGTGGGACAAGCATGCACATTATTATTCTTCAAGAACTAAAATGATGAGGTGTCTTTTGAACCCCAGGTGATCAAAGCCTCAATTAGCTCAGAGCAAGAAAAAAAAAAAAATGTACAGACTACTTTTTAGCAGCTGGACATAGACTGCTGTAAAGGATTTAGATGACCTTTTCTAATCACTGACAGTAATAATCAGGACTTCTTTGTATACAGTGGTTTGAGATTAGTCTAAATTGATGCCAGTATCAAATTAAATATTTCCCGCACAGCTCATTATAGCACCAGGTTGAACCATCATGCATGTAACAAAAGGCAGAGAACACGATGGGTTTGGGTACCCTCTGTGATGTGGAGAGCTTACTGCAGACTGGGATGAGAAACAATCTAGATGACTGGAAGAGACAGGCAGAGGTGGGGTGGAAGGCAGACGGGGTGTAGAAGAGTTCACTGCTTCACAGGAGCTTCGCAAGTGTGCAGGGCTGGGAGAAGCAAGCCAACAATGTTCCCTGGTAACTGGAACGTGGTTTCAGAAAGACATAACCATTTTTCCTACAAGAAGATAGCTGATAATCATTCTGATCCACAGAAGGACCTTGAGAGACACGGATTTCGCTTTTTGCAAACAAACAAACACAAAAAAAATACAGAGAACCAGGAAATGTTTTAGTTAGCTATTCTTCTGTTCGCTTGGCTCTAGCCTGTAGTGGTCCAGGTTGGAGATACAGGTAGGAGAGAAGATGTACAGAAAGCAAAGGCACACTTAGAAGCAAATGGACTGCAAAGACCTATACGTTGGACTAGAAAGGTCATCTTGATACACAAAAAAACGTGAAATTCAGAAGCCAGCTTTCTTCCGAAGTCACATTATGTTAGCTTTACACTGCACGAATGCCATACATAGCATTTGGAAGGTGACAAGCACTACCCTCTGTTACAGCTATACTGAAGGACAAATTCTGCACTCTGTTTTATTCTCTACCAACGACAGAAAGTTACTCTGGACCCTGGGTATACACGTGTTTGAACCAGAACCAATTCACACTGCCAGTTTCAGCCCCGTAACTGCTAATTCCTAACCACCCCCTTCCACCACCTGCGTTTCAATGGTTTCAACATGGCTGCACAATGTGGCAGATGATCCAGCTAAAAACTAACCCTTTCACCACAAGAACACGAACACAGGGGGACAGGAGTGCGCAGAAAAAGGACCATGCCATTTGGCAGATGAAAACAGCTGCATAAGCACATCATGAACTGGATTCTGTTTGTCATGGATCTGCAGTACGTACACACATCTCATGTGGCAGCTGTGTATCACAAATGAAATGCTCTATGGGGGAACAACAGGCAAAGACCTACTCTCCTTCATCACCCCCACAGCAAGGATGCCCCATTGACTACTGCTGTAGATTTGACCCTGCTGTCTTCCCTTTTTTCATCCATGTTTTCTTATCAAAATTGATTAAGCCCACCCCAGACCTTCTGAGATTAGGAAGGTTGTTCTTGCAGTGTAAGAACCACTTTCCTTTTCAAAGCTTCCACCACCATGAGGGAACTTCCCTCTGCCAAAACCAGGGAAAAAAAATCCAAGCTATTTGTCTCACTGCCAATGTGCTAAAAAGAAGTGATGAACTGTTGACTCTTTAAGGCCAGAAAATATATCAGGTATTCCAAAGACAAGCCTCAGTTTAGAAAAAGCTGTCAACATACAAACAAGCTTTCTGTGGTTTGGACAGATCTTAAGTATATGCTTTGCTTAACATAAAGATCTTCAGAAGAGGCAGAATCACTAAGAAACAGGGAATCAATATGGAAAAAGAAACCAACCATGGAAGAGTGGAAAAAAAAGAGAGCAGACACCAGTGGTTTTATGGAGATGCAACCACCCTGTGTGAGCTTAAAACCTGCCTTAAAACTTGCAATTGTATGGTACCTTCAGGGAAGAAAGTTTGGGCAGGGGCTCTGGAGAAAGGACACGTATCGGATAAATCAGGAATGCAAAGCCATGAAGGCAGATTTACTAAGACAAGAACAGTTCAAGTACTGGGGAGAAAGGGGGGGAGTACCCACAACTCGGGCTTCCTTACCATGGCCTCAGAGCTGGCACAGCCGTTTAGAGAAAGGCAGGCTGCCTTTTGTTTTGTACATCTATGCTATATCATACACAGAGAGGGAGCAGGACTAGGAGAGCAAAGTGCCCATTAAAATGAGGAGCTTTTTCTTAGTGTTTACAGGTGAAAGCCACCAGAAATGAAATTCATCACACAGTCCCACTGTACCATAAAAACCAAACAAAATCAGTGGTCTGTGGTGTTATAAATCCCCAGGGCCAAGATATTCAAAGAAAGTTAAGTGTCTACATTTTCAGAAGCTTAACACAAAACAGCTTGGTTTTCAGAAGAAAAGTGCTCAGAGCACTCGAGGCCCTGCTTAGGTGCCCCAGGACTGACACCCCAAAATGGAATCTCCCAAAGCCGCTCGTCACAGCTGGGAAGCTCTGCTATAAGCAACCAAGCTATACAGGATTTTTAATTTTCAAGTTGTCTGTAAAAAGCACGAGGTAGTTCTGCTCTTATCAAAAGACAAGAGATCAGACTCAGTTTGTGGGCATGTTGGGCCAGACTCACATCAGTGCAAGTCCCCAGCTCCAGCTCAGTGGAGCTCCAGCAGCACAAGTCTCCCCCGGACTGGGATCAGCGTAACAAGCAGTGCAGATGAATTGCTTGGACTCCCCTTATAGCTGAGATCAGAGAAGAGTTTTTTCCCAGGTGTCCTTCAGATGCTTTTGGAAAACCCTCCTGCCATCTGTCAGGTTGTGTCTGATTTCTGACCACCCTGTCTTACCCCAACTGAAACACCTTTCAAAAAATACCAAGTGGAAAAGCAGAATAGTTGAAGGTGCCAGCAAAACTGAAATTCTCTGCTGCTGCAGGGAACAAGACAAAGACTCTCCTCCATCCCTACAGCCAGCAGAAAAGCCCTCAGAGTGACTTGCAAACCCTGTCTTCCATTTCAAGGCGAGCTACACTTGCTTCCCAAGGAGCTTATAGTAAGAGTTTTGAAAGCACCTGAAAAAACATTAAGATTTGCCCTACGTTTTCTAATCGGGTGTCAGTTTATCAAGCAAGATCATTGCAGTGGATGTAACAGTAAGTTTGAGCTAGATAGCAGTTTTTGTTCACAGTATATTGCTAACAAGTCTATCAACCCCATTACCTCAGAGAGCATACCTTACTGGTTTTGCAGTATGTGGGGGGAATAAACTGAAGTTATCTTGTTCACATGCAAATGAATTAACAGCATCCAGGCATGCTCCATCACCTCATCCTCTTGGATTGCTGCAGGATAGAAATCAAGCTCAGTTACGCTTTCAGATCTGCTGCTTTGAGCCAATCTCAGATCAAATGAAGCATTTCAAGCAAACCCCATGATGTTTAGAAAACATGGTAATTGTGATGCGAACTATGACAAGCCAAGAATTTCAAAACTAAGACTGATCTTCGCTTGAGTATATGTAGAGGAACGGAACGGAGTAAGAATCAAGTGCAAGCCTTACCCCTCCGCTTTCCAGAACTCTGTTACTTAAGCCACAGCCAGAATGTGGGGCTTTTTTCCCCCCCAGAGTTTGTTCTATTTTAGAGTAGGTCCAGAGGAAAAGGATATTTTAAATTTTAATGGGATAGGTCAAAATACGGTCTTCAGAATTGGGTGATGCATTTTGATTCACCCTTACGAACCCACATGATTGTACATCCTGACATTTTTCCTTCTTCCTGAAGTCCAGCCAAACAGTAGCAGTTCATTATTAGAGAACTTCAGCTTTCATATATGAAGCAAAAAAGGTTTGTAGAGGTGATACAAAAAAATTTAAGACCTCAGCATAGAAGACACATTTTAAAGAGTTACATTTCAAATTATAGCAAATTCAAGTCTTGCCAGATCCTGTATTTTTCCAGACAGAAATTCTGCATTAGCAGAAACTGATGGTTTCATACATTCATTCAGAATTTCTGGACAGCTAGAAATACAGGCTGTGTCTGCTCTGCTGGCATAGACTGACTCTAGAAGGCACACACGGAGATACAAGTTTTGTGGAAGCATCAGATCTTCTCCGTGCGTGCAGCTGCATGGAAGGCAAGTCTGGCATGTCCCTGCAGTTGGGAATCCACCTGACACGAACCACACTGCACATCCACAGACACACATGACTGGGGAAGTCCACGAAACCCGGCAGAACAAGACATGCAGGTTAGTATGAAGCGTGGTTTGGGGAATGGCTAATCCGTTCTGCAACACCTGGGATCTGACACCTCCTGCAAACTGGTACCTTGACAGAGGTATATTACAGATATCTAGAGAGAGAGAAAAAAGACCAAAGTTTGGCCGTAGCAATTCCTCTTCCCTTTCAGTCTCAAATTTTGAGTCAATCAGCAGCCTGTATGCTCTCTTATTGTTTCAGAGTGCCTTCATGTGGCATAAACATTGATAACCACTTTCTTTGCTCGCCTAACTTAGTGACAAGCCAAATAAACCTTATTAAAAATCCACCTGCTTGATTCCCCAGAGATGGAGAGACTGGTTGTTATCCAAAGAGCCAAGCATTGCTGATTGTTGACTTTTATTTTACTAATTATTCTATCATAGACCTGAATCCATTTGGATAAAACTGTGAGCTTTCATCCTGTCCGAGTTGCAGCAAAGCACAGCACGGACGTGACAACAGTCCTACTACACTAGACTTCACCCTAAACAGTTTCCCCCATTACTGCTCACTTACAGGAACACAACAAAAAGTAAGAATGAACAAAATAATTGTTGCATCATTATTTGTATTATTTTTTTTTTTCTGCGAGCCCTTGCTCACAGAAAACATGCATGTCTGGGTGAAGAACTCTCAAATCTGAGCCCTGAGCCAACATAAATTAATGGAAGACACAATGTGCAAGTGTTCTTTGAATAAGAAGCGCAAACCTCAGGCTGGTGAGGGCCTGAGATACAGTGCAAAATGCAGCCTCTTCTCATGGGTGTTTGGCTGACAAAAGCCCACTCTGAAGAAAACATGGATACATTAATTTTTTCAGATGGAAAGCCCAGTAACTATAACTTGAAACACCTCCCTAATTCTGATTGAATGTCACTTTTTGTTTGGGAGTGCAAACAAAAAAAAAAGTATAAAGAAACGTTTTAAACAGTTGCTCAAAACCTGATTTTACGAAACACTGCAAGTCGTTATCTGAACTACTGCAGAATTATTTTTTTTGTTAGAGAAACGTATTTTTCTTCTCTTAAATTAAAATTTTCCTTCTGTTGTTTTTTTTTGTTTGTTTGTTTTCAAAACCCAAACCAAAAAGCAAATTTCAGTTAAAAAAAATATACGTCTTTCATTTTGGTATTTTAATTGAAATGTCAAAAAGCATCAGAATCAAACTGAGATGCAGTTTCACTTTGCTTCAAAAATATTAGTTCAGTCCAGCTGACAGCTACTAGTAATTTAGTTCTGCAAGGTAAATCCTTAGCTGTGGAAACAGTCCCTCGCACCCAGCGCACAGTTTCATAAAATGAAGGAAACATGCCTCAAAACAAGCAAAGCATCCAGTGGTGGTAGCAAATACCAAAGGGATTCAGGATGCAAAAGTGTTAACGATCAATCAAGAGGCCCTGTGACAGTTTCAGTTAACGTCTTATATGGTAGTTTTAAAAGCTAATAAAGACTTTTCATTTTGTAACAGGAAAAAATACTGTAACAAAATAATTTAAAATCTCAACCCAAAGCCATGTGAAAGATGGCTTTAAAAAAAAAAAAAAAGGCTAATTTCTTGTTAATTCTGAGTTGTCTACCTTGGCACCTCCCTTCTTTTCCAAATTTTGTGTAGAAGCAGTAATCAAGACAGCCTTTTGACCAGAAAAGTTTATATAATGCTTGACAACAAGACTGTTAGATATCTATTCCCAGGTTAAAGAAAATCCATTTTCAAGGAGATTAAACTTTTCTTTAAGGCTTGAGCAGCCCAGGGTACACTCATCTGCTGTCTGGGATGCGGAGCCCATGCTTCACCCAAACTTGACAAAGATAAGGCTCTTATCTTCAGCAACAAAAAAAGAATCAACGTCTTGAAAATGGGTCAAATTCCATTGCCACTGGGATTAGCAGCTCCTTTTAGATCAGCTGACTTGGAAGAAATACAGAAAACCCCTGCAGTACCTGAAAGAGACTGACATTATTCCAAAAGGCCAACTTCAGAAAACCCTTAGTGAGCTAAAAGTGAGTGCCGCCAGAAGAGCGTTGCGGAGGGGTAATGATGGCTCCACGAAGAGCAGTTTGCCCCCAGTGCCGGACCGAGCACCACCCCTCAGCCACGACTCTCACTTCCATGCCGATGCCGCCAAGGGAGACTGGCCCCAGGAGTCTCAGAGCTGCCCGACAGGTGTCTGCCGTGTCTGACTTCAGTCCAGAGCTGAACTCTTATTTATTGGAAGATGTTTGAAGGCAGCAAGATTTCTCATTCCCCAACATTTTCTAAAAAGACATTTTTACAAATGGGGGCCAGGATTAGGAGTCATCCCTTTTCCCTTGTAATTCCAGAGGCTCGTACATTCCACTTGCTTGTTCCCAGTGGAACGAGCCTTAAAAAGGGCCAAGCTGGCTTTACAAAATAAAACCAAATCAAAAGGGCTGCACAAACACTGTCTCCCACATGCTACACATTTAAAATTATACAGTTTAAAATTAAGATGATCTTACAATGCAAGATTAGCTACATTCACTCAAGATTCATCTTAGGCTTGCTTCCTTCAGCGGCAGTTCTATCGTGGGTGATTATTTGATAGGTTATCATACCCCCATGTGTTTGTCGTAGCAAAGGAAAACAAAATTGCCTTGCCCTTCATTAGACTATAAATAAACAGGCTTTTATTAGAATGAAGGTACAACATAAGCTGTCCCTCAGCTGGTAGTTTATGCATACAAAACTGTATGTGCATTCGCACAGGCACACACTGTGTTCACTGGGCAGTTCTGTTATTTTTCTTTGACTTCATAGTCCATTCCTCCCAGTCAAATACAACTTGGCTAAGATCAAAGCTTCTATGACCAAATTTTTTTTCATGGACATTTTGACCAGTGACAGACCATTTGATCCAACCTTCTTGGTGAACATCTACAGAGGATCTTGGACAGACCCTTCACACACCACCCTGTGGTCTGGGACATCAGATCCATGACCAGGAAGTCCCAGAAGGGAAGTAAGGAGTTGAGTAGAGAAAAAAAGCATCCATCAGAAGAGATAAGCACCAGATCACAAGAGCATGTTATAGACATATATATTTCCTAGAACAACAGGCCCTCACAGCTAGGCACTCTGGAAAACTGCCACTGGTAGGAGAACTGGCCGTTCCCTGGACTACAAAAAAACCCCAAATAAAACTGGCTCATTGTTCCCAGCACGTTACTGGGTCAGGTTAGAGCTAGGCTCATTTTGAGGAAAAAGGCAGCTCCACTGAAATGATGGAACACATGATGAGTCCTCACAATTAGCTTATAATAACCTTATAATAAGGTTATGTTATATTATATATATATTATATATAACCTTATAATAAGCTTATAACAAAAAGCTTATAATAAGGCTAATAATAACCATAGCTGCATCAGGGAAGGTTCAAACTTGACATTAGGAAGCATTTCTTTACCGAGAAGGTGGTCAAACACTGGAACAGGCTTCCTAGAGAGGTGGTCTATGCCACAAGCCTGTCAGCGTTTAAAAGGCATTTGGACAATGCCCTTAATAAAAATGCTTTTACTTTCGGTCAGCCCTGAAGTAGTCAGGCAGTGGGACTGGATGATCATTGTAGGTCCCTTCCAACTGACGTATTCTATATGAGAAGGTATAGAAAGTTTTCTACAGAAAACGTCCTCCCTAACTTCCAACAGAATAAAGTGAATCAGTCTTCCCTTTGGTATAAATATATTTACTCTTTGAAAAGGAAATGCACAACATTTATCTCCAGCCTAGTTTCTTACCCTTTAGCACCCGTCTATGCAGTGCTAGATGTTCCTGGGTTCGGTGGGAGCGGGGGTTAACATTTCATAGGAGTTACTTAACATGGCCTTGGTCTCTAACCATACATACAGCATCCCTGGTCGATCAGCATTTTCCTTGTTGCTTCATGCCTAGTGCTCCAGCTTGGAAGGATTTGCAAAATCTGTTTGTCTTTTTTTTTTTTTTCTCCTCACTCCTACTTTTTTTTATTTTTCCTTCCCGTGGTTACCCTGGAGGAGGAAAAAGATAAAAAGCTTTGGCTGTTGTACACTGGGCTATGCACTGAAGCACTTCCTTTAACTTACAGATAGATACGCATTAGGCAGACACATGCCTGGACATCTCTCTTTAAATATCACCGCAAATTCTTGCTATATGGATCTTCAGTGTCCCCAAGCTGGGAAGGTGGAGAAGGGACAGGATTTTGACTAACTGAAAAACACTTTTAGGGCAGGAGAGCAAGGAAGTTTGAAGAAGTAATTGATGCTGTCGGGTAACTGTTCAGGACTTTAACCCCAGAACTCCAACACTGTCTATTCAGCTAGTATAAGAGCGAGGAAACTTTATGAGTGAGTTAATTATAAGACTATATCATGTTCCATGGGGGCGTGAGAGTCACTTGATAACAGTTTTATGCCCAGCGATACATACTGCTGTACTTCAACAAATACAGCCCTTTATGCTAGCATCTTCCTTAGCAAAACCCCCAGAACTAGGCTCCTCCCCACCGAGAGCAGTGGCCTTAAAGAGAGTCTGTGCTTTCATTGCACACCTTGAAAGAGGGCACACAACCCCGGCAGCTGTGTGAGTGGGACCAGCACCATAGTCTTTGGGTGCAGTTAGGCTGCCTTTTCCCTGAGGATATTCTGTATTGGGATGTCCCCATCACTAATTTCACTCCGACACTGTTTGACAGGGTTTGAATTAACCACCCCACGGGAAGAAACCACTATGTATCCAAAGGCAGCAGGGTTCTAGTTTTGCGTTCATTTGAAGAAGGCAGGATCTTAAATGCCAAACCATTTTGTCTCATTCAGCTTTGGGAAAGACAAAGCAGATGATCACTGAGGAAAATTAGGGAGCTACAGTTCACGTTGATAAAGCCAAAGTAACACAAGATGCTTTTCCTTCTTCCTCTAGGCATCCAGACCTCCCCCCCGAGAGCACAGTGACTAACCACGGAGCTGGAGACACCAAAAAGGCCTGTCTGGCCGATGCTCCTCCAGCAGTCCTCTGAACCGGCTGGTCTGGAGTTCCTTGCACAGGCACAGTCGGGACAGTGTCAACGGGGTTCAGTCCTACCAGAAAAACACACAACACCCACATCCGTGGATTTGCTTCGCTTAGCCCCACAGAAGTCAAAGCTGGGGCCTGAATATATCAAATATATGGGGGGAAGGGTTTATGCCTACTTCAACTAAGAGCCCTAAACACAGGCATCAGTGTTCAAATAGTTAACTTCATGAACAGATATGGTTACAATATTATCAGATTTTAGTAAAATGAGCAATCAAATTGTAAAGGAGAGTAGCACAAAGGTAGCTTATTCACTTTCCTGTATGGATTAAATTCATTTAAATACTCAGTTTTACATCTTCATCCACTGCCATAAAAAAAAAAATAAAAAATTCTAGTCATTTATTTCTCCTTCCTATGGATTCCATCATGCTACAATCCCTTATAACCAAAGCAATCAACCTCCCACACCCAGTGCAATGAAATGGCACTGACCTGATAAAAATCCACAAGAGCTACATAAAACTGGAAAGTTTTCATTTCATTACTCTGATCACAGAGGTCTCAACAACAGCATATGCTTATCACAGCAAAGACGAAGAGTTGTCTTATATAGGCCACAAGGTCAAGAAGGATCACAGAATCATAGAACGGTTTGGGTTGGACCTTAAAGATCACCTAGTTCCAACCCCCCTGCCGAGAGCTTCGGTTTGACATTCCTGACGTGAGGGAGGAAATAAGGCTTGAAAAATACAGACCCCTCAGAATCGGGAGCACTTAAAAAGCACATATCTATACAGTGAGGCATCCAAGATCACTGGCTGTTATCATCCATGGTAAGCTGACATGCTGTCTGTGAAACTCTGGTTCAAGTCTAGCACGGGGTTGTTCAAATATGGAACAAAAATACATTGAAGTGCTGCTTTGTCTGAACAACTGCATACTACTGCATCCGCTCCCTATAACACAGGCTCTCAGTCTCCAGAACAGGACCACCAAAGCTGATACATGGAAGCTGAAGTGAGGGAGGAGGTAACTCTTTGAAGCGTTAGCATCTGAAGCATGCAGAAAAAAGAAAAAAAAAAAACAACGAACAAACAAACAGAGTTCTCCAAACCAGACTCCTAGGGGTGAGAAAGCTTATCAAGAGACAACTTTGTAAAGAAGCACCACTGAATTCTTCCAAGCAATGCAGAAGGGCCACGAGTAACCAGGATACAACCTGCTGCTGTCTGAGCATCGCACACTCTGCCTCTGAGCAGCAAGAAGTCACAGAAACAGAAAGCACCGTTTGAACTAAGCACAGGGTATTTAGCAATGATATAGTGGAAAGAGCGTATCAGCTGGTAGGCAGGGTGGATGGAAATGATGTTAAGGACATCATCCGCAAAGAGTGCTTCACACAAGCGTTACCTCTCTCCTGTTCCAGTTGGGGAGTCAGCCAGCCATGCACGCCTGCAATCATGTTTAACCTTTCCGGACAACCTCATTCTCTCTCTCCTTCCCTTCTGCCCCTAGCAATCCCCCTGCAGCTGTGGCACGCTCAGGGGTGTGCTTTGAAGAATTTGGAAGCTCATTTCGGGCAGCATGGGTCCGATTTCCAGCATCAACAGCAGAAGAAATTGGTCTCAAGCCATGACTTTGGAAAAGACTCAACCTTTTTATACTGCTAATTCACATGAAGCTTAAAACCTTTACACATACAAATTTCTGGCATTGCTCTAGCCCTCCTCCTCTCCTGACCCTTACCACAACACCTCATCCTGGCAAAATACAATCTCTTCATTAGAGCTCTGACCCTAATACCCACAATCCAGCAGGTAGAACAGCAGTGCTGGTACACTGTGAATGCTTCCAGTTTTCTGTTTACACCCATCCTCTCATTATCATCTTGCTACAACAGATGGACTGCGATTTCACAGGCACAAGAAGATTCAATAACCGGGTGGGAGAGGTAGGAGGTTCTTGTGGCTTCAGTAGCAAGAACCCACAGGAAAAAATAAAATCTAGAAGATTTTGCTTGTGTTTAAGCACCAGCCCAGTATCAACTATGACTATAGCTGCAGCTAGGGCAATTCAGACTGCCTTCTATTGCCAATTCTGCCTTTTTTTTTCCAGGGAAATGGGTTCCATGAGATGCAGCTAAAGATGTGATAAATCTCTGTTTCAAGGTACTGTGTTCCTTCCGTTGGGATGGCACCCATTTTGACGACATTATCCACAGTGCTCTGTAGTAAATGTCCCTAACAGCATTTCCATCCATCCTGCCACTCAGCTAATATATACTCACTCCAAATTTGCAAAGGATCACAAGGGGAACTGAGATGAATTTCATCCTTTCACTGCTTGCATCCCCCTGGAAAAGTCATGACGCAACCCTTTTCAGGCTTCTTCAGAGGGCAAATAAATAATAACCAAAAATCATCCAAGCAAAATAAGGAATGAGAAATTCTTTATGTTTTGACAGTCATCAGCTTTCAAACTCACCACACTGGAAATGCTGCGGTGTGGTGCACACCCTTTTCCTACCCTCCACGTGCCTAAAATAATACATACATAATATGGGACACTTCCATCATAGTGCTCCAAGGCTAAAGATTACACAAAGCCACATCTGTGCCATTTAGGGTAAGCCTACGCAGTCCTTCACAGCCAAACCCGTGGCTGTTTTGCCTGCATTCAGAATCCATTCAGCACAGAATAAGCTCAAAATAGAAGCTCATGAACTTCATGGCTTGAGCACTGCGCCGCTGCTGGCCAAAGGAAGGAATTTCTGGTTTCACACTTGTTTTTTCTCCTGCCTCTCAGATAGGCCTGCCCGTAAGGGCCACATCAAAGTCTCTTCAGTCACTCAAACTGGAAACAACATCAACTAATCTAGCCAAGTGAGCACATGATAATCTGCAGACTGGCAGATATTTTAAGTGCCAGAAATCTGCATCCCCATATATCCAAGAGCCTTCTTTGGGAAGGCTCCCTCCTTGTGCACCAGGTTTCTTCTGGTTTGCATTGTACACTGGTTTCATAACTCCTTGAAAGGAAAAATTAGAAAGTGAGAAACTGGAAATGAGTTAATTGCAGAACAGAATCCTAGAGGAGGAATATCTTCAATATAATATGTACACCTATACTGTGAGCAATTAATTTCTTTTCCTTTGATCTGTATCATAAGAGAAGTCACAAGGAAGCGAACTGAGGTGAAACATTATTCTTGCAAGGTGGAAAGCCAGGAGGTTGAGACTGTAGCAAGGAAACTGCCCCTTTGCTTTGAGCAACATTGTGAGTTGGCAAAATATTTTCAATCCTTAAGGGCTAAGCTTTAAAAAGCTCTTCTGAAAACAAAAACATGGCAAAATATAGAAAACACAAGGAAAGCACACAGCAAGCTCTGTTCCTATGTTCCAGGCAGCGACCCATCAAGAGATGTCACTCTCTGGAGAAGAAAGCATAGTGCTGTCTCCTGGCACTGCTAGCATGGCTTGTGGCCAAGTGACAGCCAGCTGTGCTGGCCCTGGGCCAGCCAGGATGAGTCCTCCCTCCAAAATCCTCAGCACAACAGCTTGCTTTTTTTGAAGGGGAAAAAAAAAAAAAAGCTTGCAGAGTTATGGACACATCCAAGGTATGAAATGGCGTTCTCTAAGGTCAGGTGCACATCCAAGCCTGCATTTCTGCAGTGTTCTGCTCAGGGGCAGCTCTGTCCCCAGGGACTGAGGTCCAGCCTCAGCAGAGCTGTATGAGGGTCACCTGGGAAAAGCCCTGCTGATCTCTTCTCTTTTTGTGCTATGCATAAACCTCAGGGCTGCACACTACAGCACCAAACCCAGCACCACAGCTGAGGAAGAGGAGCTTCACTGCACCTGCCTATTGAGATACCCACCACCTACAAAGATTCTTTACTACCATTTCTAGCATGCTTATGTTAATGACTGACTAACGCTCTAGTCCCTGTTCAGTCACAAAACTGTCAACACAATTACACATGTGTCAGAAAGGACGATGTGACCATCTCCATCCTCCTCTACGTTCAAGGTAACTCTGAGCCCAGCTTCACTCCAAGAAGCACCCGGCTGCGCTGGGGGATACCAGACACCATAAGCCTTTGCAAAGAGCCATTCTGAACGTCTGAACCAGGAGAAGAAGAGTTCAACTGAAGTTCACAGCTTATTAGCCTCTGGAGTAATCAACGGGAGACAGAAATCTATAGGAAATTAGGATCATTAGGTGGCATCAGACATTTATAGGGGGCAGGATTTAAAGTAGTTTATTTAGAAGCTGTCTCAGGGCTTCTGTGTACTGACACTGTTAATTACAGCTATTACTAGCACAGGGACTGTGTTAGGTGATGCTAATGAATACCTGCCTCTTGTAGGTGTGTGACTCACCCACTCTATCTGCAAGAGGGAAGGGTGGCTGTAAGAGCATCTGTAAGCTACAGGAGACTTCTAGGATACCAGTTGCGAGGCAACACTTTGGGCTAAAATTGAGACACAGATTTTATCAGAGCCAATCTCCGAGCAGTAGCAGTCAGTGCACTACCTGCTCTGACTTGCTTTCATCAGAATGGGAATATCTCCTTCCCCACCTGCTGCCTTCCCTTCAGGATCTGAAGTCTGAAAGTGCTGGCCACAGCAGTCATGAAATGGACTGATCTCTACCAGGTTTCCCTGAAGGAGACAAGAAGCTCTGAAGAAGTTCCTCCTCAGAGCCAGCTGCCACCTCCCTCTCCAGTGGTGGGAAGAGCCACAGAAACACATCAGTCAGCAGCGAGCTTGGCAGGGGCAGGAATCGAGGTGAGTGATCACAATGGGGAATGCAGGAGCAGTGATCTTCAGAGAGCTGCAGAGAGTGACGGATGCTCTGAGAAACAAGATACCTGAAACCTACCAGAATGGTAAACCTGGGACCTGACGGCACGTATTTACTGACCACAACAAATCTAGACAAATCTGTTACCATAAAGGTGGATGTGGAGAATGAATATCAAGATACTGGCACAGGTGCCAAAGCATTGCTGGATCAGAACAGACCTTGCAATGCTGCCTGGGTGCCCCAATTGCCAATTGTATAGACACTCAAGATTGAAGGGCCTCACCCAACAGCTTCCCAAAAAAACATTTGCACACTCTGAGCAATAGAAGAATCAATTATAAAGAAGGGATAAAAGGTACCTTCATAGGGTAGCAAATGAAACAACAGGGTCCTTTCAGTGCCCCTCAGAGTCCTTAGATTACCTGTAAAGCCTAATTTTATTGCTCAGTGTCACAAAGACCCCGGTCACTGCCACCCCAAACTGTTCACATAGCTAAGCAAACAAGTCAACAGTCACACTTGTGCACTGCTCATCCTGTAGACGTGCAAAGGTGAACGCAGGGGCAGACAGATGTCAAATACAGGGTCAGGGTGAGCAATCAGCCATACCCACATCATGTTTTCATCGGCAATCACATCCAGTCCTCACACTGAACTTCAAAGACAGCATTAGGGATCCAAGTGCCCTCCACAGAACTGTCATTGCATTAGTCATTACAGCAAAGCAAAAGAATGAGGATGAAAATCTATCAAAGGCTCAACAAACCCTACTGTCTTCCAGATAATCTCATCACCAAAACAGAGCGCTTCATCCAGCTCTCAGCAGTTTCCTCTCTGGTTTTCTTTGCGCCTGCCCTCAGGTAGCCCTTACTGATCTCCTATTCTCAATCAGCTCTGCTCTCCAACCCCTCCCTTTCGTTTGCTAAGAAAGGATGGATTCCCATTGCATTGGGGGTCGATATCTTATGGTCCACGAAGAGGAGAAAATGGCAAAATGTCAGCGAGGATTGCTAGGTGCGTTTCTCCAAAGCACAGACCACTGATCTCATTACTGAGGACAGAAAAGGGCCAGAGCCCCCGCGCTGAGCAGCGCAGAGCTGCCTTCTGCGTGTGCCGCTCTCCGCCGGCTCCTTGCTTGTGGGACAGGGGCATCTAGTGGCTGAGCCCCAAAAGAGCAGGGCAAAGCCACAGCAGCACAAGTCGCAGCTACACTGCAATTAGGTTGGTAGCGGGTAGCTTAAGTGGGATGCAGCTGCACACAGAGACAGATCATTAGAAAACTATTAGGCTATTAACTGCTCTACCCAGGCTAACATGTCATAAAGCAAAATATAAACACATGGTACCAGACAAAATTCGGCAATCCCACCTTTCACTGATGCTCGGGCAGTATACTAGCAAACACATACTACGTCCCCTAACACAGTCTCCTAACTCCCAGGAGTCGGTGGCTCAGGCACCTCCCGTGCACAAGTAGTGATGTCTTTTTACTTGACAGCCCGTCACAGCTTAACTATATGAATAATCTCCTTCGCCTTTGAACGTTGCTCCAGTCATTTCAGTTGATGTCTGCTAGCTTTGAAAGCCAGTGCATCACCCTCCCCATTCACATTAGTGAACACTGTTCAAGACTTTACAGACATCTACTAGAGCCCTCTTTAGATGTCCCTTTTCCAGCCTCAACAGTGCTAGCCTAGGGACTTAGTCCCTGCACATAACTCATTCCACACAGTTGATGAGCTTTTTTTTGCCGTGATCAGTTCTGCAACTTGTACCCGTTCTAATTCTGCTATCCTGTTAGAGATGAGATCAGAATCAAGCATGGTATCTGAGACGCAGGTGAGCTGCAGACATAAATAACGGCATTCTTAGTTTTGTGCTCTTTTCCCTTCCTAGTAACAACTGACTTTCTTTTGCCTGCTAGTGAGCAGCGAGCTGGTGTTGTCACAGAACCACCTACCACATCTCTGAGATCTGAACAGGAATCGGTAGCTCAAAGCCCACCACTGCCTGTGTAGAGTCTGGATTGGCTTTTAGTGAATACTTAGCTTAACACCTGGCCACCACAACAAATGCAGGCAGGCCATCGGTGAGCTGTGCCCCAGATAGACTATCAATATAATCAACTAGCTTAGTTCAGCTTCTGTGACCAATAGGCAGGCTTTGATCTCTTCATAGAAGCGGCTAAAAGAAAAACAATCAATGCCATCTGCAATCATGCTTACTGCGAATTGGAAAAAAGAATCCAATAAAATAAGATGCTTTACCCCTCTTCTGGATATCCTTCCAAAATGAAAAATTTTACCGTCATAATGCCAAGATATAACACTTCCTTTACCTTCCAAAAAACAAGTCTACTTAGCTTCAGAATGGCACTAAGATCTTCAATCTCTTAATATAGGTTTGAGTTTTTACTGAGATCAAATACAGTGAGCTGCGGCTCTAATATTAAAGAATAGCAAAGTTTCTAGAATTATCACTGGTTTATACATAGCATTACAGCTGAAACAACAGATGATATTTGAAATTGTTATATTAAAAGAGGAAAAGGACATATTCGACTTTGATCTTTCATGTGTCTTAGGACACTTTGGACATCAACCCTAAATATGTAGTATCTTTAGCCATGCTGCTGCTGAATAAATAATGTGTAGGAGAGGCTATAAAATACAGCTGAGAAGCTCCTCACTTTTACTCTGTACTGTCTGAAGCTTTAACACAAAGCAGCCAACACAAAAAAGAAACAAAGGAAAGCAGAGCTGGGGAGATAAATGCCACAACTTGGATTACACCTCTTTACTGTCCACAAAACTGTGTATTGCAGTAGTTCTGCAAACGCGCCGAGGGGATATTTTTCAGCAGGCAAAACCTCTCCCACTGCCCAAGTGCTTTACCTGTACGGTTTTCCAGAACATTCTCACACACAGTGAGGATGACCATGCCCTGTGGAGCATTTCCACACACAGCCTCCCAAATCCCCTTTCCATCCCACAAGGCTATGAAGGACACCTTATCCTTGCTCACTGCTCTCCCTCACATGCAGCATGCAGTTGCAAAGGCAGAACAAGCAACCCTCACATTTATTATTATGGGATTACCATGCCAAGCCCATCTGGTCCACAGCATGGAGGCCACTGTCTGAGGTCAATCTGACCCTGAGAGGAGGCTATGGAGAGGGGTGGATGCCAAACCACCATTTTGGAAAGACCACTTGCAAGTCCACATCTACAGTGCCCAACTTGGGCACCCGCTGACTGGAGATTAGTGGTAGGTGAGATTACAGAACTGACAGACACCTCCAGTCAGTGAAGGACGGTGACCCCAGGAGGAGGCATCTCCTCTCAGGTAGGAGGTGTTTCAGTAAGCCCTCAGGCAGGACACCAAGTAGTCTGTAGGCAGCTGTAGCATCTGCCAGAGATTCACATCCTCACTGGAAGGAGGAGGGAGCAGACACCCAGGCATCCTGAGGTTTCCTCCAGGGAGGACTATGAAACATCAATTTTATCCATGTAACTACAGGACCCACAGACATGCTAGCAGTTCAGTAGGGACCACCAACAGCCAAAATCCGCTAAGGATTTGTCTTTTAAACAATGCTGTGGAGCAGAAAATATTACACACTGTTCTTTTCTCACAGGTAGAAAGATTTTGGAACGCCTTTTCAACCGTTGATTGAGAGTCACTTCAGAAACAGATTTTTCTAGGGCTAACTGTTATGGGACTGCCAGGAAGGCTACTGGAGCCTGTTTTCTCACCATTTTCTCTGTCTACTCTGATAGCTGCTTCCACATAAAATTAATCTCTAGATGTGTTCTGAACAGATTTGCCTTAATCATTTGTTGTTTTGGTTTTTTTTCAGTGAATCTAGCATCGTCCTTTTCAGATAAGGTAAACGAACAAGCCCCCCATCCCCAAGCACCCCCAAAGTAACTGGGATTGCAATGAGAACACAGGAGCAGCTTCCCTCTCAGCCTCATTTCCTTCTTTCCTTCCCTATTCTGCATGGTTTGGGTTACTACGGAAAAATCATGAGTCACTTACCCGGGCTCTGGGTGACAGCCACAGTGAGATACTCTGGATTTATCCTGGGCAGCAACAGGTCCATGAAAGCCTGAGTGACCGTGACCATTTAGAAAATAACATACTAAAACATAACTCCTTGGCAGGGTGGGTGAGGAGAACAAGTAGGATAATTTAGGAGAAGCATCTTTGTCTTTAAGTGATGTGGAAAAAACCCCATAATATGGGGGGAATCAAAAACAAAAGAAAGACTCTGAAGCTGAAATGGTGTGCCTTATGCTGGAAGTTAACACTGAACTGTGCCTGGGGGAAGGAGAATATTGTTTTGACCTGCAGATGGGAGGGAAGACCATAATACAGGGCTGTGAGTTTGGACATAAGCAGAAGACCCCACGTTATTTTTGCTGATGCTAGAGCTGCCTCTCTGAATGCTAAAGTTGCACAGCTCATCTCCCTGCCTTGAATACAAGGCAACGTTAACATGATTGAAATTCACTAAACAAGGAACAGCTGAGGGAAAAAGGAACTGAAAGCAAACATAATTGAGATTCCCTCTTTTCTGTCTCTCACCATCTCCTGCAATAATTTTTTTTCTTTTCTTTGGGCACTGATTTTACAGTTTGTAATAAAGAATGGACACATGGATGGAAAACCAAAATCCCTTATATTATACGACTGGCCCATGGATGAATGCAGCAGCCTAATGTATTCCCATGGGTGTTCTTGATCACCACCAAAAGGTAAATTCTTCTAGCAGCTGTTTCCCTTAAGCCAACTCAGATGGATTCAGCTCCTACAAGGGGCAGTGACACTGCACTTGAACTCTACAAGCCACCAAGAGCTTCAAGCTCAGCCACATTCATTTGTGCTTCCCTGAGAGACACACAGGCAAGCCTGCAGAGCACCAAAGCTGCGCCTGTTGTGCACTTCAGCCAGCCAGCCCCCAAGCAGGGATGTCACAGCCTATCTCAAGCCTATGGGGTCTGGGAAAGGGGAGCTGGGCACAGCGTTACACCAGGCAGCAAGGCCTAGATTCAGAAATACAGCACTCAAGGACAATTAGGCCCAATGAATGCTACCCTGTAGCCCAAGGTACACTGCACATGGCTGGTTGCACAGGGCACACCACCACAGGACAACCGGAGGGAGACACTCAACACCTGGGCATCACAGCTATATGGCATCTGGGATGAAAAGCACTGCTCAGGCCTATGAGTCATGGGGACCTACCATACATTCATGAGGAGGACCTGGCGCAGCCAGCATGGGTGAGACGCAGCAGCTCAGCAGGGGACAGCGAGGAAGAGCCCCTGTCCCTCACCCAGGCCCAGCCCCAGCGAGGAACTACCGCTGCTGGAGGGCTGCGGGACTCAACACGTGCTCCTTGGACTGAACCCCTGCCACCCCCTGCACACCACAGCCACAGGGCCACCAGCCCCACAGCGCCGACCACCTGGTACCCACCCCCACAAGACCTCAACATCCCCAGCACCAGCTGCAGGGGGCCCCAAACCCCACAGGGCCTGCAAGTCCCATAGGGCCAGCATAACCAAACTGCGTGGGACTCCTAAACCCCACAAGGCCAGCTGTAAGGGGCACTAAACCCCATAGGGCCACCTAAAGCAGACAGAGCCAGCCACAAGGGACCTCTAAACCCCACAGGGCCCTCTAAATCCCACAGGGCCAGATGCAATGGGTCCTTAAACCCCACAGGGTCAGCAAAAAAAGAGGCCCCTAAACCTCCCGAGGCCAGCTATAAGGGGCCCTAAACCCCACGGGGCTCCCTAAAGCATGCAGAGCCAGCCATGGGGGACACCTAAACCCCACAGTGCCCCTAAACACCACAAGGCCGGCCACAAGGGGCCCCTAAACCTACAGGACTCTAAATCCCACAAGATCAGCATCAATAGGCCCCTAAACCCCTCAGGGCTGAGCCCCATAGGGTCAGGTACCAGGGGACCTGTGAGTTCCCTAAACCCCACCAGAGCCAGCTGTAATAGGTCCCTAAACCCCATGGGAACATGCAAAAATAGGGCTCCTAAACCCCACAGGGCCGAGCCCCACAGGGTCAGCTGCCAGGGGACCCGTGAGCTCCCTAAACCTCACCAGAGCCAGCTGCAATGGGTCCCTAAACCCCACAGGAACATGCAAAAATAGGACCCTTAAGCCCCAGCTGTAAGGGGCCCTAAACCCCACAGGGTCAGCTACCAGGAGACCTCAAACTGCACAGGAGTCCTTAAACCCCCACCCCAAACTAGCTGCAATAGGTCCCTAAACCCCACAAGGCTCATTATACCCCACGGGGTCAGCAAAAAAGCGGCCCCTAGACCCCCCCCCCAAGGCCGGTTGTGAGGGACGCTGAATCCTAAGAGGCTCCCTAAAGCACGCAGACCCAGCCGAAAAGAGCCTCCAAGTCCCAGGGAGGCAGCTTCCGAGGGCCTTTAACCCCCACCAGACCACCGAGGCCGCCGGGAAGGGGAGCAGCGGGCCGGTAACACCATACCCGCTCTCTTCCGGGGCGGAGCCGAGGGGCGGGCCGGCGGCAGAGCGAAGCGAGAACGGCAGCACCATGATGGCGCAGCGGGCGCTTCCCAACCCCTTCGCGGACTACGATAAGTCCTTGGCTACTGGCTACTTCGATGCTGCCGGGAGGGTGAGTGGGGTCGGGGTGAGGCGGCCGGGGCGGGAGCGGGCCCTTCCCGGGGACGGCCACCGCGCTTCAGCGCGGTGGCCGTCCCCGGGAAGGGCCCGCTCCCGCCCCGGCCGCGAAGCCAGGCTGGGCAGGCAGGAGCCCAGCCTGATCTTGAGGTACTAAAAGGTTTCTAGCCCCGGTTCCCTGGTTCTTCACCCTCTGGGTTACCTCCATCTTGGTAAAGGCCTCCATCTGCCTTGCCTGTCAGCCTTTCCCTTACGCCGCGGTGGTTTGCTGTTTTCTGTTCTCCGTAGCTGACCCCGGAATTCACTCAGCGGCTGAACAACAAAATCAGGGAGCTGCTCCAGCAGATGGAGAGGGGCCTCAAGTCTGCCGACCCTCAGGACTGCACTGCATACACCGGCTGGGCAGGTAGGGTGGCCCCTGGGATCTCCAGAGCAGAACGCTAGGTCAAGCCAAGGCAGACCGTGGGGTTTTTTGTCTGTTTGAATGATCACGGTAGATCCATGTCAAGAATAGTACTTCTTCTGCATGTTTTAATCTGTTAAGGGCCTGTCTTTCTAGGGACTCCCCGTTTTTGAAGCAGGTTTCAAGCTGCAGAAGGAAGACCATGGTGTTGCAGGGCAGGTTTGGGTCTTTTGGTTAATAATGCCAAATTTATACAACCGAGAAGGCCAGCACCTGCTTGAGGGCAAAGGTGGGAACGATTGAAGGGACTGGCTCCAAATCTGGCCATGCTGGGGATGGTGACAAGTGAACTGGTGCTCCATGAAGTAGGTAGATGCATGCAGTTGGCCGCCTACCTGCAAGAAGGTGTTGCATATGGCAGTGGTGAGCTTATGGCCTGAGTTAACGTCTGTCCTTTCTGTTTGGGCTGAATTTCATCTTACAACGTTGTCTGATTGGCAGGTTGCTCCATTCCTGTTCCTCAGGTAGTGCCCCTCCACTTAGCCAGGGCTAGTTCTGCTCCAGTACCTGCTGGAAGGAGCAGAAATGCAAATGTGAGTATAACGAAGGATGGAAGCCTTTCTCACACTAACGCTTGCGTGCAGAGCTTCCAGGAGCTTGTTTTCTCCTGTTCTGCATTTTCTGCCTGGTTTTCCTGCCTTGGGAGTGTGCCCTGCCTTCCCCTCCCTATTCCTACGCACTGGAGCCAGGGAGGACACACCTTTCTCGCCCGCCTCATCCTTGGCTCCTGCTGCGTGCTTTGTCAGCTTTCCTGCCTTCTGCACCCTGCCAGGCTCCCGGGAGGGACCCTGGGGTAGTTGCAATTAATCTCATGCTTGCTGCAAGACTTTTTTGCCGCTTTTTTTTTTTTTTTGTAATACACTACAGTCCTACATGGCAACTTTCTACATTATAATCTGGGTGTGGCTGGCTTATGCTTGGATGCTATGGAACACAATGCCAACCGCTTGCTTGGGAGAATGGTGTTCATTGTGTTGGTGCTAAACTAACGCTGGAGCTTGATGACAGCAATGCCAGAAATGCCTGCTAAAAACTTTAGTAAGGCAGACAAGCACTGAGAGCACTCCAGAGCAGTTCATAAGAAATGCTAGGATGCCAGTATTACATTCCAGCGTGGGAGAACGTTGATTCCATCAGTTGCTGCCTGGCAGCACTCTGCTGCTGCTGCCTGTGAACGTATGCGTTTTTGTTCAGTGATGGCTGATTTCACCTTGGGAGCCAGGTTCAGTCTTCCAGTCTGTGTGACCCTGCTCTGAGATCTCCTCAGATGAAAAGCATTCTATATGTAAAGATGCTCCTCAGTCATGAGGGTGCTGCTTGGCATGATGGTAGAGCCTACCTCTGGCCAGAATAACTCAGGAGATAAAGCAGGAGGACAATTAGCTGATGTTAGGAGTACTCTGAAAGTCTGTGGGGAGAAGGTAAACTCCTTTCCCCAGACACCATGTTCCCTTCCTTAGGGTGGCCTTAAGGAGCTTCATCTTGGAAAGTGACTGCAGCTGTGAAACAGTGCTTGAGAGCTCTGGTAGGATTTCTGTTCGTTTTTATTTGGAAGGAAGTTTCATAAGAGGGTTTCTTCTTTTTTTCCCCAGCATCATAGCATCATTCCTCATTGGGCACACAACCTTCTCACCTTGGCTAATAGGATTAGAAAAAACCCATGGACAGATTTCCTGCAGGTCGCAGCCAGCGAAGTGAAGTTTGCAGATATTACACTGTATCTTTGTCATCCTCCCTTCTTTTCTAATTCTAGCTATATTAATTTATTCAGTGCTGGTTTCCAGAGACAAAATTAATTGGGCCAAGAGCAGCTTTTTCCTGTAATTGCTTATGTAGAAAAGGCTTGTTGAGTATCTTCTCATGTAAATCATTGCCCAGCAGTCTGAAATCAACCTGCACTCTTGTGGCCGCTAATAAGAGAGATTTGAAATGGGGCTCTCTTAGCGCAAGCTCTGCGTGAAATGTAACGTACTTCAGTGTACTACATTACACTCAGTAATACACAGCATATGCTGGCATTTTACTTCAGTGCCTGTTTCTTTCCCAACACACTTGACAGAGCCCTGATCCCCTCGTCTGCATTTGTGCCAGGGAAGCCACAGCTTCTCGGCACCTGAAGCTGGAGCAGAGGGAGGGGAGGGCTTACATTTTCAGCTCAGAGGCAGTGAAAACACACTTTGGATCAAGATTATCCAGAGTATGGCTGAATGCCCTCAAAACACATTTGAATTGGTTTGTTACAGTTTCATTCCCTTCCCCAGAGAGATCAGGGTCCTGTAGGCAATACCTGGTACGTGCCTGGGTATAGACCAGGCTCGGCTGTTGTGTTCTGTTTTGTCTTTTAATCAGTTTAGCTAGACTGCTGTAAGAGCCTTTGTGGTCTTACTCTGTTTCATTGGTATCAGAGTGTTGACTGAGGGAAGGTAAACTGCCGTAAGCTAATTCTGAATTGGAAGCGGTTCAAATCCTGGCAGAAGTACAACTGCCTCATCCATTTTCAAACAGATCAGCATGAGGATGCCGAAGAGTACGTACATGTGTGTTGGTATTTCTCATAGTGCAAGACTGCTTGCTCCAAAGACTGCCTTGACTGGGAGGAGAGAGGATGGAAAGGGAATGGAAGGAGACTGACTCCTGTCACCTCTTAGCTGACCGCAGAAGCTAGGAGGCTCTTGAGTCTGGAGCCTCCTGGGCTGTTGTATCCTTTCAAGATTACAAGGTGATCTGCCACCTGAAACAGTATATAAGGGAGAGATTTCCCTTCCTCTACCTTATGACAGTGCCTTTGGAATTTGTTTCCCATGCGAGCATTCCCTTCTTAGCAACGTCATAGTCGTGGCTTTCAGAGCTGGAGCAGCCCGGTGAGTCCAGCTGGCCAGGCCCACCCCCAGCTTTTGGCTGGCCTGTTGGTGAGTGGCGACGAGGAGCGGGGCTGGGTTGCCTTTTGAAAGGACTCTTCAAAAGACATGCCAGATGAAAGAAAAGCCTCATAAGCATGGATAGAAATTCTGACCATACCAGTTCAGGAACGCTTCTGGAAAAACACCTTTCATCTACTTTAGTGCAGTGTCTTAGTTTTAACCTTCAAAACCCAGAGAACTTGCATCTCCTTAAGAGAGTTCTGTTCAGAAAAACAGAAATCCTCAGATTATCCCTCCCGAATAAGAGGCAGTGAGGCTGCGTTTGATGAGGGAGAATAGAGTGCCCTTGTGTCACCCACATAAACCCCATTCCTGCCAAGTGCTTGGTGGTTAGTTTTTGTGAAATCTCTGTTCTTGGAGAGAGTCAGTATTTGACTGGACAAGGCTCAGAGCAATGGGATGTAAAATTCAAGTTGTCCTTACTTTCAGAGGGTTGGATCAAATCACTTCCACGGATCCCTTCAAGCCTAACCTGTTGTGGGATTCTGTGATGGGGTAATCGGTAGCTTTGGTTTGGGCTGGGCTGGTTTTTTGTTTTACAAAAAGAAAGCTTTATTTTACAAAAGAAGCTTTGTTACCAAGGTTTTAAGGCTGGAGAAGTTGAGGCATCCTGAGAAATGTGCACTAGGAAGCCAAGCTGCAGAAAAATTCACCTGTTGCTCCACATACAGTTGTGAACATGGGATGGTACAGCCCTCTGGAGAAGGTGTCTCACTGTCCCGTTCAGCATGGCTTTGGCATACCATTTATGAGCACAAGATAACATCCCACGAGCCTGCACCAGAAAAGATGCTTATTATCCTTTGGACTGGGCGGTAAAGCTATGCCACCCCCTCTGTAACTTTTATCCCATGCCTGACTCATTAAAATGGTATCAGGTTTGTCACTAGAAACCATCAGGCTTCATCACTATGTGCAGAGATAGGTTTCTGCTTCTCCCCTCTGTGTTTGACACCCTGCTCTGAGGGTGCTGGCTGACTGACTTGCCTGGGTCAGTGCAAGATCTCAGAGCTCTTTATTACTGTAGATGGCAGGTTTGGGACTGGTCCAGATTAGGTCAAGAAATCTCCTCTTGTGGCAACCTACTGTCCTTTGTGAAAGGACCGCATCACAGCTCAGCTCCTGGTGGACACGGAGGCATGTTCAGAACAGTCTAATGCGCTTCCCTGTTGGTGCTGTCAGCAAGGGGACTGCAGCGGAGCTGACACTGAGCGGTGCGTCCTCTCGCTTTTGTCCGCTCTGTTCAGCATGAAGAGGAAGCTTTGTTTCTCTACTGCTCTCCTCCCACCAGCAGAACTGTTTGCAATGGTAGTGCAAGTCTAAACTTGCAGGGAAGCTGAGGCACAGCTTTACTTCTCTTTGATCCACAGAATGGTCATATGGATGAGAGATTCTTTCAGCCTGCTGCAGTGTTTTAGCTCTCGAGCGAGAACTTTTCTGGTATCTCCAGTGATGCCTGCGCTGTTGAAAGCAATGGTTGCTAAAGTTACGGCCATCAGCGCTACCCAACTTGTGCCAACAATTCACTTCTACTAGGTGCATTTAAGTCTGCTCCTCAGCCGTGCTCAAAAGAAATCTCTAATGCAAAGCACCCCCCGGGTGACTGCATGTTGTATCTCTCTCTATACCTCTGTAAACGTTGCCTCTCTAGGCACGGGCCTGCCCTCTGCTGGCCTTCCCTACTTTTGGGCTCACAGATAGCAACAGAGCAAGCAGCAGGCTGAAGGCAGCACTGCATTGCGCCTTTCTGATCAGCTTGGGAGTATGAATTCCATCAGGAAAGAGTTGAGAAAATTGTCTTTAGATTCAGTTTGTAAGGCCTTTAGGTTTTAAAAAGAAAAAGGGAAAATGAATGATTTGGGGAAGCAACTCATCCCTTCCATCCTTCAGCATGGGTCAGTGGTTTTTTGGAGTCTTTTCCAAAGGTGCTTGGGCCTTGGAGGAAAGGGAGTGAGAAATCTTTTTAAAGAGGAGAGACAAAGAAGTCAGAGGAAAACAATGCTGAGACATTAACTTGCTAAGAATCAATCCTAACAGTGGTCTTGGCATGATAGTTATGTACATAATTAGGGAGGAATGATGGCAGTGGGAATAGCAGCTACTTACAAAGCAAAAAGTTGTGTATTAAAGCAGGTAAGTCGAGAGTGCAAGTTGTGCTCAGACAGCTATCAGGCCTATTAAAGTCTAGCAACTGTGCTAGGTGCTACATAAATCAAGGATAGTCACTTGACATTTGCTATCTGGAAGAGGAGGGTTCCCCTTTAAAGAAGGGCTTCATATCCACATCCTTATAGACTTGAGTGATGGCACCGTACATCTGAACTCTCTCTGGAAATACGAATGCTGAGCTGCTTAAAGAGAGGACAAGGTTATTAGCTTCAGCAGGAAATGGAAATTTGCCCTTAATATACATGTGGAATTGAATTGTCTGTAGCACGAAGGTTTGGAGATTACCCATGCAAAATGAGAAAACGATCTAAATTTAAAATTGTCCTCAGAACCATGGAAAGTAATTTTGCAGCATGCTTGCCCCCCTCATTTTACTACATCAAAATCTGCAGAGATTGGTTCTGTTAATTTAGGCGTAAACGCAGGACCTGAGTCGTCTTAGAAATGGTTACCAGTAAGAGGAGAAATAAGCTTTTCTCAGAGTGATGTAGGCCAGTAGCTTTCTTTGGTGCATGTCTGAGGATGCCTTCCAGATCAGAAGGATGGTTCAACTGTGGCAGACCTTTCAGACACAGACCTACTAGGACTCCTCAGTTACCTACTAAAAGCTTCAAGAGCTGGATGAATACAGGGCAGACGGAAGCAAAGGACAGCAATTGATGTGACTTCTTAGTAGGGGAGTTGTTTCTGTAGCTGGCAGGCCCATTGAAAACCTCCAGGGAGGACCACGCAGCCTTTTCCAGTGTTCCTGGTAGCTGCTTATGTTTCAGATAAGGGTTGATCTTATAAATTATATGCTGCAGAGGAGAGTCAGGCAGCCCCTTTCTTTTCTAGGGTGCACCAGTCCCTGGTGTAGGGCTTGGGACCTGCTCAGCAGCAGGAGATGATGTCCAGGGAGCTGTAACAACCTTGCTGGTGCTTCCTACTGGGAGAGAAGACAAAAATAAAATAAAACAAAACAAAACACCCAAGTAGGATGTCTTAAAGCTGACGCTTCTCAGTGCTGATGACGTGTCAAAATCAAAATGACGTGACCCAGCCCTTTACCTCTTGGCATGGGAAAAAATTAATGAGATCGGGTAACAACTCAGCACTGCTCTGCCACAAGTACCACTTTGTTCAAAAATTACTGTGGTTTGTTTGTTGTTTTTTTTTCCCCCCTGTTTAGCAACAGTCCTAGATTTAGGTGGGTTTGTCTAAGTCTCACCTTTTGCTGCTTGCTACTAAAATTGTATGTAACGCGTGTCTCCAGAGCTCTGCTGTCCTCCAGGAGCTCCTGGGTCAGACACTGCTCTTTGTCTTGACCTGCAGTCCACTCGTGAGCAGCATCAGGTAAAAGGAGGTCACAGAGCAGGAGAAGCTGTGGATGCTGCAGCTATGGGTTATGTCCCTGGATGTGCCCGAGAAGCCTGTCTAGAAGGCTTATGCCTTAGATGAGGCTGAGGGACATTGTTTTAGGTTTGTTAAAACTGCCAGGGCACAAAATGGGAAGGGTAAACTTTTCTGGTGGGAGCAACCTTTATGTTCCTTTTGCAGGCATTGCTCTGCTGTATTTGCACCTGTATGATGTGTACGGAGACCCAGCCTACCTTCAGGTCGCCCACGAGTACGTGAAGAAGAGCCTGAGCTGTCTGACAAGACGATCCATCACTTTCTTGTGTGGAGATGCCGGGCCTCTGGCAGTGGCGGCTGTCGTCTATCACAAACTGCAGAACCAGAAACAGTCAGAAGACTGCATCACTCGGTAAAACACTTGGTTATGTCTTTGACCTAATGGTCCTCTTGCTCATAGAGCCGGGCACTCTCCGCCAAGCCTGAATACATTTTCTTGCAGTCTTATGTGAGAGATAATCCAGTAATTTAGCAAGGCAGTGCAAACTTGTTCTGCCCTGGGGAAAGAGCTCTCTTAAGGACAAACACGGCTGCCTGGCAGGCCGCAGGCTGGGGAGCAAGGATGTTGTTCTGCTGGTATTGCTATCTTAAAAATAATTCCAATAAACACAGGAAGAAAAAAATGCCAAAATTAAGCAAAAAAACCCAAACAACCAGAAGGTGAGGTTTGCTGTTTTCTCAGAACCCTTAAATTTAGCTTTACAGCCATTTTGGTGAAAAGGAGAAATGTGGCAGGATTATTAGATTAATTTTGCCACTCACTTCTACTTGCTATTTGTTATTTGACTTTGACTTAAACCTGAGATTGACAGCATCCCTTTCAACTGCTGAATGCAGCTGGTTATGATTCATTTATTTCTATTTCCTGCCTTTCCTCAACTGTTTTCAAATGTATTTTTGTTGGGTACTTAAGACAAGAAAAGGACAAACGAGCAGTCCTCCAGTCAGACAGCATGTGGTAGAGGAAGGGAAAAAGTTAAGGAGATGCAGTTGCAAGCTTTGCTTGCTTAAGGGAGATCAGCTTTGAGAAGGTGAGAAACAGCCCTGTAAACAGTTTCCGTTTACGTGTGGTCAGCACAAAGCCAAGACAAAACTCCTGACACTTCGTAGCAACACCGAGTGCCCTTAAACAGCCATAAGCAAGTGATGCATAATACCAATTAAAAAAGCCACGGGTGGGAGTCAGAGGTGCCTGTATGGTTTGGACACCAAGTTCACACTCCCTTAACTAAGAATAGCTTCTGGTTTATGTGGATACGGTCAGTCTGAGGACAGAACTCTCTCTTCTTATTCTTGAAATAATCAGGGGTTTAGGTTTTGCTTGATACTGTGTCGAAGTGGTGAATCTCACCATGATTAATGTATTTGCTAACAAAAAGGGAACTAGTCTGTCAAACAGTACTGGCCAGTTGTGGTCAACGCATAAGCCCCAAGTTGTGAAAAATCCCTAATTTGTGTTTTCTTGCTGTAGCTCTCCCCTCCCCGTGTCCCTCCTGTTCTGCTTACAGTTCTGTGGCAGAATGGAAACCCATGATTAATTCTGCACTGCCATCTAATGGCATAATAAAGGCAGAGCCTTGGAAATTGGTTTCTTCATACATCTGAGAGGAGGAGAAAAGAAAAATGTGGATTTCTCGAAGGAACAGTTATACTGTCCTTACTCTGCCACCAATTCCCAGAGCAGTTAGCCTGACCGTGTTACCTCTAAAAAGAGAGTATTTCTTTGAGAAATAGCTCCCTTAATGGAAACTCTGAAGTGGGTTTTGAGTATGCTATTTAGTTACAGAACAGTTGCTAAGTTACACGGTGCAAGCGCATAGAAAGTGCACTCTATTACAGCTGTGGAGAAGGGGTTCCTCTCTCTATTTTGTTCTCAGTCTTTTAAAGCACCTCATCTTTACAGAGCCCAAGGAGAGACTCCATCAGCCAGGTTTTACCTGCAGTGGAAGAGACAGAAACTTGCTTTTTCTTAGCTCCTTGCTCTTAGCCTAAATGAGTTCATGACCAACAAATGTGCTTTTATGCTCTGGAGAGACTTAACGTTTCAGGGCAGCCCATTTTCCAAGAGCCTGTGAAAATCTGAGCCGTGTTCTGGGAGTCCTCTTTTCCCTGCCATCTCCCACCAATTCAGAAGGTCAAAGGTTTGCTTTTAGAGCCAGTGGTATACAAAAATCCCATTTTGCTCTACAGTTGCTTTGCTTTTCCTCTGTCCAGAAAGTACTCGTTTTTGACAGTTGAGGTAAGAGGCTAATATGTGAGCATGAGTGGCTCTTCCTTTCAGGGACCTCGATTTACCCCCTCGCCCCTGAGAAATGCATTCTGCATGCAATTAGTCCAGCAGCACCCCAGGCATGTCTTGCCGCACACATGCCATGCAGCCCTGCCCCACATCTCAAAAACAACAGAAACCACTGGCAGGCTTCTTCCCTGATTATTCTGGCTGGGAAAGGAGCTAGAGGTAGAAGCAGTGATGCATGAGGAGCAAGAATAGTAGCTCCAGTTGCTCCTGGTTTCCCCACGAAAAGAAGATTTCCCATCCAGATCTCAGAAAACCCACACTGTGGGTATTACTATTTATCCACCCACCCATTCCTTCTATTGCACCTGACACTTCCCTGACATCTCAGAGCTGAACAACATCACCAGCTGGCATCTCTTCTGGCCAGCCTGCTGCTGGGCAGAATCCATGTGTCAAAACACTGCTTTTCTCCTTGGAAACCTTCCTCTTCATCTCCTTTCCTTGTATTTGGGGCCAGGGGACATGAGGAGGCAGCAGGGCTTTCCTTTCAGCCCACGCAGCTGCGAGCGGGACCCCTGCTTGGAGAGGGACTCTGAGTCTTGGATGTAAAGTCTGTCTCTTGGGTTTAATCTGTAAATCTCCCCCATGGAACAAGGCACATCTCAAGTGGTACACGAGGAGACGGGGCCAATCCACCTTCAGTCACTGCTCTTTCCTTTCTCCTTCAATATCCCGGCCCACTTTGAGTCTAGCGCCAGGGGAAAGCTTCCTGCCGTGGGGAGTCACAGCCCAGCATCCTCTCTCTGCTCTGAGGGTACTCTGGACATTTGGTCACTTTGCTTTGCGACACGTTGTTCTGCCCAGGAGCAAAGGCTGCCAAGGCACCTTTTCTGCTCCTCACGCTGCTGTGACAGGGAAGCCTTGCACATACACAGCTCTCCTGGCTGGTTTCTTCACCCTCTCCCTGTTGCAGCCACAGCAGGAAGCAGCTGAGGGAACAGCTGTGAAGCCACTTATGCTGGTATTTTAAAAGTGATGACATTTTTCAGATTGCTGTCTCGGGGTGAAAAGAAAAATAAAGCCAAAACAAGTCACATCCCTGCTTGTGATGAGAGGCAAAACAAAGAGGCGTTGAGAGTGAATTGGGCTACAAAGCACCAGTGTGAAGAGCTGTCAGTCTCTGTTAGCGCTACAGGAATATCACCAACTTTGCAACACGATATTAGAAAAATGGCAAGGAAAATACCTGACTCCAGCAGACCTCTCGCTCTGCGCTTGTGGGCTAAAGCCTGGTGCCAGCCGAGCTGTGCTCCGCAGGGGGTTGCACCACAGACAGCCCGCAGCACTCATGCACTGCTGAGCTGCCCTCACTACTGGTCACCTCTCTCTACACGTGCCTTGACGTTAAACAACATTTACAGCTGCTTCTGCCCACTTCTTACCTAGATTTTTAGCTCATGAAGGCACTTCTTTCTCCACAAACAGTGCACCCTGGCCACTTGCAGGCATGGAGAGAAAGGAGCTTTTCTATCAGGACTTCCGAGATTTTTCCACGTACCATCAGTGTTAGTTTGACTTTCTAGCATTCCTTGAGCAGACAAACAGATACCAGTTTAGTTTGAAAATAGTCATTTTTGGCAGAGAGTGTGATGTGCTGACAGCATCACAGGGAGGTAATGGTGGGCAGCCTTTCCCGAGCAGCCAGCAACTTTATGCTGACCGTTTCCTATATCCCAGGTTTCCCCACAAGTAGCTTTCCCAGAGCTGGTGCTCAAAACCAAGCACATAGCACAACTGCATTGTAAAGAGCTGAGCGGACGAAAGTAATAACCCAAACAAAAAGCAGAGGGGAAAGAGGGATTCTGCTCCTTGTATAGCTGGAATGCTGAGACCCAGAGACTGGCCTGACATCTCCCAGGGTGTGGGCAGCATGAAGGAAGAAATCATCTCACTGCTTGGTTACATGGCTTTGAGCGTCCTCTAATCTCCCCCATGTGAATTTTTCTTTGTAGTTTGCTCCATCTACACAAGCTTGACCCACGAGTGCCAGATGAACTGCTGTACGGGCGCATGGGCTATCTCTATGCACTGGTATTTGTGAACAAGCACTTCGGAGAGGAAAAGATCCCTCTAAGTCACATTCAGCAGGTACTGTGGTGTCTGCTGCTTTGTTAGCTGTCTCCTCCCATGCAGCTTAACTTTGGGCAAGTAAAAATCAATGCCAGATGTAGAGAACTCTGGCAAAAAGGGAGAAACTACATCATGGTATCCCTGCTGCTCTTCTTCCAAAGGGACAAAGCACCACACGTCCTCCCACCATCCGTATAAATGCCTAGGCAGCACTGAATTGGCATACGCTTCACTCCCTCACCCACGCTCTTCCCTCTGCTCTTTGGTTCTGTGTCAGGTTACTCACTGTGCTGTGCCCAAGACACCAGCATTTCCCTCACCTGCATCTGCTCCCATCCGCAGGTCTGTGAAGCGGTCGTGGCCTCAGGAGAGAGCTTGGCCAAAAGAAGGAACTTTATGGCAAAGAGCCCACTGATGTATGAGTGGTACCAGGAGTACTATGTAGGGGCTGCCCATGGTTTGGCTGGCATTTACTACTATCTCATGCAGGTAAGAGGCACTGGAGGGGAGGGGCCTTTAGCAGCTCTTTCACGTTTCTTTGAACAAGGAGCAGCTTTCTATTCTGTTCTGTTCTATTCTATTCTATGATTTGAATTGGTTCTTGGTGATGTCAAGCTGGGCAAGATCCCTTGTCTGATGGACTTACTCCTGTGTTTGGTCACATATCCCCACTTCTAAAGGTTTTCTCCAAGTCTGTGAGCTTGAATTTCCCACCTCCATGGAGATCTGTAGAGGAATGTGAGCTGCATTATACCAGCAGTTTCACATAATGAAGGCCTGTAGGTCAGCTGGGTCTGAGCTTCCCCAGCTTGTGTTAATTGCTTATAAAGTATTCCCATTTGTTGGTATCTGTGGGCTTCCTGCATTTTTTGAGGTGGTTACTTGGAGCAATCTCAGATCATTACAGAGTGAGAATCTGCACAAGAAAAGCACAGTGAAAGAGATTGTGGTCATAGTAGGAAAGTGGGAAATGCCTTTGTTTCCGAATCAGGGCCTATATCTAACTATGAAAGAAGTGGGACTTTTTCCTTTGATACAGCAGCTCAGTTCTGCGGTGCCTGAAGTAGGCAGGGCAAGACAAGAGGGTGGGAGCTGCAGTGCCCCTTTGCTTTGATGCTGTCTTTCTCACAAATTTGCACAACTTGCTGGAGCTCTGGGAGTATTCCCTTCCCCGGCTCTGAAATGAGGGTCATAATTCCCCTATGTGGGTCACTTTGTGTATAAATTCACAGTGCTTAAGCTCTTAGAAAAATAGCAGCAATAAATAACATTGCATTTTCAAAGCATTAAGGGCACCCGCTGGGCAACGCAGATTATTTTAACGTAGCAATGTTCATAGAAATAGATGGTATCTTTTATTAGATCCAACTCTCCCAGCAGGCGGAAAAAAAGCCACCAGGTTTCAAGTGCTTCGGCTTTCCTTCAGGACCTTCAAAGTTCAAGCCCATATAGAGGATAAGGGGAGCTGCTGTGAATATACCCCTCATCTGTGACTCAGAGGGGAAGGGCTGGTTGGTGGGTTTTTAAGCAGAAGGAGATTTGGCAGGAGGAGGAGGCGAGGTGATTATTGCCCAGGAGTACAGAACTGCTCATTTGGAGCAGGGGAGACAGCAGTGTGCTGTAAGGCCAAATTTGCACCAAGTTCCCGAGCTTCTTCCTAAGCTGATGTTTTAAATAATTTTAAGTGTAAGTCTCCCATAAAATACTGCATGGGCTTCATGCTTCTCTGCCGTATGAAGTACAAGGAGCCTGGGTCAGCCAAGCATGATGCATAAAAAGCCTTGGGGGAAGCAAACAAGGGAAATTTGGAGAGGAGAACATTGGACTTTTATCTCTAATGGTTTTACAGCAAAAGTATTGATTTTTAATTTTCAAGTCATCAACCTGGGAACAGTGTAATCCTTAGATGAGAGTGCTCGTTGCAGTCTGCCATGGGAAATTAGAACTGCACAGATTTCATGTCGGGCAGTGCCATTGGAAGAGGACACTGAAGCCACTCCCTTGCTTCTGTCTGAGGTCAGCGGTGAAGTCACCCCTTTGCAATTACCCAGAAACATCTGTGAAAATGCAGTGTCACAGCTTGCTGGCTGGGCTGGCCCAGTAGCTCAGAGCTAGCTGAGACATTCTAGGTGCTAGGAATCATTCCTGGTATTCATCCTTAATATTGATTTTAGACAGTTTATCTCTTCGCTCCAGCTCTGGGTACCTGAAAATATTCCTACTCATCTTCAGGAAAAGCAGCAGCAAACCCTCTTGCTTAGAGAAATGGGTGGCACGTCAGCGTTTGTTTCTGAGGGGCAGCTTTTGTTTCTGAGGCTGCAAGGGTATTACTGGAAGTAAGTCTCTCCCAAAGGGCAGAGCAGCCTGGGGCCAAGTGGGTGTTTGTGATGTGTGAAAGCCTGGACCAAAGAAATTACTTCATTTACAAGGAGCAAGAGGGGACATGGCCATAGTTGGCTTTGTTTCCACCTTTCAGGCAGATCTTGGGCTTCTTAGGGAGAGGCAGAAATGGTAATTCTCCCTGGTTTAATGCTTTCTCTTTCTTAGCCTGGCCTTGGAGTGAGCCAAGTAAAACTGCACAACACAGTCAAACCCAGTGTGGACTACGTCTGCCAGCTCAAGTTCCCATCTGGCAATTACCCTCCATGCATCAATGACACCAGAGACCTACTCGTCCACTGGTGCCACGGGGCACCAGGTGTTATCTACATGCTTGTCCAGGCATACAAGGTACCAGAGATTTCTGCAAAAACCCTTTGGGGACTCCTAAGTGTGGAACTTCATCATGGAGAAGACTCCGTTGAGTCCTTCCCCCTGCCTGAGAGTAGGATGGCTTGTTACAATGCAGTCACCTCATAGGGACCACTGACCGAAACGGAAATTAGCCTTTTAAAAAATTACTTCTGAAAATACCCATCAGCTGCGTGGGGTATCCTGCTGCAGGTGACTGATGGTGACAACTAGTTGTGTGCGAAGTAATGGTCATACAGCCCCATTCATCGTATCAAAACCATTCTCCTTCAAAGTAGACAGCAAAGTCACAGTGTTAAGACTTCAACAGGAGAGAAACTAATTAACCCAGGCCTCCCCACTCACACAGGGATGCTCTTTGTGTGGAGGAAATTGCCTCGGCAAGAGGGAATATTTCTTGTCTCTGCAGGTCTTTGGGGAACAGCAATACCTCAATGATGCCCTGCAGTGTGCAGAAGTGATCTGGCAGCATGGGCTACTGAAGAAAGGCTACGGGCTGTGCCACGGGACAGCTGGCAACGCTTACGGCTTCCTAGCACTGTACAACCTCACTCAGAACATGAAATACCTCTACAGGGCCTGCAAGGTGAGAGCCTGTGTAAGGAAGGGAGAGGGGATTATGCACTTTTGCCTTTTATGTCACCACCTTTGCCTTTGAAACCTAATTTCTAGTGTGGGAGAGATGCAGCTAGATCTGGGCGGAGTAGTCCTTCAGCAGTGTCACTTGTCTGGCAGCCTGTACAGAAGGAATGTCCTGCAGGAGCCTTGCTCTGCAAGGGATAATGTGAGGATGAGGGTGGTATTTTTTTAAGATCCATCTTTAACAAAATTTGAACAATTTTTATTCCTCTTTTCTCAGTTTGCAGAGTGGTGTTTAAGCTATGGTCAACATGGGTGCCGGACTCCAGACACGCCATTCTCTCTCTTTGAAGGTAGGCTCCATCTCTATGCTTGTGTTTTGCTCCTGGAGCTGAGCCAGTCCAGCACCAAGGAAAACCAAATACAGGCTCCACTGAAGTCTTTGTGAAACTCAGTGTAGAGGATGGGAAGGAAATTGTATTTGCTGATTTTACCCTTTCCCAGAAGCAGTCGTCTTTTGTAGCACAGGCTCATGTCTTAGCTGGAGCATCTTGTCCTCTTGGGCTTCCTGCACAGATTGTGCACACAGGTCTCAAGGGGAATTCTTTAATGGGTACAGGCCAAAGTCTGCCTTATGGTAGTTTGTCGCCTGACTTCTCAGACAGTCTCTTGTCTGTGCACTTTTAAGGATTAAAGTCCTTCATGGGCTTTCCAGTTTCATTCCAAAGGTGAGCGAGGAACATATGGGGCTGCGTTTGTAGGCCTTGGTGGCTCTTACGGCACTTTGTGCCTCCTGCTAAAGGCCCCCCCCAAAAAATCTGCCATCAGCAGGTATTGTTGAAAGAGCCAGTTCCTCAGCCACCATCAATCTCCCTAGCTTTGCTGCAGGCCAAGCAACAAGGGCAGGTACGGCAGTGAGGACCTGCAGCAGCAATGTCACAGCATCCCAAGTTTTGCAAAGGTACCCAGATTGTTAAACCCGGGGACAGGTAAAGCAGGAGGGAGGGAGCTGGAGGGGGGAAGGCCCATCGTGTTTTCTCAGGTGCTTTTCAGCATTTGATTAACTTCAAAATGCTTTCCCCACTGGAGTACCTAAGTTGCTTGGGAAACTTGGGTTCAGACCATGGAAATTATTTACGTCCTTCTGAAAATGTTTTCCTTTCCTCTGTCTTCATGACTCATTCGCCCCCTGGATAGCTGATCAAATGGGTGCCCAAAGGGAATCTCTCTGAAGCACAGTGTGTTTTCTTATCCCCAGGAATGGCTGGAACAATTTACTTTCTTGCGGACCTGCTGGTGCCAACCAAGGCCAAGTTCCCCGCATTTGAACTCTGACTCTGAGCTTGGCAGTTTCCTGCCTGAATCCTTCTGCACTTGGAAAAGCACTTCAAAGCTGCTTTCTCCTTCTTCCAAACTCATCATTGTTCACCTGACCGAACGTAAATCCATCCTCCTGAGGGCATGCTGATGTCTCTAATACTTCCAGTCATCTCATTGCATTGTTTCAAAGACAGAATGTAGATTTTGCTGGTGTCTCCTAAAAACGCAAAGCTGCAGGTGGGAGCAGGGAGAAAATGTACAGTATTTTGTCGGCTATAGAGTTTTGCTATTTTCTGTATCCCATTTCCTGCGAGAAAGTTTTCTATTGAACGTAACTTTTGGCCATTTAATTATTGGGTTTTTTGTGCTGACAAATAGTTGCAGGAATTTAGTTGCCTTTGGAAAACAAAAGATGAAAATCTGAGACTATTGCCCTGCAAGTCGCTTTTAAGTGTTTTCTTTCTGAGCACCCTGGGAGTGGACACTTCAGTAGGTGAGCTGCTCCACATGAAGCGCACATGATGGACTGTGGAGTCTTTGTATATGTTTTTTTAATGTCAGAGTGCAAGTGGCACAGCTGGAACTGACTTGCCAAAGCCTTGTCCTGAATTTCCACCTGTCTGCTTTAAAGGCGAAGGCTATGTATAGCTCTTTTCTGCATTTTTTCCAGTGACAGACTGGAATCCTCTAGCGTTTGTGTTTATTTGCCATCTTATGCTAAACCTTGCAAAAGTCCATTGATCATCTAATGGAAAACTCCAATCTAGAAGTGAGCTAAGCGTGCTTCCTGGGGTGGTCTCTTCTGTTTAGCCTTGAAAGCTTATTTTGCAGTCTTTATTTAAAATTATGTATGACAATTATAGGTGTTAGGTGGTGCCAGGCCCACCAGCAGCAGCATGGGAAAAGAAATGTATTCCACTGAGTTCTGTCAGTGTTTAACCTATTACCTGTATAGATGCTTTGTGTTATAAGCTTTCCTGAACCTGGATAATTTACGTCACTTGTTTGCCCTGTTACTGCTTGTTGTAGTTCGATGTGCAACCACACATCTACCCAACTGGAAAGTGTGCCCTAGGTTAAATAGCTTTGACCTGTCAAGCAGACCAGATACTTGCAAGGGGGTAGATCTGCTTTTCCGTCCTTAGCTGATGCTGCGATAATTTGCAGCAATTAGGGACCTGGCCCTGTAAACCACTTCCTTAGCACTGAGCATGAGCTAAACACTAAGCGCAGTGGAAGTCACTGATGCAGCCGTACTGCGTCGTGCTGTTTGAGGGCAGCTCCTCAGCCTGGGCAAGAGTGGATGTGGGTTCTGATCTTTTAAGGGCCTACTTGCTGAGTGCCTTAGGCCACCTAAGAGCTGGTGAGCAGCTGCAGGGCAGCACGGGCAACCTCCAAGCTGGCACGTTCCTGCACCAACAATAGTGAAGCAGGAGAACCAAACTTGGCACGCTTAACACAGTGAGATCGCTTGTGCCTGAACGCAAGGCAGCCTAGCCACAGTGGCACAGGCAGACCCTCCGGAACCTCCTAGATGGGCTGCTGCAGCAAAGAGTAGAAGCCATTCCTGGAAGGCTGCCTGTTCTTCACAGCCCAGGTTCCTGCTGCCATCACATGTTTCTGGAAGTTCATCAAAAGACAGCCTGAAGTGCAGAGAAACTCATCTGCTTTGGGGCAGGCATCCCTGTCAAGCTCATGCAGACTCAGCGGTGCTCATCCCCCATCAGTCATGGGGCCTAAACAACACAGGCTGGTGTCACGGCAGCATCACATCCCAGGGTTCGTACACTGATCAGGGATCGTCAGGGGCTGGTGTACAACTTCTGAGTGCAGCACTGTTTAATAAAAATAATGAAATGAACAAGCTTTGGGTTATTTTTACCTTTCGGTTTGTGACCAGGATTCACGTCTGAAGATCTCAAGATATGCTACAACAGCAGCTCTGGTGGTTCCTGGCAGCTCGCTGACCTCCTGCCCACCCTGAGCGTTAAGTGTATTTCACATTTTTCCCCGTCTCCAATCCATTGAGGCCAGTCCTGTGCTTTCCCTTGCACGCTGCGCTTTTCTCCCAGGATGTCCTTTTGCAGCACTGTTTCCATTCAAGGCTGCGTCCTCCCTGCTGTGACTTCCATTGGAGACCACAGTCCTGCAGGTTAATCTTAATTGCAGCAAAATACACCTGTGTGCAGCACTGGCCACCAGAAAGAGGATGTGGATCCTCCCCAAAAAAGCACCCTCCTGCCCATTGGAAGGAGGAACAGGCTGCCTCTGGGAGCCTGTGACTGTCCAGCACCAGAGGCTTTTAAGACCATACTACGAGGAATGGTAAGGGTAAAGGTGATCCTGCCCTCCAGCACAAGCATAAATTAGGCTACTTGAAGTCCTATACAGCCTGCTTTTCTACAATTCCTGTTTCTATTTAGGTTTGTGGTAAAGCTTTTCAGACAGGGGGCCAGCAATCGGGAAGGGAAAGGGAAAGAAGCGTAGTGCAGAGCTGCTCTGGTTGCCCTTCCTTTCTCCTGCGGTGGGGGTGTTGCCCACTTGCACCTATCTTCCTGCTGAGTGGAGGGAGCGGGAGCAAGATGAAGCCTGAAAACATGCAACTGCTCCTGCTTCAACAAGCTACTGACAGGGCCTTTATCAGAAGCGTAGACATTTAACACTTAGTTCTTGGTGATGGTTATGTTTGTTCATGGCAGTGGTCTGTTTCAAAAAAATCAAGTGCTCCCAAGAAATAAGCAAAAACCATTTTGAATGCATTGCCATCTGGATCAGTTTGTGTTCACCTCCTGTGTATACTAGTGTCACCAGTAAGATGAAAAATGTCCCAAACACTTTTAACCAAACATGTCACCTGAAGCCGTGCATCTTCCCCCAAGAGCCTGCTGTGGTTTCAGCTCTCGAGAGCTGACAGCAGCTTCAGCTATGGAAGAGGTGACAGAGGGACAGTGCACAGAAGAGGTGTTATTGCTGCCTCTGCCCAACTTATTTAATTTCCCATTCCTGCATATTAACTTCTCAAATGCCCACAGACTGCCATCAGTGCTGATGCTAAATCCATCGCTAATTCTACGCTGCCAAACAAATCCCCCCCTCCCCACAAGCGGTCCTCAGCCCCTACAGCATCAGCAGTCAGACACACCGCTCACCTGCTAAATCAGTTTACAAATTACCACTGCAGTCGTCAAATGCACACCGGTTTCGCTTTGAACCATTGCAGAGGGGGCTGCGGGCTGTGGCGTGGCAGACGCCCACCTTGTGTTGATGGGGAAAACGCAGAAACCCCAGCCTGGCCTCCTGCCCCCAACAGGGATGTTGTTGTTCCTGTCTGACAGGCAGGGGGCTGGGTGAGATGGAGAATTAAGGTTGTGTGTCCCACCTGTGATACCACAAAAGCAGCTGTTGGAGAAGCAGCCACGTGGGGCACAGAGCTGCTGGCAAAGGGCTTCATTTCCATGAGTTATCCGGCCAGACCTCACTTCTCTCCAGCATCTCATCTAACCTCCGTCCCTCTGCGCCATTATCTCACCTTTCCCCCATCCCCTCTTTTATTTTGTTCATGTTTCTCCACCATAGTGTGATACCTTGGCCAAATTTGAGTGGGGGTTTCTCATGGTAACACCCAAGGGAATGTGGCTGAGCCCAGCGAGACCACAAGTGCTGCTCCAGGACACCAAGGTCCCAGCACATACAGCTGATTTATTGCAAGATTATTTTCTTTTTAATTCAGTTTTTTACGTTTGGAAGAACAACACAGGTACCTCACATCTTTCTGTCCAGAATGGCCGAGCCCTTTGGCCAAAGTGTCCCCCCACATCTCTTTAGCTGCACCTGGGAAAGAGACCTGAACCGAAGGCCAGTACCCAGACCAGGAAATCTAAACCCCAAGAGCTACAACTTGCAACGCTATGAGGTGTCTGGAGACAAAATCCAAGAGAGCAGGAGGCAGCAGATCTGCTCAAAATAAGCACCTGAGAAAACACGCTGGAGCACAGCCAGGCCTGCCCCTGGCAGGGGAGCTGGTCTGGGGACACCCCTCACTGAAGCGTGGGTGGAGGTGGCCTCAGAAAGGGGCTGTGTGCCCCCAGCAGGTGGCAATGCAGCCTGAAGCAGAGACACCCTGCCCTGGCCCAGCACATGCCCACACCCTCAGCTGTGACACCGACACCGTACCTGAGAGAAAAGGGATTCAGCTCTTGGGCAGCCCTGGGAAAGTGGCTCAAACCAAAGAGCCCAGTCGGGTGAGGCTGTATTGGTACACTGTGTGGGATGACAGAGATGTGGGAAATGTGGAAGCCCTTCAGAAGTGCACGGCCTCAAAGTGAGTCAAACACATCCTGGAAAACAAAACAAACCAAAAAAGCCCATCTTTCCCAATCCTGCCTGAAGCCACCCAAGCTTCTCCACAGGGTCCTGCAGGGGAGGACTACTCATGCTCTGCAGCCACACGGCCAGGTTTTCAAGGAAATGCTCCGCACGTTGGGCAAAAACGCTCTGTGCCTCCCCATGTCAGTTTTACCAAAGTTCTGCCACCAACTGCTCCCAACTCCCAGGCACTAGAGAGCCGACAACCGCCCTCCCCAGAAGGCTGCCCTTGGCTCTGTGAAGTCTCCTGCACTGACGATGCCTCTCCTAGGACACCACAGGGCTTGGGGGCATCCCCAAAAGGGCAAGAGCATCAAGAAAATCCAGCTGGACACATGTGTAAGGGTGCCAAGGCCCACCACTGAGATATTTTGACATCAAGGGAAAAAACGAGCCTAGGTAGGGCTGAAATGGCTCCTACAGATGGGCTCGCAGTGCTATCTCCATCAGGACATGGTCTTGGGTCTCCCTGACCCTGATGACGGGCAGTCTTGGGAGTTTTCAGGCAACCCCTTGTTTTGGCCACCCATGGGGACTGAGGAACAGGGAACTGGCCCCCATAGAGTGGGGGAGTTTCAGGCCAGTGGGTTTTCTCAGGTTTTCAGGGGGATCCCTGTGCACAGTGGGTGTGCAATGGTAGCACCCAAACTCGCTCTCAGCGCAGCGGGGAGCAGATAACTAAGTTCAGGCCTGCACAGACACAAAACCCCAAACTCAGTATCATAGCTGGTGTGGTGGAGCCTCCAGCATCTTTATAGCCGGGCCTCTCAACTTACCAAGCATAGTTCATTAACCCTGGCAAATGGGTAAACATGGATTTCTAGAGTATAGCTGAAACTGAGAGGGTTGCTTGATTGGCTGTTCTCCCTGAATCAGTCAACACAGCTTATACCTTCTCCTTGCCTTTTTTGGTTTTGTTTTTCCTCCTTACCTTTGCTTTTCTTGCTGGCAGTAATGTTCTGGAAAAACTGTTTATGTGGCCAGATCTGGAGCTGCATAAAGCCCATGGAGTTAAACTGATTTAGAGCAATTTAGGACCCAGCCCTTCTGCAACAGCTGAATATAGGAGTCAGGGGGAGTTTATTAACTTTGAATAGTTGATCAAATGTCAGGCCTAGCTGATAAACCTGTTTGTGTCTGACCTTAACAGCAAGTCTTGGTATATTAATTAAAGGATCCCAGCAAGGTCTGGCAGATAGATAGATTTTTGTTCTGGGTTTTGTTTGTTGTTTCTGTTTTGCTTTGGTTTTTGTTTTCCTTTTTGGAAAGAACATGCAAAATCTTCCACCATTCAGGATGTCCCTCATCGAGCACTGCCTTACCACGAGGTAGAAACAGATACAACACCACTTTCCCTTTAACACAAACTTATTTCCATTCCTCCTGTACCTCCTGTCTTTGCCAAAGATTACAAATATCACTGGGCTTCAGAGAGCTCCTTCCCAGCTCTGGAGTGAGGATCAGGGATGCTGCTACTGCAAAAGTGCTGTTGCTTGGCTTGGGTGATGCTTTGCAAGCCCAGCAAGGAGATGGGGGGCTTGCTGTGCCGATGGCCATGCTAACACTATTGTGAACATGGTGTTTGGTGTCTGGGGAGGAACACTGCCCACCATCCTGGTACCACCCCGTTGGCACAACTGACCTTTGGCAACAGGATGAGCACGAGGATCTCTGCCTGCCTGGCCAGGTGCAATGCACAGCTGCTCCGAGACCTGAAGTGACCATCACATCTTTGCATCCTGCGGGATTTTTGCTGTTTCATAATCAAAACCACTCCCTCAAAAGCTGTTGGGGAAAAGCAGAACAAACCAGCTCTCAATACAGCTGCTGATTCAAGACAAGAGCCTGCTATTGCCTCACCCACAAAGCTTTGTATTCCCAAGTGTTGCTGGAGTCAGCTTTCACCCTCAGCATGGTGGTCCCTGCTCTTTCCTCCTGCAGCAGGGCTGCCTGAAAACCCTTCTATTTTACCTCTCTCTCCCACCTCGCCCTCACCCACTTGTTTCAGTTGCCATGCTGCCCCTTTTGGGGTGGTGGCTTTTACTCTGAATCATTTCACAAATCCAGTTGACAGCATCACAGCAAGGGGAAGTCTAAATGCAATGTGGGAGGAAGGCAAAACCAGCTTAGCACAAGGAAACCTGTGCCCTCCCTGCTGCTCATGGGGTGGAAGCGTTTGAGCACAGCCCAGGACCACCCGAGAACAACCTCATCCCCAATATTTGGTCAATCTATGAGTTGCTAGGATGCTAAGAGTTGCTAGCAGAAAGGGGAAAAGAGGATTAAGTTCTCTTTCATCTAGCCCTCAACTCCAAAGGCACAAGAGCCATTTGGTTTTGCCACCCTCTGTGCTGGGTGGAACACCTTGCAGCCACCCTTCACCCTCAAATGCCGTGCATCCCCTCCGCTTCCCCCAGAAGGTGTAAGACAGCAAATATGGCCAAGAAGTACAATAGATCCGGTAATGAATGGTCACCCTTGAAGCCTGAGGATGACATTACACTGCTCTGCTTCCTCTGCAGCAAGGAAGACAGCCAGCAAGGGATAAGGTGCAGAGGCGGCACTAAAAACAACTTGAAAGCCTTATGAAGGGAAAAAAGAGCGTGGCCGTTGTGAGCCATTTAACTCCATCTCCTCATGGCTGGGGAATTTCTCGCTGGCAAGACACACGTCAAGCAGCCCTTGTGAAAAGCTCATTTTGCGGCCGTTGCAGTTTGCTGCAGCATTTGCAGCGATCTCGGGCAGTAATCGAATCCACTGGTAGTACCTCGCCATCCATAAATCCCATTGGAGCCAGGCCCATAAATAGTTACACGGTAGTACGCAGCTGCATACAGGGCAGAAGCAAATGTCCACATAACGGCTGTTGGCTCTAATCAGATTAATTGAGGAGTTGATCATATTTCCACCATTTGGCCGGGTTTTATTATAGCTACCCCTGGCTTAAGGATACCCCTCACTGGTGCAGGGGAGACCACAGTAGCGCCAAACAGCTTCCTTGCAGGGGAGACCCAAAGTGCCCCTTAGTTGCAGGGGTTTGTCCTGTTCCCAGAAGCTTTTAGGAGCTGTTTTGAAGCACTTTGCTCTGTCACCAAGGTGCTCCTCCTCTGTACTGATGCTCCCAGTAGGGGATAGGAAGTCACCAATCAGATTTTTACAAGCGGCTGAAAAAAATGAGAGACACCTCAGGAGACAGAGTCTAAGAGACTACGAGAGCATCACCATAACATACCACCTTTGGATGAGAGCATACCCTACATTCAGGGGTACCCTTAGGGAAAAGAGGGAAAGAGGACAGACCCCACCTGGGTGGCAGCTACACCGGGTCACAGTTAGGTGAAAGCCACACCAAGATGCAGCACAGCAGTTCCCAGAATAGGGCTCGCCATCCCACCAGACTGTGGTGCTTCATATTTACAAGCCTGACATCTGCAAGAAGCTGGGCTCTGGACCAGAACTGGGAAGTTGCCAGTGGGGGCGTTTGGGAAGCCCTGGTGGTTCATCACCACAGAGGATAAACTCCAAGGTGTTTATACCACCCAAAGCTGGGAAATATCCCGTTCCAGCAGGGCTGACCCCCTGCTTTACAAGCAGATGGAGAAGACAGAGTCTGCTGTAGGGATCCCAAATGAGCACAGCTGTGTGCGGGTTTGGGGAGCACACAGACCCTTTTTAAAATGGGACAATCATCTTCCATTATCTTTCCCCTTCCCTTTTGTTATCTTCACAATACCAATAGTTCAAATTCCCTGGTTTCCATCAGCAATAATCTGATTCATTCACTCCAATAACCACTTAGCCTTCCACTGAATAGTCTATGCATTCAAGTGTTAAATTACTGCCTTGTAAAACCAAGGGGCAATGATATTAGCACTTACTTCCCATACCCCTGATTTGTGACAGGCGATATCAGCAAGGGGGAAATAGAGAGACATTCTCTGTAACAAGAGAAAAATGGCCCGACACCCTTCCTTGTTTTTATCACTTTAGGATTTACATATGATATGTCGTTTATAATAAGAGGGCCTGATCCGGGACTTCACAGCTACAATTTTTACAAAGCCTATAGGAAGGTGACCACCTTCCTACACTTCGGTCCTTCTTTCTAATTTTGCTGAAATAGTCCAAAAGAGTCAGAAACCCTGATCAGGAGACGCAGCGTCTACACTGGACGGATCAGTTTTCAGGTGTGCTCCAACAACTGTCTCCTCTGTCTGATCAGCTCAGGCACCTTTGGCAGCTCCACTAGGAGCTGGAAGAAAGCCTCCATACACTTGGGACCATCAAAGCGTTGGCCTCAGCCTATGAAGTCTCTACATGACACCCCAACAATTCTCTAAACATAGTTTCATCAAAAGGAAAGAAACTTAGAGAACGGGGCCTGGAGGAGACGTGTGAAAGCTGCTCAGACAAGACAGCTCATTCCAGTGGACATGCCTTGCTTTGGACTGGGACTTAGCAGATGAATCTCCTTCCTCTGTCTGCAACTGCCAAGCTGGGGCTCTTCCAACAAGTCATTTGGCTGCTCTCTGCTTTGGTTTTCTCCCATTTCTTTTGCTCATTTTCCAGCATCTGAGGCAGGGTTTCTCATTATTTCTTGGTGTGGCACATCACATAGGGACCCCAGCTAGAGCTTCAAATCTGAAGATGCTTCTTTTGCGTTTGCTATACTGCAAATAGTAACATTTTTACAGCATTTTCAAAACGCTCAAAAGCTGCTGAGGAAGAAATCAGTACCAAAAAACCCAAATGTACAAATATAGACCTGAAAGCAAGGCAAAGTTAATACTATGTCCCCAAAATTATGTCTTCCAACTCTTGTAAGAGAATATCTGGGGGAAAAAAAGTCTTTACAGAAGTGCTTCTTTTCCCAGACAAAGGAACATCTGAATCGTTTCTCCTCCGATTAACCTATTACCATCATGCTTACAGCCCACCAGCAAGGAAACTGTCATTAGCTCTTCAAAAGGACCATGAAAGTTTGAGGTGCTTTACCTAACTGCTGCAAAGGTCATTTGCCTGCGCGGAAGCTGAGTTATAATGAAGTCTACCACGTTTGCTGGCCGAGACTGTGAGAGAACTATTAAAAACAGCGGGGATCTCTCAGTCATCTATTCTACAGCCAGGCACCCCAAGAGCCCCGCTCGCTGTTGGGCACGTTCTCTTCAGCTCCAGCTACATCACTGGACATAACCTTTAGAAATGACACAGGGCTGGGAGCCCTACATGGACACAGATTTAGGGCTGGGAGAAAAGACAACACAGAGAGAAAAATCCAACTGGCAGTTTGCAATGGCTCTGGGAAGGTGAAAAGCTCCATCCCTCAGGAACATACAGAAGGTGGGAACAAATGCATAAAATAAAATTAAAAAAAAAAAAGGCATACTACAAGTCTCTTCCGACCCTGAAACAGGGAGCTGGAAACCACACTGAACTGTATTCTTCTTAAAGTGAATTGGAAGTAATAAAATTCCCCAGATCTTTGCTTTTGAGAGGGGTTGTGCACTTTCTGTTTGTCTGTGACAACACTGAGATGGGAATTCAGGCCCCATGGTGTGGCCACAGCGCAGACTGGTCCTGCCCCCGAAGCTCAGAAAGGGAAGGTGTGCCAGACCCCTGCTAAAACTGTTCCCATCAATTCAGCAGCCAAGCATTTGGAGGTAATACCACTTCCATGTGCTGGGTACCAAAATCCTATTTGTATGTATTTTCCTAGCTCTCCCTATGCCTTGAACTGACCTATCAGATTGCCTGGCTGTATTTATGTCTGCTTTTATCCTCCTCATACCATTGTTTCCCATTAGGTTCTTTTTCTCCTTAATTTGAACCCTAATCACACAACACACAATGTACAGTGTACTACACATTCTTGTGGCCCCAGAGACATCATTAGAAACAGACTTAGCTATGGCTTGCTCTTTAAAAACCCATCGGTAGTAACGGATTTTCAAAGTGAAGTGAGACACCTTGACTTGGAGGATGTTCAGCTTAAAAATCCATGAAAGGAGGCGCCTTTTTTTTTTTTTTTTTTTTAATAAAGAGGACTGTGTTTATCACTTTCTGAAAACCCAAAATTGGTCTCTGTCACGTGACTAGTGAAATCCTTGGCCAATAAATAACAATTATCATCCTCATTACTGACAGGGAAAGCAGGTCTGCATCAGAGCGCACAGAAGGGAAGAGCAACCCTCTGCCGCTGAAGCTGCCAACAAAACACATTCCTCCTGGCAGATGTCTTTTCCCAGGAGCTGCCCCTGACACTCTCTGCTGGACTGTTTTCTCCAGCTGCCTAATCCTGGCCGCGGCTGTGGAAGCGCGCGGCTCCTCTCCTGCCAGGGAGCAGACAGACCTCCAGAGCCGGTGTTCACAACCAGGCTATGGCTTTAGGTTTCTCCTTCCCTTTGGAGGGACAGGACTGCGGAACAAAACACACTTGCTGAGTTAATTGGGAATCGGGGAATGTCAGTTTTGAACTCTACTGTGAAGAAAGTGGATCTGCTAAATTAGCTGTGCTGGGAGTGGGGGCAAGGTGCTTTCCAGCATTCCCCACCCTCAGGTAGAGAAGCAAATGTGCTGCCCAGGATTAGAAGCAAGCTTGTATTAAATGTTAAAGCCCACAGCAGACTGAGACATCTGATTATGCTTCTTCTTTAGATACTGTTAAAATTATAAAAATGCCATGCAAAATCCTTGTGGAAATTGAACCTTTCAGAAAAGGATATAAAAATTTTGCCTCCATAATGGCAACAAAAGGGAACTGTGAGAAGTTAAAAAAAAAAAAAAAGCAATGCAAAGAGAAGATGGCAGGGATTGCATTCACACTGCAAGCTTCCTTGGGAACATCTCTACAGTGATGCTCTAAAGGAGCATAAGGCCCATCTAATTTTAGAAGAGACTGACAGTCTGAAATAATTTCAGATCGCAAATACAAATGGGAGAGAGATACTCCCAACTCCAAAAGCAGCAGGCACAAAATTGATATTCCGGCCTCCAACTTCACAGGCTGGTAACTATGGCATTATTAAACACACAGCAGCCCTCTCCCCAAACTGTCCTATAAAAGCTGTGCTAAACTGCCATTCCACTCGGGAGAGGGAGCAGGGAGGCACTGGCAGGAGGCTGCTAATGCCACGCCACTTCCCACCCCTCAGGACAGGCATCCAACAAGGGGAAGGGCTCACCCATAACCACAGACAAATTTCCAAATGACTTGATTCTCAGATTCCTCAATTCTCCCAATATGACTCTACCATAGCAAGAAACCTGTACATCCGTTGCAGGGAACAGCAGTGAAACTAGGAGATCGTAGCTTTTTATGTAGCTGCTATACAAATGCTAAGTCCCCAGAAGCTTATCATTTAATTCTAAGCAATCTCCTTTGCCCCTGCCAATTCACTTAAGCCCAATAAGAGAAGAATTAATAAAACATTTTCATCCGTCAATCATTATCTGTAACATTCACAAGGACAAATCAAAACACACACAAGAAATTATTTCACAACAGTTTCTGAAGGAAAAGCACTGGCTTGTGTTTACTGCAGCACATAAAGTTTCATGTCATTGCCAGTTAAAAGTATTCAAACATTGAGCTAAGTTGTTTATTTTAGACATTTACCAGGAAACAAAACCAACTCCATGTGCCCCACAGGGGATCAGCCACAAAACACATCACCTCCACTTTATCAGAGCCAAACCAAAACATTTGGCAGTACCCACCAGGCAGAAACGCTCCACAGCAACAGATACCGGAGACAATGTGACTCCGTGGATCCCACGTCCACAGCACGACGCCTGACAAGGATCGTCCTATTCTCCTCCCGAGGCGGCTAATGCTCCCACAAGGCATTGGAGATCGCAAAGGTGGAGGAAGCTCCTTTGTGATGAAGCCAACTTTACTTCATTTTACCACACCAGCTGCAAAAGACTTCTGGAGCTCTGCTCTCCTGGGACAGGAGAGGTGCCACAGACTATTGCTGAAATAGCAGGTAAATACCACAAAGTTGTGTTTCATTTCTATGTGAGAGATGAAAAGCACACCTGAATTTTGTAAAAAACACTTCACGGATAACACTGTTGTATGAGTACAGAAAAAAAACCAACTACAAAATAGACTTGAATTTCTAAATCACTTCCGTTTGTGGATATCTTTGGCAAAAGTCTTTACCAAATCTATTTACTTTACAAAGTCGTTAAAAATATTTGCTTAAAACTAATGATGAAATTGCTATTTCCAGTTGTTTGCCAGCATCACATTCTGAGAATTAGACAAACCAGGAAAGAAATAAAAATACTATGTGGTCTATTTGTTAATCAAGACTGCCCAGATTTTAAGTTGTGAACAGTTCCGTTAACCCATCTTTGACAAACCCAGAAACTAAAAGTCATTTGCCAAAATGAATGAGTAAAAAATTTCAAATGTGACCAATGTCAAACAGAAAGGGTGGCACAACTCATTTAAAGAAGTCACGAGGCTGGAGTCTGTGTCAGGCGCCTCAGCCTGGCAGCATCACCTGTCAGGATGCGATTTCCCGCCTACCCCAGAGCTCCCCAACCTACAGAGGTGAAGACTTCTTCCACTGTTCTTCCACTGGCATTTAAACTGCCCTTGCTACAAACACTCATCCAAATCAGCTTTGGCACTTAGGGTCCAGCTGCACGTGCTGTTCCTACTTCTAAGATCCAGTATTTCTCAAGGAGAAAGGTAGAAATGACCTTATAATCAAAAACGGTTAAAAGTGACACCCGCACGTACACACATGGGAGCCCACGGCCAACTGCTGCAGTTCTATCAGCTTAACAGAGCTGCTTGGGAGAGATGAGATTGGGACAAAAGTATTTAATAAAAATAACAGGCATTTCTGAACTACCTTTGGGGTAACAGTCTTCGTAAAGTATGTCATCAGCCTCTCGCTGGCAGCTCTGAAGGCATCTCATATTGCAAAGCAACTGACTCTGACAGAACTTTAACAAGCAGGAGAAAAGCCCTCAGGGCTGGCTATTCAGGCACAAGTGGCTGACAGGGAAGCCTTGTTCATGTCGCACTCTGGAAGTGGTCCTCCAGAGTCCCGATTGCATTTATCTTATAGAAACAGCAACTTTAAACGTAATAGTTAAAAGAGCTGCAGGTGGAGGCAGAGGCAGCTTGCACTGGCTACCAAACACCGGGCACACAAAGCTTTCACAGGGCGTTTAAGGTGCTCAGTCACTCCCTGTGGCCAGGGATTCCCCCCCCAGGGGGTCCTTCAGCCCTTCTGACACCTCGCCCAGCCCTGCAGGAGTTCCAGATGGTCCAGCAGCACCTTCTGTGAGAGGCACTGTATATCTCCTGCTAACAACCTCTGATCTCATAGGTCACACAAGAAGCAAAATGACATTCTTGAGCATAACCGTGTCACTTGCCTCCCTACAGCTAAATAAGGGGCGTAGCAGCAGCGGGCTATTTAAAGAAAGCCAGCATGGCCACTTGGCAGATCCTGGAGGAGAGACGTTACATGTGTATACATCGCTGCTCCCCAGAAAACGGGCTTGCACCCACAAGCAACCTCAATGGGAGGGAACACAGAGGTGCTACAAGCACAACACAACAGGCCAAGCTCCATGACAGGTATATTTAAACAGCTTGGCCAGGTTTATCCAGTGTATCGCTGGCAGCGGTGAGACCTTCCTGCCCCCTGTAAGAGGCACCTGGCAGCTCACTGTGTGCTCTGTGCCCTTGGACGGCAGCACAACTGCTTGCTGAGTCTCCCCTCTCCCACTAAAAGCATTAAGCGACACACATCATCCCCTCACGAGATTTCTAAAAGGAGGGTCTTTACCCCTGACTGGCTAGAGAAGCGCAAGGAAACCCTGCCAGGCCCTGCCTACAGCCTGCTTTGCCTGCTGGTTGGAGGACACCTCTCCAGCCATAGGCTGGGCACTGGGAGTGAAAATCCTGCTGGGGTGAGAGGACACAGTGCCATCAGAAAGCACCTGTTAATGCTATGGAAGAAAGCAAGTCCATAGACAACATCGAGCTTAGCACCATGATGGCCGGGAGGCTGGACCAAAGGTGTGGTGTCGATTACAGAGGGATGCTACAGCTGCGGTGCCACAGGGCACACACTGCCACCAGCCACAGCAGCCTCACATCCCTGACCCTCCAAAGCAAAATGTCAGCTCCACTGTTCCATGGCAATTCTCTACATACAGACATTTTTTACACAGGATGCTCAGAAACACTCTCACAGTGATTCACGGGAAAGGAGGAGCTTATCAAATGCTTTCTGCTCATTTGTGTCCACTCAGACAACTATGGTAAAGATTATATTCTAGATATTTGTATAGATCTCTATCAGGGCTTAGTAAGCCTTGACAATGCTAATTAGAGTCTCAACACTGTTTTCTGAGATACGTAAAATACAGTTGATCATACGATAGTGTAGTCATAGCCCTCTCTCTCCAAAGAATGTAACCTTCATGGTAAAGCGTCCTGCCTGGTGGGATTTGATACGCACATTCTGCCGCAACCGCAGCCCTTGCCAAAGGAGCTGGGAATAGGAGCAAGACACAGCCCTGCTTATGCATATTTTGGTTACGTTTGGCCAGACATTTGCATTTCAGAGCGTGGTTGCTCAGTGATCTATAAACTGATTCTCATGTAGAGGAAACTGAGGCACCAAAAAAATGATCAAAAGCTTTACAGGACAGTGGAATGCAAGCTGTAAAGAGCACTTGGGTGACACTGTTTCTTCCTCAGGGAAGAACAGCATTGGGAAGATGAGCTGCCCGAATGCGAGCTGAAGGCAGCCCCCAAGTCGTCCAGCAGGAACTGAGAAGCAGGCACACCTTCAGGAAGCTGCTTCCCCCCTCATTGGCCCTCCTGGAGCGAGGCGGGAGGGTGAGGGAGATGCTTGCAGGCTCTCCGAGGAATGCCTTGTATGTCTCGCTGCCAGTTGCTGGGGGACGCTGACATCGTCTGGGACAGAATTAGAAAACCTTGAGCAGGAGGGCAATGCGGCACAAGTGCTAAGTCAGCCACAGGCTATATGTGGCGCACCAGTTGGTGCCTTCTTTCCCCTTCTTCAGATACTCATTCCTTTGCTGCTCCTTCAGCATGGCTTTACTTCAGCCCACACTGCGCTGTGACCGTTATGTGCCTCTGGCTGCATTCAGGCTACCAATGCCTTACACAGCACTTGGAGGAGCCAAGTGGCAAAATCCTCCCTTCAAAACACACCCATCACTTCCCTGGAGCCAACAGAGCCCTTCATTTGTGCATGTACTCCAACCTCTGTGCCATTCTATAACGCTGTCTCCAGTGTTCATCCATCATTGTCCTATTTCCCACCATGTGCAAATCCCGTGGTGTCCCCTGGCTGTCTGCTGGTCACATTCCTACACAGTCACCTCCAGGTCTCCTCCCGTGCCGTGCCCTGCTCCCAGACCACCTTCCCAAGGACTGGGCACCCTTGTTGGACCAGGACCTCTGAACACGCTGACCTTGCCATTTATTGGGCTTGACTCTCTTCTGCACGAGCTTCCACAGCTTATCCGGGTGTCCTGCAGCTGAAAGCATCTTGGATAGAAAATAGCTTTGCGTTTCTGTGTTGAAAGAGTCTTGCACATTGTGAGCACTGACAAAGCCAAATCATTAGTAGATTAATTAGGCACCCTCTTGCACAGAAGTCAGCATTACAGCCTGAAGCTGAGATCCTGAGAGAATGTGCTGGCAGCAGATCCCTGGCTTGTTACTTTAAGCCTGTGGTGAAACGCGTGAGAATCAAACCAGCCGAGCAGGCCAGCCGAGGCATTCATCTCTCTCTCTCATGGCCAAACCCACGAGTTTAAGAGAGAGCACAAGGATTTCAGCAGCATCTTGATGTGGAAAAATGCACCCAGCCTCTGTCAGTTCAAGAACCGCTTAAGCACAGTGGAAGGAATATATAATCCATTTCAAATTTGTTATGAATTACAGTAACTCTTATATTCTTGATAAATACCTAAATGTTTAGTTCCTTTCTACATCTTATTAAGTTTTAGTTCCTCAACTCGTCCCCCAGCAACAGCTTTAACAATCTAAATGCAACAAGTTTAACAATCTAACCGGTGTTGGAAAAAATATCATTCCCACCTACTAGTTTTGAATTTCACTGAACCTTCCTTGTTTGTGTTCAAAAGGCTTCTCCATGAAATTCCCTGTACTTCTTGTGACTTTGGATAATGGGATGACTTCATATTTATGGAATGAATAAATTAGGTGGCCGTACCAGGGCACAGCTCCAAATCATTGCAATCTTTCTCAAATCTCATTGCTTGCCAAATGGTACATGTACACTTGCAACTTTTCCCGCTGACATTGCAGCCACCCAACCTTCAGAAGAGGAACACGGCAAATATTTAACAGCAACAGGTGTCCTCTCTTTCCTGTGATCAGCTCCTATCTGACATGTCAGACAGCTGAAATGATAGAAGGTAAGTGCACATGGGACAGCAGAAATGCTCCAAGAAGAGAGTGGAATAGGCTGGCTGTCCTTAGGTATTTGTAAACACTGTCTATATTCTCAGTGTTGCCCACCTTGCCTGAAACCAAACTCCCACCAGAGCCTTCCGAGTGACCAACACCACTTCCCCTACTGCTTGATCTGGCATCCCATGATGAACTCACCAACACTTTCACAAAACATAGCAAGGAAACCACAACTGAAGCAGGCACTCAAACAGAGACACACTAAACTTGCAGTGGCCCTTTTGGTCACAGAGTAGTAGCATAGAAATTAGCACAGTGTTGCCCAAGAAGTCTCTCTTCCTCAGTGGCCTCCTAAACCAGCCGTCTGGCAGCCCTGGCTATTGTGAGCAGAGTTGAGCACCCAGAAGGAAACCACTGGCCTAAGCTCTTCTGAGCAAACTTAACCTGGAAGAAGCATGCTTTACCTTCTGACCCCCACGCAACACCACAGGTACACTGCGACTAGTAGAAATGTCTGTTGGGCAGCCATTATAGCATATGTGGCTTGGTGAACATATCAAAAGTGCAAAAGGAAAATAAAGTTCCTGTGTGGAAAAGTACCTTGTTTTTAAGTTACTGGCAAAATGGGAAGTTAATTGTATTTTCAGGCATTTTAGACAGCAAAAGGCTAAAGTCTCTAAGGGAGCTCATTGTGAAACACAGCTGAAGAAACAGCACTCACCCTTTCACCCAACAGCTCCATGGCTTGCATGCTCCCTTGAAATATGGGAGATCTAGTCTCCTGCCTTCACTGTATGGATTTAAACCATCACCTCCCCCCTCCTGGTGGAGAGCCTGACTCCCTGGGCTATAGGAAACCCCAAGACAGAGCCATCCTATTAAAAAGGAACCAGAAAAGCAGAGACTTCAGAGTAATTGCGCAGAGGGCAGCCCAGGGCAGGAACTCCCACTTCCATTCTGGTGCTACAATCAATGCCACCTCAATGTGACTTTAAGAACATATTCCACTTCAGAAGTGTCAGAATGAAATCATGTCAATGCCACATATGGAAAACACACTTCCCTTATATTAATTCAAGTAAGCGCAGCCCAAATGCATAAAAGTTTTGTGTTGGCCAGAGCTGCATCCTCGTCAATCAAACTGTTTGTAAAGAAGAGGCAAGCCCCAAGCAAGCTGACCCATTTCGTGAGTAGCAGGACTAACAGGGCATGGTTTCCAAACAACAGCTTTCTCACTACTGTATTTTCTGGGGCCTTGTGAAATCTGAAGCTGCATCACCATTCATTATGCCTCCCCTCAACATGGATTCTCCTGCAGGAGGGAGGCATCCATGCACTCCCCAGGAGCCGTGTACCTGACCAGGCAGATGCCAATGATGATTTGCATCCCCAGTTGTTGCCACTCTCCCTTAGAAGTGGATCTCATCAAGTCCCAGCAAGCACAAGGGAGAGGCAGAGGGTTTGCTCTAGTGTTCCTCCTTGCATGAAGCTGCTGCTAAAAGTGAAAGAGGAGCCTTCCTGCTACAGCCCCTGAAATCAGCTCTGCAGCCCAGGACAAGACGGTACCGCACCGCCAGAGACCTGCAAACAGCAGCTCCCGTGCAAGAGCACAGGGAACACGTCTCCTCTGCATCACCTGGGACAACTTTGCTCCCTAGGGACAGACCTGACACACTCCCAGAGATGTCTTGGGACACATCCAAGCTTGCCAGGCAGATAACCCCATGGTGTTCTGTCCCAGGCCCAGAAAACTGACTGGATCCAATCCTTAATCCAGCAATTGAAACAAGGGCCTGCCACCCTCCTCCTCCTTTGCACCTGTTTATCTTCTCACCTGATCAATATACAATTATTTTGTGGCAGCTCCTCACAAAACCTCCTTTTCTGGCAGCGTGAAACATGTCCAGGTGTATCTGCATTCTTAGACAGGCCACACTGTGCAGAGCCAGCACTAAGTTCATGCTTCATTTCTGAAAGCCTGTCTTCCTTTTAAAATATATTTGATGGTGGCTTTCAGGCTTATTTTATTGCAAACCTCAGGTGAGCACAGAAATGATTAAATTATCATTGGTTCTTTCTTGCAATTAGTTAAAGTTCTCATAGATGCAGAGATGCATAAAAATTATTTTAGACTATTTCCACCCAACTTATACCTCCAGCATCCATTTCCACTGGTGAATTTTGCTAAAGTTTGGTTTGCACAATGTAAAACATCATCAGCACTGGAGATGCCCTCATCAGGCCCCTCAGGGATGAGAGCCCCCAGGCTCCTGCTAACTTGCAGTGGAGCAGGAAGGGCCATGCCATTGTCTTACCAGACCAGCAGAGAAGGGATCCCTCCATCAAGCACCCTGAAGGCAGCCAGCAGAGCTCATAAATCACAGGCTCTTTGTCCCAAAGCACTGACAAAACTAAAGGCAAAAAAAAAGTAAATAAAATCTCTCCTGGTCTGTGCTCCCTAAAGCAGAGACTGAGCCAAGGCTTCAACTTGTATGCATCAGTATAGGTCTATTGATTCAAGAGATGACTCAACTTCAAAAAAGTCTCCTGCTCAAGGTCATGGGCCGTAGCAAAGAAGAGCTCTGAGCACAGGTTTTCTTACATGAAAAATACACCTTTAGCCACTCTCCATCCATTTTTTTTTGAGTGTGTGTTTTTGTAAGTTTACCTTCCTTATAACACATTAAGCTAAAATGCAAGTGCTTGGATACCCTGCCAGACTTTGGATGCAAAGTGTCCATCCAGGCCTTCAGGCTCTAAAGTTCTAATCACAAAACACTCCACAGTATAGTTCATGAGGCAGAAATAAGGGCCCCATCAAAAGCCTTGCACTTACTAGCACAGAACTTCGGGAGTCTGGAGAGTAAATGGGAGAGAGATTGATGGAAAAGGAAGGAACAATCAGCAGTCCTGGATTTTTCTGCAGAAACTCTCAACTGTACGGACCCAAGGGAACCAACAGGTTTGAAAGAGTTAGAAGATGCTTTGCTGTGCTGGATAAAGTCTACTGAAACAGAAAAGCCATCTTCTCCTGAAATTTGTATCTCTTGGAGAGCATGGGGAGCAGGGAGGTCCATGAGGAGACTGAGGGGCAGAAAGATAAAGAAGAGACATGGGATGGGCAGGCAAACAAGGTGAAAACAGAAGCACCTCCTTTGCCCGACGGCTAGTTTCCAATCATAAATACATTACAAAAGGAAACCTTTTGTGGGGGAAAACATAACAGCCAGCTGATCTCCATTCTACCAGGACACAGCTTATCCCTAGGAGAGGAAAAAGAAGATCAAAGGAAGCAATTTTCAATATTAAACACAATCTTAACATGATAGAAACGAATAGTAAGAACAGCTGAAAGACACTCAGGGTCTGGCAGAAATGTCTTGGCTGAAGGTATTGCAGTGTTTTCCATATTTGTCTGCTTTATTTTTAAACACCCAGAGCCTTTGCTTGATCAACACTTCCTTGTAAAAGAAGGAAGCAGAGGAGGAACGAGGGGCTGTGGGAAGAGAAGCAAATGAGGTTGGAAATTGATGATCCCAGCCATGAAAGTCAAAATTCCTACTTGAAACCGAATCCTCCTGGAACGCTACACAGGCATGAGGGAAAGGGGGAGGGAAGGAAAGAAAGAAGATTTATTACTTAAGCAGAACTGAAATTCTGATGAGAAAAGGGACTGTTCAATCTATGCCTGAATGTCAACGGCAGATCTGAAACTGGGTTTGTCACATTTCTCTCTCCTTTGCACACATTAAAAAAAAAAAAATTACAGGGGAGGTGGCTGGGGTGGTTTAAAGACAAGGAAAAAAGCCACTGAAGTCCCTTTATCTTATGAAGCCCTGAACTCTTATATTCCATTTATAGCTCAAGCTGGAATGACATCCCCCTTGATTAGCAAGCTGTCCAATCCAGCTGCATGTGTCAGGACTGTACAAGGCACTAAGTGAAATATATATATGCCCTTATAGAGTTTAGCGCATTGGGTCCACCTCCAGGGCACAGGCTGTAGCTCATTCTGACCACTGCTTCTCTCACGGGAATCACTTTTAAGATTTGTTTTGGGGTTTTTTTTTAAGTTCTTTTGGGGGGGCACCTTTACTTGCAAGTTTAAGCAACACAAAATGGCACCAAAGAAGGATGTAAAGAAACCAGCAGCAGCTGCAGCACCAGCACCCGCGCCAGCACCTGCACCAGCACCTGCACCAGCTAAACCGAAAGAACCCACCATCGATCTCAAGAGCATCAAGGTAAATGGATGAACGTGTGCTGATCGCGGGCCCAAAGCGCTCCCAAAGGGGAAAGTCAGCAGAGTCCCAGCCGAGACCTGCAGGGAAACGCTGCGTGTGTCTGGTTCCGGTTTGGGGACTGCAGTGAAATGAATGAGTAACCTCAGTCGATGGGTTTGTTGACCTGCCTGAGATTTTGATTGTTTGAGTAGCTGGACGGGTGTAAGGCATGGTGCATGATTTAACACAAGAGTGAAGCCTGGCCATTTAAAAAGTATTGTGGAGTGCGACCCTCAGAACTTCTTACCAAATCAGTATCAGTCTGACCTGTTTGGTAAAGCTATATTTAAAAAGAAATAAAAACCAATCCCCTCACCCCCCACCCCCCCACACAAAAAAAAAAGTAGGTACACGAGGACAGGAAAGTGTTATTGAAGCTTGCAATGCAATGTTTTCCCATAGTGCTGTTTATTTTGGTACTAGAACCAAATCTTATTTTGCAGTTTCCCCTCAAATTCCTTTCCAAATTTTTGCAACCACCTGATGACTCTTTGGTCATGTGTTTTGAGATCAGCATGGCTTATCTTCAAAAACAGAAACAAAACAGTTTAAAAAAAGAACGAGGGATTTGGCAGTTTCATCTATTTTCTTTTCATTTGCACTGTACAACAAACATTGATAGAGATCATGAGCTGGAAAGCCATGGATGGAAGCATTTCAAGTGATCTCCTCTCACCTTTACATTTTTGCTCAGAATTTGCAATTTGCTGCAAATTAAAAGCAACAAAGAGAAAAAGTCTTTCGGAGGTTTCCCTCTGACTACGCTTCCATTTGATCTCATACTGTCTTTAGACTTTGCATGCCAACGAACATCACTAATTGTTGCCTTGACACTGCGAAGAAAACTCCTTCATGTTGGGAATTTCTTTACTTAGGAAAGAGGAGAGGGAGGTTAAGCAGTTAAAGAGAGGGAGAGACAGACCAGTTTCTCCGGGTAGCACTATAAATAGTTATTCTCCACCTCTCTGGCAAGCTCATTGGTCCCAGGACCAATTTGCTAAATTCTACATAAGGAATCATGCCTATTATGGAGAAAAGAAGGAGTACAAAAACTCCTAGTAGGACCTACTCATTTTCGTCTCGTGATGAATTCTGTTTCAGGTATCTTAATATGTATAGTCCCAAGATCACGACCCATTTCGTGAAATTTCTTGAATTTTACTTTAATCTTCACAATCAGGAGTCAGTATTTTTCTGAAACAGTATGTAGCTTCTCATAAGACTGAAACTAAACCCACTGGCAAAGCAAAACAAGAGCAAAAAAAAAGACATTTTGAAATACTTTGAGCGATCATCATAAAGCTACATGAAAAGCCCACTGTTTTTGAGAGTACCGTCTGAAAATTAGATTAGACCTCACATTTCACTCATCTCCTGAGATGAAGGGGAACACAAGCTAGATTTCCTACTAAATAATTTAATATGATTTGATAGCTTTCTATGTCCAGTTCATTAGAAGAAAATAGAATTTTCAACTCCAGTGATCCTAGGTAATCCATCTGTACACAGATAGACTTAATAGTATATTACCAGCTAAAAAATGGCCAGCTGCAGTCTGAGGCATCTCTGCAGTTCACTCCTTTACTCAGACAGCTCTCTGTAATGACAGGAAATATATACTGGTAGCACAGAGAGAACGCTCCAGGTTTTGTCATATTCAGACTGATAGAAGAAGATAGTCTCCCTAAATTCTCTTTCTTTCGAATGACAATATCAGACAAAATATTTTCCTCTTTGAAGGGGGGGGGAAACCTGGGCTAGTAAGACAAAACTATTCTTTTAACACTAATGGCAGCACATTAGCATTACCATTCCTATTTGCAAATAAGTGAAGATATGAGCAGCATGATGGAGGTCACAGGACTACCCTGCAGTGTGGTGGGTGGCACAGCCCCTGCCCTGCGTGCTTATCGCTAACATATATCTGTCTGCAAGTATCTCCTCCACTCTTCCTCATGCCCTTACCAGGCAAGGAGCCGGGTGCCTCAGAGGCGCTGCACGGGTGGACAGAGCACCCCCCTGCAGCGGGGGAGCCAGCCCAACCACACGCCGTGGCCGCAAGTTAATGCAGAAACCCTCGCTGCTCGCGAGGGTGACACACATCCCCTCTCACTTGAGACGCCACATGGGTCAAGGACTGCCCAGGCAGACTGTGGCACCTCCAGTGCTGGGCTCTTTGAGAAGGCACCAGGAACAACCACGGCGCCTTTCATCCTGCCTTGGAGCAGGGGCAGGGACTGGACGATCTCCCAAGGTCCCAACAAGCCACCCTGGGTTATCCTTTTTCACCCTTTGAGAGCTCAGGCAGTGAAGGGAAACAATGTCTTCTTACAAGTGATTTGCCTGGGAGATGAGGCAGAGTCAGGAATCAAATTTTCTGAGTCTTAGCCCAGTACCTTAATAAGCATTAATTGATCCTGAATCCTTCCATTCACCCACCAAACTCTCAGCATGGGAAAAGGCACAGCACCATTTCCAGCAAAACTCTGGAGCCAGGGCATACTTAAAACTAAGCTTTTGACCAGGACCCAATGAGAAATCCTGTCCTGGGGCCCTTTGCACTCATTTTCCAGGCGTGGAGTCAAAGCCGAACAAGGGCATCAAGTGGACTCCCCTTCACCCCTCAGGGGAATTAGTGGCCATGCCAGAGCTTGCTACTAATGAGAGGTGACAGGGAATGCCAGGCTGCAGCACCACGATGATTTGGGGAGCCACACAGCAGGCAAACACGCAGAAAGACTTTGTTAGATTTAAAAAAGAGACATCCAAGCCCCTTCTAACTATTACAGCTGGAGTGGGTAAGGGCAGAGCTGCCTAATAAGTGGTTACGGTAGCCAAATAAGTTACATTTGGCAGTGCGCTTCATTTTAAATTGGCATCAGAGGTCATAATATTCTCCAAAACAAACAAGAAGGTGGTTTACAAAAATGGGTAGTGATTCTTTTGGTGGTACCCCTCCTCCCAGATGCCCTGCTTGGCCCATCTTCCGTGAGCCTTTTGGGGTGCACACTTGGAAGGTTAGGCTTTTTTTTTTCCTTCTCCCCTTAGGAGGTCTCAAGCTGGGTCCTTGCAAATGCAGGCACCCCAAAATTGCCTGTCACCATCAGAAGTTGTTACAGGCCTTTCACCCTCTTCTGTTCTTTTTTCCCCGCTTTAAATTAACCCAATTAAAGCAAACATTTGGCTATTTGCTAGTACGAATAGCAGCTGGTATGGCATTTTCTATTTTTGAGCACCATCTATTGACTATAAAACTGAGTAACAGGAATACCCAACTGCTGAAGACTCAAACCTCTAAAGTCAGCCCTTTCTCAGCTCACCTTAGGTTACAGTACAACAACCACAGGAAGTGAGTCAAGGCAGGGAGAAAGAATTTGTTTTCAAATGGAAATGTAAAGACCCTTTTTCGCCTACTCAGGAAGCAACATAAAACTCAATCTGCTTTGCACAAGCCTTTCCAGACCAAACTTATATATTTTCCTTATTGCTAGCATGGCCTGGATTTGAACAATAGGTACAAAGGTTAAAGATTAAATTATAACTGAAAGAGAAGCACAGGGTGATGGATGCATCTGAGAGTTACCACCAGGAACCAATTGTGATTAAAAGCAAAATGTCCGTATGGGTCGTTTTCTCAGCAGACCCCCAAGAATTCTGTAGTTACAACTGGCCTAGGACACTCCCAAAAAGATAGATTGTCTCTTTTGTCAACTTTCTTCTCCCACACAAGCCTGAAGTGAGAAGAAATGTTGAATTGACCAACGTCACTACCATGGGTCTATGTCTGCAATAACTGGGATGAGACATTAATGATGAGAATGTCTCATGCTTCGTTTTGCAACTGAGGCAGTGGGAAATGCATAAGCTTCGTATTGCTCAAATCAGTTTAACTCTGTCCCTATCACCAACAACAAAAGCATGGGCTTTTTTTTTTATTGGAAATCTAAAAGCCCTTCCCAGCACACACAACCAGTCCTTGGACTGAGGCCAGGTTCATAGCATTAACTGCGATGTTCAGGGATCTGGGTGCCGAAGACCTTGAGTGCAGTACTTCACAGGCTTCTGTTCTGCAGATGGTGATCTGAACATGTAGCACCCTGATCCAGTGTCACACTAGGCCCTTTACTTCAAGGATACACCTGAGCATCCTCTCTCAAGCAGAGATAGAGATTGTGTTCTTGCAAGTATCCGTGGTCTAAGTGATGTTCATTTGGTACACAAGGCTTCCCATGCTGGTGTTTTCAAGACTGAAATCCCAGGACACCAATTAGGCCATGCCCAACTGCAGATAAGCTACCTACGTCTTTAGGGGAAAAATAATTAGAAGCTATCAACTAGTAAAGACTTGCTAAGGCATTGTGTAACTGTGTGATGCATGATGAAGCTTGCTGCATGGAAGCAAACCTGTGTGATCATTTGTTTTTAAATACAGAGCTCTTAAGGCAGTAAAAAGTGTTTCTCCAAGTGTCCTTAATTCTTACTACATTCACTACTCAAGTAGGTCACCTCTGAACAGACATTGCGTTGGATATAACCAGAGAGAGATAAACTCACTAAAATGCACTGACAGAAAGCTTCTGGGCTGGAGGGCAAGCAGGACTGCAAATGTCAGCTGAAGCACTCAGAGAGCTATTATGCTGCAGACAAACTCCATGTGAAGCTGTGGAGTGAGAACAGGAATGTTAACAGCAGCTTCACACATAGTGCTAAGGGCTTTCTTAGGAACTGGCAGGTTTTTGCCTGAAATTTTTGGCACAGGCCTTCAGATTATGCCTGACTCCAGTGACAATTCCAGAAAGATTCCCTAGGACTGATAGACCCGTTGGACAAGGTCACCAGTCCCAAGTGCCCTTTCAGGTAGGAAGGGGACAAGTGCAAATATGACTTAGCCTTAAGAGATGTAAAGGTGCCTATCTGAGGCCCAGCATCCTGCTACCGCTTTGACCACGGAGATACGGCACCATTCGGCATTCACCCCAGAGCAGAGCAGCCCCAGCCACATCCCTTGCCCCTGTGAACCCCATCACTGATGCCAGACCCATGTTGGTGGCAGCTGCTAAATCACTGCACGGGCAAGGCAAGGCATAAAGGCGTCCCAGCACAGGTAACTTGGACATTCAGACTCAGCTACACACCAAGACATCCCTTCAGGATACTGTTGAAAACCAGAAGGAAAAGCAAACAGAAAAGCCACCGCTTAGTTTTCTTTACAAAGTTTTCAGAAGAACTTTGCCTCTTTTTCTTCCTGAAGTGCCGCCAAGCAAGGAGTCCCTCAAAAGTAGGGACTGTCCATATATATTAGTAGACGCTTTTTCTTATGTCTGCTAACCTGAAAAAATGTTTGGAAAATAATGATTTTTGACAAGATTCTTTCTTCATAATTCACAGCTTTGGCAGCATTTAAAAAAAAAGATATCTATAGCCTTTGGAGGGTGTGGGGAGTGACAAACTTTGGTAGAAACAGTGGAATTTAAAGCAAATTACACAGACAGTAACATTTCAAAAGCTCCCAGGGTAATCTCAAGTGTTAACAGCAGTTCTGTGGCAGAGCCTTTTTCCCCAATCAACTAATAAAATCAAAACAACCCCACAATATCTCTAAAAGACTGTTTAAAACCCCCTTAGAGTGCAGAGGGATTGTAACAGATAGTAACAAGATATTTGAGCTTATCTTACATAAGGCAAGAAGAAGGTGACTAATTTAGCCAATGACCAGTAAAGAAAGAAGTTGTCTGTAAGGAGATATGAAAAAACCAAGCTGGAAGTTTGCCCCCACTTCACTGAGGCTTTATTACATCTTACACCCATTGCCAAAAAGCACTGTCAACTGGCTGGTTTACCGCAGAGCACTTAAATGTCAAGTAGCAATAGCTTAAATAACGTTAATACTCTAAGACTGCCGCTGGGAGGCACATTAAAACAACAAATCCCCGTGAGAGCGGGGCCCTGAGCCCTCACAGTTCCTCACACATCCTCTCGGTTACACACATTCATGCAAAACTAAGTGCAATTAGAAGAGGGACACTTTTATAAATGAGCACAACTGAATGCACTTCCCCCCATAAAGCTGATGAAATCTGTTCAAAATGGTGGGATCGACAGCGTACATTTCACTCCCAGACATTTCAGAAGGGCACATGAATGAATTGGCGAGGCTCATCCAAAAGTCGCACAATTGTAAAGCAACTGTGAAGTTATGAGCTTTAAAGTAAACAAACTGGAAAGTTATACAGAATGCTTAGAAAAAATTCAAATTCATCTGCAGTTAAGTCCATTAAACTCAAAGAGATTTTAAACTATTCTTCCAAGCCTCGTGGTATCTCACACACGCAATTTTCTCTCCTATATTAACGGTGGTCATTTTTATTCCTTTTTTCAATTGTATTTCCAGGCAGCTCTGTTCTCAAAACAGAGCGCTCTTTCCCAAGAGCTCATCTGCTCCTAATGTTTCTCCACCTCATAGAAGACATGAGGCTAAATCCATCAGGCTGTTGATTCTTACTTAAATGAGAAGTAGCCTCTCTAAAATCTGTGGCATCAATCGCACAAGCTATTGAACTGGGGTGAGGGACAGGAGAATGATAGCCTGCTTTTCAGAGGGGTTTGAGAGCTGTGTAATCCTGCACTCAGTGATGTCTACTAGAAAATATGTGCAGCTGTATTAATCAAGGAGCCAGCACTAATGGTGAGCAGATATCATATGAACTGCTGTAGGCACAATCCTAGTTTATCTCCACCCAAAAATAAAAAAAATCCCTCTAGTCCTGAACAGAAAGCTAAATATACAATGAACATCCTAGGAGACTCTCCAATTTTCTCCTCTCTGATTTTCCGAGACATCTGATATGCTCAGTCTCTTCTACAGAGACAGTACCTTGAAATATCTGGTGACTCCTAAGATGATTCCCTTCTCTGTAATTCACCCAAAGGGTTACAAGCAGACAGAGCAGCTGAATGCTTTAACTCCCAGCAACATCTTTTCCCAGGGCTTTTCATCCTGTCCAGACATTTACACATTTACAGTGAGCACAAAGTGACTCTCACTCAGCACAGCTGTACTCAGTCCCAGTACCCACCAGACTAAATAGGTGAGCACAGCACCACGCTGCAAAAGTCAGGGCCCTAAGCCCCATGAACCAGTGATTTGTTGGGAAAATAGGAAATTTGGTAATAATTTGGAAATAAAGATCTGTGTGGATTGCGTCTTCTGCTTAGCTGGTGACAGAGTTGCATACAACTCTATCCACCCCACCGTACGTAACCGGGACCTAGTCAAAATGCCTCTATCTAGCAACAAGATGACTAGAAGGTGGTCACAAACTATACAGGGAAAAGGCTTAATCTTGAAAACAAACAAAAACAAAAAAGCCAAACAAAATAACCCAAAACATACCACCTTTTTCTTTGGCATAGATAACCTTCTGGATAACGACTTTGTCCGTCCACAAATAAGGGCTAAGCCAAGTTAGAGAAATCCAGGTCCTTTTGGTCTTTCCATATGTTGCCATTCCTTCAACCTTTTATTATTTCTACTGGGGAGGGCATTCATTCTTTTTAAACCAAACTCCCTGAAATTTCAACATATTCCCTGAAGCCCTGAGACTCATCATGTCCTCTGACAATGCAGAGAACACTGCCAGGATCAAAACAAAGATCAGGTCACTGCAAAGTACTTCTTTCTACCTTTTGAAGTTTATGAAGGCTCCTTACAGAATCAGAAATCTTACATTTAATTTCTTTTAAAGAGTGTTTGAAATATTTTCTATACTGAGGCCGTTTGTAGGTGCCCTTGCTCAAAACAAGTAGCACTTCAAGCCCCCAACAGACCCCATTGGCTTAAAGCAGGATGATTCTTAACTCAAGGGAATGCAACATGCCCACGCTAGAATATTTCTCCCCAGCAAAACTCTGTCTAGTGAGCTTTTAGTCAAGAATCAGTAATAAAATGAAGGGCTGCTGTGGTGCACTAGTATTTCCACATCTAAATTCTGAGACAAAGTCTCACATAGTCAAAAGATCAATGAGCTTATATGTAGACCCCTCTCAATTTATAAGTATTTGATAGCCCATTCAAGCCAGATGACTAATCCACGTATCAGTTTTCTACATGCACCCCAATTATTTTCTGCTTGGCATCTAAAGTCTTTTGGGGTAAGTTTTGTTGTAGCCAACCATAAAGCTTATCTGGAAGTAAGAAAAAATGTTCAGGAAACTTAATCTGAGTTTTCCTTTAAAAAAAAAATAATTAAATCCTGTCTTCAGGGGAACATTTTCCCAGTTGCCAGCACTGCAGGGCAAGAGGCTAAGGGCAGAAGGAAAATTCCACAAAAGGCAACACACTGCGTTGACCCAGGCAACATTTCAGCTCTGCCAAAGTCTTTAGAAAGCTCCTCTATTAATGCATTAGGACTGATGGCCAAGATCTATATTAGTTTTCTCACTGCTCGAGCTCCAGCCCCAGCCCGTATTAGTCAGGAAGCCTGCCCTGCGCTAAACCTGTGGTAGCTAATTGAGAGAAAAGCATCAACCCCCTCTTCTATGCAGCCACACCTGATCACAGCTACACTTTGTCCCGAGTACATCCCTGCTCCCACAGGCCAATAGATCACAGACAGCAGAAGAACCAAACGTGAAGGATTGGCAGTGAAGTGTTTTTCATACTCAGTATATTTTCCAGTTATTTTTCCAAAAATGCAAATAATCTGTTTGGACAGAATGTTTTCCAGCTAAAATGGCAAGCTTAGAAAATTCTTTGCAGTTGTATCTTTAGCTTTTAAAATAGGAAGTAGGAGGTTAATGTCTCAAATCCAACCAAATATTTTGACATATTTTGATTGCTCAGGGTTTTTTTGACCTATTTTGATAGCTCAGTTTTTCTAAAAAAACAAAACAAAACAAGCCCAAAAACACAACAGTAAAGTCTGCTTGGATTTGATTCTTTCTTTCAGAGCCCTCAATATACTGAAAAGAGACATTCACATGCTTATCTTCAGGGTAACTAAGTGAGCTACAGGAGAAAATTTCCCTCACTAATCACATTTCATCATTAGAAAACCAGGAGCGGTGAATGCTCAACAAAGGAAATAAATAGAAATTGTAGAAGGAACTTGAGTTTGCAACAGGGAGTCTGTTGTTGTCACACAACCATTCCCACCCTGGCACCATGACACTCTTGACCCAGTTGAGGTGATGGGGAAAGGAAGAAGTTTGGAGCAAAGTTTTCTAATCCTTTACAATGTCTCATGGCATCAATTTGGAGATTTGACCCGGGCTTGGAGGATGCTACATGGAAGGACTAGAACTTTGCTACTGAAGAAGCTGCAGTCTCTACCTCCTGCAACCTACCTAGGAACTCCCCACTTGTAGTCCCACCATGACCCCTCCTCTCTGCAACCCAAAAAGCAAGTATCCCCTTCCCCACCATGAACAGTCATCCTTCCAATTCACAAAGCCTTTGGGGGTCTTTGCTTCTATCATGGCTTCTCCCTTACTGTCACTTCACAAAAACCTCAGCAGCACCTCCTCTCACCATACCAGTGAGCTCTGAAGCTGGCATACTGGGTGTCCTGGAGAGCACAGGCTACTGTGAGTACAAATTTCCCACTGCCCTGCTGGGTACATCTCCACATGAGCTGCTAAACAAGCAACACAGCTGGATCCAAAATGCACGGATAATTTTTCCCTTAAAAATGTTCAAAATCTGGAAAACGTGAGCAGTACAGAGGAAGAGCTTCACAGTGAGACACCACCTCTGTCAACAGGTTAATCTGTTCATTGCCAACAACTGGACCACACCGCGCGGACAAGCAGCAGCACCACTCATCTGCTGTTGAGAGCTGTATCATCCGTACAAGGGGTTGGGCAAAGCCCAGGGAAGGTACGAAGACCATCCAGCTGCATCTAAAACACAACCTGCAAGCCACGTGTAAAACCAGCCAGCTGGGCAAACACATGGCACCTCTCACCCTCAGCGCTCCTTGTTCGCTGACTTTATAGCTTATTGGAGAAATAGAATCCTTCCCTATAAGGAAATCTTGGTAGGTCTGGACAAGGAATACCTGCTCTTGATGGTATGGACCCAGAAAGTGCTGACATGAATCAAACTTACTGCTTGCCACTCCCTGCCCTCTCCAGCCTCCTAAAAATAGCCACCAGAAGATGTCGATCAAGACATGGAGCCTCCTGTCACTTTGCCCTAAGAAAGCTAAAGAACTCGCCAAGGGGAGGGACCTCTCCTTCTGACACCTAATCCAGGCAATGCCGTCAGCGCTGCTGGATAAATAAGGGGAAGAAAGGCCAGGAAAGCAGGACCACTCTCGAGACCTCTCAGCTAATCCCTCCTGCCCGTCTGCTGCTCTGCTTTTCCAACTCTCAACCATGGTGGGTCCACCGGAAAGCTAATGGTTAGCAGCGAGCCAGTGTATTTTACATAAGTAAATCAGGCTTCTCGCTCAAGTTAGTTCTAGGGGAGGGAAGGACAATCCATAAGACAGTTTAGATTTGCTTGGCTTTCCTCCTTAAACCTATGCGAGGTTTTCCAGTGAGCCTCAAATTCTGCACCAGGCAATGGTAGACGTGCAGCTCCTGTAGCTTCAGACAGAAGGGTTACAGTTTGCTAGTGCTGTCTGCTGAGCTTTTTCTTTTTAAATCGGATGCAACCTGCTGAAGTGGCAAAGGAAAATAGTAATATTTTTATATGAGAAAATATCATAGTTTAGTAGTTTATGAAACAATGTATTGTCAGAAACTAATTTGAAACACAAACTTTAAGGGATTGGCTTAATTTCTATGTTAATGGAAAAAAAGCTGCTTGTTAAGCAATACTACTTCAAATGGTCTTAATAAAATGGGTCTATACTAAAACAGAAAACAGTAAATGACCTGATGATACAGTAACAACTTCTTTGTTAGTTAAGAGACTTTAGATTTTGGTCGGTTCTAGCCACAACCCTGACTTTCCCTGGGATGCAGATTTTAACAGAATCTTTAAGAATAGACCTGGTGATGCATTTTTGCTAGGGAAGTTGCTAGTTTAGTTTGCTATGGCCTAATTACACTAGGCAAGACAGATATGAGAGCGCTTAGCTACTTTGTGCTATTTGTTTTCTCTCAGTGCATTTTCAGCAGTACTAGTTCTCTTTTCTCTCTCTTTTTCTTCCCAACTGCAGTCCTTCACTCCTGACCAAATTAGTGGTAAGTGAAATAAAAGTTAAACTTTAACTGGGGGGCAGGAGGTGGAACATAATGGCTACCAAATGCTAAATATTCACTAGTCTTAAGAGCTCTTTTGCTATCTGCATTACTTCTGCACATCTGACAGGCCACATTTTTGCTGTTTTGGATGATGACTCATGGATTGAGCTGGATGCTTTAGAAAACAAACAGGTTCTCCCCAAGCCCCCCCTTCCTAAGCTATTTTTTATGATTGATTTCCTTTCAACAGATCGAGTTCTCCCAGGAGCAACAGGATGGTAAGTTACAAGAGAGCCAATGTGTTTTACATGTACATGGGTTCAGAGAGGAGCTACAGGCTCAGAAGTTTAACCTTTACGAAAAGATGAGCTAGGACTCTAGCTGGTATAAATCATCACACTCTTGGCTTCAGGGGAGCAGTGCTGACTTATGCTGAACAAGAATCTGACCATGGATTTACATGTAATTTATCTGGGTGCTTACGTGCTGCCCAAGCTGAGACGTTTCTGCCATGGTACGAAGAGGAAATACGCTGGTTTTACCAGCTTTACCTACAGAGCAGTTTTCAGTTGTGCTCCTGTACTGGCCATTCACAAGGATGCCAAAAACGGGTCTTGCATTTGAAAGTCATCGGGTAAATAGGCAGATGAAGGATGACAGAACGAGGGAGCGGGTTGAAAATTTAACTTAGCTGCAGTGACATTGCAATTTTACATGAATGGAAGATGCAAGAGGCCTACATGTCACTTTTGCCAGGAGGTGTTGTGGAAGGGAAGGAACAAAGGCTGTTTTACTGTAAATATATTCATGAAGCATGGAAACAGTTAGCAAATAAGTGACTTGTGTAAACTGTTGCTTATAAACACAATAGACTGGATATGCTGCAATTTTTGAGCCTCTTGCTGTATTCTCTGATTCACAAGTCACCAGCAAGTTCCAAATTTTTTTCAATCTGCTAGAAAGATCCAATTAAAAACTCTGACATGAACAAAAATCCCCACTGAAGTTCTTGAAATCTAAATTGGCAGGTTTTAAATAACCTAAGAGATGCATTTGGGCTCTATTAAATAACATAGGTTTAAAAAATGTCCAAAATTCAGAAGCAAATATAGTAGACTTCTCACTGTGAACAAAACATTTAGAATGGAAGATACAGGGATATACTAGAAGTCCAGAGAGAGAAATAGCTAGAAGCAGGTCTTAAGAGACAGCCCTGAACTCCCTGAACACCAGCCTGCTCTGGGTTACACCATCAAAGCAATAAGGAGAGGTATAGTGCAGTGAGACTGGAAACTTCTCTCTTCCTGCAGTCCAAACACTCCTGGTTACAAATAAAATCTTTTGGACTCTTCCTCACTTTTTTAATTCTTTCAGAATTTTAAACTTTTAGAAAAGGGTGGGGAGGGTTTATGGAAGAATGCCATCAATTCAAAGCTGCTGGCATGTGTAACAAAGCAAAATATTTCTTTCAGCTTCCCTACATTTTTTGGATCATCCAGCTGCTGTAATGCTGTGATGACTGAATCAAGCAGTAGAGTAATTAAAGGCTGTTTGGGAGAGGGAGAATTTCCCAGGAACAGAGATGTCCCACCCGCAGTAGCTATTTCCATGCACACAGGCTGACACACCAGCAGCTCGTTAGTATCCTCCTCAGAGATGGATTTTAGATGTGCTTCTTCCAGCAGAGGTAGAAACTTGGACTAGCTATATATATATTAAAAATAAAACGCTAAAAAGAAAAATCCCACAGCAAAGATATACTGCAGTGAAATGCATGCCTGAGAGACAAAAATAAAATCAGGCCTTTTCTGTGAGCTGGGGAGCAGTGTTCAGAACCCAGTGAACATAAAACTTCATGGGATTTACAAAACAGAGAAACTCTCCTGATGGCTTTGCTAATAGCAACCTGGCATTGTTTTATACCTCACTCTGGCTAAATGTCATTAACGCACCAGATGAAAGATTGGATCATATGGTGTAAATCACTACAGCTCTATCGACCTCAGCTGCTAGAGCAGGAGCTGATATCAAGTTGGTATATTGGAAGGGGAATCTCTACACAGGTCCAGAAGGCCTTGATTTCATACCCTGCAATAAAAGTTGTAAGGGGAGAGGGTTAGCAGTAAAGGGTTATAGGTCTCTCACATCAGACAGTAAGAGGATTAGTTTCAGATGTATTAGGTTACAGCCTAGCAGGCCAACATCCTGTATCAGCAGTTTTACTGGGTGCCAGCAACTCCTCCACTAAGGCAGTATATGGATGGCTAAAGCAGGAACCTAAATACCTCTGCGTCACACATCCCCAGCACAAGATGAATGAAGACATGATTTGAAATGTGGTTTATTACTCCTAAATCTGCCCCAAGGCACAAAGAACATTCCACATGCACACACTGTGAAACAGAAAGCCTGTCTAGCTGCTGGAAGCGCATCATGGCCAAGGGAAAAACATTTCACTTGGTTTACTTGGAGCTAAAACACAGCATCATCAGACACTGCAGTGCAGAAAAGATCAACAGCAGAGTCAAGATGCTCTTGATATACGAGATTCAAAGATGGCTTTTTAGCTGGAGCCTTCACTTTCTCCCCTCCCTCTTTTTTTAAAAACATATTTCTTTATTCATTGCTTTTTAGCTGGAGCCTTCACTTTCTCCCCTCCCTCTTTTTTTAAAAACATATTTCTTTATTCATTGCAACAAATACTCTGAAAAGCCTGAAAAATATAGTAAGATGATTAACATGGAAATTTGCAATAGAAGATGAAGATTGGCAATGCAATGAAGGCAACCATCTGTGCTGATTTTTGTAGGAGAAATGTCTGTACCCCAAGTCCTTGGTCAGCAGCAAGAGGGAAATAAGTGAACGTTGACCACTTGTCAGCACTGAAAGAAGTTTCAAGTACTACCACTGGAAAAGCCAGATAATATTCTTGCATCTGTAAGAAGCAGGGCCAAGACCGCAAAGGTCAGAGAAGAGAGAGAACAAGCATGGGTAGAAATGTCATTGTAAGGCAACTTTAAGGGTAAACAAAAGTAGAAGCATTTGTAATCCACCTTCAAATTTCCCATTAGTGCTGTGTAGTTGAGATGCTGGGATTGCAGGCAGGACCCACTGAAGCAGGCAGATGGTTTGCACTGCTAGGTACTTTGACAGAAGAGTCCCAGTCCTCTGGCAAGGAGTGGAGTGGATAATAACATTTTTAACCTCTGCTGCTATGTCATGTAAAGAAACCTGTTCTTGAATGGCAATGTTTATAGAAAGCTTATCTTTCCACGTGCTTGAAATAACTACGGGGTCAATCACAAAGCTATCGATGGCTATTGGAGCCAGGAAAGCTATGAAAGGTAGATATAAAAGTTTAAAAATAGTGAAACCAAAATGTCAGAGGGGAGGAGTTTTTCTTGGGATTGTGGGCCAAAGATTCCCCTGGCTAACTCCCCTGGAGGTGGTGGAACAGTGCCAGAAGACAACAGGCTCACATCTCTGTCAATACAGCTTGTCAATAGGGAGCTACCTGGCTCAATTTAACCGTTGTTCTTCCCTTGCAGAATTCAAGGAGGCCTTCCTCCTCTTTGACAGGACTGGTGATGCCAAGATCACCCTGAGTCAAGTTGGTGATATCATCCGGGCGCTGGGGCAGAACCCTACAAATGCTGAGATCAACAAGATCCTGGGCCACCCCAGCAAAGAGGGTAAGTGCCCTACAGTCTCTCATGGGCCCTTCTTGAGGCTCAGGAACTGTAATTAGGCAACATCAACAGTCATAGCAGGAGGGTGAGGAGCTTTTGCTCTGATGGGGAGCAAGGGGGACTCTGCAGCAACAACACATGGGATTTCTCCCATTCCTTTTGAAGAGGATGATGGTAATGGGGAATACATTGCTCAGACAGAGGAAAAAATTCTTAGCATATGGAGAATTCTCTGTAGGGACCATTTTGGTGTCAGCTTGGTGTGGTGTAACACACACTCATTGCTGCTTACAGTCCATTTGTGCTCCTGCCCTTGATGAGGAGCTGTAAATCCATTTCTAACAGCTGATACTTAGCTGTTCAGGTCCTTCCAGTGCAGGATTTTCTGCATAATCCAAGACATGCCCTGGGACTGGAAACCCACCTGCTCAAAGCTCCTACAAACCTGGGCATGCTGAGGCATATGTTGGCCATAAATTATAGTGGCCATTTTCCATTGCCTTTTCTCCCCTCTTAGAGATAAAAGAAATGGTAAATACTGTAGTCACCTCCTTCTAACAAGGACCTAGCTGCAGGTGATCCCTGATGTCAGTCACGCAGAATCATGTTAAGATGGGCTAAATTATATCCAAGCCCTCAGGCCTGGTAAAGGCAGCTTTGAGGAACAATTCAGAAGACCTGAGTTAAGCATTAGCACCAGTGGGAAGCACCAAGCAGAGGACTAACAGGGAGGTGAGACCATGACAGTACTTTAAGTGACTACAGCAATACTGACAGTGATTTTGATACAGCTGGGTAGTAAAATAGCTTCTGTAACAACTGTATATTCATAGAATGATAGAATTATAGAATCACAGAATCTTCATGGTTGGAAAGGACCTTTGAGATCATCGAGTCCAACCAAATAACCTACAATCTCTGCCACTAGAGCATGCCCTGAAGTGCCAAATCTAGACGTTTCTTAAATACCTCTAGGGATGGTGACTCAACCACCTCCCTGGGCAGGCTGGTCCAGTACCTGACCACTCTTTCAGTAAAGTAATTCTTCCTAATATCTAATCTAAACCTCCCCTGCTGCAACTTCAAAAATCTCTCACACGTTTCTATCTATTATATTTCATTGCTGCCCAGATGAAGGCTGCTCTTTGCAAAGATCCATGAGAAAAAAAAGAAAAAAAGAAAAAAGAAGAGCCTTTTATTTGACAGCCTTGCTCCAACAACAAACATTTGGGGAAGGCCTCACTGAGGACTACAACTTCTGGCTCATGATAACAAAGGGGTTAGATGCACCAAGCTTCTGAGTCCTTAAACCTCCACGCTGAACGTGTCAATAGGAAATCTGGACACCACCCCCACTAGACATTCCTATTTTTAATTAGTTTATTCTTTTGCTAATAGTCTCTGCTGCCACATCCAAGAGACCCTGAAGAGTCAGTAACATGTCAGCAACGTCAGGGGCTTGTCTAAGTCGCAGCATCCCCCTCATTACCTTTTCTCAGTGTTGGGGCTCAAGATTTCTGTTTTACTGTAAGCCTTAGTTCCCCCCCTCCCAAAATCCTTTCAAAGATCAACTCATACAGCAAGTTGCATTTCTGAAAGAAAAATAAACATGCACATAAATATGTAAAATTACATGAGAAGAGGGCTAGAACAAGGATATGAAAAGTGACTTCCACGATAAGAGAGAATCCAGATTCTGCAAAGGAACTGCCAAATCCCGAGGCAAAGACTAGAGTAAAGCATAGAAAGAGGTGTGCAAATGGGGTGGGAGGCTCTCCCACATTTCAGGGCAAGTATCCCAAAAGAACACACATAAAAGTGTCTAGCATTTAGCAACTGTGCTGTCTTTCCAGAGATGAATGCCAAAAAAATCACTTTTGAAGAGTTCCTCCCCATGTTGCAAGCAGCTGCTAACAACAAGGAACAGGGTACCTATGAAGACTTTGTTGAAGGTCTGCGTGTCTTTGACAAGGAAGGCAACGGCACAGTCATGGGGGCTGAACTCCGTCACGTACTGGCTACTCTGGGTAAGGGATTATCATCTCTGTGAGGACTTTAAAAATTGCTGCTGTTTGAAGGCATGAGAAGGGGAAGAAAGATACTCGAACCACTTTGGAAAGGTAGGAGGCTACAAACCCAGAAAAGACTCCGGGTTTCCTAACTGGGAATCCAGAAGGAAAGCAAACACAAAACTCAGTAGAAAGCCAAAAGAAAAGGTTTGGTTTATTATTTCTAAATTCAGCCTAGTGTCTGTTATTTGAGGACTAGAGAGAAAAGGCTGTACACCTCAGTGACGTAACACATATAGACAAAAGTAGAGGATTTGCTGCATTATTTCTTTACTCTGTAGGAATAACTAGAATCCCTGTGTTTATACACATGTGCAGAACTTCTAAAGGAAGTTAAAATTAATAAAGCTCAGTTCATATATAGGTCTTTTTATTACTAACTCAGAAAATAAGGGAAGCCTTTGGAAAAGCTGTAGGGTTCAGCCTCAGTTGTGTGTTTGTGAAAGACTTAACCAAGCTCTCTCCACTTTCCAGGTGAAAAGATGACAGAAGAGGAAGTAGACGAACTCATGAAAGGTCAGGAAGACTCCAACGGCTGCATCAACTATGAAGGTAGGTGCAAGAGTTCAACACCCTCTCATCCTACATTTCTTCTCTCTCTCTCTCACAGAGTGTCATGGCAGTTGGCTTTTAGATTCCCAGGCAAGTCAGTTAGACAAACCTACAGCTGAGTTAGGCTGAAAGGCTTGTGCATGATAATGACTGTTGCAATATGCTTAGCCTGGAGTCACACGACTCAAAAGACTAGATTCAGCCACAGCAGAGAAGGCTACTTGAGTCAGCGCCAGATCTCTAGACTCTCTGGCCTTCTGTAGAGCAGTCACAGTGATTGGAACCCATCCTATAGCTAATGCTTAGACAAAGTGCTCTGTTGGTCATATCACACTTAAGCAGGAAGAGCATTTGATTTGTACTATGTTAAACACTCAGAACTCTCTATCACATTGTTGGGTCAAATCTGATCAGGAACATGTGTTTTTAATGCCATCAGCTCACGAACAGCTGTTATTTTTAAAGGTATTTCTGAAAGTAACATTTGCTGCTCCTTCTCACTAGCATATCTGTATTTTTCCACAGCGTTTGTAAAGCACATCTTGTCTGTCTAAGTGGATTTCCCCAGATACCAGTGGTATGTCATTCTCATTTGCACACTTAACCTGGTCTGTTTGCTATCCTTAAAGACTTACACATGCCCACGGCCAGATATAGGTTATAAACCAACATGACACCATCTCCCCAATGATACAGATAGAACGAAATGAGAATGTTGTCCAAGAGCAAAGAAAACAGGAATGCAGATTCCTGGGGCTTGTTCACAGCTCTATAACCAGTTGGAAACTGTGTTTAGTGGATTTTTCAAACATACCCAAGCTGTGAAAAGAAATGCTCAGTTTATTCATGAGCATGGAAATGCTCAGGCTTAAATATCACCCTAGAACTCTGCTGTCAAACAAAATTTGAGTTTAAGCTATGCAAAAAGACAGCCTGAGACATTTACCCTATAAGCACATTGAAATTTGTGGGTTTTTTTCCAAAAAAAAAAGGAAAACAAAGCAACACCTTCTGATAATTTGTAGATTTCTGTAAAGACAGAGTAGCCTGAATACTTGTGTGAACTACTGAGAACAGCTCTTCAAACAAAATAATCATCTGAAAAAGAGTATTCTAACAGACATGATCAATAGTCAAAAGCAGACTTCGAAAGTACCAAATCATTTAGCAGTTCTTCTACAAGTAGGAAAAAAACAACCAAAAAACCCACAACCTTGATATGCTGACATTTTCTCCAAAGAAAAACCCAGCAGCTGTCTTTAAAATGCAAACATAAAATATCGTGGGTCTGTGGGCTTATTTGAACTGTTATTCTATCCCAGGAAAGACATATTCTCAACTCCTGTATGAAACAACAAACACCCCAAAATAGAAATCAAGGGCTCGGTTTGTCATTTTGCAAGTGTTTCTTCAGCCAACATTGACTTCAAGTCCAACTCTCACATTCCTTCCCAGAACAAGTCAAATTCAGAAAGACCAGATGGCACTCGAGATTTGCCTGAGATTCTCGCTCAGTCTGTCACCATCAACATGGAAACTGCATAGAACTGGATGATGCGCTTCCAACCCCACCACTTTTTACCAGTGCATCCATAGTTATCACCTCTGGGTCACTACACTTTCACTTGAAAAAACCAAACCTTCACCAAGGCAAGCTAGACGGAATAAACTGCTACCATCCAGGACCCATCCATCCCAATCATCTCTTTCCATGTTGTTTGCATTGAAACAATGTAATCTCTTGGAAAAATAAAGCATCAATAAATCCCTGTAGTCATTTTGTGGCTATAAAGTCTTTTTTTTTTCCTCTAAAGCTGTTCAAACCCACTCAGAGCAGTGCCAGCACTTAATTTATTTTGTCTGTATATTGTATTTCAGAAAATAAAGTTTTATGAAAAAAATAATAAAACAGACATCTTCAGGAGGTCACTCTACTTAATCGGAATGCAAAGTGTTTTCTTTGGGGACTGGGAGAAGGAGTAATTAGGGATCTACCACCTACATCAGCACTTAAACATTTCTGGGAGAAGGAGACCTGGTGGCTGGTGTCAGAGTAGCTCCCAAGGTGGCACCTGCCCTGGCACATCAGGCGAGACCCAAAACCAGCCAGGGTGGCCCTGCTCTGGGGGGTCATGCAGAGCCACTCTTCCCAGCAAAATCTTCTCCATAATGCTTCCGCAGCTGGCCCACAGCACTACTAGGAATCCATTCTAGATACCGCCTGTATTTATAGCTTTATGGATAATTAGAAAAAACAATCAGAAATATCAGCCACGCCAAAAGGGTCTGTATCTGGGAAGCGGCACGGTGCCATAATTGCCTGGGCCATGGCAACAGGAGTCCAGTCACCTCTTCTGCAGTGACAGTGGGAATAGCCATCGCTCAGGGGAGTATTGTTACCTGCACATCCCTGCCCTTAACTGTAGCTCCTCTCTCTTTTCCTTAAGTGTTCATGAAACTGCCTTAATCCCCATCTGAGTGTCAGCTTGTTCTATTAAAATCCGACTTTGCCTTATTAAGTTACTATGCTCGAAATGACCATAATTCAAGTGCCAACAGGTGCAGCAGGGCGCAGCGGGGGCAGCTGGCACCAGAATAAACCGCAGCCGTTGCAACAGCAGCTGCCTCTTTTCTGAGGCTTACCAAAAAAATCTCCCATTTAAATCCACAACATGCTGGTAGACAGGGCCAAACGAGTCTCTGAATTATACCTGCCCAGAGACTTACACCAGCAGGTAGCTGCAGTTGCTACATGCACAATGGGAAAAACCCATGACAGAAGAAAGAGGGGGGGGAGAAAAAAAAAAAGTATTTGTTATTTAACCTTATCCTAAAAGGGCAAGAAAAAAATATGTGAGATGATACATTAAAGCAAGTTATTCATAGGGACTCAGCCTGGAGGGCATTTCTCAAGGGACTGTTAGACATCCTACTGTTCTTCAACATACTGCCTATATGCACACACTCCATGTGGTTCCTCTTCCCAAGAAACTGCAGATCTCAGTTGCTGGGAACAAGCAAACAAACAACAAACAAAACAACACTTCACCGTATATGCTGTCAGCCTCCTTTGTACGCTGCCCTTTCCCACTGCATTGACAGATAGTCACAGAACCAGCCTAGTCCAAGGTTGCACGCAGCCCTAAAGGAAAGGCTGAAATTTCTATCATATTTTCCTTTCTGAAATTGCAAGTTTTATTAATTTCTAAAATATCTGGGGCCCAAGCCCAGATGACTAAAAAAATGGAGCGACTTCTCATCAGTGCAGGATTAGACAGATTTTTAAGCCACACGTTTTTAAAAACTCCCATTCATATTTTTATTTAAAACAAAATGCCAGATTATGAGACATAGCCAGCCTAAGAGTATTTCTCAGAACTCTAATTGTTACCTTGGGAATCAAGGTAACACTACTCTTACTCCCCAAAAATTAAAGCAGAAATTATTCTTAAAGACAAAATAGATGAAAACAAAGAGAATACTCCTTTCCCATTAAACTGAGACTGAGTCTTAAAGTATTTCATAGAGCTGCACAGGGAATGGATTTTTATGCCATCCAAAGGTTTTAGTAATTTAAAAAAAATCTCCACCCCAAATTTGGACAGAGACAAATACCTGAAAAAAATATTCATGTTCTCATAAGACAAAAACATTTTGGGGTGATCTTAAATAATTCAGCCATTTATAAAGAATGGCAAACTCCTTACATACTAGCCTCTTTCAGCTAGCCCCAGTGACAGCTTCAACATAAAGCAAGTTTTTTGTTTTTTTTTTTATTGAAAATGTAGAAACAAGATGTTTTGGAAATTTAATAACATTTTTTTTGAGAAACACACCAAAACCCCTTTTACAGTTAGCTTAATATCATCAATAAATCCTATCCAAAAAGATACCTAAAGCAAAAGCACAGTTTGGAAATACCTAACCAGCTCTGGTGCCTCATCTGCAGGAGAGCAGGGAAACCTCCTACTTTGCCTCAAAACCACTTAAAGGTTGAACTTGTTTCAACCTACTGCCTCCATACTAGTAACACAAGCAGCCCTCAGAGCTTTGATCCTGGGGAATGCGCCTCAAAAAAGGCTGCTCCCTCTTTTATTTTTTGCTCGCCTAAGGAAAGAAATATTCCATACAAGAAGTAACACTGCGTTCCCATATAGCACATGATGTACCATGACCGAGCTCCTTCTTTACCCGCAGAGAGAGACGGAAGGCCCCGGCAGCTGGGGAAGGAGACCCTGCATCTGCTCAGGCTCTAAATGGAAAAAGTAATTCTCGGTCCCTGTCATCTGACACCTCCTGCCATCATTACATTTGCTTTGTATTTTAAATAGAACATTGTTAATGAACATACTTTCCATTACTCAATGCAATTGACCATTTAACTCCTTGGGAGCACGGCTAAATCCCCAGAGAAAGGTCAAGCTGATCTTTGGTATGCAACATGAGACACAGCGACCAGCACCGTGGAGCAGGCACCCTACAAAACCAAGGTGGAAATGTCAGAATGATTGAGGAGAGGTAGTCACTGAACCCAAGAACGTAATTCTGCTCTTGGCACAGGCTGTACTCATTAAGAGCAAGCCACCACCACATATATGAGCATAGACATCTCCACAGCTGTTTCTGCCAGGCCAGGGACAGCCAAGAAGGCCCTCCAAAGAGGGGGATTTGTATGCACTGAGCAGGATGGGTTTCACAGCGGGGATCTGCAAAGGGAGCAGTGCCCCCCGTCTAGCAATGCTTGAGGGTCTGAATCCTCAGCTAGCAAAAGACAGAGGCTTTGTGCTACTCACGGTGCTTTGCATTGGAGATATCCCAGACCCACATGGGCTTGCACAGCCGTCCACAGTATCAACACCACCAAAGAGACCATCGGGCACAGGCTCCCATCCCCATAGCCCCACTCACATTACAGGTGCTTTCCTCTACATGCAGGAGTTAGTTGAGTGTCAAAACCATTGACACTGCACTCTTAAAAGGAACAACTGTTTTCTGCACTTCATCAATGTTCTTCCTAGTCTTGGCCTAGATTTTAATTTATTTTAGAAGAACAGTCTCCAGCCAGTGGTTGGTGCAGTTCAGTGAAGAAACAGAGATCAGATGAACAGAACGGGGCATTTATCCAGGACAACAAAGCACAGCAGTCAGGCGTGCCTGATGTGTCAGGAGTGAGTTACTGGTCTTACAGCACCTGAGTGTTGTACACAGCACGCTCCACCCACTGCCCCAAGCTGCTTTGGGCAAGGGTTGTTCAGACATGACTCCTCACAACGCTCTCTGGGTAGCCTTCTTTTCTCACTCCTAGGAGCTGCTAAACACTGGTCATTTATCCCTCCCACCTACAGACTAAGAAACCAAGGAAGCACAACAACAGCCGCATCACTCTTCCCTAGAGCAAGAAGGAACAGAAAGCGCACTAATTGACCCTAACACTGTGTATACTCACTGACACATCACAGCAGCAGACCAAGGCTCTGAAGATTTGCCATCTATTTGGAGACATCTCCAACACTTTAACACAATAGCAATATATGTGTTATAGCAATTATTTCCTACTACTGAGGTGCCTGACATCACTATATAACATCACCTGGGTCCTTCACACAGATCTGCTAGCCCCAACCCTCATACCATGATGGTTTCCTATGCTCTTGTTGCAGAAGACGCGCATATCCTAAACTGGGTATTCTTCAAGAAACAACGCAACCATTGTGTGTGTTAACATGCCATGTACACCAGGGGAAACTGGGGATGGGCATTTTATGCACACTCCTTAGGCTATTCCACTCCTCAGCTCTATCAATTCAGAGACACAAAAACAAAACAAGTTTTCTCTTTTATCTTTCCAAATATCAGCTCTCCAGACTGTTTTCTCAGCAAGGCATTTTCTTTGGCTCTTTGTGAGACAAAAACTGATCCATTTTTTACTCCATGCTATACTGAACACTACCATTTTTCAGATTGTTCGCCTCCATGCAAATGACAGTACTTATTAACTGCCTCATTAGTTTAAAAAGTGGTTTCAATTCAGAGTTTCTCATCTGTAACATTCCTGTATATCGGAAAAGCTAAGTTTGTTTTTAGAAGACAACAAATAAAACACCTCTGCATTTGTTTAACTTACAAGGTTTCCTCCGGTCTGTTGCTTAGTCATTAAGGAACATACTTGATCTTCTGAACAAGGGTTGATGTTATCACTGTATCTCTTGCACACCACTGAGGGAATAAAAAACAGCAATTAGTTGAACCCACATAGGCCATGCCACACGTTGCAAGAACACATTTTCAGAAGAGCGGGACTTATCTACCTTCTTGGCAAGTTTGCTAAGGTTGTGAAACAAGCCATGCAAGGAAGACAGGCCAGTATCTACACAAACTCAGAGTACAGCCCTACAACTTGTTCAGCGAATGCCTTTATCTGCCTTTTATATTCACAACCTGCTGCTCTGATCTATGTTACTTGAAAATTAAGCATATTTTTAATGGTCTGCATCTGATTTACGTAGGACAACAGCTCTGATCAAGAGACAAACTTCGCCAAAATTTTGAATTCTTCATAGCCATCTTTGAGAACTTTTATCTTGTGCCACATGCTAAAGTGAACACAGACTAATGAACACCTGAGTAGCTGAAGTTTCCTTCTTTGGTACCAGACTTAACAAATTCTCCCTATAGAGGAAACCAGGACTTCAGTCTGTAACTTCCATCTTTACTGGGAGTGCTCCCTGAAACAGCTGCTTTTCTTGAGTTTTGGTAAAAATGAGTTTGAAATAATTTACTGAGCAACTCATACAGTCCTGCTCCAAATCGTGCTGAAAATGGCTGACAGCTATCCAACTAACAAAGACGTGCCAGCACAGACTTCAGGCCAGCATCCTAGATTGGCAGTTGAAGTTTCACGTTAAAAGACCTGGGAAAACAAAATCTTGTCCCATGGTGAGAGATCACCTGCCACCATCATCTTCAGGCCCGCTAAGCCACATTCTCAGCTCATGAGACTCATACATTTGACTCCCACATCCCTTTGCTTGCTGATACTCAGCTATTGCTGGACCTCATATGCAGGTCCTGGAGGGCTGTGGCATCTCTCTGGTGCTCCAAGGCACACGCTGAAGGAGCTGGCTCTCCTGGTAGTGGTGTGCCTATATGCCACATGTGGTCAGAGAGCGAAAGGGCAATTGTGGTGCTTCACCAGGAATGAGAGCTGGTCACCAGAGGCCTGTGCCCTAAGGAGGCCCACTTGAAGGCACGGACATCAGCTGCAGCCCGTCTCTCTGTCACATCGTCTTGCACCCACATGACTAACACTGTGTGACTCCACGCAAAGGCACACTAAGGAGAGTCACATATCAAGGGAGAAGTAAGCTGAGAGCTCTGTGTCTTATTCCAGCTTGCCCTGCACTATAATGCCAACATAAAAAAGTTGGATGAAGAACGTGCAGGTCCCCTGATGGGCAGACGTGTTACATTGGCAACTGGGTTATTCTAGAAAGAAGACAGCACATAAGCTTTAAATAACCTACTCAGAAAACAAACCTCTCAGCTATTCATATCAGACATGAATAGTTGGACACACTCTTTGCAATACAGACTGAAAGTCTTAAAAGGGGATAAAGTGCTTTGTGAGAGGGGTCAGTGCCGTCCCTTGCTCTGTTTTCAAAACTTCTGGTCAGATTCTGCAGCTTGGCTTTACAGACGGTATCATCATCACATGTAGCAAGACAGAGGAATACACATAACCATAACTCTTTTAACAAGAGTCTCTATTATCCAAATACATAGACAGCCATCTGGCAGAAATCACCTTCAGGGCTTATACATGGTGTTTACCAGCTGTCAGAGGATCTCTTTTGAATGACAGATCAGCCAAGATGAACACACCTATAAGCAGTTCTTCCACTGCAGATTTGTACCTTGGATATCAAAAATTACTTAAGAGCCAAGTACATGCCAATGGCACAGGAAAAGCTCTGGGGAAAATTAGGAAATTTGCATCCAAGGGCTGCATCAACTGGTAGTTTTCCACACTAAGCTGTCTGTTATCAAAACGAAATCCAACACACCTAGCCCTGGAGAACATTCTTCCACAGCAACAGATGCTGCTGGAGACATAATAAGACTAATAATGCCCCAGCTCAGGAATACACATGGAAAGACGTAGGTGAGTTATTTGACAGAAAAAAATGCATGCCCACTGACTCGGTGTCTTTACATCATGCTGGCAACAATTCTAATATGAGAGGGGTGGATATTGTTAGTGCTGGGTATGACTGGGGGATACAGTGTTTACCAGTGTAACACAGAGATCTCTAGCAGTTTGGAGTCTCAATTGAAAGAGTCCACCACTAACCACACAATACGAGAGGAGGAGAGCTACTAATTTGGGAAAATTTACACCCAATAACATGGGGCAAACCATATCCCTCTCCTGAGCCATCTGTAACAGAGGTCAGGAAGGATGGACAGGCCATTTACTGGTATGGGAGATGACCGTAACAAAGAGAAAGCATCACCATGAAGAGGGGGAAAATCAGAATTAGAGACTCATGCTATGACTATGCCCACAGGAGGAATGGAGGTGCAGGGTCCAGACTGTGCTAGGAAGGGGTGCACCGCTGTCACTTCACCCTGGCTATGCTGTGTCCCTGTAAAGTCCCATTAGGCTGCTGTAAGAAAAGCACAATCCCAAACTAGAATCAGCATCTAGAAGGAGGCCAACAACACATTTGCACTCTCTGCCCTGCTGCAGTATTTATTTCTACTCTGTTTTTTGCAAGCACACAAGCATGTGCAACAAAAATATCATTGATTTTAATATCCGATTTTTTACAACCACCCTTCTTTCCCAAAAACCTGTTTGTTATGAAAAATGTCAATCTGTTTGCTGCTGTCTGTTTGAGGCATTTCCTGATCCCAGGAACTGATACTTGAAGCCTGGACAAAGTTTGCTTTTCTGTGGCTTAGGGCAGGATCTACCACCTCTCAGCTCCCTTATCACTTTACCCTGTGCGTGGGTGATGGGAGATGTCCTGCCAGATCTTCTTGCTGCAACAAAGACACAAAGACTGTAAACTGGGTGACCAGGGCATCCCTGGGAATGCAAATGTCCCTCTCAGCCTCCTGCCTGCTAACAGACACGAGACCAAGGTGCTGGGCTCACCCAGGAGCCTATGCCAGGCCGAGGAGGGCACTCCCTAGGAGGCTCTACCTGAAGGGACCCCGTAAGCATGCCCAAATCTTACCTCTGGGCACCCAGACTCAGTAATTCCTACCAAACTCTGTCTTACTTCTTTCCTCTCAACTGCCCCTGTGTGCTTCCCGCCTGCCTGCTCCGATATGAGATCAGACTCCCAAATGAAAAATTAGTACAACTTTCCAGGCTGCAACTGGTTTTGTAACGCAGGTGCTTCTGGCTGTAACTACAAGCAGCCAGACTGCTCTCTGCAATTGCCAGTGTGTCACACTGAAAACACATTCACTCCTTGAGAGACAAGACTCCTTTCAGGCAGGCCCATCTATAGGAATAAACTATTCCTGTAGTGCCATCTTCTGGCTTATGGTGTAGGAACACTATAGCTGAAAATGGGACTGATCAAAAGAAAGATAATATTTTTATCTGTCACAAAACATTACGACAGGTTTAGACTATGGATCAATATACAGAAACACCCAAACGACGGGAATTCTCTCAACAAACTATGTAAAATTCACCTCCCAGTAAAGTATTAGTTTTAAAATTACAAGATTTTGAAAAAATATCTTCTGGGCCAATCTGCTTTGCATTTTGCGCCATTGCAATCTGCTTTTCAGGTTTAGTTTTTTTTTAATTATTTCTCAACAAACATCAAGGCTCAAAACTCACTGTTTGCTTACAATTTTTGTGCCATCTCATGCCTCTGGAAGGTAATGCCTGAAGGTTCCCCAACACCACGTGAGGAGCGAGGAAAATCCCATCCATGGGGATTGCATATTGTTTTAACCCAGTCCCCATCACAGTGACAACTGGTAACATCCATTTTCTAGCCAAGCTTGTATCTCAGGGTTTTGTTGGTAAAGGAAGTAGACAGGAGTGCCCTTCTGAGTGAAAGATGCCCATTTACAGCTCAAAACTTTTCCAAATGGCTGAGTCAGGAGAGTACTATCCATCAGGGCTGTGCCCCATGTGGGATGGCGGCCACAGGAGCCGAAGGGAGGGTGGGCTACGAGCAGACTGTTACATCTGCATCCTTTCCCCCACCTCCAGTGGCTCTCTCTTCCTGCAAGGAATGCTCTCTCCATGGTTTGGAAAGCCCCTGCTTTCCATGATAACCATAATAATCCTTATTTAGGGAAGCAGCCCTCAAAAAAAAAAAAAAAAAAAAAAAAGAGTGCTAAAAGACTTTGGTGTGCAGTTCCTTCTGCAAATTAACCGACACCGACACCGGGAGGCTGTGGGGCGGTAGTTTTCTCCCGATGCCGCGAAAACGGCCCCTGAGGGGAAGGAAGCTCGGGTACCCGTGTGTGTGTGTCCCGCCCCGGGTCCCTCGCCAGGTCTGGGGGCGCCAGGCCCCCCAAAAGCCGGCCTGCCGAGCCGGGGAGGGGTGACAGCCCCGGCCCTGAGGGGGGCGGACGGAGCGGCGGCCGAGGCGGGAGCGGTGACGCCCCGCGCCAGGGCCCCAACCACCCCTGGGCGCACCATCCCTCCGTTCCGGCGGCCGCCCGCGTCCCCCCTCCCCTCTGTAATGTGATTTCAAAGCTACATTAGAAAAACAATAGTAACACAGATATTTCATCATAATCCTGTTGTAAGCCCAGATGTATTAGAGGGGATTTGTAACCGCAGGGAGGCGGGAGCAGGGCCGACTGCAGGGCTGCGCGAGAGAGGCTCCGGCCAGCCGAAACCCCCGCCTCGACACACGGGGCGAGGAGAGGCGCAACGCCGACGGACCCGAGAAGCCGCCCGCTAAGCGACCCGGAAAGAAAACAATCACTACAAAAATAATAATAATAACACGTCCAGCCCACATGCCTCTCAGCGCGGCCCCGTGACGGCGCGATGACCGCACCGCCCCCGCCCGCCGCGGCTTTGAAGGCCGCTGCCGCCCCGCCCGCCCTGTCCCGCCGCGGCGCAAGATGGCGGCGCGGCTGCTCCGCCTGCGAGGCTTGCTGCGGGCCGCCGGCCCCCGGCCCTTCTCTGCCCAGGCCAGGTTAGCGTTCGTTAGATGGTGGGCATCGCCGGGGCTGGGGGTGCCAGGCGGCTGCGTCTCGGGGCCCCGCCGCGGCGCGCCGTGAGGGCGGGCGGGCGGGCGCCCCCGCGCCTGGGCGCGTTGAGGTGTCTGTGTGTGTTTGCCTGCGTGGGGCTGGGGGTGTGCGTTCTCATGGGCTGTGTGTGCTACATGCACACATAGATATACACAGGTGCGAACATCCACCACATATATATATATCTGGAGGGGTGTGGATGCGTGCTCTGTGTGTATCGGGAAGGTGATAGGCACAGGCGTGTATGTGTATATAGGCGTGGGTCTATACCTGTGCGCCTACGCCCCCATCGCAGGAGGCTGCTGGGGTCTGGGTGAGTGGCCTGGGCCCGGCAGGTCCGGGAGCTCCCCCTGGGCCCGGGATGCCGCCGAGTCCTCGGTGTCCGCCAGGCCCGAGAACCCCCGCGCGTCGTCGTGACGGGCTCGACCTTTGCCCCAGTTGCCGCCGGCGCTCGGGGGACGCCGAGTCCCGCGGTGGCGGCAGGTGACGGGGCCGGGCGCGTCCTTGCCTGAGCACCCTGGTCACCCCTGGGGCCCTGTGCGCCGTGGGGTTGTGAGCCGCAGTGGGACAGAAGGGTGGTCTTCAGCAGAGCTCGCCGTCATCGTAAACAGCGTTAAAAATAAGGTGGAGGTTCTGGGGGAGTCACTGTGTGCCTAGTGCGGGAGGGCTGTGTTTGAGGGTACAAAATGCCAAACAAGCAAGTTGCAGTAGCCTGTTTCTTCCAAATATCACTAAACAGAGTCTGTGTTTCAGATCTTAATGTGTTTCAGGCATTTAATCCTTTGCACCAGGAAGAGTGTGAGTTATGTCACAGTCATGGAGTAAATAACGGCAGGCTCAGCTCTGTGGGACTAAGCACAATTACGGTGCTGTGCTGGGAAACTGAGGAGAGATGAGCAAAATAGCTTGAGAAGGAACAGCAAATGCCTTTTCCGTTTAGCATAGCTCGGCTCTTTATTTATAATTTCACATGTTTTGTGGCAATAAAATAAAAGCAAGTCAAAGAACCTAGTGCACAAATGTAAGAAGTGAATTTTTGTTTTCAGCACTGAAGCAAACCCTTCCCTGTTATTTTGTAATTATACTTTACTTGTGTGGTTTCAACTGCTGACATCTACCACTGTTTCAGATTTTTTTTTTTTTGTTAAAGAAGCATTTTATTTGTGTGTATCTTTTTACCAGAGTTTTGGGAGGATTAGCCTTCCTGTACAACAAAAATACTGGAAGTTCGAAGGAATTAGAAAGTATTGTTTTCAAGGTTAGAACTATGCAGATATATGTGATAATGCAGAGTATAGTACAGCCCTCAGTGCGTGCAAATCCATGTTGTATTTGCTTTTATTTTGAGTGCGTGAACCTTCACTGTCATGGATTTGTGATCTTGAGACTTTTGGGGGCACGTACACAATGAAAAAAACACACAAAAAAGTTTACTTGTTCAAAAAGTTACCCCCTCAGTTTAAATTGAGCTGAATTGCATTTTGGAGGCGGTGCGGCAGGGGGAAAAGCAGTGATGAGTTTTATCAACTGTAATGAACAGAACTTTATCCTTTGACCTATGTGTGTATTATTATTGTTTTTAATTTATTTGAAGCATTAAGGACAAACCGATCTTGTCTTACCTCCTTTCACAGCCCAGTGAAGTACAGTGTGCGTTACATCTTTATATTTATTGTAGGTATCCGTTGGAGCTAACAGTGTGGTAGCCTTGGGATGTGAACTATGTTTAACATCACAGGTGTTTTCCTTTTTCTTAAAAGGGTTATGTAAATGATGGGTCTCTGTGTCCTCACAGATGCTTTCACTTGTCTTTTTTAGTCCTCTGCAAACTGAACAGCATGGCACAAAGCGCCCAGAACCATCCTCTGCTAAGAGTTTGGTTGATATAGGCACTCGGAGGATCTTCTCATCAGATCATGATATCTTCAGGGAGAGCGCCAGGAAGTTCTTTCAGGAAGAAGTGCTGCCTTTTCACGCTGAGTAAGATACCTCTTAAACATTTTAGTTTGCCAAACAATATGCATTTTTCCACCAAAATGCTTTTTGGAGTGTTATGCTTGATATGACAAGATAAACAGGATACTTGCTTTCATTTACAAGCTTTCTATTTCAAATTTACTGTATTAAAACAAACCTGCCTATGAAAATCATACGTGAAGAAAAATCACACGTAATTAAAATTTGCTGCATTTTTTGAGCTCCAGTGTAGGCAATCTGGCATCCTTGTCTTAGGCCTATAAGCAGACAAATGGAGTTTACAGAGTTGCAGTGAAAGTATCCCTGCTTATAGGTATTAACTCTTGACGCTGATGTCTTGGGCGTAGAGTTAGGGAGGCAGTTCAGTTCCCACACTATGGAACTGCTGTCATCCAAAATAGCATTGACAGTGTGTCTAGGTTACATTGCAGTAGATTTTGTAAATACATTACACATGGGATGGTAAGCTGGATTACATATTGCCAAGAAAATTGCACAAAATATCTTTGTTTAAATTTCTTTTTTGCTTCTGTGGGAATATGTGTGGTCGTCCGCACAGAGTAGAAGTGTCGTACTTCCATTGGACTAGAGCTGGAGGGTGTTTTTTGCCCTTATTTTAGCTGATTCCAATCATGTTATAGTTGGGAAAGAAAATAAGTGAACTCAGAATATGTTTTTGAACAGAAAGCGTTAAGCTGCAGTAGTGTCTTAAGCAATTTTTACTTTAGTTGAAAAGCATTCCTACAAAAACACTGGGGGGTGGCGAAGGGCTTATTCTGAAATCCTGCTGCTAGATGAGTTCCCTGGTGTAGCTCACAGTGTGCATCCACAAACAGTTGAGATGGCACAATTGAGTGGGTGGGGTGTTGTGGCTCTGGGGCAGAAATGAGCAGCAGGAGGCAATGGAAACAGCTTACATCAGGCTTGTTGCCAACTATTTTTTCATCCTCAAACCATAACCTCAAAGTAGTATGCTTTTCCACCGTACAGTCATAATCTGTCCACAAAACCAGATATTTTCCCTCATCTCTTGTTGGAATGACTTCTAGTGCAGGTTTGTGAACAGGCACTGGCTCCGCTAGAGGTTACTGAGGATCCTGTTCGCTAGCTTGCTGACACAATGATTTCCTAGAGAGCCTGGAACAAGTTGGACTTGTGTTCTTGGTTCACTTCAGCGACCTTTGAACCATTCTGTTCTCACACCTTTTAAGTAAACAAGGAGGCTTCAGGCAGAGTATATTAATAGGCTGGGCTGATGTGGAGAGACAGCTGTGGCACCAGTGAATGCAATTGTGGATTATTGCGAGGAGAAGCTTTGGTGATGGGTGAAGTAGAGCCTGGAATGGGTGGGATGTTCTAGCAAAGCAGCAGCCGTGACAAATAAACAGTAGCACATGGGGGTTTTAATGCATGACTCTGTTCTTGTGTTCATTTTGCAGATGGGAGAAGGACGGCCAGGTGAGCAGGGAGCTCTGGCAAAAGGCTGGACAGCAGGGTTTGCTGGGTGTTGCTATTGCTGAAAAACATGGAGGCATCGGAGCGGATATTCTCTCTTCAGCTGTGGTCTGGGAGGAGCAGTAAGTACTAGACGCTTCAGGAACAATTTCAGTGATATTATCAAGAGATTTTTTTTCCATAAGATGTCCTCATTACGGAATACGTTTGCTTACAGAAAATGGTGTTATCTTCTTCATGGAAAGCATAGTTTAGATGCATGTAAATCCCTCTTAAGTATTATGGATGGTTGTTTAAGGAACAAATGTCATAGTGCTCCACTGTTAGGACTCTGTGGCTGGGGGAAGCATTTTCGTTAGGCCGATACGCTACATACCCATTTGGCCATGAAAGTACATTCTGTAAATAACAGTACAAGTGCCACAAGCTCAGGTTGTGGGAGACTTCTGTGTGGTGGGGCTTTCTTCATTGTTGGGTCTATGTTGTAACGGTGTAAAGTTCAATATTTAGATCTCTGTAGTACTTCTATGAACACCTTTTTTTTTCCCACTCCTCAAGGATGTATGTTAACTGTACGGGCCCAGGATTCAGCCTTCATTCAGATATAGTCATGCCCTACATTGCAAACTATGGCTCTGAAGAACAGATTAAACGCTTTATCCCTGAAATGGTTGCAGGCAAGTGTATTGGAGCTATTGCCATGACAGAACCCGGGGCTGGCAGGTAAGCTAAATACTGAAACAATGGTCTTAACATTATGTGTTCTCTATTGACTTGTCAGTGAAAAAAATTCTGAGCCTTCCGGTTATATAGTCGTTTCAGTGACGAGACACTATCCTAGATTAGGTAGGAACTCAAAAAACCTGTTACATATAGATTACTTTATTACAGCTTTGTCATTTATGGATATTCGCTCAGAATCCATTTCTGTATTGTCTCACTGTGGGCAAATACACTTTCTATTTGCTTTTATAGTCTGAGTTTATAGTTGCAAACTTGCTTGTGGTATGAACATACTTCTAATATGAAATGTAGTAAGGAGAAAATTACATGCCTTGGTAAAGAGGGCTTGGCATTATTATTAGCTCTTGTGAAACAGAACACCTTATTTTCTTTGCCCTGAGTCCTTTCCAACAGAGGAATGTCCCTCCTTGCCCATCATTATTGAAGGGCAGACAGTGCGTGTTTGGAGTAGACACAGCTGATCTGTCCAGTTTCCCAAACAGAGAGAGACAGGTGAAGAGCAAAACCTGTTGGTGTCATAATTCTACAAATGGTAGATGTTGCCAGTGGCTTTTTACAGAGCCTCCTGATCAGGGGTGAGCCTGCTTAGAGGATGTCGTTTTGTCTGGCGTTTGTCATCCAAGGCATATTGGCGTAAGGGGATGCTGACCCATTGGTGTCAGTGCTTGTATTTCACCACTTTCTACAAGCAGATATGTTAAAATGGGACCTTGTGTTCTTGTACAGTTGCATAGGTTTATCATCCCTTCCCACAACGTGCTTGTGGTTTCTATGTTATGCTCTAAGCTATTTCACCGTATTTCACTATCCTCCTATGCGTTTTCACTGAGCCCATATCTGGGTGGTGTAAAATCCACCTCATTTTACTGGGTAGAATTAAAGATACAAATTGCAGCTTCTGAAATGGTTTCTTGAAGGACCTTTTGTATTTCATTTTAGTGACTTGCAGGGAATACGAACATATGCGAAAAAAGATGGAAGTGATTGGATTCTTAATGGGAGTAAGGTAAGTGAACAAGACGTGTATACCACTCATAGGCTTTGGGAACTGAATGCATTTGGGCAGTGAAGGATGTACATCAGCATTAGTATCTCCCCCAGTCCTTTCAATTTTGTTTTTTTGTGGGGTTTTTTCCCCAGTTACTATCTCATTTCTGTTGCTGTCACTTTATGGATGGGCTTGAATAGGTTCTTTTTATATCTTTAAAATAACCTTATCAAAAGGCCTATTTTCCCTTAAGCTGGGAAGAAAAGGGGGGGGGCGGGGAGAAGAAAGAAGTCCTGCATAGTATGAACTGGACCAGGGCTGGTTTTTTAGTGCTGAGGTTGAACAACAAAATATATATACTACTACTGTAGTGGCCTGAGTAAAACCTTGTGTGACCACAATGCAAGCCGTGGAATCTGTATTCATGAGCCTGCTGGTCATCATGTTAGCAGTATAAAACCCAACTGCATCAGATGCTCTGTGTGTGTTGTCAAGCTGTTGCAAAGCTGACAGTGTTAACCTCTTCTTTCATTGCCATTGTAAAAAAGCAAGAAGGCAGAAGTAGCGCTCAAATGGAAGTGTGGGTTCAACAGGGTGGTGTGTGGTTTGTTTTTTCTTTTTAAAGCTATGAGAAGTCTTTATTTTCTTTCTCCCCCCATTCCTTTGTACTCGTGCTGATAACATGGTACTGAGAGAGACTTCTGACCTTAGCAGAACTTGTGCAAGCAGGGAATGTGAGAATGTGTGCAAGCAAACATGCATGTAGAGGTGTTCAAAAGGATACTTGACTATGCTGCGCAGCTGAAGCCAAGCAGGACAGATAGCTCGTTTCTTTTGCTGGAGTTAAGATGGGTCACTTTGGCAGGTTCATGAGTCGTTCTACAGGATTATAGTAAGCAGTTACGACAAGAAGCAGTTCGTAGTTTTGCATGTTGTACCTTGCTAATTTAATTTCTAGGAAGGAGAACCTCTGTGTTCATTTGAGACCAAATTCCTTCTTTATGATGGGACAGACAAAAGAAATTGATCTGTGCGTTCTTGAACTTCACACTTCTGACCCACACAATACTTCTCAAACTAATTCCTACTTTAATAGACCTTGTTCCAAAACACTTAATTCAGACAGCTTAAAGCTTAAAATTCTTCTGGACACTTAAACCTTACCTTTCAGTTCACCTGTGAAAACATCAGTGCAAGTTTTCTTTATGCTGCTTGAAGGTCTTTTCTAACATCTATCCACCCAGCTCGTTGGTTTTGTTACAGGTATTCATCACTAATGGTTGGATGAGTGATGTGGTGATTGTGGTTGCGGTTACAAACCGGGAGGCCCGATCTCCTGCTCATGGAATCAGCCTTTTTCTGGTGGAAAATGGAACAAAAGGTTTCATCAAAGGACGCAAGCTGAACAAAATTGGCCTGAAAGCTCAAGTGAGTTCGTACAACCCCTAACGCGTAATAGACTTGGAAGAAGTCTAAAACCACTTAATGCCTGCCATTAGCTAAATAAATAAAAAATGGAACTGTGCTGCTATTCTAGGTCTTAGGCTTTAGAGCACAAATGATATACATGCAAAGTATGTATGCTGAGTGTGCCTATGGAAGTTTGAAGCCTGTGATGTCCAGGGAGAAGCTGAGGAAGCTCGTTTCGTTCACACTGAAGGAGCCTGGAAGAACAGGATCTTATCCACGTCTTTAGCTACCTAATGGTTGGCTGTAGAAATGGAGCCAGATTCTTCTTAAAGGAGCGCAGTGAAAGGGAGAGTGGCAAGGGACACCAGTTACATTAAGGAAAATCCTAAGTAGGTGTTAAGAAAAAAAAAATTCACCACAAAAGTAATCAGATACTGGAAGAAGGTCCCAGAGAGTTTGTGGAGCCTTCAGCTTTAGAGCCTTGGAAAGCACAATTGGACGAGGCCCTCAGCTGCTTGCTTGGCTGGAGCTACTTTGAGTAGGAGATGAACTGGATGACCTCTGGAAGACCTTGCAACCTAAATGATTCTCTGATTTCAAGTTAAAGTGTACAGTAGCATGAAAAAAATGGGGCAAAAAAAGTGGGGTGAAGAGACGAGAATGTCAGGCTATGAACTGTTGCATTTAAAATCCTTTTAGGACACAGCAGAGCTGTTTTTCGAAGATGTGCGGTTGCCAGCCAGTGCCTTGCTTGGAAAAGAGAACAAAGGGTTCTATTATCTGATGGCAGAGCTCCCTCAGGTAAGAGGAACGTGAGGGTTTGTAGGAAGAATACAGAGACAATTTTTGTCATGGCAAGATCTGTCTTGGTCTTGAAGATTACGTTTCGTGGGGAGCCACCTTGGGCTCAGAACTGGGATGTCTGTAGGCAACATTGTGTTGATACTGCTGCTTTTTAACTGAAGAACACAGTACCTAGTGCTAAAAGTGCTGTTCTTTGGGCATTGGTAAAAATGCTGATATCCCACCAGCTCAAAGACAGATCCCTTCGTCAACAGCCCAGCTATTGAGGAACCTGAGGGTAGTGTATTTAAAAGAAAATATCACGGTTTTCTTGTATACTTCTACCATGAAACCACTTTGCTTAGTGAATTAAATATAGCTTGGAGGGCTCTGATGCATTTGGCATTCTATTTAAAGAAACGAGCAAGCACTGCTGTTCTAGCTCTTCTACCGATAGAAACATACTAAAGATATAAGGAACTCTTTCTTTGTCCATATAACAAAATACCCTGCTAGTGGAAATAACAGTTTGTGAGCTAGTTTACGAAGTTTGGGAATTATTGGGGAGGACAAAGAAACAAAGAGGTTTTTTAAAATGTGACTGTGCTTTGTCAAAACTATGACTTTGTATTTGCCTCATCTGGAAGGAATCATGTTTATTTAATTTTATACTGTGAATGAATACGAAACCTCATCAAAGGAAATCTTTTACTGCTTTAAAGAAATAGATGCACTCCTGAACAGGTTCAACATGATGCATCAGATGATTTCAGTGGTGCTAGAAGTATTTCTGTACTTAGTTTCTCTTTTTCAACATGTCACGAGGAAGGAAAAAACAGCCAGGGTTTTGTAGTAGGTTTTGTTTTTTTCTAGAAGTGTCCTGTTGAAATTTTTAAATACAGTTGTTGTTCAAACTGAGCGGTGAAGACCAGTAATTGAAACAGAAGTTGATGTGAATGTTTTGGTCAGTAAGAGTTGTGTGGTTCATTTGTAGCTATTTTTTGTGTCATTGTGATAGAACATTACCCCATCAAAGACTTACAAGTGAGCTTCGGGCAGCAAAGTGTTTGTCCCACTCATTAATTTCAGTAATGCAGTGTGTCTGGTTTGATACTTAGTGGGACTTCTGCCCCCCTCCCTTAGTGAACAACACTGAACATCTGTGTCCCAATTGTGCATCTGATATGGAGAAATGTAGGACTAATTCAACTGGATTCTGTAATTTGTGTTTCAAAAGGAAAGACTGCTCATTGCTGATATGGCTCTTGCCAGTTGTGAATTCATGTTTGAAGAAACAAGGAATTATGTGAAGCAAAGAAAAGCTTTTGGGAAGACAATTGCACACTTGCAGGTGAGTTTGAACTGGGAGACTTGTGTATGTATTCCAGTGTGCATTTGCTTTACATCTGTGCATGTGAAATAGTGAGCAAATGAAAATCACCGGGCTGTTTTGAAAGGACTGTTCGCACAGGTTTCACTGTTGGACTGTGGCTGTTTGCCTCCATACCCATCGTTCATTTTTGAAAAACAAAAATAATAAACCCCAACATGACAAAAGTCTTTATGTATGTATTTTACAATTCTGTTACTTCCCAGCAGTGCTGGTTTTGGAAGTGAAATATGCAAGCAGAAACTATACTGGCGTTTTGCTGCTGATGAAGAAAAATTACCTGGTTGCCCTTAGGCTTGTGTTTTACTGTCGGAGGGCCCTAATCACAGGGTCTGTTACACCTGCACGTATTTCTGTATCTGCCTGGAATCCTGCAGACTGCAGAAGAGCTTGGGACATGTGCAGGTGCTGCGTTCCTCTGCACATTATGCATTGCAGACAAATGAACTTTGAGGCTGATACTGGTGGGGGTTCCCAGGCAGTGACCTTGCTGCCTGAATGCCCGCGGAGGTGCTTGTGTTCAGCTTTATGGACATTGTAATGAGATTCCTCAGCTAGCAGCTAGCCGGCTGTTTAAGTGAATGCAGATAAAACTGTTGGGTCATTCTCTGAGCATATCTCACTCCTGACAGTGGTAGTTAATTGTATTTTGAGACATTTATGCCTGCGCTCTTTAGTTGCAGTCATAAAACAGATGTTGGTTTCCGCAGTATTGCGTTGTTACAGTTTTCGTGAAAACCACATTAGTTGTTGGGGCTGAAGCAGACCAAGCTCCTGCATGTTTGGTTTATAGGATAGAAATGACTCATGCGTTAGAGGATGTTGGCTGCCTCTTTTTTTTTTTTTTTAATATACTTTTGAGATAATTAAAAAAAAATCCATTTCTAAATCTTGAGACTTCCTTTGTCAAAATCAAATCTTTAGTTGTTAATAGCAGCAGAATTGGGCCCTTTAGAGGCTGGAATGCTAGGTATCTTTCAGGAAATTATGATCTTTATCTGTTTTTAAAGCTAACAGTGACAAATCCGTAATTACAGATAGAATTTACTTCATAAAGTATATTATTTTTGTCAAAATAATCCATTCTTGCATACCTTTTCAGTTTCCTTCTTGTTGCCGATGGCTAGAATGTGCATATAATCAAAAATCCTTTCTGAAGAGCTCTCCCTTGCTTAATTAATTTAGTCATGCCACAGTCCAGTGTTTGAAATTAAATCTTTTCTTTGTAATAGTAGACTGGCCCGTTATATTTATTGTCAAGGGAAGCAAGAAGATTTATTTTTTTATATTCCATTTTAGGACTGTGAGATTAGAAAAAGCTTTTGTTACTGGGTGGTGTTTTAACAGCTCCCTACCAGAATTACAAGAAGATGGTTGACCACTTGCCTGGTCTGGTTTTACATAACTGTAGCAATGGGTTTCACCTCTTCTATCTAGAAACTTGGAATTCCAACGCGGCAGACCTCAGTGTTGAAAAATTTTCTGACAGTCTAAAATTTTCTTTTTTGTCTCTTTGCATGTGAATTAAACTCTGAAGAACTGAATGCATAGAAAAAGCATTCAACAGATGATAAAATGATATTTATTGGGGAAATAAGTGGCTCTACGATGTCAAAGGATGTTCCCCCACAAGAGGGAGCTGAGAGTGGCAGAGCACCCAATGCCTCTGCTCTCTAGGAATTTGTTTTTAGGCTCTTGAGGTTTTTCACTTAAGGTCATGTTTTGAGTTGACCTTGAGAAGTAAAGGGCAGTAATTTCCTCTAATAAGATTGGTAAAGACATAATTGTATGGAAAGTAAGCTGTCTTCTGGTGTAAAGAGCCAAAGTATTTTGAAATAGTGATTTCTAACAGAAATCCTTTCAGAAAATGCTCCATTTTCTACTTCAAATATCACTTAAAAACTGTACTACTTCTGTTCTTTCTTTCCTCTGCCTCCTCTGTCCACTTCCAAAATAAGACTGTACAGCACAAGTTGGCCGAAATGAAAACACAGATTTGCGTGGGCCGAGCTTTTATGGACAACTGTTTGCAGCTGCATGCAGATAAACGTCTGGACTCCTCCACAGCTTCTATGGCAAAGTATTGGTATGCGGTTAAAGTCATTTGGAAGTGTTACTTGCATGATCTCGACAGGAGTCTAATGATAAAAACACAGAACTGTTCAGATGCAATGAAAAGATAAAATTACTGCCTGATTAATAATAACATTGCCAGCTTCTAGTAGAGACCGCTAGGTTTAACTTTAATCATGTAGTCAGCAGAAATCTTAGTTAGGTTAAAAACCAGGGCTGGTTAAACAGATCAATTTCAAAATAATAGTGTACTTTTAAAAACAGGCTTCCATTAGTAACAAGATCAAGACTCAGCTTTAGCTTCAAGTAAAAGTGAGTAATTCAATGGTATTTAGGTAAATATTTACAATTACTGTAGCAAATTGTAGTTGGGTGGGGTTTTTTTGGGCAGGATGTTTGGTTTTGTTTTTTTTAAAGGGGGGATGTTTGGTTTTTTAAAAGTGCAGGTTTATTTGAAGCCTGTATGATACTTTTTAGTTAATGTTACTTAGCGATAGCTGTTTGACCCAGCCAGTTTTTGAAGCTCTCTGGTTTTGGGAGGGAATAGTTGGCTACAGCTGTTGCTGTAACTGAGACTAAATGGTGCTTTCCTTTATTGGCCAGAACTCCTCCTCCTCTCCCCGTACTCGGTGGTGTTATCTGTTAACTTGGGCTTAACCAGAGAATGCTGGATGAGTAGAAGCCTCTAAGATAGTGGCACATGAATTTGTATAGTTTTGCTTTGCTTGCAAAGATGGGAGGAAAAAAAACCACATCAGACATGAACAAATAATTTTATGCAAGATGCACAAGTTTACAGATTCTAGCCTTTTAAAAATAAGCGTAGAGGAAATGAGCGGAGAACACTAAGGGAATCCAGAGAAAATATTTACAATGAAAGGAAGGGTTTTGATTGAGTGCTGTTCCTGGCACTGATTATGTAGAAGTACCAGGTACATGAGCAGAGGCATTCGATTCTGAGGAGGAGGAAACAACTAGTGCCGGCTCAGACTGACTTCCTCAACACATTTCCCAAAGCGAGGCATTTGAAACTCCCCCACCCTCCCACAGTTTAGCACCACAATTTGTTGTGGATTCCCCCTTTCCCTAGTGGAGTCCCAGTGACTCCCTTCCATAAAACTTATCTTGCATGGTCTAGAAAAAGCTTCAATGTAGAATTGCTTTATTCCTTAGTGTTTCAGGAGACTATCTCCAGTTAATTTTGCTTCAGACTTCTGTATAGTCGATGATTTGAGTTAGAGCTTTGAAGGTTTTTAAAACAGTTTGTGCATCTCTCTCCTAATATCTGATGAAAGGTCTGTAGATTTTATTTTTGTGGTGACAGGTTGTATTATATACCTAAATCAATTTGAAAATATATTTAGGGAAGACAGTTGCAGTAACTCGCCACTGCAGACTTAAAGTTGGTATAGCAAACTATACGGATTTAATTGGATGAGGGGATTGTCTGGAGAAATGGAGAGGCGTGGTTTGGGGAAAAGGACTCTTAGATTCCTCCATGAGAAGCAATTGACTTGAATCATCACTTTCTTTCCTTCTGGTACCACTCTGAAAGTTGGGTGCTTAGAAAGTGGGGTTTTTTTCCATGTCTTTTAACTTTAGCTTGAGCTTCTAGTGCAGTTAAAATCTTATTTGGCAGTTAAATCCATGTTTTCCAGTGAGCAATTCTGTTTAAGAATTACAGTATTTTTTTAGCGTTGAGAACTATAAAATCTATTAAGGAAAATGAATTATCCCCAGGTGATGGCTAAACTCAAAGAGCATCCTGGTGTGTTGCTGGGGGGGGGGGGGGGGGGGGGAAGCCTGTGGTGCTGTTAGTTTTTGACAAGGCTGAGGGATTTGGTAAGAAAAGAGTCTATATCAGCCTGCTTTACAAAAGAAATCTCTTGGCCTGTAAGAAAGGTGAAGAAGCTTGTCTGTTTTGAAAGCTTTCCTTCTCTGAGAGCTCTTCCATAAGGAGAACAAAGATTTAATACATTAAATTGAACGGTATTTATTTCTTACCGACCATGTAAGAAGAAAAAAGTCCCTCAGAATATAAAGTATTTTAAGGGCCGGCATTTAAGATCAGTTAGAGAGAGTAAAAGGTTTGCTTATATTTTTGTCTTGCTAACTTATCTGTATCTCTAGTAATGTTGCACAGCATAACGTCTTTCTGAAAACAAATTTCTTTTTGGCCGTTTAAGGTCTTCTGATCTCCAAAACAGCATAGCCACTCAGTGTGTGCAACTGCACGGAGGATGGGGATACATGTGGGAGTATCCAATTGCAAAGTAAGTGTAACATTTCAGACTTGAACGGTGAAAGATTTCCACCAAAGTAAAATGAGGCATTTCCTTTACGTCTGCTTGTCAGTTATTTTGTGTTAGTTCTGATTTACTGTTCCTTTTCTCATCATGTTTATTGAAAGGCAATCTACTGTACAGAGGTCTGCAGGAAGGCTTTGTTTTGATTCTCCGAATAACTCATAAGCTGTGGAGCAGTTACTGTCTGTTATTTCACGAAATAGAAGTTGCTTTTCTAGAAGAAAATGATAACTGAAAAAACAAAGAAGCAATATAAGAATAAAAATGAGGGGAGCTAGTTTGAACGTGTAATCTGAAATTAAATGCATACGTATGAAGGAAAGAAAACATGTTGGTCAGCCTAAATCTTGTGTAATACCACAAGATAACAAATTGCCTAATCAAGAGCATGACTGGCTACGTTCAGCTTTTTTACACCTTTTTAAATGGAAGAGCGAAGAGATTTTTATGTAGAAAGAGGAATTTGCCATTCCCAATTTTTTGCCTACTTTGAAGTTTATGGAGTTTTTATGTATTTTCTTGTGTATTATCTCTGAAGATGTGTTTCCTTTTGTGTACATGCCATACTAAATGGAGGTTTTGGTGCTGTTTTTATTAAAAAAAAAAAAAAAGGGTAATCTGGTAGTAGAAATAGCAAGAACACGACTGCTGTGCAGTTGTCATAAGCAGATAAATTAATTTTTTTAACTGAGTAGGCTTAGATTTTTTTTTTTTTAATTCTAAATACAATAACAGTGTGAAATGTTGCTTTAAAATAACTTTCCTGCATGTTTTAATGGCTGTAATTTGTGAGTGTGCTGCACCCTATCTTACTAAATAGGAAGGCCAGCAAGCCCAGTTCAGGGTGTCCTAGAACCGCTGCTTATCTGTGCATGCGGTAGTTGTCCGTACAGGGTTTTATTATCCCCATGGTTCAGCAACATGCGTGTTTCCAGAGAATGCCGCATTGCTCCTGGGCTGCTCTCTGTATAACGAAGCAGAATTAAGATGGAAAAAGCACACTGTTATCGTCCTGTGTGCCATCACCAGCTGTGCGTGTACTGGTGCTGGTTCCAGCGTGAGGATGGAAATGGTTTGGCTGGATGTGGCTTTTCGGCTGCTGGCCCACATGTAGCTGGTGTCGGTAGAAGGCTGTAGCCAGCTGATGTGAAACCAGTCAGCGCTTTCTTTACCTGCCAAGGTGTTTGAGTCCCACCTCAAAGAAAGAGCTGACAGCACCGTTACCAGTCCTCTTGACAGGATCACCATTAGAGCATTAGAGCAAATTACTGTGATAACTATCAGTTTGGCTCTGCAGAAGTTGTTGGTTTTTTGTTTTTTTTTTTTCACAACAAGGAGGCACCTGGGTCTTGCGGTTCACGCAGGCTGTGCTGCGGTGCAGGATGTGCGTGGTGGTTGAGCGGGGGCTTCGGTGTCCAGAGCTGAGTTGGTGCTCAAGGGTGTGAGGAAAGGGGGAACAAAAACGGGGGGAGGAGAAGGGGAAAAGGTAGGAATCTGGTTTTATAGAGCTTAATTTTATTCTGGTTTAATAAGGGGGGATAGTGGAGACTTTACAATGTAAACAAAAAAAACAGGGAAGAGATACTAACCAAATCCCTAGTTTGGCCCAGTACCTTGGAAAGATGAAATATTTTTGGTAGTTGAAACCTCTTTGAAAATGTGGACCTCTTCAAAAATGGGAATATCAAGGGATCTTCAAAGATAAAAGTTGATATCTTTTTCTTTTGATTATGTGTCCATTCTGAGGAGTTGTTTTTTAATCTTGCCTTGTTTTATTATTCTTTTTTCTCCTCAGAGCTTTTGTGGATGCCCGTGTTCAGCCAATCTATGGTGGTACCAATGAAATAATGAAAGAACTTATTGCTAGAGACATTGTCAGTGACAAGTAGGGCAGATGCTTACTCCTTTGGAGAGTCTCCCAGAATCCCTTTGTATTAATATATGGCATAAAATCAGACATCAGAATGTAAGTAAAATGAATGTGGTGTATCATATTCTTTCAAGGAAGTGACACTTAAAAGTAACAACAGTGTGTGCATAGGGAGGATATCTAATATTTAATGAACTTTCAATTTAAATATCTTTGGATGACACAGAGTAATTTTCTGGGTGCCAAAAGTTCTGTTAGCGAAAGGCAGTTTTGCATCTGGAACGTTATGGGTAGCTCAGTCTTTCAGACTTGATGCCACTATGTTGAATCCACCCCTCGCTTTTCAGAAACAAGTATCTTCTCTAGGGAAGCCACGTTCTTTACAAATAAACAGAAGTTAAATGTTAATATACCTTCGAATTTGTATTTCCCCTTGACAAGTATCACTGTGTCCAGGTAGAACTTGCCGCCGCTACTGTGCCTCTGCTCGCTGGGCTGGGGGGGAGCCTACCACTGGCCGCTATGTTTACATGTAACCCTGAATGCCTTATTTTAATCACTTTGTTCAGACAAACACAATAAAGCATTTCTATGCAATTTAGTGGTTGTCCGTGTTACTTCAAAGCCCGAGGGAGAGCCGGCGCGCTGCCTCTGCCCCTGTGTTCACCTCAGGGCTCTGAGGGGGAGTTTCGGGGAAGGGAAGGTCATGATACTGGTGAGTATTTTCAGGTATTTCCAAGTTGTTATTCCCAATAAAAATGCTTAAAACTATATATTTTTTTTAATATATAAATTATTTATACAGGCAGGGGGTTCTATCTTCACTCCCCAGGGCGCGGCACTGTGGTGTCCGTCCCCCTCCCGCCTCTTTCCCCTCAGGGCCCCGGCCGCGCCGCGCCCCGCGGAGGCGCGCGCTGGCGGCAGGAGGGCCGTCCCCGCCTCAGGCGCCCGGCCAATGGCGGGGGCCGCCCTCGCGCCGAGCCCCGCCCCCGGGCGCGGCGGATTGGCCATGCTCCGCCCCCCCTGCGCGGGCCGGCCCCGCCCCTCCGCGCTGCGCTTTAGCTGGGCGCGGACTCTTCAACAGCGGCAGAGGGAGCCGCGCCGGGCGCCGCGCCGCGCGGGCTGGAGGCGGCAGAGCCGCTGTGGAGAAGCCGGCGGGCGGAGGCAAGCGCGGGGCTTCGCGGGGTCACCGGAGGCGGGCGGCGGGGCCGGTTCCGGCTCCGCGGTGAGGCGGAGGCGGCGGCGAGGGGGGGGAACCGGGGCCGGGCGGCAGTTGGTTCCCGCGGCGGGAGCGGCTGTGGCGCCGCCGAGCGCTGGTTCGCATGCGCGAGGAGGAGACGCGGGTGGGGGCGGGGCAGGGCGGGGGGGGCCTAACGGTCCGGGCGCGGGGCGGGGCCCGCGGGGCTGAGGCGGGGGTGGCCCGGGCGCGCGGGGCGGGGGGAGTCGCCGGGCCGCGCCCCGCCCCGTGTCCCTCCCCTGCGGGTTCTCCCGTCCTTCCCCGCCGCTTTCCGCCGGCCCGGGCGTGGCTTCTGGCCGCGGTGCTGCCAGGCTGGCCGGGCCCCGCCTTGCCCGGGGGGTCTGCGGGCGCGGGGGGCTCACTCAGCCCTGCCGGAGCGGGCGGGAGGTATTTGTGCTGCCCCGTTCTTTTTACTTTGTTTTCAATATTTAGGTCAGTAGCTGAGTGGAAAAACTTCAGCCTGCGTTTTCATGTGTGATTTTTTTATATTTTTTTTTTTTTTTTTAATTCCCGGCTTAAACCTTCCCTCTGATAATCAAGCTGAACAGATTGCCACAGATTCCTTTGCCTTTGAGTGACCCAGACCAAGTTGGCTTCCCAGACCACTTACTCGTAAAATTGAATGCTTTAGATAAAGTAGATAGTAAAGCTCTGGAGAGCAGCTTGCATCCAGGTGCGTCCCTCAGCCTTCCTTGATATTTCCTGTGTGGGCTTGAGCAAGTCCTTTAATCCACTCTGTGCATCAGTTCCCTGGTTGCAAAATGCTGATGCACTTCCCAAAATAAAATGTAGCAGTGACAGAGGTACTTGATACTCCTCAGCAATGGGAAGCAAAGTAACCTATTTAAAAAAAAATAAATCCAAAGTCTGCTTTTTGTCAAAGCATAGGTGTTTCCTTTTTGTGCTTAATTTAATAAAAAGGAAATATTAAACTGCATAAAGCATGGTTATAACACTAGTAGGTGTACCAACTGAGAAAGCTAGTCTGTGTGCCTTAGGACTCTCCTTCCTTATTGGTCCGCATTGTGAAATCCTGCAAATGTTTTGGGGCGTTTAAATTCCAGTCATCTTACTTAATGTCAAAGAGCTGAATGGTTCTTGTTTAAGACCAGGTTTTATGGCCCTCTCTTCAAAGAGTGAAATTCAAAAAGATAACTGAAATGTTGATATGGACCTTAAAATGGATCTAAAAGTATTACAGATATCGATATTAGAGACATATGTACAACCAACTTATAGAGGCACCTGTACTACAAAAAGTGTTTAAGTTTAGCATATGCTAAAAATGACTTCAGGTGGTGCATTACAAATATATGACATTGTAGACTGAACAGGAGTTAGTCGATGGTAGTAAACTTGGAAATAATATATAGTTCTCTGTTCAGAAGCAGTTAGGAACAAGGAGAAAAACAACCCTGTTCAGAGATTTTAATGAGTCATGGGTTTTATCGTAAATGAATACCAATGAGTTCCACTTGAAGTATGTCCTTTTTGATGTTTTTCATGATTAAAACTGTTTGGGTGGTCTGTCTTAAATTCAGTTCTCTTACTGTTCAAAGAGAGATCCTTTTTAGGTGTATGTGTGTTTTGTTGTTTTGGTTTTTTTTTCAAAGAGGAGGAATTTGTGCTTATATCTTCTGGGGAATGCAAAACACCAGCATTCACAGTTTTATCTACGTAGTACTGCCTGCGCAGTGAGTGCTGCTGAAAGCTGAGACTCCCCACATAATCCTGTTTGGGTTTTTTTTTTCCCAGTCTATTAATAGAATAAAACACTAAAATGCTTAAATACTCTTCATGAGTAAGTGGGCTGCTTTCAAACTGAAAAGCTGCCCAGTGAGATATTTTTTTTCCCTTAAGGCTAGTCCCAGGTGCATTAAATATGGACTTCATTCCTTTTTCTTTCATACTCCTAACCAGAACATACCCAGTGGGATCAATATCTCTTTTGCGGTCATTGCTGCAAACTATTCTGTGAGAAAATGCAGATTATGCTATTGAGCTGTTCTTTCTGTTCTTAGGAATTACTATGATCCTGTAAGTTTTGTGAAAGTTGGGAGAGGTGGGTAAGGTATACCCAGGTGGGTGCCTCTCGCCAGGCGAGGCTCGGAGAAGGTGGCCAAAGTCAGCTCCTGCGCGCTCAGCTCGGCGGCAGCTCTCGCTCCTGGCAGCACAGCTCAGTGCCGCAGCAGCGCCTGTCTGCCAGAGCACCGCTTTATTTTTGTCCAGCAATTATTAAGAAGGCTTGTCCGAGAGGAGCTAGGGATTACAGGGCAAACAGCACAAAGCTGTAGGAAACCAGGTTTTGTCAGTTGTGTTGTAGGCAGATCAAGCTTGCTCGTGTAGCTGCTATCTCTTCTGCAGGTTTTTTCTAAGAGGCCTTAAAGCAGCTCTTTTCAATTTTAAATACAGTATTTTTGAACGTTCTTGCTGAGCTGAATTTTGGGTGTTTCACCATATGCTGCCTGCTGCCAGTGACTTTGCTTTGCTTTTGAAATGCCTTCTAGACAAGGAATAAACATTGGAAGTTTGCTTATCTGTAACACTGTTGATCTATGAATATACTGTAAACAGCTGTATTCATTTGAAATGTTATTTGTAGGCCTCTGAATTTGAAAGCAAAAAAAAAGGAAATGTGAAAATCTTCTTAACAAGAAAGTTTCGTGTGTTTGGGATGAGGAAAGAGGACTCATTTTACAAGAAGAGAAGGCTGGTACAGAGGAGCCTTGCAAACCCTCACGCAAATTGAGTTCTGTTGTCATCGAAAATGAAAAGATCACAAACAAAAAAGCCACTAAAAGACAAAGCAATCCTTCCCCCCAAGCAAAAATCCCCCCAAACATTGTCTGCAGTGTTGTGTAACAAAAGTGATAGTGTTATGCAAGGGGGGGAAGAGTCAGAAAGTGAAAGGACTATAAACAAAAGCCGGGAAAGGAATGCCACCCTGTGAGCAGGCAGGTTTGTGGTTGGGTTTTGTTGTGTTTATTTTATTGGTGCTGCTAATTACCAACACGAAGACGCTAGTTCCAGGATTCAGACAAATTCCGCTTAGGTACGTCTGGTAGAGAAGGGTATAACGCAGAAATGTCGAGTAAGGACTAAGAAATAGGTAGGGGGAGAGGAGCTGGGGTCATGGGGGGATTAGGCACCCATAGCTTTGGAGAGAGAAGGGAGCAGGGTGCGGGTGGGTGGGCACTGGGGCTTCGGTAAACTGCAATCCCGGGCTATATCCTGCTGGGTAATTAAGGCATTAGGGGAGGATAAGCATAACTTTAAACATCAGTTGCTGTACTGTGTATGTCTGGTACTTGTTTCTTCCATTCTCCGGTACTTATTTTACGTCACCTTTTCTTTTTACAATACTTTTTAGTCTTTCAAGTGTAGTGCGTATTCAGCTGATGAAAAGCAAACTGTTTGCCAGTGTAGTAGCATTTCAGCTGTTCTGGTTTTGAAACTTCAAGTAGTACACAACGGAAAAAAATCCTTGAAATAGTTTACCTATGACAAAAAAGCTTTTCCCAGAATGAAAATACAGGGCCTTCCTGAATACCATGTTGCAGTACTTGTCTCCCCTCCCTCTGCACACTTCCCCCCCAGAAGATAATAGGTTTTACTCTGGAAACTCACTTCCAATAAGGGAAGAGTGAAATTAATTTACTGCTTTCTGCCAAAATAAAATGAAATGCGTCAAAATGAAAATTGTACAATTCTTGTGGAACTGAGTACTTATACTAAAATTTGTTTTTAATTTTTTTGCAGCTGATGCTTTGTTTTGCTCATATACCAGTGACTTTTTGTGTGTGCGTGTGAACTTCTTGGAGAAATGCCAAGGACAGGAGACTGGGACAGTGCCAGCTTCTGTAAAGTCTTCTTGATGTCACTGAAATGAGAGGAACACACCTGAAGTGTCTCACACGACTGTCTTCAGGGCAGAAACATCGTGTGAAGTTTGCAAGTTGCCTGGGTAAGGGATAATTGAGCGATTTCTCTCTTCAAAAGCATTTTATTTCTTTTTTTAGCTATATTGTAATTTAAGTGTCTACTGTCAGGAACTCCTGATTAGTTAGTGGCTTCTTGGTGCTCTTTAGTTTAATGTTTGTGGTTCAATTTGGGGATACTTTGATTTCTTCCCCTCTTTCCCCTAAAAGTGGGGGGAAGAAGCCCCTGAAAGTCAAAAAAACCCTTAAAATAATTTACTAATGATATTCATTGCAATTTAGAGAATTTGAAACTGTACCAGAAGGCTATATAGTATTGGAGGGAATATGATCACGTTAAAACACAGTACTCTGAAAATTTTGTGCTGCTATTTTTTTGAATAGCCTCCCTCTTCATATAGGTATGAGGTATACTTCTCCAAAACTCTAGTTTGCTTGAGGAGCACCTCTGCTGTGTGTGGATATTTCCTGGCTTTCAGGAATGGCAATCTGTGACTGTTAAACCACTCAGGCTAAGGAAGGTATATAGTAAAGTTGGAGCAGTTACAGACTCCTTGCTCAGTGTATGTAGGTACCAGGCTGTCAGCGTTCTTCTGAAAGAGCTTCTTGGGGTTCCCAGGGACAGTTCTGTTGTGGGGACTCCCTTCAGTTCATAGTAATGCCACAGAGAAAGTGTGGGCTTCGGTTCTCTCCCCCTTATGTTGTAACCATGCTAAGTCACTTTGACTTCCTATAGTTATTTGCCATATGCTGAGAGAGGAGGAGGCATAGGTGTCTGAATCCATGGTCCTTTGGATTTAAAAATTCTTGTGCCTGCTAGCTCTTAAAAGAGTGGAAGGACACAAAGCCACAAGTCAGACAGATGCTGAGAGCATTGCCGAGTCACCTGAGCCTTTGCGATTTAGGGCTCCAGCTCTCATCAGTGCATTTCCCTGCCCTTACTGAACTGCTGTCCACTGGGGAGGACTTTGTGATGAATTCCTCTATAGCCTGAAGTTACTGGGTCGTTGATAAAGGTTAAAATTCTGGGGATTTTAATAGCGTCATTTAGGATTAGCGCTAGGACTACCAGACGTGGTCCCTGTGATGCTGGGTAGGTGATGCAGAGAGATGAAAACCTCACGGCTGAAGTATATGTGGAGCAATGAAAGGTGAATCAAGCATACAGAGAGTGTTAAGGCAGTACTGGAGCATGTGGCTCTTCGTGGTTTTTCTGTGTTTTGAGGGTTAAGGAGAAGGTATCCAGACTGGTACTTCTCAGCTCCTTAGGTTTCCACATCTCCCTTTAATGATTGCACCTTCAGCATAAAACCTGTAGTTATAAATAAGCTAAGGCTTCAGACAGGGAGTTTGCTTTTCTTAAGATCCATACATGGCAGACTCAGAATCATTTGACCCCTTATGGGATCTGTGCATTGAAAGTTGCTGAGCTAGGCAATTGCTGCGGAGATCAAAGAAGCTGGAGACATTAAAAGGAGGGCAATGGAAATGCTGCTCAACTAGTACACTGGTTAGAGAATTTACTGTGGAATTACTGTGCTATGCTCACTTCTGTTACTACTCTCTTACTCTTTCTGGTTTTGTCTCTAGCTTCTTAACCAAGAACTGACAGTAGCTTATCTTTCAGGCTTCTGCAGGCCACGTTCAGTTAAGTCCTTCATTGGGTTTATTTAAACATCTCCTAAACCAAGCTGAAAGCACAGTGTAAGGCAGTGATTCCTGCTCTGTAGGCTGTGTTGTAGATACAGTACGACATGGCAGCATAGCTGCTGACAGGAAGTGGTAAAGGTCGACACTGGTCTTTTGATCCCAAAGTTTGGGAACCCTTCATTTAAGATACAGCGCGCCACAGGCAAAGTAAAGGAAAACTGTTTGTCTTTATGCAAATTGTTATCAAAGAATATTGTGTTTGTATCGTGCAGACAGTGCCTGATGAATAAAGAAGAACTGTATACAAAAAACACAGGAAAGATTTTTTTTTTCAGGAAACATTTAGAACTTACAGTTCTCTGTTTTTAAAGCATTAGCCTTGATGGTTGGTTTCTAAAGTGTATTTGTGAGAATATATAATAAATTAATTAATCCAATGCTTGCTTTATATAGATTTACATTAAAAATATTTATACCAATAGTGCCTCTGAGTTTATTTCAGAGTGTTTCATCATGTGGTAGATGTTCTGCTTTGGTGAACTTCTAATAGGTAGCTGCATAGCTCCCATTTCTGTGGTACTGTTGATCTTGACTCTTTTAAGTATAAAAGAAATACTTGAACAAAAACTAAATGCAACTCCAGAAGAAATGTATCTCCGGAACAGATTAAAATAAAGTCCAGCTGGAGTTCTGGGGTGGGAGTGTGTAGTTGTGCGTTTCTGTGCGTGTGCATATACGTACACTCGTACACATATTTTAAAATGCATCCTTCCAGTCACAGGCTTATGGTCATGTTTTTCAGTTTGGGCAAGGTTAGATGACATTCTGGAACTTTGTGAGTCTTATTTCTCAGACTGATAGCATCAGAAATGCAATGAGGTATGAACACTTACTCCCCTGAGAGGTAAAGGCTTTCATTGCACATAGAACAACCTCTGAATGAAATAAAGAAAAAACAGAAAGAGTGTTCTTGTTTGACTTGGGAGGGAGTGTAGTCTATTTGTGTTCTTTAGATAATGTCCTTTTTTATAGAATCTTTGAATAATGTTGAAAAAACGAAATATTTGACAGAGTTGTTGTATTGTACCATGTCATGAAAATGAGAAAATTTACATGGCCCGTGTTATTTTCAGGTTTGCTGTAAACTACCTACCGTAGCTATAATGACACCAGCCCTCAGAGAGGCAGCAACAAAAGGTCATGGTATCCACTTGTCACCTTCTTTGTCCTCTAGAGCTATGGAGTCTGATACAGCTTTGTGCATGGAAAATTCCAGAGCAGTGGAAGAGAAGATAAAAGAGGACTCCATCGCACAGATTACTTGCTCAGTCCTGGGGTTCCCCACTGCTGACCCCAACCTCAGGAATGATATCTTCAGTGTGCAGCGTTTTGGTTCTCCACCATCCTCCAAGCGCTATCAGTCTGTCTTGTTAATGAGTACAAATTCTGCATTTAGCAACAAAACTGGTAAGCAAACGAAAGCGGGAGAGCCTGACTGCTCCAAGATGAGAAATTCATTACATAATGGTGCTGACACATCATTTGGTCAGATTAGTCATTCAGAACCTGAGGAACAGGTCAAAGGGGAAACATTTTCAGAGACCACATCTCCGAATTTGGCAGAAATGCAGAGACTTTGGGATTCAAATGTAACTGAATCCAGTAATGCAGAAGAAATGCAGCTTTTAAATGGTAAATGGTACAAGAAGAATGGTTTTTTGGGTAGGGCTTTGGAAGTCTGCGCTGAAACAATAAAAGGGGATTTATTACACCAGATTCTTCACAGGCCTTCAGAAGGGATTTTGAGCTGCACCCCGGAGGAGGTGTATGCTCGCTTACTCCAGTGTGTCACTAAGCAACAAATGGAAATCAGTCGCGCCAAAAGAACTCAGAAACGTTTACAAATGCTCCTGGCAAAGCATGTTATCAAACACTGTGATCAGCAGCTGAAATGCTTCGTGAAACATCAGCTACAAAGAATGAAGGTTTTCCATGAGCCAACCAGATTTTTGAGCGGTAGCTCCCTCAGGTGCACTGAAGGTTGGCCAGAAAACAACGCAACTACTTTGGAGAGTAGTGTGAGTACAGATGTACAGAACGGAGTTAGCATTGCACCAGGTGAAATCCGGGGGTTTGCACTTTCCACTGGAGGGCTGCTGTCTCGCGTGGAGAAGGATCTGGACTCTGATGCAACATGTAGCAGCTCAGATGAAGATGGTGAGGAACAGACTGTAAGAACAACTGTGGAAGCGTAAGTGTTAAATTCCTCATGTGCTTCATGCTTATAAATCGAGATGGAAGGGTCTAGACCTGCAGATTCCTTCTTGTGTGAGTAACCTCACTCAATAGATAGTCCTACTGAAATCAGCAGGACTGCCTGTGTGAGCAAGGCTCGGCATGGGCCAGGCAGAAAGTAAGAACTCCTAATTACAGCATTTAAGGAACAATTACTTTACTAGACTGTAGAGAGCTAGATTTTGTACTGCACTCGTATCAGTTTGCATTACATTAGTACCGTTAGTTATTCAATACTCAGATGGTGCTGTAAATCAAATAGCGATAGCAGTGCTGTAAATTACAGTTTTAGCTGGTATGAAAATAGTTTTAATTTTATTCTGGAGTTATTGAGAATTAGTCAATATTAGGATCTTGAAATCCTCTACAATGTGATAAAGAGTAAAAATGATCGTCTGATGCAGGTGTCATGCCATCCAGTATTTGGGGGGTTATATATTGAAAAAGTTTTGTACTTTGGATTATGATTTAGAAAATGTTTATTTACTTATTGAAGTTGTTCTGCTGCTGTGAATGAAGCTATCAGTGGTGGTTTTGTTGTTGCTGGTATCTTTTTCAAGAAGAACCAGAGGGAAATTAATATCATTAACTAACACTGTCTTGACTTGTCAGGGATCCTGTCAGTAGACATTATTGTAGCTTTGGAAATCAGTGGAGGATAAGAGAAGAAAGACAGTAAAATTGTTCCCTGATGGTAGTACAGCATCCTCTTTTTGTTCTTGTTTTTTTTTGAGTTTTTTTTTTTTTTTTAACCCTGCCTTGCTACAGTATTGACACAATCTCTTTGGTCAAGAAATTTTAGAAAGCATTGAAGACTGCTGCTTTCTCCTTCCTACAGCTGGAGAGGGCAGAGTATGTCTTAAGGTATGTTAGGATGTGATAGTCAGGACAGGGGCACATGGAATAGAGCTTCACACAAACACAACAGCTTGGTAGGTGCTTCATGGCACCTATGTTTCTAGTACTTGAAGTCAGAACTGGTTTTGTGTTTCCTGATCTGTTCTTATACTCCCTGCTGTCAGGGAGCATCTAGAAAGCATTAAGAGTGACATGGGTGTTTGAGGAAAAATATATATTTAAAAACATATATTTCTTGGTCTGTTTCTTGAAAAGCATAATGTTCAGAAGAAGTCAAGGAAGGTTCATCTTAAATTGGAAAAGAGCTATGCCCTGTAATGTGTTTATAGCTTCAGTTAGGGAAGCTTCAGTATAGCATGGTTGTATCAAATTGCTGCTGTGTTTCGTTAAACTCTGTAGGCTTGTAAAACAGAACGGAGAAAAAGTGCAAAGTAAAAAATAGTTTTCATTTTCTTTTATATATTGTCAAAATGGTAAATACTGTACTAAAGTCCAACCAAAGCATAATGACTTGCCAGCTAAGTTAGGATCGCTTTAAGTATTTGAGTTTGCAAAAGAATTATTCTCCTTTTGAAATATTTTAATGAAAAAACAGCATTTTTGGCTCTTCCCAGTGTAGCAGAATCCACATTCTTCTCCTAGCTGATATGTTTGAACTTCTGAGTAATAGCTCTGCCTCTAGGATTCTTATCTTGTGATTACATGAGCTGAAAAACTGATGAGAAACTCTTGATTCTCAAAGGGTAGTGGGTAATGCAAAACTTGGACCGAAGTTCTGTACGAGGGTTTTCTTTTGTCTTTGTTCCAGGGACAGTCAAGTTTCTAACTGCCTGCCAGTGCTTTACCTTTATTTCTTCTTGTGGCTTTTGAATTCCTTAAGTTATCTTTCCACTTAAGGCTTACTCAGTTTGTTTTGCTGCACTGACGAAAAAATCCACAGAGGATTATTAAATACAAAGACACCCCCTTTGGCTCAGGAAATCCCCAAGCTGCTGTGGCTGGCAGCTGAGGGAGTATTCTGGAGAAACACTGCTCCCTCCATGCCTGCCTGCTTGTAAGACTCTTATCTTGGCCACTGCTGAGAGGCAGGAGACTGGGTAGGTCATCTGTAGTCTGACTCAGTGCAACCCTTTATTTGAGGGTTATTCTTTTTCCTCCCTTTTTTATGTTCTTAGCGCTGAAGAGCAGTGAAGCAGCAGCAGTGACGAGGTTAGCAATGTGCATTAGCCAGGGCCTTGCTGGATTGGCAGTGCAGGAACCCCTGGTGTTTGAACTGCTGCTGGGCCAGCAGGCTCAGAGTTAAAGTACTACCCAATTTAAGCAGAAGACTCTTGTTTGTGTGCATAGGCTAAGGCAATGCTTGAAATAACATTGCAGTGAGGACAGGCTGTCTCTTATTTGAATTTATCATTATCTTCAGCTTGGAATATTTTTTTTCATTTCAACTTTCCTAAGATTTGTCTTTGTGGCTAAAAGGCTGCACTTTTTCTTCTGGGTGACAAAGGTAAATTGATTATTCACCAGTGCCACTGCTGAGATTTGTTGTTGCCTGAGCTTTACCACTTTAAGGCTCTTTAAATTGCCTTTCACCTGGTCAAAAGAAACAAAGTTAACATCCATTTTTATTTCTGCTGAGTGGATTTACATTCTTTGAAATGCCAGGGAATTGACTTGTAGTGTTTTCCAGAAATAATGTGATCGTGTGGGTGAGAGAATACTCGTTTCCTCGCCTGTGACTTATTTTTCATAGTGAAGACTTTTACTGACCTGGAAAGACTCTTCCTGTGTGATATTCTTCATAATACTTAACAGTAGGTGTTATAAGGTTCTATTAATGCAGCGATGAATGGGAAAATGTTTTAGTTTTCCCTATATCACAGCATACTGATCGCATTTAACTTGAGGGTATAATCACGCTGGTGGCTGATGATTGTTACGACTGCAGTGCTTTTTATTCTGTTTGGTGGGGGGAGGAAGTGTCAATCCAATGTGGAAGGGGGGAGAAGCCTGCAGTTACCGTGTTTACCTGAGAACAGTCTGTTTCCCATCAGGAGAGAGAAGTTGATTCTGGCTCCAATTCTTCACGGTAGAAAAAAACCTGGAGCTATTTTTAGCATTTTGAACCTGTTCATTCTCATTATCCTGAAAAGAATTCTACCCAATGAGTGTTGACATAAGCTCTTCTGAGCTGTATCTCAGTGCTTTGTGTCTCAAGTAAGATTGTCTTTATCCATCTATTTCAATACCTTTGTTGTTTGGTAGCAAATAGCTGCTGTAAGATATTTAGACTGTTGTTCATTCCTTGTGCATTACATAGGTGCTGTCCTTAAGACAAGAAAGATCTTTGGTCTGCTGGTGAAGGCATTTCTTCTAGCTAACAATTCACAGTACTTACTGAACTTCCCTAGCTCCTAGAGTAATTGGAAAGCCTCATCCCATTTCAAGAGCTTAATCAAAACACATTTGGTCCTTTGAGTATTTGCTAAAAAGAAGTATGAAAGAATGGTTGGTTCTTTTCAGGAATTTTGTCATTTTGCTGCTAGCGTCAGCTCATGAATATCTTTAACCTGTCAGTTTTCATGGACGTTTTCTTAGGCAAAGCACCAAATTTCCATCAGTAATTTGTAGTGTATTCTAGTACCATTCCAGCCTTTGGGTGTAGGAAGTTCCTGAGGCACTACACAGGGGATGTGGTAGTACTTCTCTCTGGTTTCTCAAAGGCAGATGCTAGTGGCTGTTCGCTATCTCCCTGTTAGCATTAGCAACCAAAGCGGATGGAGGGCCTGAGAGGAGGGCATCACAAAGCTGGCCGTGAGTAATTCCTTCAGGAATTCACAACTAACATCAACCACTTGAAATGCAACATAGACAACATTTGACCAGCTGAATTTGCTTGGATCTTGTTGATCTTCTTTGTGGTTCATGAAGGTGGTAGAGTATCTGTAGAAATGGTCACAGTTTTCAAAAAATTAATTGGGGGGAGGATGTGAGCTCACAGCTTTTTCAACAACACAGCTCTGGTCTGGAAGCTGTGTATTGTATCCTTCCAGGCCAGCTCCACATCCTTATTCATGTATTTTTTGTGTTCCTGATGTGGTTAGAAGTTCTGGTTGTTTACGATGTACTACAGAGAAGTCTGATTCTGAGGTGGTTATTTGGGGAACCTTTAAAGTTGCAGGGCACAGAGTTTTTCTTCTACATGTGCTACTTGTATGATCTTCCAGAATCAAAAGATACTGGGTTATCAAAAGAACTGGGGTTCTTCGAAGGCACAGCTGCTCACTCCATCAAATAGTAATACACGTACCTAATTGATTAGAGAGAAAAGCTGCTTACAATAGATTTTTCTGCAAAATAAGTAGCTCTGTCTACTCATGAAAAGTCCTGTGCGCTGTTTCCCTAGTTCTCGTTCCCCCATTTGAATACAGTCCTTTTGCATCATTGGTGGGATTTTTTCCTTCAGAAATATTTTCATGCTTTTCCTCTGATTTTTGAAATACATGTTTTACTGATTATCCTCCAGCAACCTCAAGCCTGACGAAGAAGCACTGTTATTATTTTTCCATGCCCACAGGGTTTATTGTGCCTGGAAACTTTTATAATGAATGTGCAGAGATAGTAAATATTTTTTCCCTCCTTCGCCCCCCCCCCCCCCCCCCCGAGCTTGCTAGCTGGAAAAAGAGAAGAGGGGAAATCTGCTTTCAGTACAAATACTTGGTGGGGAGGGGAGCAGTAAGGCGGAGAGAATACAGGAAGGAAGAAAATATTATGACTAGTATCTCCAGATCTAATCTGTTTGTTCTAAATTATTTTCCATTTTTCCTAGCATTTTTTCTCATGGGTAATTGAGCAACATCAATGTAGTTCTGCAGGCCTCGCTATGGAAGGGCACTGCTTAAGTGCTGAGGTTTATTGCATGTCTTTGAGCCACATTATAAGGGGAAGCTGTTTGTTTTCGCAAGGTCAGGTCCTAATTTTCCACTCTGAACTGTAATTTTACTTCATACCTGATATGAGAACTGAATTCTGGTTTTGGGATGGGGAGGAAGAGAGTCTGCCAGGACCAAATACTGCTCTCCATTTTTCTTAAGCACAAAACCCCAGTTGTTCCCAGTTTTTTAAGACCTTTTTAGTTTACAAGTCTGGGAAATGTCTTATTTGCATAGAAGATTAACGTGAGAGCTTTTGAATAAGTGTAAATTCATAGGTGCTAGTAATATGCTGATTTCAAAATGTTTTATACGTTGCTTTTTCATGAATTCCATTCTCTCAATTCTTGGCTACCGTCACTAGGATGTGGGAGGAGAATTGTTACCAGGGAATGAAAGAAAAGATAGCTTTATATTACCTTGTGTTTTCACTCTAGGGATACATGTATTATTTCAGAATATATTCAGCCTCACTAGGTTAGGTTTCAGTAAGATGGATTTACAACTTCTTTAGGGTCCCACATGCATTTACTGTTTTTCTTTAGAGATTTCATGTACAGCAATAATAACTTGCTTTTGAGCAAGACTTCCTTCTCACGATACCAGAGTAATGTTCTTGTTAGTGAGGATCCTGATTTCTAACCTGTAATTACATTAATATTTTTGCAGCTGCTGAAAGTAGACTGAAAGGTTTTAGTGAAAGGCAGAAGGTTTGACAAGTTGCAACCTGCAAGGGAATCTCAGAGCCGGGAATGCCAAAGCTTTTGAGTTAGATAGCTGTTGAACGCATGTTAAAGAAAAACTTGGCATTACTCTTCTGAATGATGATTTAATACACGGTCAACATAGTATAGCAGAATAGCAAAGCTAATAATCAGACACGTGTGTACATGATAACCTCACATCCTTAATTAAATGGTAGACAAGAAGAGTTTGGTGCTTGATGTGAGCTGCTGATTAGTCAGTGGTTTATGGGTAGCTTTTTTCTTTCACTAAGCTGTGAAAAGTGGGATTTTTTTCATTAAAAGATGTCTTTACAAAAAACGAACTGTTTTTATTAACATCTTGTAAAGTGAGGGCAACATTATTTCATTTTATAGATAAACAGTGGTTTCATGAGAATCTACTTCAAAGGGATACATCCAGTGCCTTTGAAAATTGCCGTACGTGGGCCCCTGATACAGGAAATCATTTAAATGCCTTCCGTTTCATATGAAATAAAAAGTGTGCACAAAGACTTCTCAAAATAGGAATGCTCTCCTGTAACGGGGTTTCATTCATACTGCTAAATATGGGTTAAGAATGTAACTTTAGATGTTGGATTTAAATATATTGACCTGTGCTCTTTTTTTTTTTTTTATTGAAACTGAAATAGCTGTAAATGTTTTTATTTTCATCCAAACATTTTACCTAACTGTCTGTCTCAGAAAAAAATTTCTGTTGGGGAATTTAAATCAATTTAATCTCAGTTAGGAAACTTTTGATTACTTTTCCTGCTATTGAAAAAAACCAAACCTGAACATCCGCGCTTGAATATATATGCATTATGAACTCCCCTTCCTCCCAGCCCATGGCAGTAGACTGGACAGCAATAAAACTCTGTGAAACTCCACACCAAGCTCCTACAAAACACCCAAAGCAAGAAGGCTGCAGCTATTCAAACCGACATTCATTACACTCTCCCCCATGTCCCTGCAGACCTGACTGCAGGATTCAACCTGGTAACAAACTCTGTCCCTGCCCTGCAAAGCAGCCAGCCAAGTACTGTTTGGTTATTCCTCTGCTACTTAATCACAGCCTGCTTACAGCAATGGCGGGGGCCCAAAGGGCTGAGTTTCTGACCTACCAGGGTGTCCTGTGTCCCCAGGGCAGGTCCTGGGGTCCTGCTGGGGCAGCGCTGACGGGGGCTCACCCCGACCGGGCGTTTCATACTCAGCACAGCCCCTCTGCAGCTCCCTTTGGGTCCCACGGTGGGGGAACGTGTCCAGACCTTGGGACTTAAGGCAGACCCATCCCAGCTCTGCCCAGCTGCCCTCTCCCCCGGAGGAGTGCTCTGGGGTTCTTGCAGCTCTTTTGTGAGCCCCTTCCCTGCAGTACCCCTCCATGCCTGGTGGGCGCACATTCCCTTTGGTGGGGTGGGGGTACCTTTGCTGCAGCTCCTCATTTAGCTGATTGCTCTGCTGTGGGCTTCCCTGCCAGCTACAGCCCCTTCTGAGTCTCCTCTCAGCCCCTGTTCTGCAGGGCTGCAGCCCCTCTGCTACCCGGAAGCTGCTGATGGTTTCCAGTGCATCAGGCATGCGAGTTCTGGATCAACTGTTACGTGTCTGTCCAGAAAGTCTCCAAAAAGATTATGCTTCATATCCATTTTCACATTGAAATCTAATACTATATACAGCTGGAATGAAATTAGTTACAAGCTGGAGTTAGATGTTACACTAATACCATCCCCACCTATTCCTTGTAAGAATATATATATACAAATTTTGGGACCAACTTCAGTGGCTGGACAGCATTCTCTGCTTTTATGCTGTAATAATGTTCCATTTGCACATATCTTTAAAGTGATATTGTAAGCTCTGTCTTGATTTATGCTTAGTGTGGGATCCAGGCATAGCACTACTTTCTTGATTTCTTTTTCAAGGGCAGTTGTGTAATACTTCCAGAGAATTTCTAGTCCTGTGTTCCTGGTGTTTTGTTGTTGGTCTTTGTTGATGTTGTGCCATTTCAAAGGCAGGAAAAGAAGCTTGTTTCCAGGCAGCCCTGGCGCTCCTGAAGTTTCTTTCTTTGCATGTTAGCATTACCTGCTTCTCGGTTCCGTGTTGGTCTGACCTACAGCATCCTGAGGCTTAGTGGAAGAAGCTGGGGTGCTGGGGGGGCCAATGGAATCTGAAAAATTAATTTCAAAATATTTTTAACAAAAGACATTAGCAGATACGCATTTTGCAGTGTATTTTTTAAATTTATTTTACTAAAAGAGGAAATAGTGCTGGTGGTTTACCTTTCACAGGTTTTCACTTCTTGGGCAGTTAATATTCTAACTGACCCCACCTGCACCGACCGATTTGGCCTTTTATCATTAACAGCTCTAAAGAATTACGTAAACGGAATTGAAGATGAAAAGCACCTACCATGTTGTGAAGCCAGCTGTTGGAGAAGTTCAGTACTGTAACAGTTAACGCTGCTTTAAGAAGCTGAATTTTTAATTTCTTTTGTTGAGACCATAATTGAGTTAACAGTTCAGTGCTAGTATAACAATTTAGTTTCTAATATAAAACCTGATAGTAGTAGTGTGATTCTTTGCAGGAACCCTGTAGCAGGCAAGTACTGGCTGCGGCATCTCATCGGTTTGGAAGATGTGATTTCTCAGATGAGGGAGCATATAGAGCTCCAATATGAAAGTCTGACAAAATTTCTCCTTTGCTAGGGTATCCAAGCACAAAGCCTTTCCCTTTTTATATTTTTGGTTTTCTTCTCCAGCATTTTTATTCCTGAATATTGATTTTCCTTTTCTCCCCTTCCCACTGTCCCTTCTAAACTTACTTGTGGAAGATGTAAAAATCTTACTCTGTTGCTACTTATTTTTTTCCCTCAGTCTAGTTCTGTACCATGAATTTTGTCTTCAAGGGAAAATCACAGTTATGATTGGTAATTTCAGGTGCTACTGCATAAATTCCTCAGGCCTGATGGCTTAGCAGAAATGTTCAGCTGGATAAAGTTTTTTGGGTTGGGAAGATAAGATATGTATTATGTGTTAGTATCAACATATGTTATTGGATGCAATTCTGAAAGTATTAAATGGCAACAGTATGTCAGAGATGGTGGGACCAGGCGTGGGTGCCAGAAGTTGTGATAAGCAGTTGCCAATGTCTGTAGGTGATAGGGAGAACTGTAACCCATCTGTTCTGAAGCCGTGTAGTGTTGCAGAGGAAAATCTCTGCCAGGTAAGAATTTCTGCTAAACACCAAAGATAGCAACCCCACAGACTCCAGAAGAATGACCTGATTGCAGCTCTTCGCAGAGACTGCAGTATAATTTTGAGTACCAGAGAACTTCCCGTAATTGATTGGTTTGCGGTTTTTTGGGGGCACAGCTTGGTTTAGTGCTAGTTGTCACAAAACAAGCAGCATATTGCTCTCTGCAGCCAGTCTGCGGCAAGCGCTCCTGGGTGATCTGCGGAAAGGCTGATAGTTAACTGTCAGAGTAAATAGTGTTTTGTTGTGTAGTGTTGATCGGATGTGATACCAGAGGATGATATTTGTTGCAGTTTGTTTTCATCTTGTTTGCACTCTGGAATGCATAGAAAAGATTGAGTTCGTAAAACAGTGTTCTCTATTTTTTTAATTATGTGGTTGTTATGGCTTTAACTGTTAACTGGTCCAGGGGAATTAATACTTCAACAGTAGCTGAAGTTAGTTCATTCTGAAAGCAAACATTAAGTAGGTGTGCTGGAAGAATTAGTCCTTGAGAAAGCATTTACGGGTCATTTCATAGTTGGACTTGTTTGTTCAGCCATTACAAGTGTTGGAAGTTTTTGTTGGGAGTGGGCATTTTTATCTCATGAGTAAAATCTAGATAAGATGATGTAAAATATGTGCACTACATATCTGAATTCACCTAATTTCAATGTTTTATATGATGCGATCTAGTTTTCATAGCTGATCTCTTATTTACCGTCAGTGTCTGCAGAGAGAAGAAAAACGGACATGTTGAATTTCACCAGCGTGTTGACAGAAGGTGTCAGAAGCCTTGCGCTCACCTTAATGGCTTGCAAGAAAAGGCTTGTGTTCAGGCCAGCTGCGTTTTAAGCATTACCATGTGCAGTCACAAGAAAAATGACTGTAGTGCTGGTGTAAAATTAGGGGCAGCTCAGGAAGTTCGCAGGCTTGCAGCTCTGGTCCTGTGGGATCCCCACCATACTAGTGCCTGTTGAGTATTTGTGATGGAGTGGTGAATATGTGGTGAATATGAACTCTTTTGTATTTTTGTACAACTGAGGAGTTTCCCAAGAGAATTGGGGGATGTGTGACTTTTTTTCCAGTGTGTTAAGTCTCTTGAATTTCATTGTGAGTCATACAATGTCTGGATGGGATTTAAGGATCTGGAGAACTTTCTGATTTTTTCCTTTTCAGTTTCCGGACTTGAGTCCTTCATCAAAATGATAAACTTTTGCCATTGTTTTCAGTGACTCCCACCAAGGAAGGGGATTAACTCTTTATCCTGAGGGTAATCAGTCTGTAGTTTATGAGCTGCTGCTTGCTTATGCTGTCGCATGACTGGCAATAGGTTTCTGGTAGCCCAGGAGTTCCCGGGGAGAGGAGGACATGAACGAGCAGGGATGGTAGATGTCAGGATCACAGGGTCACTTCAGGACTAAATTATCTGAAAACTGGATGCCAGAACAATGTGGATTAAACTGAAGGGGACCTGGCCTGGCAGAAAGAGCAAAATACACTGTGTTAGGAAACTGAGTGGAAATGTAAGTGTGAGGGGATGTCAGGAACAACTGCCGTTTTTAGGTTTAATGCAGAATTTTGGAATTGGAGTTTTTCCCACCTACACTATGTGGGTGCCTTGCTCTCTGGCTTGTTTGTGTTTAAGGGTGTTGTAACTTGAAAACGTTGGTGTTCTTTGAAACAAACCTTTGGAAAGAGGCTGTTTTGGGTTGGCAAACCTGCCTTTTGGAGTTTTAACGTGGGTCTGTTGCAAGCATCCTCCTTTCCTGTTCAGTAGGAAGCATCCTGTTATTGTCTCTGCAGATGTGTCATAGTAGGGGCATGTTACTTGTTCTCACTGGGAGTTAAAAAGGCCTCAGTTTCCTTTTAGTTTTCAGAATTTAAGGTACTTGTGGAGAATCTTGCCTTGGGCACAGGGCTGCATGCTCTAAAACAGTCTTTCCTGTGATCACCATGCCCATTTGAATCAACCTTCCTGGAGACTTGCTATCAATCCCACATTCTGTATTTTTTGTGCACTTTTAAAACCACTGTGTTTCTCCGTCATTATTTATGAATTGTTTTTCAGGCTTCTTGTTTTGTTTGCTTATAAAAAGAAAATATGCCTAAAAGGTTTAAATTCCACCTTTTCTGCTCTCTTGTAAACAAAAAACCCCACCCATGCACAAACCCAAACAACAGTGTGTCTAGCACAGCAATTTTATCTTGGTTAGCAGTTGCCCTTTGCACTCAGTTAGGTTGCCTGGTTTTATTTTTGGGGGTGGACTGATCTTAGCTATTGGGAAAACATAAATCTCACCCGCAACGTAACGGAGGTCCTGGAAATACTTCTTATAGTGTGTAGCATTCTCTGATGTTGGTTTGGTTACATAAAAGCATGGTTTGTTCTCAATTCTTTTTTTACTTTTGGAGAAGGTGAGAGTGCTGAGTGGTTTCTCTGTATATTCTGTCCACAGACCATGACTAAAACCTCTTTCAGTTCAAGCAATGGTACTGACTGTAATAGCAGTATAATATTTAGTTCTCTTCACTTGCCTCTTTGGTATCAGCAAAAAAAAGTAGCTTTGATGAAATGCTTATACTGCCTCTGCTGGTGCTGACGATCCCCAGCTGAATTTTTTCCCATCCTTTGGGGTGACACAGTACAGCCCCAACATCTGCTTCCCAGTTATATTTTTGATCATACTTTGACTGTGCTCCTTGTGCCTTGTTTGTTCTTCAGCATTTCCTTCTTCTCATGCAAGTTGTGCAGGATTGGCCTCCTGCAGTTCAATCAGAACAGAGGAAATGCAAGCCAGTATCTCACAAATTTTGCCTCTGATGCAATTCCAGCATGTTTTTCCAGGGAAATTTAAATGAGATGTTTTATTCATACAAAATCAGTATTGCTCTGTTCTCTTCCAATTCTGATAGTCCTGGATGAGTGCAGGAGATTATCTGCAGATTGAAGAGTCCTCTCAAGAGCAGTAAGTTTATGTGTAAGTTTCGTATTTCACCATACTATGGTACTGAAGATTAGAAACTTTTGCAAATGTGATGTGGTTTATATTGAGTTGCCAGTAGAAGAACGGATTTGAAATTCCTGTGGAGGATGTATGATGTTAGAGTCAAAAGCACAGAAACCAAGTAAAGATGCTTTGCAAAAGGAGCACACAGGAAGCGGGACAGACAGAAACTTTTTTTTTTTTCTACTTTCTTGTCTCGTTCCCAACAGAGAACCAGAGCAGGAGCTTCTACGTTAGCACCTGCTCTGACTTCCTCCTTCAGCAACAGGCCTGGTTATTTTTGTAACCCGTTGTGTTTTTTCGTTTTGTTTTGTTTTGTTTTTTCTTCTCTGAATTTGCAGAATTGATGAACTCCCTGGTGCCTCTTTGAAACAGCTTTCTTTACTGAGTGAATGTTATGCTGTACTCTCTAACATCCCAGGAACAGATTTACAGATTTTTTTAATTTGTTTATTTTTAATGGCAATAGTAGGTTATCATTTGCACTTGAGTGACCATACTACTTGCATGCAGCTCACTTTAGGAGTGTGAGGATAGCTTATAGTGATTTTAATCTTCCTCTGAGGAGTTACGAGGTTTACTAAAGCATTTGTAGCGAAATAGACTTAGAGGCAAAAATGGTAAATAAATAATGCAAGATCAAACAAATACGAGTGACAGAGATGGGAATGGAATTTAGCAGTGCTCTCGCCTCGGATCCTGTAGATGCGAGCTCATGCTCGCCATGAGCTTCCTGCCCTTCCTGTGTGGCTGGCTGCCTGCAAGGCATCAGCCCTGGGGAAGGGAGCTAGCCGTTACCTGGTTTCATTTGCCTGCATCCAAAGTTAAAATGACCATGAGCAGCTCTCAAATCGATGTCGCCGTGCAGCTGCCCCAGTGCTCATGCAGCATTGGGCAGCCTCGGCGGACAGGAGAGAGAAGCTAAAAGTGCTTCCTTTGGCCTGAGCTTAAAATGTTTGTGCTTCGTTCAGTGGAAACTCTTCGTTATAGAGGAGCCTAAGGACATCATTATTACAGTGTCATTAAATCCCGTTAGTTTAATTATGTAGTATGCTTTAAAGCCGTAAGAAATACTTGCATAGTATTTTAAAATGAAGCAAAAGTATACATAATATATTTAACAGTGAATGGAATTAATTCAAGATTTAATATTGTGTTTAAGGAAAAAAAAATGCAGATGTTTTTGAGACAATAACTTGTAACTTTGCAGAGGATTTTTTTTTAATATGTGGCAGTAATATATATAGGACATGATTTGTTTGTCTTAAGGTTACAATATTTAACTGTTCTTCTGTTACCTGCTGTGGTTTGGTATTGATTATGCATTCCCTTACTGCTGTGCTGATTTCATATAGTGTATGTATATTTTTTTTCTCATTTGCTTCCCCCTCCTCCTTGGTCTGTCTGAGGATAGCTCACCTTTCTCCCCAAAGTAGCATCTAGCTTGGCAGGCAATTCTGTCAGTGTGATTTATTTTCTTTCACCTGGGCTTTCTTGTTATAATGTCCTGGTTTGGGGGGTGGGTGGGTTGGTTAGTTGGTTGGCTTTTGAGAAAGCAATAGAAGTAAGCACCTGAACACTGCTGTTGGGTTTTTCTCAGTTATCCTCTTTGTTCTTATTTACCTTTTTTTTGTTAAAATTATTGACTAAGGTTTTTGTTACAGCCTCATTAAGCTTCTCTTGTTTAGGATTAGCTTTTTGCTGTCACAGCGTCCTGAGACAAATTCTAACTATTCCAGCCACCACAAACGTGTGAGCACATTATTTATTGGAACTCTGACTTGGGCCAACTAGGAATTTGGATCCCTCCTTTTTCCCGCAAACTGCATTTTATGACTTCCAGAAGCACAAATGTGCAAAAAGTGCTTCAATCCCACAGAAGTTCTTGGCAGGATGACCTGGTTAAAGCCTAAGTAACCAGGGCTACTTACTATGTGCTGGTGAGAATGGGAAAACAAAGAGAAATAAGAAGGGGTTGTCAGAAAAAAGGATATTCACAAGATTACTTCATATGTCTCTTTTCCTAGCACAAAATCACTAATAGAATATATAAAATGTGAACAATTTATTATGGTACATGTTTGTAGAATTCTTTGAGTTTCGTTTTGATGGTAGTTCACTTTATTTGCTTGCACATAGAATCTGGATTGAAACAGGACATTTCAATCTCATAATTTCTAATGTTCATTTTATCTGTGTAGGAGAGAGTTTAAGCTGGGTGTAAATTAGGTGGGCAGACAATTTATGTTAAAAAGGGGTGAAATTAAGTATTTTAGAGGTAACCTATCGGAGACTGCATCTATTCATACTACTTATGGTAGCTAAAGTAGACTGAAAGTTCTGAGATTTTGAGTTACATTTTATAATTTTTGCCCTGAAAATATTAGGATTCTCAAATTAGGTGATTCTCCGCTCATGCCAGGAAACGTCTAGCATCTTCTGCAGGGTGATGTATTACCTTTCTTTCATTGTTGAGGTAGTTGACACAAAATTCTGCGTGAAAACAGTTGTACTTGTGTGATGTTCCTATGCCGACTCACTGGCATTTGCTTTTTCTTATCTCTTTTGTGATGCTTCAGTACTCTTCACGGACTGGGGAACAGAGGATCACATATTCTGCCTGTGCAGAACCTACATACAGTGTCATCCAGGATTTAGATCCAGTAGTTATCCCAATAACTTAAGTAAAAGCACTTATTTTCCAGACGAATTTTAATTTTTTTACAGTTCTTTTAAGCTACCTGTGGCAAACTCCTGTACAACTTTAGTGGGAAAAAAACACCAGTCCTTTCTCTAAACAAATAAGCTCAGTTAATGGTAGGATACTAGTGGAAGTTGCATAAATACTGCATTGTGTCGTCTCTGTTGCTTAAATTTACTGGATATTATTTGTTGAGTGGTACTGTTATATCATTCATTTATTTAATATATAGATCGAGTAAAGTTTGCTGATAGCAGTGATGAGTTCAGCATTATAAAGTTAAGTTAATCACAATGTCATGTACTGGGAGGCATATCTTTTGTGTTAAAAAATATGCCTATTTGTAAACAGCAGTAAGATACATAGTAACTATACTATACTGACACAACTATATTTATAAAATAGCTTGAGTAAAAGAAATCTAAACTACTTAGTTGTCTTTTTGGGCACTGATTTGTTATCTAGCTGGTCATTGCTGGATGGTGTTTTATTAGATTCCAATTGTTAGCAAACGATATTCATGGAAGCTTGTGGGAGGAAGTGTGGAGTAAGAACTTGGTTTCTTGCTGGTGGAGTTACTGGAATTCTTTACAAATCTGTAATGTGCATTAACTGATAGAGTTTGGTAGTTTCTCCAGCTCTGGGCTTTGTTACACAGAACAGAACGCTAGCTTAGCCTGGGAATAGCCGGTGAACATCGATTGTACTGGTTTGGGCAAGTTCTGTAGTTACAGAAATAAGCTGATGTGAAACTGGATGGGTATAATCAGGTATCTCCTGAAAGCAACTGAGATGCTTGCAACATGAGGCAGAGCAGCTGTCAAAAATGTTCTTGTGCAAATGTGGTTATCTTTATTTTTGGACTAACCAGCATTTTGTCTTCACAGCAGCTATACTTCTGAATGGAAGTGGCTTGCAGACAGAGCTAGAATTGGCAGCCGTTGGACATGGCTTCAGGCCCAGATTTCAGAACTAGAATACAAAATCCAACAACTAACTGACCTTCACAGGCAGATACGTGCCACCAAGGTATTGTCTGTAAGCTCATAAATGGGCTTTTCAAATAATCTTTTGACAGTGTTTCTTGTAATATTTATTTGGTTCCTTGTTGTTGTTGTTGTTGTTGTTGTTTGTTTTGCCCTAGAGTTCTTGCATCTGCACAGGCTATCACATGCAAAGGTAATGAGAAGGACATCAGGAGCTAAAAAGTATTGTACCCTAGAGGCACCAGTACAGGACTGGGAGTCAGGAACTCTTACCTTCCTATCTGTTACAGTTAGTGACTTTGTTAGTGACTTCCAGGGGCCCGGCACAAGGTACTGCATTTATCACACTAGTTTTTTCCCTCATCAGAAGAGGCACGATTTGGTTTTCAGGTGGGGTGGTTGGTTGTTCGCTTTTGTGTTGTGGGGTTTCAGAGTGGGTTTTTTTGTTATTTACAGTGCACGTTTATTCCGAGGATTAGTTAGTTAATGTTTGTACAGCGCTTTGAACAGGTCAAGGATTAATTATTACTAAAATTCCAATGTGTGTAACTCATGTACTAGTTTTTGTAAATCAAACTGGCTAGACAGTGGGAAAGTCACATTCCTAAAACATGAATACTCTATCTGTCAATTTAATGGGTTCCGCAGGTCATTCTCATGTGCAAGAAGCCAAAACCTGTGATAATTCTGGTGGTGTGATAGTGAGGGGTTTTAGAGGAGAGCTCTTTGGCTCTCCATTGATGAGTGTCTTGTAGGCTGTCTGATCTGTGCTGGGGTCAGATAAGCACAGATGGAGAGGAGCCAGAAGATGCTTTAGACTTTGTGTGGCTGAATGTGAGACTTGGAGGGAGTTTAAAAGGAGAGGGAAATCACCCCAGAGAGCATTTCCCTGTGATCATGTAAAGAAAAATTATTCCCTCTTCTCCTTTTACCCTCAAAGCCTTTCTTTTCATATCCAGCTTCGTCTCTCCTGCTCACAACTTTTCCCCAGTAATTGAAGAGCCTTTGTTTGAGGGTCTGCTCTGTCTCTACCCACAGAAATGAAAGGAGATTTTGTATTTTGGTGAAGGGTGAGAATGCTCATATTTTAATGTTGTCCTAAATACCAGGTACATGCACACTGTTACACCCAAAAGCTATCAGTCTTAAAGGTGACATAGGTCTCATGAGCTGCAGAAGATGGAGAAATAAATAAATGAGAGAAAGAACATTCTTTTAGTCATGTATTTTCTTTGCATTAGGTGGTATGTTGGCTTGGAGCCTAGTGGTCGTCCTGGTAGAGATCTTTAGTGACATTCCTTTTTGCAAACTTCATGCCCCTTTTACCAGCTGTGGTATTCAGTATTTGGCATTGTGTCCCATAGTGAAGGTAGACGCATATTTCTTCGTCTGTGATTTTTTTGCCTATGTATTTGTAGTACACCAGCACAGCAGCTACGGAAGGACACGTGGGCTGATAGAAGAGCTCTTTGTTTTCATTTAGTGGCTCCAGAGTAGTTACACAATATCATTAGAATGTGTGTGCTGTGTTTAATGGTTTCAGAGTGATTTTTATGTGTTTTGAGTGGAAAAAAATGTGATTCATAGCCAGTGAACAATGATTTCAAGCAAAATGCCACTCCTTTAGCACCATAACGCAATAGGAAGGGAGATGGTTAATTTGTGGGCAGTTTCCTGGCCTTCTGTAATGTGCATTGTGTCTTCTCTGTCTCTTCCCCGTGCACACAGAAGTAGCAGCTCTGGATCTCTGAGAGTCTTTTCATTTGGAAAAAAGTCTATCTGCAAAACAAAACAATTCCGTTAAGGCGGGGGGAGAGAGTTCATTGCCAAAGCCTACTGGTTGTAACCCATTTAATTTATAATTCCTCATAAGTCATTATTAGTCTTTTAATTCTTTAGTCTTCCTCTTTTCTTCTGTGTGTGTTCCACCTCTCCCTTTTCGTACAGTCTGTCAATGTTCTCCTTCCTTTTCTGCTTCCCTCTTTCCGTGCTTGGTCAACAGGATTCTCAACTTAATAAAATTCCAGTGAAAGTGAGGGTTGCATCCCCCTCTTTTCACTGCTTTTCCTGTGTGCCTTCCTCCAGCTTCAGAATTTGTGGTTTAGACTTTAGCGAGTTATTTTCTTCGCTCGCTCTGTTGTCATGACCTATGATTCATTCACTAAAGAGATCTAAAGATTCTAAATTCTAAAAGAGCCTAAGGCTGTTGAGCTAGCTTTTCCACCTGTTGTGGCACATAAAAATTAGATCTATACTTGAATTTCCTTGAACGTACTGCCTAGTTTTAACTACTGCTGGTCTACGCAGTGTAGTGTGATCCTGTCTGGATTTGTTTCCATCTGCTGTAAATGGAAAAGCACAGATGATGGGCTACTACCTGATAAGGAACGCGGAAAATCTAGGGTTGGCTTGATGGAAATTCAGAATCTCTGTGCCCTTTTTGGGCACTAAAGCAAGTTTTCAAGCACCTACATCTGGTTTTGGAGAATATCTTTGTTCTCAGTTTTGAATTTAAAACTCAAACAGGGAATAAGTTAGAGACACAGTGAGAACAGGACAATGTCATGTTTTCTCCCAGTCCCCCCTTTGGAGTCTCTTTGAGACTTGCTTTCGTGGGTTAGGAGAAGTTGCTGCTGAGGAAGGAGTCAAGGTATGAGTAAAAGAAATAATATAGTAAAAAGAAATAATATAGGTGTTCCTTGTGTTCACATAATGATAATCTTTATTGTTTTTAGTGGAATATTCTTACTACAAAGAGAAATTAGAAGCAGTGTAATTGAATGGTCCCATTTTTCCAGTATCTGCTTGATATTTGAGTAACAGTCAGTACTTAAAAGCAAGTAAGTTCTTTCCCTTTTTCTTTGGAAAAAGCCTGCAGAGGTTTGATAGCCTTTTCTGAGTGTTAAATTTATTCGATCAAGATAATGACAAATTAAGAGACTATTTGAGGAACTGTTTTTAACTGTAACTGAGATGTTACCTAGGATTGTATTTGACACACTTCTATTTTTCTAATCTGTCATGTGCAAAATGCAATGGGGGTATTCTTTTCCTAATTCTGTTTATGAAACTGTTACTTCCCTACCATATAAAGCTATATTTATCTTATTAAGTGGCATTTTCGATGATAGACCACATCTGATACCACATTTGTGCAGATTGTCTTGAAAAGCAGTCAGATTGCTAGAATATTTAGGATAGTTACCTCTGTAATTACAAAACTCTAAAAATGCTCACCTTAAAAAAGTTAATTATTAAATTGTAAAATGCTTTTGTTTTGAATTGTATACATCTCTGCTACATAAAAAATAACAACCTTCATGTTTTGCTTAGAACATGGATAGGAATAAGAAAAATAGAGCACTTTCTAATTCCTCTGCAAAATTTCTTGGCTGCAAAGACTATAACCAACTTCAAATCAAAGGGTGGTTGTTTCTTACAGAAAAATCTCTTCTTAAATCAACACGCAAATGATCGTATAGTTGCTCTAATAAGTATGAATTTCTGATTTGAATTTTGGCACAGATGTTTTAGCAGTGGTATAACACTAGAGTGATTGCAGTTATAAGGAGTAGCATAAATGGTACAGCTTTTCATTAATGAAGATACCTACTATTTCAATATTTTAGCTGTTAAGTGTATTTAAAAATCTAGTTCAGAGGTTCAGAGAGTTACTGGGAGGATTTAAGGGGGATGTGCCAGGTTCTACTGCCCCTTAAAAATGATTTAGGAGGGTAAATCCATTGTCAACCAACTGTGTTCAATTGCTGTTGTCTAGGGGATGGTGATCTTAGAAGAATTCCCATTTCCAAAAGACATTTTGAAGAAGCAAACACAATTGACAGACCAAGAAGCTTTATTAAACGCTACAGGGAATTCGCAAGCTGCCATTGAAAGACAGGATTCTTTGCCGGAGCATGACTTTGAAATGTCACCCAGCAGTCCTACCCTGCTTTTACGAAACATAGAAAAACAGGTAAAGTAAAATGAGAACTGAACGGTCAATGGAGCCAAATGATTTGCTTCAGAAGTAGGGCAGGTTCCATGGTGATGACTTCCAAAAAGGAAGATATTTCACAGTCCCGAGAGTGGGTGCTGAGGAACTGAAGGGCTTAAATAACTACATTGTACACCAGGTTACAAATTAACCTTTTATTTCTGACGTGTCTGCATTACCGCTTTGTTTCCATCAAAGCGGCCACATAACAACTTCTAATAGCTGTCCACAAACCTGCCTGTCCTTTCTAGTTAGGCTCGATGTGGAGTTGCCACAGTTTGTTTCAGGAAATATTTATGTGAGATGAAAGAGTTCAGCTGAACATGGAGGTATGTTGCACTTGAAAGAAAACAAAAAAAAAAAAGCTCCAACAGAATATAATTGTTGGCCTGCCTTTTCAAGCATCATAGGCCTCCAGTTCAGAGCTGAGGAATTCCAGGTACTTAAGTGCCATAGTGTAGGCGTAGCTGTGAGCTGAGTTTCAGTTCACGGTGTTCAAAACAGTCATTTCCAAGGTTAATTCCAGGAAATACGATATAGACTCCAGTAGGGCTTTCTTTTACTAGAAAGTACATAAAGAATGTGGCAGGATCACATTGCTGAAGGAGATACAGGAAATTTGTTTTCAGAATGAATTTATGCAGTTAGCGTAAAGCAAACCTGACAAAGCCAGTATAGTGCATTAATATGTTGCTCTGCTGCTGTACATAAATTCCTGGTCATATAGACGTGTTTTAAATGGGGTAAGAGTAGGTTTAGATACTAATGCCTGTTCCTGAATCTCTGTGCCAATTTTTCTTATTTGATAGTCATACTTTCCTGTTCTTAAAATGCTTCCCCTGTTTGATAGATCTTATCCACAACAGACAGGAGTGAGGAAGCAATGAAACAGGAAACTTATATACGCAGTGCTGGCAATTGCACAAGGTAAACCGAAGAGCATTTTTAGAATGTGGTGAATATCCCCTCTTTAAGTGGTTATTTGGGGAATTAAATGCACTTTTCAGTGAGAATTTGACAATTAAAGTAATAGTAGTGTGTTTCCTGGTCCCTAAGTAGCTACAAACAGAGGTCCACCAACTTTGGTGATCTAAAAATTACTTGGAAGTAAAGGAGTTCTTCATTTAATGCATCTCACAGATTACATCAGATTTCTTCCCTTTACACCACAAAAAGCTTTGTGGTTTGATTTGCTTTTTGACTATCAGTTCTGTAAATCAACCTTAACTCTGGAGGACTGAGTTTCTTCTTGTTTGATGTCAGGAGCAGCGATGCTGTAGGCTGACATACATCCCCAGATATTCCCACAGATTTCTTCAGTCTTTTGTTAAAGTATTTATTAGTTAAAAATAAATAATTTTACTTGTGAACAAAAAAAATTCATAATACAAAGTGACTGAGCCAGGCAATTTTTATTAATACTGTTTTCAAGTCCTTTTCACAGCTATGCAACGTTTTAAAAACATGTATGTTTTTCCTTGCAATTTGGAAGTCTGCCATTGTTTCGATCCTTTTATATTCAGTAGAGACTTTGCTCCTTACAGACTGAATTCTGTTGAGATTTTTAAATCTATCTGGCATCTTGTTTGCTTTGTCCGGACCCTTTGTAATTTGCTTTCTATTTCTGTGCTTTAGTATCTATCCCTGAATATTTTATTCTGACAAGAAATTTTTAACTGACTGCATCACTTCAACATGAACAGAAAAGACATGAGTTGTAATAAAATGGAAAATACTTTTTCTGCCTCTTTCTGCATAAATGGTAGTGCCTCAAAATGTGACCAAAACTTACTGGGTAACCTTTAGCAATTTTTGTTTTAAACAATCTCAGTTCTGAATGAAAATCCTACAAAATAATGTAAAAGTTTACCAAAAAAAGTATGCTATTTCAGATACATTTAATTTCTGGTTAGCGTGCAGCACACAGTTTCCTCTAAGAAAGCTATGTTTATTGTCAGAATAGCCTTTAAGGTTTGACATTTAAAACAAAAAAATCATTGTGAAATGTTATCTGGAGTCAGTCCACAATTCATTGCTTTATAAGGAGTAATTCTTAGTCTTAACAAATTAGCTGCATTTGGTTTGGGGCAGTTCTGAAAATCTGGGGTTTGGTGGGCTTGGGGCTTCTTGTTGCTATTTTTGAGGATACCAGAAGATTTTAGCCATTCCGTCTGTAGTTACAATAGTCCTCCTGTAGTTACACTTCCTTTTATAAAAACCTTTGTCAATCTACAGTGAGCAATGAAGAGGATTCTTTTAACAAGAAAAACACTTGGAGTGAACAAAATGTACAATGAGTAGACAGCAGACTTTCCCCCGCCCTGATGAAATGCTTGCTGAATAGCCAGTTAGCAGCTCTGGGCTGCAGCTGTTGGAACATCAGCTGTAAAGTGCTCTGGTTTCTTTTGCCTCTTAAAAAACCTTTGGTTAAAATTCTACGGTCACTAATGTGTTTTGTGTACTACTTATTCAAACGTATCAACAATGTCCTTGGCTGGTTGTTCAGGGTTGTGTTGGCTTTTTGTTGGTGTTTTTGTTGGTGTTGTTTGTTTGTGTAGTTGAACATAACACTTGTGAAAGAAAAACATGCCACACTTGATTAGAAGAAACTAAATATGATTATTCCATGATGTATGCGACTGGAATCCTGAGTAGGAAAACAACAAAAACCCAGGACCTTTGAGCTCTTGAGTCTGAATGGAAGTCTGACTACCTTTTTATTTTTCTTATTTTTTCCAGAGTGCGCAACTAAGTGAAATCATCAGCAGCCTAATTGCTCCACTCAGTCTGTCTCCAGCTTCTTCATCTCTTTCATCCAAGACCTGTAAGCACAGACAGCTGGTGAATGGCATCTCCTTCAGGTAGGTGATAGCATGGTAGCAATTTTTTTGAGAATAGCTTTTGGTTATGTTATATAGATGAAACTGATAATCATTACAGTAGTAAATCAAGAAGAGAGAGCTGCTTTCTGCCAGCTTCAAGAGAAGTCAAGTCTTGCTTGTAAGGTTGAAAGTAGTAGGGTTTTGTTTTCTTCTTAAAGACATCATAAAAGTATGCAACCACTGTAAGTGCACTGAAGTACTGGGAAGATGAACATAGCTGTGAAGTAGTGAAAGGATACAGTAAGTAACGCACTACTCCAGATTATTTCAGACTTCATGCATTCTGTCATCACGAGTGCGACTGTATTTCTGGAAAAGCGTCGAACTAGACTTCACTAGTACAGTAGAATACATAAGCAATGTCAGGTGTGCCTCAGCGTGGGTCAGTGTCAGGTTTTTGTGGCAGCTTCATTCATTTTAAGCACATCAGTCTTCAATACAAGGCCAAATTTATCTTTTCCAGCTATTTTTTCAGGAATTTGGAGATAATATTTTTCCATTTGTGGTCTGTTTTTCTGGATGGATATACCTTCCAGGATGACTGTAGCAGCTTGAAATTAATATTGTAGAAAAACGTTTCTCAGTACTACTCCATGCTTCTTAGTAGTTTAATCTTTATTCGAAGATTTCAAAATACAGTACAGGCTGTAATCGGTATTAGTCTCAAAACTGCATTAAGGTAATTGACTACAGTCCTGTCTTACAGAAGACCTAGGCCTGTAGGCTATTCCTCCAGAGATACTGGTAACGTGATTTTTGAGGATGGAGGGGTTGCTGTTATTCATAGGTCTTAATTAAGATCAGGCGGATGAAGAAAGTGTTCCCTAGTAGAGCTGGGGGCTTTATGGCAGTGTCTGCAGCACAATGTAATTCCCTGGCTCCCAGCTCCAAGAAGAGCTGGCCACACCGTCTTTGCCGCAGAGGCTGTAGCCTGCCACAAAGAGATTATAATGAGCAGCTTGGATGCGCAGCTTATTTAACTGCTGTCTGTTCCAAAGCAATTGTGTGACTGTGCCCTAAATTTAAGGATGAAGGGGTCCTGTCATGTAGCATTCATACTCCTGACATATCAGTTGTTTGCAGATAATGTAGGGGAAAATCAGTGGATTCCTCTGAGTTTTGGAATAAAAATAGTCTTGAATTAGGAGTTGCTAGTAGAGATGGGTATGTGGAAGAAGAGAGTAGTTCAGGCTGTTTGAAGGCTGTGTCTTGAATCTGTGACTTTTTCATGAAACGGGTGAGGAAGGGTTCCTGCTTTTAAAAATGTTTTTAGGAGCCTATGAAGTTGACTTCATGATGAGGGACTCTAATGATGTAACTTCAAGCTGTTTCTCTTCTGATCTATCAGGCACTGTCCAAAATCAGTCTTACTTCCATTTTATGAGCAACACAGTGTTTGCTCATGGACCACTCTTTCTAAGGCTGTTTGTTTTCTACTTATGACCTATAAAAGCCCAAAGAAAAATGGGAAGAATTGGAAGATTTTCTCAGTGCTGTAGCTCTAAACTGGAGTTGGTGAGTTAGGTGTTGGAAGGGAATCTGAGAGACTTGAGAGCTTTCTAGATGTCATCTTAAAAATCAGTTAAATCATTAAAATTAATTTTCCACTTCTTGTGAAGTGTTTTGAAGTCTACAAATAAATACTGTTCATTAAATGTGGTAATCAAGCATGATATAGAATGGTTATCGTGAGAATCCTGCAGGGAAATTCATTGCCTCCTACTTCTTGGTTTTTTGACTGAATTTCAGTTTTTTGTGGTATTTTTTTTGTAGTAGTTTTGTGTGCAATTAATTGAGACAATTACATACTACAGTTAACTTCATTTCTTGGCTCTTTCTCCTCTTGCTCTTTCTAGATCTTGCTCTGACTGTATTAAATACTTGAGAAAGTAGAAATAAAAATCAAATGAAAAATAAGGTGATAGATTTGTTTCGAAGAGGGGGAAAAAAAGGGATTATAGCAATTTTTACTTAGGTAAATTCTTGAAATTAGTTGTAGGATCTTGATGTGAAAGATATAATAGTCCATGTTTAAAGTAGGTGTAAGTGTGAGATGCTTTGGGGTTGGTAATCATGGGGTTGCAGTGTGGTTGGCTACTTGGCTGTTCCCAGAGGAAGCGGTGGTGCGTGTACGGTTCCTGGTTGGTTAAATGTGGGTAGCCTTGCATTTGTCAAGGTGTAATTTCATTAGTGACTTCCTTTTTCTATGTAGCTTTTCTTCGCTCGATTGAATCTAGATGCCAAGATTAGCCAGACGCCTTGTATGAAGGTGAATGTTCATAGAAGCAGTTCCCTAAGCTAGCGATAACCACTTTCTTCGGAGGGGACAGGAATGAAAAAGTTGATTACTTCAGTACAAGTAGTGCTGGTCTGCTGGCTTGCTGTGCATGTGTGTCTGTGAGTAAGGTCTCTGCTCTTTAGCTAGGCTACAGAGCAGGGAAGGCCAACCTATGAGCTTTGAAAAGAGGGTTTCAATAAATTCATCAATTTTACATCTCGCAATGGTCCATGTCACTCTTCTGTAGAATCATGTTTTGAAAACCACTCAAATTAAGATCAAAATAAATGGATAACTCAAACCTTGACTGGGAAGCCTATTTACACAAGTGGCAGGAAAGCCATACTGCTGTGTGCTGGAGCTCCAAGACACAGACCTGAGATCTCTGCTTCTTCTGAAAACGGAGCTGTGCACTGCTGCAGGGCACAGGAGGGTAAATACAGCGGCTGGCAGAGAGTGAAGAGACGGGGCAGACCACCAGAACAAAGACAGGAATCACAGAAGTTGAGGAGCCAGACTGAGGAGCTTTTTGTTCTAATTTACCTGTCCAAGTTGTCTTTCACATAAAAGGGAGGTACGTGGAAGTCTAGAAGTTGGGCTTGGCACCATCTGACTTCAAGGTGAATAATTACAGATAAAATGTTTTTGAGAATTTGGAGAAAGTATTCTAAGAAATCTTTTGCGTGGACTTTAAACGTTGCATTTCTCTCTCAAGCCTTAAAAATGCAGTGTTAGCATTAAGAATGTCATGCTTCAGTATTTGGGGCTTTTCCTTGGCACATGCTAGTACGTTCCTTTAAATACTTTGTACCATCCCTCTTTTAATTAGCACATTTTTTTCATTGAGTCTGTGTTGCTTATTGGGATTGTTCTGATGTGTCGGAAGGACAGCTCAAATTCAAGCCTGTAAAGTCTTGTTACCACACCAGCACAGCATGGGATGGTGTTTAATCACACTTTCATAACAAGCTCTTCTATTTAATAAAAATGTATCGTGAGAAGCATACTGCTTGACAAAAAAGATTGATTAAATGTCCTCGTAATAAATTCAGTTTCATTTTTTGTTATGTGTTTTAACTTTACTAATAAGACTGTGACTTGCCAGGCAAAGTTCTTAAGAGAAAATAATCATTTGTGCAGGTAGATGACCTCTTATGAACCAAGACCAAAATATCCCCTAAACATGCACTTCTCAGGCAGTTTAGAGTTGCAGTCAAGGTCTTCAGCATTGTAAAACTAAAAGCACACTAGAGTGCTTTTTGCAGCAAGCCTTCAGCATTGTGGGCAGATGTTGTTACACCAACAAAATAAAATCAGGATACCTATAAAATCTTAGTGCACCCTTCCCATTGAGTCATTCCCACCCAAATGAGACGAAGTTTTGAATTCTTAGCTTGTAGTGTTCCCTGTTGTGGTTAGCAGACAGGCGGTAGGCTGGTGAGAGTGATCCAAGGTTGTTATGCATGTACGTATAGAGTTTTCTATTGCTCTTAGCTATTGCTCTTGGCCTTATGCTGTCACGTAACTTTTGTGATTGCATACTGAATTACTAAGAGCATGAGTACAGCAAGTGTGTGTGTTGGTAAGCTTGTGGAGGGGTGATGCTGTAACACTGAGGAGGATTTGAAAGGGATAGACTTCGGGAAATGCAGGTAAGAGTGAGATTTCATTTTAAAACGAAACTTTTTGTGACTGCCACATTGCAACTGGCGCTGAGCTTGCATTCTTCCAAATCATGTGGGTCTAGCCAGCTTCTGGGTCTTAAAGAGGCTGGGCTTCCCCTCCTCCTTGAGAGCTTCCCCCAGGCTGGCTTGGGCTTGGGCTCTGTTGGAGAGCTCTATTGGCATGTCCCTGAAGTGAAGGTTAATGGCCTTGTGTTGGTTAAACCAAGTGTGCAGAGTCCCTAACTTTGATAGAAATGCTTCACGGTGAGTTGCAAGCCCTACACTGAATGGACAGTGGTTTGTAAAGCTCTACTTAAGTTTTAGTTCTTGAGTGAAAAAAGTTGTCGGGAAATATTAATTGCAACTTAAAACTCATAGGTGCTAGAAGTGTTAGAAAGAGAGTTCTTCAATTTGGAAAAACCAAAAGCCATTATGTGCTTGACGTTTGTCTTCACGAGCAGAAAGGTGAACAAGAACAATAAACTTCCTTTCGTGACCTAACACAGAATGAATCAACAAGCAAACAAAGCACATGGTTTTCTGAAACAGTGTGCTAAAACATTTTAGTGTTAATAAAATTCTCCTAGATAGCTAATGCTAATCAGTGTACGAAATCCTGGCCTGTGCATATGGAGTGTATTTAACATTTTGTATTTTGTCGCCCCATTAATCATGAAATTGCAGAGCTTCAGACAACAGAGAGGTATCGTCTTCGAGCAGCTGGTTGCTTGATCATCAGCACATCAAGAAAAGAAGAAGAGACAGAACAAGACTAAGATCTCTCTCTGTGGCTAACATGAGCACATCTGCCCGAACACGGCCGCTTCATAGTTTCCAGAAGAGGAAACTCTACAGAATGCACGGTGCCTGTTACTGGAATCAGCAGGTAGGCCTTGCCTCTCTCTTCAGGAGACAAAACCAAAGGGTCCTGCTGCTGGAGTCTGCGTGTGTCTTGTCTGGTATGTCAGAAGAATAGTGCATGCTGTGCTAGTTATTTTTCACGTTCAGGGAGCATGTAGTGTACGTGGCAGGAGTACTAGATGTGTCAGTAGGAGATCAGAGTTGATGAATTGAACATAAAAATTAAAGACGCTCAGAATCCTGCTTATCAAATCAGTTTGTTGTATAGCTATCTTGAAAGTCTTTGTACGGCCTAAGAGAGAACTTGAGAGCTTCCTTGGGAGGCTTGACTGCTGAGGAAACATGCTACAGTGTAAATCAGCTGCCTGCTTGTTTTCAGAATATTTGTTTTAGCTACAAGAACGTTTACACAGCTGGTGGCACATTATTTTCTCGGAAATTAAATTGCAATATCTTAATCTTGTTTCCGTTTTTGCTGTTCTTGATTAGTTATATTGCCTTTTTTTTTGTGACACTTTATGAATGCTTTAAAACTCTTAGAAGTTTCCGCATTACAAAGGAATTAATATTTTTAAATGGGAAAAAAAACCCATTGTTTGTTGTGCAGGGCGAGGCATAACTGTTCATGTCTGATATTAATAGCATATCGGTGGTAAGAATATATAACGGTGCTTAAAGCAACAGTCTAATTTGGGAGCAGAGACGGTATGAACTCACTGTTTAGGGCAGTGTTAATCCCAAGCGGTTTCAATGTCTTGATTTTACTTTGCCTTTTAAAAGTGTGTTATACTGACAGAAATCTCCATGTCTCCTCAGCTAACTCTCCAGGGTTTACTAAGTGTACCAGTGGTCTGGGGAGAGATTTCCCCTGCAAGGAGGTTCTTTGTGAGTGTGCTGATTCAGCATCCTCTGCAAAATTGCAGAAGTGTCCTAGTTTTAGCAAGATTTTATTGAAAAACTGCGCAGTTTCTTATTAGCTTGACTTCCTAGTTTCCTGGCAGTGGGACTTAAAGACTTGGCAGCCTGCCTGGAGGGTTGGTGGTGGGGGTGGATTAGAGTTTGGGAGCTCTACCTTCTAGACACTTAGGCTTTTCATCTTCCTTGCATTAACCAAGGAGACTCTTGCAGACTTGGACTTCCTTGTTTCCCATTCAATCCAATCCAATCTAATCCGTGTCCTGTTTAAAGAGGTTGGAGGCCTCATTCCCTGACTGATGCCCCCAGTACCACAAGTGCTTCCTCCAGCTGTGGAGATGGCTCCTCAGCAAGAGACTGCAGGACTTCCCTTCCTTCTACTTAAACATGAGGGGTTTCCACTCCAGATGCAGCTTCTAAATAACAGGCTCTTCTGTAAGCCTGCGTCTTTCAGGCTCAAGTATTTCATATTTCTACAAGCGCTGCCTACATCTCTGTCTTTTGAAAACTGGGCCAGGGTTAGTGCAGTTCAGAGAACAACAGTAGAAGCTTGTGAACAGAAACTTCAGTTTGGCAGCCTGGCAGCTGGAGTACAAAGCTGAGTTTACATTTTTATCTTCAGCCAACCATAGACCTGAGCTGCTTTGCACTGTGAGTAGTTTACCTTGACTTGCAGTCTAAAGAGATAAATTTGTAGTTTACCTTTGATTTTTAGACTGCAATCAAAAAGTACATTTTTAAGTTACTAGTTAAGGGTTCACATACTGGAGCTGGTGCAACTGTGTGTCTGCGCCATGCTCACGACATTTCTAGTGCTGGGTTACTGTCTGCTAACTGAGCTCTGGTGTCTCTGTACCAAAAGTGCAGAGATGTCCCAAAGACAGGATGGTAAAAAAACCTATAGAGAATGCTGTTCATGCTTACTGCAGCTCTTGGCTCAAAACCCTATGTTTAGACTCTGCTTTCTAATACCCTCTCCATGGGAAGTTAACCGAGAGCCATGTGGAGAACTGCGTCGCATGCTACAGATAGATTCTGCTCGTGTTCCTGGAGAAAATAAGGGGTGGTGGCAGCAATCAAGCTGTCAGCTTCAGACTTCACACAAGTGCCAAACTCAATTAAAGTTTTCAAAATTAAGGTAAAGCAGTGAACAAAGGCTCTTACGCAGTGTCGGCTAAAAACAGTGTATCAGGGATCCTGCTGGGGAAGTAAGTGATAAAAAATTGGACTGGACATTTCCAGCACATTCTGACAATCAAACCTAAATGGGTATCGAGTCTTTGAATTAAGAGGCATCATGAGTGTATTGTTTCATTCAAGAAATCTTACTCTAACAGGTCCTGTCACTTTCTTCGTCCTGCACTTGCTACACTTGGTTACCCGTCTGTTGATGAGATTGCTCAGCCTGTAATGGAAGAACCCTGGCCATCAGCCCAGGCTGACTGCTAGATTAGGCAGATGTCTAGGGGTAAGCATGCAAAATGGGGAATGGCCTCTGGGATTGATACCTAGTTTTCTTTGAAAATGCATTTATATTCTCAGTAGTAATTCAGCAAATTTCCTCTGGCCTTTCATAGAAAAAAAAAAAGGAGTTACTTCTTAGCAGCATGGAAAATAGTTGGATTTTTAATGTAACCTTAGTGTGCCAGCTCTAGCAAGTGCTTCTCCCATATTTCTATTAAGTTTTACATACTTATATAGCTCCTGGTATCATGGTCTGTGAGGACCTCCATTTCTTTAAGGTCACTGGCCTGAGAGCAAGCTGGAGCTAGGGCAGACTTGCTACCTCCTGCAGCAGATGTGGAGTTAACAGAGACCAGCTTGCCAAAGTCTGAGGAGAAGGTTGAATCTGCTGAACATCGCAGCTCCAGCGGCAGCTTCCCCACAGTGCCTGGCTGAAGCAGCCAGTGAGCGAGCGCCTGGCAGTGCTGGTGGGTGATGCTGCTGTGAGGAGTAATCTGATCAAGATGATGACTAAAGAACTCCGACCGGAGAATCACAGCAAAATGAAGGCTTCCTGTGTGTAGGAGATTAAGAAACACTGGGATAGTTTTGAGGAATTTGGCGCTTTTTTGGGTGATTGGTTGTACCCTTTGGACATTGAATGGCATTCAGAGTATTGTCCTTTGCATCTCTTCAGATTCATTTGGGAAGCTCAGCTGCCCTCCACCTCCCAGCATCCATGTTAGGAAAAGCAAAGTATGAAACTGTGAACTGCTGTCCCATCTGTCAGTTCATAAGGTCACTGGGAAGGCAGCCACATTTTTGCTCTTATCTACTGCCATGCTACATACATTTACAATGCTGTCAAAAGTTTGAGTATTTAGTGACCTAGTAGCCTCCCAGTGCCTGTTGAGAGATGCCCTATATTGTCCTCTGTTCGCTGTATTTCTTTTCTGAAGAGGACTACACCTTCCTCTGCTCTGGCGTTTAAATAATGCTTACACAGAGGAGTATCTAAAAGAAAACACAGAACTCTTATGAGAAGACCTGCCAGATCTATAACTGCAGGGGGATAAATAAAACAGGATGCAGGGTGTTTGGTTTATCTGTCACCATCCAGTATCCTCAGGAACTTGAAACATCCTTTGGGGCCAAAACCGCTTGTCCCCGAATTCAGAATGACTTAAGTACCACAGATGATCTGTGAGTCATCTTTGGCCACGGAATCTGTTTTGTATCTGTCGTCTTTCATTATCTAAATAGCTTGGTAAGAGCTTAGGCCATTTCGCGATTGTGAGTCAGTGCACAAGCCACTCAGAATAATCCACATGCACAGTATCCCCTGGGACTGCAATCTGTGCTTCAGACTAGAGGACATGATTGTAGAGCTGCATTTCTTCAGTGTGATTTTTGAAAGAATATTAAAACTTGCATGCATGGTAGCATGAAGGAGGACCCGTGCGGGCAGGGGCTGGAAGTCTGAGAGGGCTTCGTTCAAAATGCTGGATCTGCCACTCGTTTGCATTGTTACAGCTGGCAAGTCAGCCAGCCTCTGGGTCAATGTCTCCTCCTATAAAATGCACGTAATGTAGTTTTAACACTAAGAAAGATGGCCAAGAGTATCAAAACAGTAAAACCAAGGAAGTCTGTAAGTAGCAGAACGGTGTCAGGGCTTTAAGACGTGACCTCCAATGGAATCATTTCCCAGTGGCTGTTGCATTCATAACTGCTTCCCCCCACCCGGATTCTCCAAAGTCCAATGCCTGGGTTCTTCTGCAAATGCTTTTCCTATAGTGAGGACCTATAGCATCTCTGTCTCTGGCTATTTTTGGACTAAACGTGAAGGAACTGAATTATGTGTGAGATATCAAAAGTTCTGTTAAGTTTCTTGTAAAGCAGACAAGTGTTGTACTAGTCAGAAACTGTCTGAGAGGTCTTTGCTTAGTTGACACGCCCTGATGTTTTCTTTCCTAGTTTTTTATCTGTGTGACTTGCTGCAGGGTTTTTTTAGTAATGAGGAATTTGTTTTGCCAGTACATTTTGTTAATTTCTCATTTAACATCCTAACTAATAACATTAGTTTCACTTTTTTTTTTTGTTTTCCAAGCCAGGCTTCACCAGGACATGTCATTGAGGTAATGTTTTAATCTATGAAAACTTCATACAGCTATAAATAAAGATAAGAGGCAATAGAGCAGTGAGATCTGAGTGCTATCAATTTTGGTCCTACCCATTTTTTTTTAATCTGAAAATTCCTATTGTATTTGTGTCTCCACTTGCTGGAAGAAGAGTTGGTTGTGTGGACTGAGGCACTTGGAGGAAACCAGAATTCAAATTTGCAAAGGCGCCAACACCCTCAAAGTTGGGAATTGAGGTGCAAAAACTTACAGTTTAGATACCACAAGCAAACAGTTGGCATAGTGTTGCCAGCTCTTTCAGTTGAGTGTTGCCACATATTTTTCTCTTCAGTCACAAACGTGAGTTAAGTAAGAGCAGAAGAATATCTGCTTTGGTTTAGTGGGTGGTGCTTTTTTTAAAAAAAAAAAAAAGTGAAAAAAAAAGAAGTGAGTGCTTCTCCAGAAGAGTCCAAAACAGATAGTAAAAAAGTATTTAAATTCTAGGGTTTGGATTTCTTATTTTAATCTAGTTCTCGTGCTGGTTCTGTGATTTATTTATTTTTTTTGTGTGTGTGCTGCTGTGTTCCCAGTGTATGCTTAGGCCTGGAGTACTTTTTGTAGATGCCATTTAATAAATACATATGGGTCTTTCACCAAGTCTTGTTAATTTTCAATTTTTAGGAAGGCTATATATATACTTTGGTAATTTGTATTATATCCAGCATGCAGAGCCTTTATCTTACTTGCTAAATGTCTGCTATCTGCAAGTGGTGTGTAGCTAGCAGGAAAGGAGAATAAGGGACAGGGAGAAGGGGGGGCGTGCAGACAAGGTGCTTAATCATAATACTGTGTATAATGTGGAAGTTGTACCATGTTTTCTGCCAGGTGATATGTTTGTCTGGGGACAAATATTTTAGCACCTTCTTCCTAGAATACAGTCACATTTCCTGTACCATATTATCCAGTGTTGTGATTTATTTGCGTTTAAGGAGATACAGGTGAATCCTTTGTGGCTGTTATCAATTACTGCTTTCTCTAGCTCCCTCGGTCTGTAAATTTAAAGAAACAGCAATGTCTAGAGCAGCAACTATCAAGCATGTTATTCAGTAGCCAGTGAGAAGTTTTGCCCTTCACACAGTGAAGTAGTCATTTCCTCTTAGTTGCACTGAAAAGAGTTTACTGGTTGTCATCCCCCTCCTTGCAATCCCTAGATATTGGCTCCACCTCCTTCTGCATAGCTTCCTGGCATTACTGACTTCCAAAAAGCCACGAATACAGGGAATGTTGTTGTCTTGCCAAGTCTCCTGCAACCTGTTTTCAAGAAGAGGATGCATCCTGCTTCAATGAAAATGGTGTAGTACCTCTGTGGATATGTCAGTCTTCTGGTCTGGGGAGGAGAACCACTTGGTTATGGTTTAGCAATTTTGTAAATTGATAAAATTACTTTTCTATCACTTTCCAGTTTTTTTTTAAAAAAAGTCTTCTATTAGTTAAAAATCAACAAAACCTGAATGGGGGAAAAAAGTATTCTTGTGCTTTCAGCTGTTCTGAGTGTGTGACAAGACTTCTCTGATGGGGAGGAAGGAAGGGAGAAGACCTTTAGCTTTGCGATACAGTGATACTGGCAGTGGAACTAAACCCATCCTTTGTGAGGTTTGTGGCAAGCCAGTCAGCCTGCAAATTCTTTTTTTCCAGAGTGAAAAACCTGAAGTGGGCTTTTCAGAGTCCTGCACCTTTAGCTTGCTATGATATTTCTGTAGTGTTTTACTGATCGCATCTACTCTTAATTTCTCTATGGCGTTTTTCAGAATACAATGAATATGAAATACTGTGGGTTAACATGTCTTTCCTTCTTTTGGTTTATTTAACTGGTCAAAGATTAAGCACTAGCCTTGATTTTTCAATTGATTTGCTAGTTGAACAAAAGGCCTTTGTTTCAGGATGTTGAGGATAGTATATATTTCCCACAGAGCAGGTGTAAGTCCATCTCCCATTGTCTTATAACAAGATTAAAGAAACTAAACTCCATGTATACTTAGGAGAGGTTGTGGGTGATCTCTGAGGACAGTAGAAGCTACGACTCCTTTTATGACACTAACTAAAAATATGAATTTGAGACAAGCCTGATGCCAAGTAAGTTATCATTAGTGTTTTATGAAAGTCTCGTTTCTGTTCCTGAAAAAAGTGGTCTCTGCCCCAGGATCTGCCACTTTGTCCTTACCAACAGCTTCAGAGGGGCCAGAGGCAGACAAATGGGTTTACGTCCCTGGGCAGCTTGCTTTGCTGGACCTGACCTGCGTATAGGTTTGCAGTGCATGGGAAAGGTCCGTCTGGCATCTATAGAAACTTCATCTGGGAGGGACGGTCTGTCACAAAAGGTGTATCGTTGGCACCATCTGTTATGCACCTTCCCATGTAGCGGTGTCTTAGGTGCTTTGCCCACCTTCTCCTCCCACTGCCGACTGATGAGAGTGTTTTTGGGGCTTTCGGATTACCCCTTCGCTAGCTGTGTATTGTATGTTTCCTAAAAGCACTCTGTAGTGAAGTCCTGCTTAGGGAACCCCTGATGTTTAGCTTGTGAATGTTTAACTGTACATTCTGCCAGAGGGACGTAGCTCTGCCTAGAGCAGATCATTGTGTGCCGAAGAGGGAGGCCAGGGAGGAGGGGTCTGGCCTTTAAGGCAGATGCTAATGCCCAGAAGCAAGCAGGTAACACACTGCTCTGTTGGCTTGAGCGATACATAACGCTTCTGGAGGATTAAAAGTTAGCAGTGTGTTTGGTGTTCAAAGAGGAGGCATCAGCCACCAACACAGTTGTTCTCTTGGATCCCATAATTAAATTGCTGTGATTTAGTTGGCTACTCATTTACTGGAGAACAGTTTTTAATATGGAGGAGGATAGGTCTTTGATATTGCTGAAAAGTTCTCAGTGTGTGTGTGTGTATAGGGAGAAGAAATGCTTGTTCCTTGCCTTTTTTGGCTTATAAGAGTAATCAGAAGTAGACATGACAGGTATTCAGCAGAGTGTATTTGAGCTAACTTAATTAACGTAATTCATACACATTGTGTAATTGAGCTGTGGCTCTCTGTACTGTTACACTTAGGCATGTTTCCAAAAATGGTAGGAGTTTTAGTCATCAGTAGCTCAAACCACAAAGAGAATATTCACTTCAGAATTTTTAACTGGAAGCACAAATTATTTTTCTTTTCAATTATGACGCGCTTTCTTGACTCAAACTAGTTTGGTTGGCCGGTAGTGTTCAGCCTTCTGGCCCTTCTAGAACAGAGGCATGATCTGGCCCTGCTTTGTCTGAGGCATCAATTTATCACAAGCAAGTGCAAGAATTGTTTCGGATATCAAAATAAATTGCTTAATAGATTTTCTGTGTCCCAGTAAAACAGTACTGAGGAAAAAAAAATTCCAAGATTAAAATTAATAATACTCTACAAAGTTAGATTCTGTTGGTGACATCATTTCTTATGAAGTTTAAAACAGAGATGCTATTTTAGTTGGATATTTAAAGCTTGCACAGTTCTGATTTCATCTTAAATATAGTGTATTTTCTTTTCTATAATAGAATGGATTTAATATAATGTTATTCTTCGTATCTACTTAAGCTCAGGAAGCATGAGGTTTTGTATTTCAGTCATGAATGTCCCAGGAGATGTGTGAGGTATAATACAGTGGGGGGAAACTGCTAAGAGTTCAGTAATCCCCTGTGCTTTCTGCAGGGCTGGCGCTGTGGTCAGGCTCGCTCTAGAGGCCTCTCCGAGAGCTGTGTGCCTTGTGTTTCAGCAAACCCCTTGGCATTGCGGTGGCTGAAGGGTTCTATCTGTGGGGCTGTGTTCAGATGAGTTTGGTGGATTGTTGTTGTTGTCCTACAAAATCAATAATTAACGGCTGGAAAAGCCAGTCAGGTTGTAGGCTCTGTTCTATACTGAGCTGGAAATGGGGTGAGTTCAGTTTACCAATAAACAGTCCTTCAGTTTTGTTTCAATAAGGTTGAAGCACTTTCCTTGCCTGAGCAACACTCTTTCATTCCAGAATGAAGGGCTTCAGAAATCTTTTCATCGAGAGTTGATTAAATCAACATTCCCGACAAACATCGTGATTTCACTAATTCAGCATTTTCCAGTGGAAAACTATTCCATCAGAAATTTAAACCAGATCCAGTAGCTTGGAACACAGACACTGGCGGATTGTTTAGCTTTTTTCTAGTAGCTTCACAAGCATTTAAATAAAATTATTCTTGCTTCTATGTAAGTCCTTGTTTTCGTTTGAATTACGAACTGACTTAATGAAAGATTTAGTTATTTAGGTGTTGATGCCAGAGCATTCAAGGAAAGAACGTACAAATTCAGGCATAAGGTTTTATAACTCCCACCACAGATAAGATGAGGAAAAGAATTTGGCATTTACCAATGCTGGCGATTGGATTTTAATACTGTTTCAAAATAGATTGAGATTGTGGAGGTTATTTGACCATGTATGCATGTTTTTGAGCAGTCTTAGCTTTAAGCTATATTCTGAGTGTGTTTGGGACTAAAGTAAATTAAAGCAAGAAAAAGCGAGACAAGACTAAAAGACTGGGTGTCCATATGTGTTGGTCTTACCTATATATTTTCTAGATCTGATTTTACTGCTCAGTGTTTGGGGATTTCTTTTTAAAGAATGAGAGATTTATCATTTACTGTAATGTGGATTGATTTCTGTAAAAAAAAAAAAAAAAAAAAAAAGGCAGCTTAAATAGTGAAGATTCAGGAAGCTAGTTCATTTCTAAAAACCAAATATCAAGAGGAAATGCGCTTTTGTGCATTTTTGAAAAGCATGCCCTTATTGCATCAAAGGTGGAACAACTACCTTAAAGCTTTAGTTTAATGGTCTGTGTAATGGGAAACATTAAATTTGCTTTAGTGGTTTATCCCTTTAGTGTTTTCAAACACAGGTCCCGGGTCTGCCAACACTTCGTGGATGTTTGAAATTTGATAGATGAAGAGTCCCGTATGTCTGTCACAGGAAAGTAACAGAACTTTGATTTGGAAGGGTCCTGGGCTAGAAAAGAATTCTTTCCAAATTAAGATGAAAGTACTTCTGCGTACACCTGTGTATGGAGATCAAGGTGGATTTAGGACGGTTAATGTTTTCCTGTGGAAAAAAAAAAGTGAAATACAACAACCACCACTACCACAGGGTCTCCTCTGCGCCATCATCATAACGTGCTTACTTGATTTTAATAGTTGCTGCAGCACAGTGACAGCGTGGGGAATTCGTTGATTGAGAAGAAGGGAAGAGATGGGAAGGGGAACTTTTTAATGGGGTATTTTCTCCCTCAGCGTGGGTTGTGAATACCGATGCCATCTGACAGAAGAACTGATTTCAGTAAGTAGAGGGGGATTTTATATGGTGGACATAATCCCTGCATCACTGACAGATGAGTGACACTGCTGCCAGCTGGAATATTTCAGACAGGAGGAGACAGCAGAAAGAGATTTCTTGGATTGAGAGAGTAGAAGTACTAAAAATACAAGTAACGTTCGTTTGATCGTCCTGCCTCTGGTGCAACTGCTAGATGTTTTCCTTCCATTCCATTAATATCATAAGAAAAATCTAGAAGACCATTGTTATATCCGTTCTTACAGGGTTTTTTTTATGTTGAAATCCTTTTCCAGGAGATGATAAATATGGCAGTTTGCACAGCGTTGGGCTGAGAACCTCAAATTACCCCAGTGCCCCCCTTCCCTCCCTTACCCTTCAGAGGACTCTGCAGCATTTGTCAGAGTATCAAAAGCCAGTGGAAGCCTTTAAAAGTGTCAGTACCTTTGGGGTTAATAATGCCAGTATCCAGTAAGGCTGAGAGTGGCATAAACAGCACTGTTTCCCTGCGGTGTTTTTGTAGCTTGTTCTGGAGCACAGACTACTGTTGGCTGCTGCCCTGTAGTATCACATTCAGTGATTTCCTTCTGTCTTTCAGAGCTTAGGGTATTGCCTGCGCTCTGCTGCTTAGTCCTGCCCATTTTCACCCTGCCTTAGCGTCCTGCTACCTCACACCTACCAGTTCTGGGCAAGCCTTTATCTTACCTTCCGTACTTTCACAAGCCTTTCAAATAAGCAGCTAAATCAATCTTTCTCTGCAGCTCTCCTCTTTCTAGTAATTCCTCTTACTACCTATTAATCAATCAGTCCTCAGTGCACCCCTCTGCATTTATAGCTTTGTACTTTCTTTTATGTGTGTTGCTTATCTGATATTGAAATGATAACAAGGTAAAGACTTTGCTTTGTTTAAGTATACGGTGTGCTCAAAATGTTTACTATTGTGTCTTGCATTAAAATGTAGCAGTTCAAACTTCCTCGCAGTATTGGTAGTAAGACTTTTACTAAAATTGAGGGGATAAATGGAGGAGACCACTGTATTTAGTCTGGTATTAGTTTTGTTTGTGCATCTATATCATTGCTGTTGTGCTGGAATGGAACTTTAAGGGGGGTGTGTTTGTCATAGGATATATCAGCATAATGATACATAATGTTACATTTTCTCTGGAAACTTCGATTGTTTCCTGGCCCTAATTGAAGGGTATTTTTGGATTGTTTGTATTGTGTGCCATAGTCCATGATAAGTGGAGGTAAGTCATGTTTAGACTCTCTGAAGTTTGTAGGAATTTTTTTTTCCTCTTCTCATATTGAAGAGTGTCACTCAGATTATTATTTTTCTTCTGGTCTAATGTGAAGGAAGTGAGTAAAGGAGAACTTAACCTTTATTTCTGTGTATCCTTCCAGACTTCGCCACCTAGAGATGCCTCCTTTCCATATAAAACTCAGTTGCCGTGTATGGTACCAGCCCCAGCTTTCAGCAGGAGTGAGTACAGGGCAGAATCTAGAATACTAGATTATGTGCAAGAGCTGGACTCTTCCTTCCATCCGGTCTTATCATTCCCTTCAGGTAAGTAACTCCAGTGCAGTGCCCCTAACAGAGGGTGGTTGTGCTTGCGAGAGCTGTAGAGTTTATGGACTAACTTTGCTTTTGAGGGACTTAGTTTTCTTACAGAAAACCTTACTCTGGCAAAATATGAGTTTAGATTAAATGAAAATCTTGACTTCATCCTGACATTTGAAAAATAAACCTAGATTTCTAATACCAGTGAGTACAACCAAGAAAAACTGGTCAGGGGAACGTTTTTGGTTAAGGTAGTTTTTGCGTGTTTCATGGTGTGTCTAATTGAGTCAGCATTAGCCCTTTGAATGGTGCTTGTGCCAACACATCACCATACCTTGGTTGTGTTCTTTTCATGAGCAACTTTCAGTTCAGGCCCTTTGGACTAGGCTGAAAAAGCTTTATTTAGTTTTTGTAATTGTTTTTGTGATAATCAGCCTTTTTTGGTCATCTTTGAAGTTTATGGTTTCTGTCATCTGATTCTTTAATCTTTTTGAACGATAATGCAGGTGGATTTTCTGACTCTTATTAGTTCTGAAACTAGTGCAGGTGCAACCTGACAACGCTTGGTGCTCCCAAGTAGTACATTAAGTGCTGTTACCAGCAGAAGGGACTGGATGCCAGCAGATACTGTTGGGATTTTGGGTGTTTTATTTTAAGAAAATCCCATTGCCAGGTAGTTGCTGACCAATACAGGAATTCTGCTGTTCTGGGGGGCTTCTTTGCCACAGAATAATCCTGAATGTGAGACTGACTTCCATGGAACTGCTTAAGTCTTTAATCAAACTCACCGTCTTCCCAGAAGGACAGTGTATACACTCAAGCCTGCTATTAGGAAGTCAAGCATTAAGATAAGTCTTGGGTTTGGAAAACTCATCACTGGCCAGTAGAGAAGACCCAAGTGTGGACATGGATTCCTGAGAAGGTCTCAACTCTTGCAGGTTTACGAGGGTTTACATCCCATGTATGGGATAAAAAGGAGTTTATTTTGAGGAGCAGAAAGGGGGAAGGAAACACTCACTCCAGGAGTGCCACAGCAAATATTCCAGTCTTGTGGAGAAGAGAGAAAAACACTTCCTAAATCTTTCTCCTTTACACACACTCTCCATCACTTACCCTGTGGCTCTGACCACCCAGCTGGGCAGGAGCCGGGGGGGGTTTAGATGGTAGTTCCCAAATCCCTTGCAGAGAGCTGTCCCCACACGCGTCCTGGGGGACTGCCAGTTTGGCTCGCTCATCACACTGCTTCCTTGCTGCTGCTTCTATGCAAGGTTCACTCTACCGCACTGTAGATATTTTGGTGTGGGTTTTTTAAGTGTTTCTTTAGAAGTCTGTTGAAGGATAGTCATATAAGACCATACCCTTTGCATTTATTCCTACCTTGTAAGGGAGACTAGGAAGTTTAGCAAGAAAAAAGACTAATCTAATCATTGTGAAAAGAAAAAAACTGAAAGGCTGTGGATTGCATCATGGTTACTGTTGGTCACTTTACTTTGTAAGGATGGAGGAAGAAAAATAATATTTTAGCTTCATTCCAATACCAAGAACATCTTTCTTTTGAGGAATATTTATTCTCTTTTTGGGCAGCCTTAGTCTTGCTAATAAGAGTTGAGAGAGGAAAAAAGCGCTAGACTCCTATCTCCTGCTCAGGCGCAGTCCTTGCTTTTGAGGGAGGCTCTAGTCTGTGCTTCCTCATGAAGACCACTAGTCTATCTGTCACTTTCTTTCATTTGAAGGAATTACTGTGAATAAATGCACGCTAGAAAATTTCCAACTTGGTCAGGTAGGCTGATTCAGGTTCATGTTCTCTTTGCAGCTTCCTTAGTTACCCCTGTCAGAGGGATAACTTCTCTCAGAATACTACTTGTGGTGTGCCCACATCTTTTACCACTTTCTTCTGAATAAAAAAAGTGTTTCAGCAGTGTAGAAAAAAAGGTTCTTGGTTTAATTTCCTCTGTTTTTTAAAATATCTTACTGGTATTTGTTCTGTTTCGAAACTCTGGGAGTTTGATTTTTCAGTTTGTGAGGAGGGATTCAAATTCAAGATTCCGATCCTGTTCTCTCTTGTACCTATTTTTTACTTTCAGAGGAGAATTTGCAAGCAACGTAGTGATACAGTGCAGTGGGACTGGCCCACTAGTACACAGGAAGTGTAACTGGCCCTGTGGTTCTAAGTCGTGCCTTCAGAGTTTCCATATTACCAAGGGCCTTACCCAAAAGTATGTCAATGGTTGCAGCATCCCTTGAGCATAAAAGCATCTCTTTAAATCTGCACCCTGATAACTGGAAAATTGTAGTTTGCATTGAAGAAGTTTGGGTTTCTGGTATTTCTGCCGATAAACTGGAACAAATGCTCCTGCCCTTTTAATTAAGATATAGGAGCACTTAATAAAAAAAATCTGAGACATCCATGTGATTTCCCAGGAAAAAAAAACAGGAGAAATGCTTTGTTTATTTCTTTACTTAAATGTTGCAACTAATAAACCTTTCAGGCCTACTTTAGGTTTTACTCAGAAGTACAATAGGAGACGCAGCAAAAACCTTGGGGGGAAACAATCTTTTCCGGGTCATCTTTAGTCTTGTGACAAAATATCTAGTTAGGTCCATATCAAATTGTAATAAATTATTTTTTTTAGTTAACAAAATCTATTGAAAGTTTCTGTCCAGGCAGGTCCTGAAGGCATATAAGGCTAAGGTTGTATGTAAATAAAAATTGTTTAATGCCCACCCTTTGTCCCTGCCCTCAGACCTCTTCTTGTTCTGAATGTCAAGCCTGCTTCTTATGTTCACATTATTTCTTTCTACTTAATTTGTAATTGCAATGTCTTGTAATGTTTTTTCTGGAAAGGCTTTTCAGACAGAGACCTATTTTTCTTAAGCCTTCCTGCCTTACAACAGCGGGTAAATTCCTTACCACTTGAGATGTTTTGCAGACTAACTCTTGGTTAGAGCTCCCTCGGGGAATGAATTACATTGCCCTGCTGTAGCCTTTGCCGGAGAGGGAAAGAAGAATGTACCTTGAAATTACCTCTAGGTTCCCAGCAGTAACAATTTCCAAAAGCATTCATTACCTGTACCCGAAAGGCTGAACTGAAGGCTTTGCAGATTACAGGAGAAGTGCACAGTGTGCTCCCCACCATGTGGGGTTTGTGCAGGAGTTGGTCAAGCGGGGCAGATCCCAGACTCACTCTCACTTGATACCCTCTAGAGCTTGTTTTGACGAAGAACAATTCTGGAGGAACTGTGAGTTTATTCCACAGAGTAAGACAACCTTGCTCTTTCCTACTTCAACTTTGAACACCAAAAAAAGTGTTGTTAATCTGCAAAGTGTGTGTGTCTGCACTGGAATTTGTTTGGGAACATTCCTTAGGTTTGAGTCCTCCCTTGATCTGAGTTGTCAGCCCTTAGAAGCGTGTAGCGCTGGAGAGTTCGGAACCACTTAAGCGTACTGCCTTGGTCAGTATGTATGGCAGTGTCGCTTCACAGCTGAAAATGGGTCTGGTTTTACCATGGCATAACTCTCACTTCCTGTTAATACAAAGATAGGTACCTCCAGATCTTACCTCCAGGCAGTTACTGGAAATTATCTTGTATACTACTTAGGTAACTGACTGAAAAGACTTCAGCTCTTTGCCTGTAGCAGAGGATGGCATTCATACAATAACTGTCTTGCTGAGAGTATGATATGAGATACTCATGTGAGCATTCATACAGTAACTTACCTTGCCTCAAATTTTCTTACTTACTCATGCAAAAATCACCTCTTTGAAATGTCTGGCTGGGCTTTTTTGGATATTGTCATCGAGTTTTCCTTTGGCTCTCAGCAGCCTCAGGACATGTTTTTCTATATTGTCTTCAGCTTGACGGTGTGAAGACCCTGCTGCTATACAGACAAGCGATGTGTCCTCGCAGCATTTACTCGGTGCTGCCGTTCTTCATGAGTTGAAGGCCTGGAGGCAGCAATATTGCTCATAGATCATATTACATAGTGTTGTGTAATCGATTCCTAGGCCTTTAGTGATGATGCATAATTCATTGGCACGTAGGTTGCCATCTTTCCGATGTAGACTCCATTCCCTTTGGATTTCTTTTTTTTTTTTTTATTAGATATTCCTCTTCACGTATATTTTGAAACATTATTAAGGAAGGATGACATCAAAGGAGAACCTGTTGATACCTCATCATTGGGAGTGGAGTTTAAAGTATCTCCAGACAATGGTATGTAAAGAAAAATACTTTAATATTTGCAAGACTGTTTTTCATTCATTTGCCCATACTGTCTGTGCTGAAGAGGTTCAATTTATAAACTCACCACAAAGCAGGTTATCAGAAAAGGTAACCGGCTAAGGCTTTAGGTGGAGGAGGAATCTCTTCCCAGACCATAGTGTCAAGTTCTCTTGTTGCACTGAAATGATCCCATCAGAGTCGTGGGAGGGCAGTAATACAAGCGGGGGGAGTTTGGACCATGGCTTCTCTGCAGACACAGGTGCCTGACGGCAGTGCTGTTTACTCTGGATTCCTATCAGAAATCTGGTTTTTTTCCATTATAAATTGTTCAGCAGTTGAGATTGCCTGTAAATTGCACCAATGGAAAATAAGTTTTCAACTCAATACGTGCTTTTTCTGTTTTAGACTATAATCAACATAATGTTTCTGTCAAACAATGGAGCAGTGCCTGTTTATCTAATTCCAAATCTCCGTCAGTGTCAGGAACATCTGACCAGCTGTCGGAAGGAAGAAAGAAAAGACATCTAAGTGAGACAGCAGTAGGTAAGAAAAAAATGGTATTGTTTAAGACGGCACTCCTTCTTTAAAAATATGTTCTGTATAAATTAGTTTGTTGTCACTGGGCTTTTGAGAATTAAGTTGTCTCCAAAAAGGCTACTGTATGAAACTTTACAGAAATGAAGAAATGTAGTTATGACACCATGAAAATAACGTACTATTTTAAAGCATAGTAATCTTTCTCTTTCTTCTTGAGTATATATTACAAAACGAGACCAGCTTCTGTATTTTATTTTTGAAATACTCTTAAAGGAAACTGCTCAGCAGCCCAGCTGTGTTTTTCTAATACTGGGTGTCATTATTTTCAATATGAAGGGCTTTTTTTTATAGTAGTCAGAGAAACAGAGTGAATTGCAAAGTTACCTGTCAAATTGTGTGCCCAACCAAACATTTACTATTCCTGGCATCTCTGGTCAGCTATGTTTCATTTGTTGCATACTGCCATTTGTGGTTCTGGTTTCCTTCCAGACTGTTAAGAGGACTTGCAAGTAGTCAGTGCATATAATTAGTGTTTTCACCCTTGTTATCTTTATATTTTAAGCCATTAAACCTCTACTTCAGCACTTGGTAAGTTAATAGAAAGTGCCCTGAAAGTTCTGTAGAATAATGTGATAATTTTAGGGACAAAAAATTCAGTGTACCATTGTAAAGAAATAAAACGTTATGGAAAAATAAACTTCTGTTGCATATCCAGGTAAAACTGCTAGTTAATCTTGCAATAGAGGTGGAGTTATGGAAATTACTGCAGAGATGATTTAACAAAAAATTACAATCTGTTAAAAAAAAAAAAAAAAAAAAAAAAAAACAAAACCAAAAAAAAAACCCCAAAAACCCCAAAACCAACCAAACAAAAAAACCAAACCAAACACAACCCTAAACCAAAAAACCCTATTGATTAGAAAGTTACATGAAAGAATAAAAGGTGGTTTTGGACAGACTGAAAACTGTCTCTGATTTAGATGAAGTTGTTTGTTTTTTTCTCTGTATCATTCATTTGCTGCAGAGTCTTCTCTTAGGCCCTGTGCCTGTCTGCAGGGGGTGCTGTGCCCTGTCCCCTTCTCACCATCAGAGATCCTTTTTGCCACGCCACCCGCTCCCATAACCAGTCTCTGGTGCCCAAAAGGTGGATGCTGACACTGCTTCTGGCAACCGGGTTTCCCTAAGTGTACTATCAAGCACACTGAAATCAACAATTGGCGTTGCTTGGGAGCATCCAGAAGAGAGAAAACTTCTTGCTGTAAACCTTTTGAAGTTACAGTTAGTCTTCTGCCAATAGTATTTAGTTCTTTGAGTTAATGAAAGAAAAAAAGCAATCTTTTATCATGAGGATCATCGTTTCCCAATGCCAGAAAACTGCTGTGTGGTGTATTCATGAGTTGCAGCAGAAGTTCTAGTTTATTAGTGCTACGGGTGTAGTACTACATATTTATTCCTAATTTGGGCTCTGTCTAGGAGAAATTATCCATGGGGAAGGTCAGCCTGATGAACCAGGCCAAAAATAAAAGCTGTGTGCCAGGGAGTTGCAGAGCTGCCTGGGAGATGAGAGTTCATGTCCTTGACCCAGCCTGTGCGACACAGTCTTTAGGATCAGTCTTACCTCTTTTTCCATGTTGGAATACACTGATCCTTTTTACTAGTTGCATATTAAATCTGAGTTCTCTTTTCTTGCTGGCGATTAAGGTAGAAGGAAAGCAGAACACAGGTGGTTAAATTCCAAGTCCCCCTAAATGCAGCTTACACTGGGACTGAATAAGGGAAAACAAGAATTACAATTTGGCTGTAGCGATGGATCACTACTAGAAGAAACCACACATAGGTGGTAACTAGTTTGATTTGTTACCCTTGCTGCCAGTTTTATTTTATCAAGGAAGAAGCCTCCAGTGAGCGCTTGGTGAACAGGCACATCAGTGAGCTGCAGCCCAGGTCAGGGAGCACCGTTAGGGACACTGGAGCGCTCCGCTAACTCCAAGTGATTGCGTTTGCTGTCTGTGCAGTCTACGGCAGGTTCCAAAAAGAGAAACAGGATTTGCCCATATGAAGCTGGTTCCACAAGTAGAAATCCTTCATAGAAGGAGAGGGATGAGTTTTGTGGAACAATGACAGGATGAGTAACAAGTGTTTATTTAGATGGCTTTTTTTAGTATTAGTTAAATCCTAAGTGGTTAGCTGTGGGCTTCTAGAAATGACTTTACTATTACTGTATGGAAAAATATCTTTAGTCTAATAGACAACAGCCAGTATGCATTTTTGTTGTTATTATCTCTTGTGACAGGCGAACGTAACGCTAGGTTTGAGACATTCTCCTTTCAACATGCAGAACCAGAATCCCATAGCAGTTTTACTGCCGCGACCAATGTCAATGCGATGTCTAGGCCCACTCACAGCACTTCATCACAGGTAAACCAAAAATGTATCGCTGTCCTAACTGAAATATCAACAGAGAGTTATGCAAACTAATAATCCACAACCACATGCCTTTTACATCTAATTTAGTGTTAAATTACAGTACAGAGCATTTTTACAGTGAATTAAGTGTATTACATTAAGTAATTTATTCCAGATTGAGTATGTGGTGTTCCTAAAACAGATACTTGCTTGTAAAAGAATTTTGCAGATCATATAACTGGAGTGTAAGTTTAGTTTATTGGCATTGGGCCTTTCATTTTTATTTTTTATTCCAAATTTCATTAATATACTGTGATTTGTGTTCCAAATTTTACGCAAGGGCTCTTATGACCCTTTTTTCTTGGTGCAGCTACATAAAATGGCCTCATGGTGCAAATATAGTCACAGAATTTGTTAACTCTCAGTTTCGCTATTTAAAACCTTTTCTGCAGAGCTACAGGCAAAGTCTCTGGTATATAAAATTGCTAAGAGCAGCACAGCTCTGGTTCAGTGAAGTCCCTGCAGAAACACACTTTGTTTTATTGGAATTCATTAAGAATTTCATAATAATGCTCAGATTTCAGTCCCACAGTTCTGCCAAGCCTAGTGTTATACTGGTGCTCTCCAAGTCATCATGTTTCAATCTGGTGATGAGTCCTGGAGAGCTGAGTTTAAATCCCCCCCACATTTTTGACAATGCACACTCCTCCTTTTTTTCCCTTGCTTGAGCAGACCATTGTCAAAAACCACCTAAATGAGCATTTTAGAATAGACTGCTTCCATTAACATTCAGCTAAAAATTGAGATGATGTAATATGGAATGTACCGTGGTTTAAAACTAAGCTTTCTCCTGCAATCTAGGAATTTCAGGTTTTGACCCATGTAGGTTCCATGCACTAATGGGCAAAGAGCTCCACCAGGAATCCCACTATGATCATGGCAAAGCAATTCAATTTCTGTCTTTCGCACGTCTTCCAGAAAACCACTTTCCATGTAGGCTGTTCTTCACTACTAAATGTAGCTTCATTCTTTTGGGATTCTTAATTGTATCATACCGAAGCACCACTGGGGCTACGGGTTAGTAGATAGATTATAGAAGGTCATCTTCGTAGACTGAACGTTATGAAGAAGGATGCATTAACTTCAAAGTTCACATAAGTATTCAGAATTAACTGTAACCGAAATCAAGAAAGGAAAACTCCCACCGATTTCAGTAAGAGTCATGCTAGCAAGAAGTAAAGCTCAGAGATGAGATAGCTTTAAGATTTGTTGAGATTCTGTTGGGTCGGGGGAAAGTCAGAAGTCACAAAGCCACTAGAAAATGTGTTCAAGTTACAGACTGTCTCCTCCTGCAGTTCTCATGTTTCTTAGCTAACATGTAGATCCTGCGATTTGAGCTGATGAATCTCATCTTGTATTGACTCTATTACACAGCATAACTCCAGGAGGAGGTTGAGAAGCGAGAGCTCCTATGATATAGACAACATTGTTATTCCAATGTCTCTGGTGGCACCATCAAAGTTGGAGAAACTACAGTACAAAGAAATCCTTACCCCAAGGTTTGTTCATGGCCTCCTTAGCTGCAAAGAAGATACCAAAATGAATATGAGAACATTAACTAAGAATATCTTTAACATGTAGTTGGATAATTTTAGACTATTAAGATGATCTTTTCATGCACTCTGGGTTTTTTTTCTGTGCACTTCACTGTGTGTGACGGGAGTGGTGGGAAGACTGGACAGCTGATAGCACAAGTCTGATACATGCAGGGAGGTGGCAGATGCACAGACTGGCTAAAAATAGAAGTGGGTTTCTATCATTTTAATTGTACTGATATTCGTGGCCTTAAATGTGCCATAAGGCTGACATGCTCGGAACGGTTATTTGGAGGTTAGTGTCTTTGTGTGTTATGTTTCCTAAGAAAATAGTTAACTGTTTTCAGTGAATTAAACAGAAATGGTTTTAGCATAAATTTTTAAAATTTATCCATTCTGATACAGTAGAATAAGCTTAATGTATTTTTCCATACAGTGTAAACGTACCATCCGTGATTCTGGAGATACTTCTTTTTTTTTCTTTTCTTTTTTCTTTTCTTTTTTTTTCTTTTCTTTTTTCTTTTTTTTTTTTTTTTAAGAAAAATAACATCTTTAGGTTGCTAACACAGGGTAATTGACCTCCTGTGCTGTAATTCTGTGGCTTACTAGCAAATTGCCTGAAATGTCTAGATGCAGTTGTTCCATATTTTAAGTCTCTAATTTGTATTTGGTTTTATGTTGTCTTTAAAGTTGAATATTATTAATATTTAATTTTATTAGCTTAAAGACTGTTGGGAAAAGGAAAGGTTAGATACTGGGTTGGGAAAGGAAAATCTAAATTTTGGGCATCTGTTATCAGCACTTTAAAATTGAAATTATTTTATTTGAAAGCAATTTTGAAGCACAAGCAGTGTTGAAGAAAGAGTCATGAACAATATAGTGTAGAAATAGAATAGTTGTCTCTACTGTTGAAATAATGAAACAGCATTTAGATAAATTAATTTGACTCTTCTTGTCTCATTTCTAGCTGGAGAGTTGTTGAATTTCAACCTTTAGAAAGATCTCATACAGATGAAGAAGAGGTAGGCTGTATTTTAATTAAACCACCAGTTTCTTATAAAACTAGATATAATATATAATTGGGATAATCAGTATATATATATATATATATCAGTCACTGACTTCATGCAAATCTGGTAAGTTTCAAATTTCAAAAATAAAGTACCAGATTGTGAAAATGTGTCTTATCCCAACCTGATTGCCCCTATGTTGGATGACGGAAGTGTGAGTGTCTCCATTAATAATCGTTGTTCGCTCGTTCGTTTGGCTCTTCTGCCCCTGGCTGTCGGCACAGTCAGCGCTCCCAGAGGGTCCCTTTGGTCAGGCCTCCGCCTCCCCAGCTCCTGGGCGTGGTGATGCTGGCTCTCTGCAGGGCTGCCTGTGCTGTAACGCCTGTCCGTCTCTCTCATCCTCTTCCTTGGTGGCCAGTTTCCGTGGCCTGTTTCTCTTCAGGAGGTAATTTGGCATTTTGCCTGCGCGCCCAGCAGGTTTCCTCAGTTTTCTTCTCAGTGTTCGTTTTCCTGAAACTCTCCTGTTGGGAGCAAACTTTTCTTCTTTCTGCTTTCTCAGGAACAACGTAACCTTCAGCATTTCCTGCTTGCCTCTGGAGCTAAGTTTGCACATCGTGTGCTGCTGTTGCTTCCTCCAGACATAAGAATCTGCCTTTTTCTCCCAGGGAATGTCTGTGGACTTTGCAGCTGGGGGTCCCTTTCTCCCCTAAGTAGGGCTTTGAGGCATTTCATAACCCTAGTGTGAATGTACCAGCAGGTCTGGTCTCTAGGCTGTTTTTCTGTCCTTCCAATCTCTTTGTGGCTCCTTTTCCAGAAACCTGCCCGTTTTGCTGTCCTTTGGACATCTCTCCAGTCTCTGCTACAGGCCGCTATCAGGTGGTGTAACTGTAGGACTTGTATTCGTACCTTTATCCGCAATATCTATTCTTGAGCTCCTTATTCAGAGAATCTCTACAAACGGTGTTTAGGTGCCTTAGTAGTGGAAAAGATTGCATTTGGGTAGCAGTACAGAAGGTTATGCTAAACACAGTCAACAAATTAAATCCTTATGCCACTCCCTTGGGGTAGAAAATACGGTCTCCACAAAGACACTAGCTTCCCTGGAGTTGTACTAGGTCTGTAGCTGCCTGCTGCATGGAAATTAACCTTTCCTTTCAGAGAGCATCATGGTGTCAGGTCCCTAGCTGCTGGAGTTGCACTCATTTGGCACCATACTCTTGGGCTGGAAGGAAGAGGAAAACTTACTCTGTCCCTGCGTTTTCTCACGTGCTTCAGAAATTCTTGTGAAATCTGGTGGTCAGGTTTATGTCAGCTCCACCACCGCCTTTTGGTTTGGTACCGTCTCTGCTAGCAGGAAACATGCCTGAGCTTCTTTTGTAGTGAGAAGGTCAAATTACATACACAGGAGAACTCTCCTGCAAGGATATTTAATTAAACCATTTGGAGAATAAATAATAAGGCAGCAAGGGCGCTCCATCCCTTGAGAATCCACTGTTCATTGCTCTCTCTTCCTCCTGGTGTCTGTGGGGGGAAAAAAAAGAATTTCAACAGTGGTTTTGCCTTCAGGGCTTCAAGGGACTTGCTTGGAGGACTCCGTGGATTTCTTGTTTAGCTTTCAGATCCCATACACGTCTTACATACTTTTAGCATATTTTGCTGAAGGGACTTCAAGGTGTCCCTCTGTGAAGCTCATGGGCCAACCACTCCTTTAGTAGCCCTCCCAGTGCATTTGTGTTTGGCATGATGAGTTGATCCTGGATGATTCATCCTTTGGCCAGGAAATAACTTGAGTTAACAATACAGCAGCTTTGCCTCCTGCTGTGGTCCACTGCTTCTGTATTGTCTGTCAGCCACTGGGTAGCATAAGAGAGGAGAGATGTCAGACAAGAGAAAAACGCTAAAGATCTTGTTTCTCTAAATAATCTTTTGCCAATTTTCCTCCTTTCTTTGGGGATCGTGTTAATTGGTTTGGACGTTTTTCAGAGTACTGAGAAAAGGTGGTTGTCTGTCATAATTCTTCCACTTCCTTGCTGTAGGTTTTAGGGTGTTAGATTTGTTACTGAGTAAGCTTGAAAAAAAGACATGCGAAAACAACAGTATTACCTTTTCACATTTTCTGCACTCGCATTCTGACACTGAAATCAAGGCAAGCTTCAGGAGATCATTCGTGAAGGACAAGAGAGGGCAAAATGTGCTCTCTGCTTTTATATAAAGTAAGCTTTTTGCTTTCCACTGCATAGCAGCCTGTGGTGGTACTATATAATAGTTCCTTTTCTGTCTGTCTTCTGCATGGCTAAATTTAAAACTTGTGGAGTTATCCTTGTGTCAACCAGCAGTTAGGGATTTCTTCCACTTGATATCTTTTTTTTTTCCCCTTCTCTTTTCTTCATTTAAAGGCTTCCAATGCAACAAGCCTCTTTATTTGAGTACAAAAAGCTTACCTTTTTTGGGTTCCTCATTTTTGTGTCTGGAAAATTTGCCTTACAAGGACAAACGTAACAGTTGGGCATTGCAAAAGTTAATCTACTATCTATGTCTGCTCTATTACTTGCTCTAAAAATACATAGTTTTGGAAATGGCGCGTTTGAGTTTCCTGGTTTGCATGCATGAATTTGCAGTCTGTTATTGCTTTAAGGCATGGGAGGGTGTGGCATAGGTTTTCCTGTTTTATTTTGGTTTTAATTTGTTTTGTCCAGGTTAAAGTTTCTGGCAAGGCATGGTTGTAAAGTAATGTCCAAGTTTATTTTGTAGTTGTTCTAGTAATGACAAATACTGTGGAATAATTCTGTGTGTAATTAGTTTTGCGTAAGTGTTTTCATGGCTTATGACTCAGTGTTTCCCATGAAGCCAAAGACTGAAACACAGACTTTGTTGTTTTGAGAACCTTTCAGAAATATTCCTGGTGCTATGCAACATCAATGCACAGTGTCTTGTAGCTTAACTAGATGTGATGGGGGGGTGTCCAAATCTTAGTTTGCTTTAAGTCTTTTTCTTTGAGTGAAATCATTAGACATGCCTCGCAAATGGGCCTTCCTAATAGTCTTTTCTCTCAACATCCCTGCCAGATCCATCCACTGAGGAATGACAGTTCTTTTGTCCTTTTGCAAAATAACCTTAGTGGGGGAGAAAAACAATATCAAATTTCTCCACTTACAGCAACTTTAAATTAACCTGAAGTTGGTGGAGGAAATACACGAAGTGTTAGAAAGCTGGAGTGGGGCAGAGGCTGTACTGACCTGAGTAGAGACCTTTTACTCTCATGTCATGTGATTTTTCTCTACAGAACAGACAGTAATTTTAAAATACGAAAATGTATTACTTGTTAGTCTTCAATGGAATTGGGTAAAACTCATTTTACATAAACAAGTAGTTAAATCTGCTATCATCAGCTATAGGAAAGGAACATTAAGGTTTATTTCTGTATTTTTCAAAACTTTTCATTTGGAAAGGAGTGCGGACTTTGATTTCTGAAAGGAAGCTTGTTAAAAATGAAGTTTCTTCCCAGCATGAAAAGTTTTGGCAATTTGCTAAGAAAAGTATTTTCAAAGTCTAAGTTTTTCTTTCAAAATTATCTTTTGTTTCCACTTCAAAGGAAATCTAAGCACACAGAAAAATCCTGAATTTTCCCTGAGGGAATAGCACTTTTGTAGTTCATAAAATTCTCACTTTCACGCTATACATCACTGACCTTAGAAAGACAGAATCTGAACTGAGATGCAGCCCCTCACCGATGCCATCCAAGTGACAGAGCTGGTGAATTCCAGAGAGAGGAGGAAACCCATTAAGTTGGCTTGCATGAAAGGAAACCAGCAGCTAACAAAGTGGTTTGTGTTTAACATAAATAAATAAAAGCAATGAGGAGTCTTCAAAAAGCAGTCAGGAGATGGGCAAACAAAGCAGGCTTGTTTGTCTGAAGGTTCCTGTTGAGTGCGGGGCTGGGGAGGAACCGGGCAGCTATGGTTTTAGCAAGCAGGTCGTGTGGCTTTTTCAGATCGCGCTGAAGCCTTTGGGACCCTTTTCACTGGCACAGTCACATTTAATTGTGGGGCTGTCGTTCACGACCAGCCGCCTGGGTTGGAGACGTGCTCTCTGGCAAGCTGTGTGCCACTACCAGCTATGCTTACGGCAGCATAAGTGCATTGTAATATTTGCATTTGTATCCATAATGGTATGAACTACCTCAGTGCTACGAGACTTGATACAAAGAACGGCTTCTGCAGAAAACGTCTGGGCCGTTAGTGGAGTACTTCCAGCTGACAGCGTAGCCCATATTGTGTGGCTCTGTCTGGCACTGCAGTGAGGACTCTGCGTTTAGTTCTGTATTTTGTCAGACTCAGTCAGAAGATAAATAGCGTTCCTTGTATAACACCACTGAGGATTTTGCTTTATAGAAAAAATTCAACTTATTTTCCATGACTCCCCAGGTATTGGTATAATTCTTGTCCAGAACCGATCTGGCAGTTGCAGTTTCACAGCTTCTATGACCAGGAATTGTTCTTTCCTAGAATTTCTCTGCTGTTGATTGGGAGTGGCTGGCATAAAATCCATGGCTGCAGCACTCATATGCTCTCGCCAACTGTAGCTTTTTAGGTGAACTTTGAAGAGGTTGAATGGTTTGGAGCACTTGGAAATAACTCTGAGCTGTACTGGAGGGGCCCAGCCAAGAGCTCATCCAGCCATGTGGGGAGCCGAGGGGCAAGGGCAGCAAAGTGCTCCTCGGACAGCCCTGTCGAAGGAGCAAACTTCCCGGTGTGCTGCCAACAGAAAAGTGAAGATGGCTTTCTCAAAGTGAAGGTCGGATGTGATAGCTCAGCTGAGGAGTTTTATCTAAAAAGCTGGCTCTTGTTTCACTATGAGCAGTTAAAGTACCCACGTTAGGGCCGTTTTTAAGCTGTACTGGGGTCATGCAAATTGTTTGCTAAGAAACAGTCTCTTCAGAGCAGAAACCATTTTCTGCTTGGTTTCATAGCAGGAATGCGGCACCTCAGGTTTGCTGAGTTCTCTCAGTGTGGGGCTATCTGCATCCTTGGTGATCTCAGACCTATTTCTCTGTGCCTAAAGAGCACCTGGCAAATCCTGCTGCCTCCAGCCTCCTTAAAGCAGTTTCTGGAAACTCCTGCAATTTTTGCTTGTCTTTATTATGTGCTTTTAATACTGCCTTGATCTGCAAATGAATGCTTGTCCTCTTAATTTTTGCCTCTCACCATAGAGAAAAATGTGTTAGTTGCATGGGGGGTATAATTTCTATATCCATTCAGATCAAGCACAGACATGTACAGAAATAAAGGCAAAGTGACAGCGTCCCATATACCAGGGTTGTAGTGAGAGTGCAAGCTGAATGCATATGTTTTGATGTGCCTTTATACCGCGAGCATGCATTGCGTTGCCTCCTCTCATTTGGTGAACAGACCTTTGCAGAATTATGTATAATATTGGCTGCCTTTGTTTCTAGTGATGTTCGTAATTATGGCAGCAGCTATCCCTGTATTTCGTTACAGATAGAAGATCTGTCAGATGAAGTTTTTTCCTTACGTCATACAAAGTATGAGAAAAGAGAGCGAGCAAGGTGGTCGCTGTGGGAGCAGAGCCGCTGGCCCAGAAGGAACAGCAGGCAGGTGTATTGACTTTGATAAGAGTGTTCCTATTGAACCACTGGTGTCAGCTGTTGGGGCAGCAGTTTCAGAAATGCTGTCAGAGAATTTTGAAAATGAGGGCCCTCCTCATTAATTAACTCGACAGGGACAGTACCAGGTATGTTTGGTTGCGTGGCTGGAAAGGGAAGGCTCACAGCCTGAAGTTCTGAAGCATGTATACTTCCAAAAATTTGGCGTGTTAGTGACCTTGTATTTTTTAATGCAGGATAAAATTAGAACTAAACCATATTAAGGAATTATATTTTAAGCCTTTTTGAACATAAAGAAAACTTTAGAAAGTGTACTGAAGAATACAAGTTCTATATGTACCCTTAATTTTGAAACCCTATGAACTCTTCAGTGAAATCTTAGTGCTATTTGAATTCAGAAGTAAAACTGATGTTGACATGGGCAAGATCAGACTTCACCTGGCATTTAAGATGTGTGCCAGTATTTTATATCTACCTCGAATTTGCATTAAAGGCGAGGTCAAAATTTTTAATCTTTTAAATTATTTTGACTGCTTTGGAGATGAGTCCAGAGCAGAGGTGGGAAGTGGGAGCCCAAGGACCTGCTGTTTCTTCTCGAGTTTCATTGGCACGGTCTGCTGACAGTGCAGTTTGGACTCCGCAGGCTCCTGCAAACGATGCCGTGTTTCCCCAAGTGGGAACAGCCCGCGGCTCGCTGACTTCTTTCCAAAATTCCTGTTCTGGTGAGCGTGCGGAGCAAGGCGCAGGAGTAGGACGAGCCACCAGCTGTTCTGAGGCCAGAGCGCGCCTGTTCCCGCCCTGTTTTATCCGGTTAGCTCCTCCGCATAGCACTCTTGCTTTGGCTTGTGACAACAAGGTTGTCAAGAACCATGTGTGTTTTCATCTGCTCTTTTGATTTACATAAGTAGAATGTAGGTAGTACATATGGAGAAACTGAATGCTTTGAAAAGAAAATCTAAACTGTTCCTGGTGATGTGAAAGGGCAGGGGGTCGCTCTTAAGACTCTCGTCTCTTATCCTGCACTAGGTCTTACAGCAAAAATGCTGATGGACGACACAGCCAAGATTCAGTGCAGAAAGACCACCATGGCAGCTCCTGTGCCTCGCTGCATTGTGCTGCTGAACCTGTTCCTGACTTGACTTCGGAAGCCCACAGCTCTGTTTGTTCAGGGATTGCACAACTCTGCAGGGAGAACCAGGAAGCAAAGGTGGGTGCTTCCAGTCGCTTCTGGGTCTTGTCAGGTCTTCAGGGACCACTATCTCTAACTAAAACAAAGAACCTGGACACATCTTCCCAATCTCACTGACCAGAATCTCAGGCTGTTGCCCTAGTTCAGTGGACTGAATGCAGTGCTCCTGTTTAGAACCAGATTGCTATGCTCTATGAATTAAGCCCAAGATTTGTCAGTAGGTAAAAATTTAATGGCTTAGCATGCGAGGCACGTGTTTTAGAGGCAAGCATGGCAGGCCTGGGTTCAAGGATGACGGATCTTTTCTCAGGCCAGAGATGTTGGCCAGATTTCCAGATGGGGCTGATTGTTATGGGTTCAGGTATCTTGATGGTCTGGCACCCCTTCCTGTACTGTGCCTATTCAGTTGTAGCTCTGTTACCTGTTCAAAACTGTACGAAGCCAGCTTACATTGACAGCTGGTGCCTGGCAGCGGCGTATTCTTTATCTGAAGAGCCCCGCAAACACTGTAAAGAAAGACACTCATTTGTTATTTGATAGCAGATCATTCTGCACATAGCTAATCAGTTCAGACTCAACTGAAATCCCTTTTCCCCCTCTTTTTTTCTACCCTCACTCCTATCCTTCTGATTCTTTTCAGTCTGGGCTGTGGGAACTTCGAGTTTTTCCACTAAAAGATGAAGAGGTAGAAGCTTTACTGTGCCAAGATCAAATAACGAATCAGACTGAAATGTCAAGTGCGGCTTTTCCCAGCGACTCCCTCTGTACTTCATGCACACCCATTGGTTTGCTAGACAATGGCCATCCACCGAGAAAACAATCTACCGAAGAGTCAGAAGACTGCGAAAATGTTTGCCTGGGAATCAACAATACAAGAAAACAAAGGTGACAGGGAATAATGTGGTTCATTAAGAAAGCCAATTAAGGTGGAGAAAAGTGTAAGGTAAAATCTCTCTTGTTCACACAGCATATGACAGCACAATTCAAAACCTGTACGTTAGCTGCATATAATATATTTTCTTTCTTGCTTTGCAACAGGCAGGATATATCCCAAAGACAACACTTTCTTCTTCCTGAACCCCAAGAGAAAGTAATTATTTCAAGCTGGAAGTCTAATATTCCCAGTGTCGGGAGTGGGCGCACATAAATTGCTGGCACCATTCACTTTCTGTTGTCATATTGCCACATTTGTTAGTAATCATCCTTTTCTGTTTTGTTTGTTTTCAAATGCATTTCTGGTTCTAGTGGATTCTGGTGCAGTGGATAGGCTGTCTACCTTAACCAACAACTTCAACTGAACACAGAAAAACTACTTGAAAAAATAGTGGGGAGAAGCAATAGCCTCCAGTTATTTTCCTGTGTGGCAGGCCCCTGGGGCAGAAATCCGCCTCTAAATGCGTGTGTGTAACCCATGCGTGAGACAAGAGTCGGTGAGAACCGGAAGTTTCAAAGCAAGCGTTCTGGAAGCCTTGCATCTAGCTTAAAATCTGTACTCAGCTCTCGGTAGTGCCAGGGCATGTTTCATATCGATGTCCTCAAGCAATAAGATAGAAATAGACCACTGCATCTCAATAGGCGATGTATCCGCTACTCAGAAAGTAACGTTTCTGCTTCGGTCGTGTGGGTATAGAGAAATGGAAGGAAGGAGGAGTCGAGTCCAATCAGTGACACAGCTGTTTGAATATTGTGTTTTGGGTCATCTTACTTCCTTAGTCCTTCAGTAGCTAACGAGGCTCATAATATTTTGCTTTAATATGTTAAAGACAAAGTCTTGTTCAAATCTCTGTACAGTGCCTTGTAAGAGTCTCGTAAGTATGCCAACATTTGGTGACTAGCTGAAAAGGAAAAGATGATTGATGTCTAGAAGACCAATAAAGAAAAAAGCCCCAAAGCTTTCCATTGTGATTCCAAATAGATTTTTTAATTTCCCAGCGAGTTCACAGTGAGGAAACAAAAGCAAGTTGTTTAAACTTGCATCTAAATAGCGTAGTTTGGAATGTATCTGCAATCTCAAGAGGTATTAACACAGATTAAACATTGAATGTAGGTATAATCCATCAACGGGAAGTTTTTCTGTGTAGGACAGTTGAAGGCAATTTTATAGGAATCTCTGGTTTTGTGCAAAATTTTCTTCCACATGTAATATCTGGAATGGCACTGGACAGATGACCCAGTTTTAGTGTCAATTTTTTTTTGGTCAAAATGACAGGAATTATACACTGGGCATCTGAAAACAGTTCAGTAAAGTTTCAACACTACAACCTATTGCTGCATTGTAGTTTATTGCACATTCTGATTATTTTTTTAAACACTTTTTTAACACTGGTTTGTCTTAAACTTGAATCTTGCCTCAATGTCTGATACAATAATCTTTGATGCAAGGTTGGTTTTTTAATTAAAAGTTATTTCTATATATGTTGTATATAGTCTGAATTTGATGGCCTTTTAGAAGTGAAGAAATAGCAGTAATGCTTCCTCTTGGCACAGAGACCTGCTTGGCCCAAGAACGGCTGCGCAAACAGGCTGAAGTGGCAGTGGCACTACGCTTTGCTGTCGTCCTGAAGCTGCGCTGGTGCTGTGAGGCCAAGGTCCCCCAGCGTCCGAATAGAGAGTGGATTTTTCCATCTCTTGTCCTGCATGTGCATCTGCTGCTGGGAAAAGGTTCCTGACAGTTTCATGTCTCAGACGCTTTGCCGGTCTCTTCTGTAGCTGTATCCATTCATTAAGACGTCTGATCTGACCAGCTCTCACCCAGCTTTGTTGTAAGGTCAGGGCTTCCTGCTCTGTCTGGTCCCTGGGGCAACGTGAGGAGTTTCTGCAATTTAAGAGATGGGACGGACCAAGTAAACCAGCCGGCTAGCTGCCTTAGATGGCCTGAACGTGCTGCCCGTAAATGGAAATGCAATTTATGGGAAGGAGCGAAAGGAGAGTGTTTTTCTAGATTGGGGGGTGGGCAGGGAAGGGTGTTAAAATGAGGCCAAAAAAACCTGTGCGAAAGGAGCTGGATTAATCAAGTTTGGTCAGCCTGGTGGACCGTAAAGCTGTTCCTGCACTGCTGTTCAGTTCCCGGCTGTGGTGTCCTGTGGAACCATTGTGGTGGGTTTGGGTCAGTCTCCAGTGTGCTGGCCGAAAGCAACTGCCTGTTACCTTGCCAGCTGCAGGGGCTGCACAAGCCGTTATCGACACAAGCAAGAGTAAGCACGTTTTCTTTGTCCCCTCTTTAGATGTTCTTGTCACTCACTGTAGGAACCAGCTAGTGCCTCACAAAGCAGCAATAAAAAGGCTAGCCAAAGAAAGGCCAGGAAACCAGGAGACTGAAAAAAAAAACCCCTGAAGAAACCATGAAAATCTCTATTTGGTCATTACCCCACTCCTACCACCATCAGAAGTCTTTTCTCCAACATCTGCCTCTCGGCTGGCTCGACCTGTGGCCGCAAACTGCAACTGCCTTCCCACAGAGAGCTGCTTAGGCAACTGCACGGCCGCAGAACTGTGCCAGAGCAGTTCTTCCTCTGCGGGCCCAGCACGGGGCTGCTCTCCAGCTGTTAGTGGGGCGCAGGTTTCTGCCATCGGGTGAGCAGCCCATGTGAGTGTGGCTGGCAAGGCCAGGGGGAGGGGTGAGAGGCTGCGTTTGCTCTTCTCATGTTGCCTGCCCACCTTGAGCAGCCCTTCATCTGGCAGGGGCAGATGGGGAAACACTGTGCGCACATCAAGCGAAATGCTTTTTGGGACACCCCAGGCTGTTCCTCACCTGCAGCACCTCTAATCATTTACCACCTCCTTGCAGCAGACCGGGCGCTGTGCCCTGCTCGCTCTGTCTCTACTTTCTGCATCTTTGCTCCAGCCAGTGAGGCACCCAAATTTTCAGTAGCCCCATTTCACTACTGGGACAAAGTTAGCAAACTTCTTAACTGAACATGGTCACCGGACCAGCCCCACCCCCACTTCATCTTCTTCACCTGCGCTGCATGCAGCGGGCATCGGCACTAGTACCTTCATACCGCCTGCAGCCTGTCCCCCCACCTCCTGGCTCATCACCTCTTGCATGAATGCTGGGATCCCGAGGAACCTGCTGGTGGTGGGAGTGGGCTGAGAGCTCAGAGCAAGGCTCACAGTTAAAGCCACAAAATATGTAAGAAACCCATGCTTGTTTTCTTTCTTTGCAAAGTATTAAATGGGGGGGGGGGCAGTGTGCGGGATGGGACAATAACACAGCAATGTGCTTGGCTTCTGGCTGTTAAGCGATGAAAACAGCTGGCAGCGCTGCACCGACTGCTGTGGCTGAAGGTATTACAAAGGCTGTGAAATGCCAACTTAACCATAATACAGCAAGGTGCCCCACGCGTGAAACTGGGGTGTTGCAGCTTCACAGAGAAAGCCATTTCCCTTGTGCTTTGTTCTCACCATTTTCAAGGGAGAGATTTTTTTTTTTTTAAGGCCACTTATGTTCTGCACCCTGCTGCGGGGTTTAAACGCATCATCTCTGCATCCAGGACCTTAATGGAATGTAAGTACCAATACAAACTTGTAAGCCCTATTAAAATAAAGCCCTGTGTGCGTCCACCGCAGTTTTTTTATCTTGCTCAGGGATGTGCCCTGGACCAGCCTATGGAGCACATGCCCAGCCCTGCCCTACTCGGCCTGATGAGAGTTTCTTTTATCCTGTTTTCCAGTGCAGACAGAGCCTTTGCTCCGTCAGCTCACCCTGCACCGCTCTTGACCACGTGACTAACATCACCAGACTCTGCTCTCCCATGTTGCTGAAACTTTGCTTTATCAGAGTATTGCAACATTGAACAGTCCTGGGGTTTATCTGGCCCCAGGGATACCACACAAGCAGCTCTTTCGGTTTTTCATGTCAGTGTTTGGTCCAAGTCCTGTGGCTGCGGCGCTGTGGGGTTCCATTACCGAGTGCAGGAGGACAGGCCTCGATAGAGTCTGACAGATTACTTCTGTTAACGTACAGAGGCAAGAAACTGGAACAGTCTTAAGCATGAGAAGAACAAGTATCATTACTGTTCCTTCCAGGGATGGTCTGGGGTCACATTCACCCTTACACGTGTAAAAAGCTGCTGCGGTAGCAGCCAGCTGCATTGACCCACCTGGGTGGGATTTAGATGGAAAGCGGCAGTTGAGTAATTCCACTCCGGGTATAATTTCTCCCTCCCACAACACGCGTAACCTGAGGCTCAACAGAAGTGCAAACTACCAGATTTAAAACGATGACAAAGTGACTTCAACCTGTGAAAGAAAACATGCTGTAGCCAGCTACAGCACCATGGATTAACCAGCATGACTTTGGGACATCCACCCCCCTCAAATTAATTAGAAACAAAAAAAAGCCAGAAGTAGCTTTCAAACCAGTTTACAGTCAGCTGCAGGAGGCAAGGATACTACAGCTGTTGTCCTACTGCTTTCCATAGCATGAAAAGCCACACTGCCAAATCCTAGACTAACACTGTCACAGGCCGTTTGTGGCGGCTTGGCCTGCATTTCAGACACCAGAGCCGTGACCTTCTCCATGCATGTTACACGGGTTCTTTCCAGAAGGACAGATTTTAACACGTCTAGCAGCCATCTGGACTACCACGTTTCCTAGCCAAGCTTGCTTTCATCAAACCTCTTCTGAAAGATGTCTTCAGTGCAGTAGGTCCAGATGAAGCCGTCTTTTGCTAGTTCTCACATGGGGTTGCAAGTGGAAACAGGAAGCAAAGACATTTGTCCACCTAAAGCACAATTAACCGCCGAGGAAAAGGTAGTAGTTTCGCCCTTTCAGACACTTGGCTGGATTGTTTGAACTAGCCGTAGCTCCTCCTCCTTAATGACGGCAGTGACCCACGCTGTACCCCCGCCAGCTCCTTCCGCAGCCACCGAGCAGAGGCCTGTCTGTGGGACACCTCGCAGGTCCTGGGCATAGACGGGGGTGCATCAGCTCTAGCACTGCCTTGGCATTTGGCAGGTGACGTGCCCAGCTTTGCTGCGAGGACAACAGATTTGACGCTGGCCTTGTGGAAGTGGACTGGCTGCAGCTGTTGGGCCTTCTGGCCTGGGGCAGCAGGCTGTTTGCAGCCCTTCTGTAATTACAACTTAAAGGGAAAAATACCACGCAGAATACCATGAAATATGAAAGGAGTCAGCAATACTAATTAGAGCCATGGGAGGCAGGCCTATCTAAAATGACCTGCTCAGGTCTTCCGCTAGTGGGTTGTAATTCTCGCCTTTCACGTGCCCAAACAGGCCGGGCTGTGAAGTCGGCACAAGCAAATCGACGGTATGAGAACTATTTGGTTTCATAACCAAGAGGCGTTTCACAGAGCCAGCTCCATGCAGCGCTTTTTAGCCTACGTACACTGAAATCACTTCAGTAGACGACATCCCTGTATGTTGCTATCTATCTATCTTAAGCGTTTACTCAGGCATATGCACAAACCAAGGAGGCTGTGTGTCAAGATAAAATTTTAACTATAGGGTTTTAAAGCAACATTCTTTGGTGGAATCCCATCACTTCCAGGAATTTCAGACACAGCTGTCTTAAAACTGGCTATTTGAAAGGTAAACGAGAAGGTATTTCCCAGTTTGTGACTGACTTGTTTGATGCTTGGCTTATGTAGGTCAAGTACGAGGCTAATCATCCTTTACAGGAGAATAACAGAATGCAGAATTATAGCCGTAACTTGGTTGGTACTGCTATCGACATCTAAAGGAAGGTGTTTACTCGCATTACAGTAACCTCCCTTGCCCTCCTTCCCACCCTCATTTTTTGAAGCTTCTCACTTGAGACGAGATAGATGGTGTTTGGTTCCAGCTCAAAAGCACACATTTCTAGACAGCTGAAGGAAAATCCATTCTGAACCTCTCAACTACCATAAAAAAATGTCAGGTGATTAACTAGAAATGTTGATCACTGATGAGCGAGGACTAATTTAACAAAATCCTTACCTATTTCCCTTGTAAATATTTGAAGTTCTTATTATGCAATAGGCAAAAAATTATATTTAGACATTATGGCTTGGATTACTCTTACCTGACTTTAGGTGACTACAGTTTAGTTAGGTACAGGTGAACTATAATTACTGAAGAAAAACATACTTCTCCACAGTGTGATTCATCAGACGTACACTAGACATTTACTTTAGGAAGAGATGATTTGTGTCCTAGAATTCTTCAGGTACACGGACTGTACAGGATGATTAGCCTCGTTGTGATTAGCACAGTAAAAGCAAAACAGGAACATTTCTAGCATCCATGGGATTTTTTAGCCCTCTTAAACTGCATTTTCCCCAAACTTGCTCCCCAAACCACTCACTGTTGACAATAGGCTTAAAGGAGACTTACCACACCAAGGGAGGGGTGTTTAATACAGATATTGGAAAAGTTTTGTAGGAATGAATAGATCAAGTGACAAAATACAGACAGCAGAAGGCAGTTTGATTAGTCTTCCACAAGAGAGATTGCTTGTGGTGATGCTACACTCTTCTAGCAAGCAAAATCTGACCGAAGTGTAGTTCAATCCAGTCAGCGTTACAGGTTGTGCCGTAAAATTAGCCTCCACAGAATCAAGAGACAGGTTCAAACCATTGCATTTCCAACCCTGAAAGACAGCCAGAATGGTTTTTTCACTGCTGCTTGCTTCATTGCAGCGAAGGAACGATTCCTCTGTTCAGCAGCAACAAGTTTCCATAATTAATGTTCATCCAGCCCTCCCTTACGCACGAGAAACAAGGGTTCTCCTGCACGCACAGAGCCTTCTTGAACACTGCTCGAGTAGGTCTCATCGATCCAGGCAGCGCTTTTGAGCTGCTTCTGAACACACATTCCTGAGAAGATTGATCACAGATCTTGGATCTGCGCTCTTCATAATAGCACTGCCAGATACAATCATATTTGCGCCTGCCTGAAAGACATTAAACACCCACTCAATAACATGGAACAGTTCCACTTCTTAAAGGGTTTTCTTGCTGTAAAACATGAGATTGTAGTGAATTCTAGGCTGGTGGGCAAACAAGCGCTATCTGGGGGACAGAGGTGACATACCTCTAACTACAACCACAAATCAAGTTCGGAAAAGACAGCTCTTCCCCAAATAGGTAATTTCGTCATCCTTGCTCCTATTTACCTGAACATCCAAGAAACAAACAACTTCTCTAGCTCAGGGGAGGCTTCAGTAGCCGCTATTAGAACAGGCACAAGACTAGACCTCAAGTAGATTTTGCTACCTCAAGTAGATTTTGCTATTAAGTGTGCTTTACCGTTCCCTCTGAAAGCTAATGGTCAAAATGCAATTCCTCCTGAGCTTTATTTTCCGAGGGACCATTAAGTATCTCAGCACGGTGACTGAGAATGCTGCTCCGCTTCAGCCTCTTACCTCTGCACACTTATGGATGGTGTCAGGCCCAACTCCTCCATCCACTTCAATATCCAGCGAAGGAAACTGTGTCCTCAGCCACTGAACCTGAGAAATAGTATAGAGAAGTCAGTACCGAGATCCACACTCAGCTGCCAGAGTTACATATAGCTTCTTCCATGCCCAGATACAGTTTATTCACTTCACCGCTACTCTCCATACTATTACTTAGCTTTAAGTTCAATAAATAAGGAAAACTTAGTTTACCTTTGGCATCATGTCTTCCATAAATTTCTGCCCTCCGAATCCAGGTTCTACTGTCATCACCAAAGCCATGTCTATCTGATTGGCCCAAGGTGCCAAGTGTTCAACTGTAGTGCCAGGCTTGATCGCCAAGCCGACCTGTGGGAGAGGCAGGACAGACCCAAGTGACACAAATGCAGCGAGACTGGCTCGAGCTGGGAACAAACCCCTGGGAAAATGTGTCTGTGTACACGCTGTAAGAACAGGCCGCTTTAAATAAAAGATTCCTGGTGGTCTTAAGCTAAAACTGAAGACTGACTCGGTGCACAGAGAGCGTCGGGGCCCCACGTGCCAATCTCTGACCACCCGTAACTGTCAGCGATGGGTTTTCCATTGCCAGCAACGCGGCGGTGAGCTAAGCCGAGTGCAGCGCGCTGCCCCGAGCCTGCACTCCCCTCACCTTCATCCCATTCTCCCGAATGTCTTTTATCAACGCCCCGGGATTGTCTGTGGCTTCGAGATGAAAGGTGTACTGGTTCGCGCCAGCGACCGCCATCGGCTTCACCCACTGCTCTGGCCTGGCCACCATCATGTGCATATCTGGAGGAGGGGAGCAGAGCCGTGAGCAGCCGCGGCGGCGCCTGGGGCTGCGGCCCCCGCCCGCCACCGGAGGGGCCCGACAGCGCGCCCCGGCCCCGGCCCCTTACCGAAGAAGGGCTCCTGGCCCAGCTGCTTGCGCAGGCTCTCCACGACGGGGTGGCCGAAGGTGATGTTCGGGACGAAGTGTCTTGGGGGCCGAAGAGAGAGACCCGCCCGCCCGCAGGTTACCCCCGGCCGGGCGGGACGGGGCAGGCCGCCCGCCCGAACCCCCGGGGCGGCCGCCCCCCGCGCCCCCGTCCCGCCCGCCCCCCGGCCGTTACCCGTCCATTACATCCAGGTGCAGGTAGTCGGCGCCGCAGTCCAACATGCGGCTGCACTCGGCGCCCAGCGCCGCCAGGTCGCTGTTGAGGATGGAGGGACCGATCCGGCACCCCGACGCCATCGCCGCCGCCGCCCCGCGCCTGCGCCGCCGCGCGGCACGCCGGGACCGCCCCAGGGCGCGCGCCACCGCCCCGCCCCGCCGCCATCTTGCCCGGCGCGTGGGGGCCGGCGGGGCTGGCCGCGCGGCGGGGGGGCGCGCGCTGCTGCGCGGGGGAAATGGCGCGGGTCGAGCCGTGCGTCCGGGCACCGGGGAGCGGCGCGGCCTCGGCGGGGGCTTCGGGGCGCCCCGGCAGCCGTTTCGCGGGGGCCCAGCCTCGGGGGGCGGCGGAAGGGCCGTGCCGGGCTGTCCCCGCGGCTGCGGCCCGAGCGAGGCCCTTTGTGGCGCCCGGGAGGACAGAGCCCCTCTGAGCAGCCACCCGCGCGCGGCGGGCCTAAACTGACGGGGGGCGGGGGGGGGAACCAAACCCAAAGCCGCTTTTTACAGACTGTTCTTTTTCAAGCTCCCAGCAAGGCCTGTGTTGTTACCGCTGAAGCACCCTTCCAGGCAGCAGTGTCTCGGGCAGGCCCAGGGCACCCCCCTGCCCACCCTCAGCCCCTGCCCCGGGCGAGGGCGGCAGGTGCCTGTGGGGCACGGCCTGGAAGCGGGTGGGTAAATTTTAACAAACCCTCTCCCTGTCCTGGAACTGAAGTCTCTCAAATATCAGCGTATCGGAGCCCTTTAGAAAGGGAGACCGAGGGACGTCGTGTTGCGCAAGAGGCTTAAACACAGAACTCTGTCCTTTTGCCATCAATCCTCTGTATTTAGTCTTCAGGACAATGTTTGCATAAAACGCTGAGGCGAATGGGACTGACTGACACACCGACAAGACTGGTACAGCCTGGACGTTTGTTGAACGTGACATGCACTTAAGGCCTCTAACACTATTTAAGCAGCATCGTTTGTCTTCACAGCAGAAATACACCAGTTCTGTTACAGAGAGACTGGAGGAAAGCACAAAACCAGCTAAAGCACATTGTATGCACTTCATTAGTACAGTATCAAGTGCAACCAATAGGAAAGTAGCACACAGGAGAAAACAGACTGACGGCTCTGCCTGTCTGTTCCCTCTCTCGACAATCATCCCACAAAATCAAAGCCATCTGCCCGGCCACCTGAATAAAACTAAATTATGGATTACATCATTTATAAGCTGCATTAATTTCTAGCAGGGTAGACATTAAAAAGAGGCATTTTAGTCTTTGCTATGGCTTACTAGTGTGGATTCACCAGCGACAGTGGGAAACCCAAATGGAAACATTTATTACATATACTGAACTAAATGAAGTAAATCACAGTTATTTCGTCATCGTTAGAGTGGAGTACCATGGTGAGGCATCTACTTTTCATTAAGGAAGATGCTCCCTTCTCATTTTCAGCAGAAAAGGTCACTCTATGAAACGCACCATGAATTCTGAACGTGTTGTGTCCCAGGCGTTTACTTGGCTCACGTGGAAAACTCTCCGCCCCCACCCCACTGCCAGTAACCCGGCCTACCTTGGGATTTGAAAGTGAAGCTCTGTTTTTTCTCATTTGTGCGTCACTGTTAATAATAAAACTTAGCATCTGGAATTTAGCAATTCTTTGAGTGGCCTCCAAGCCGGGAGCTAATCCAAAGCAGTCTCCTACAGGTAGCTGGTGCTGGCTCCAGCGCGCTGAGGAGATAAGAATCGGTACAGCGTGTTTTGGTCAGCAGAGTAAGCAGTTTGTCGTTCAGGACACGCACTGAGCAGCAGATCTGAGACACTGCCATCTTCGCCCAACTGTGTCTCTTACAAAACCATGCACACTTCAAAGCTGCATTAGTGCACCACCTATATATTTATGCATATGGTGATACAGGTGGTGCACTATAAAAATATTTGCCTTTTCAGCCCTGCTTTTCCCAAGAGGTGCCGAGAGTCTCCATCGCTCACCAATGCGGTGGCAGCAGAGGATGCTCAGCACCCGTGGGCCTGGGAGAAGGATGGCTTTTGCTGTCTTCAGAGGTTTAGCGTGCGTGAGTGCCCTCCTCAGACTGGTGTGCACGGCTCCCGTCACATCGGAGCATTTGGGAAATACCGAGCGGCACAGCCGGAAGGAAGGCTCCATGGGTTTCAGCAGGCTGAAACCTGCTCTCAGGTATATGGTTAATTTTCCACGCAACAGTAAAAGCTGCAGTTCTGCAGTGAGGCAGTCGTTTGTATGGCAGTATTTTAAACGGCTGTTGAAGAGAGATGCGAGGCTTTTCTTTGGAAATGGATAGGAGGATATCGTTCTGCCTCCTCCATAAGGCTGTTTTATCATGCGCGCGTCCAAATTACAAGCCCTCAGGAAGTAATTACCTCAAACTGGTAATTAGCACATTTTACAGACTCTCAGGATGATCTAAAACATTTTCCTCTGCACCATAATGCCATGATTATAAACTCTAGTTGTTCTAACTTAAGCTGGAAAAGGCAGTATACGATTCCCAAAGCAGAGGGTGACTTTGGGCGTTGCTTATGATTTCATGGTTTGTTTCACAGCTGTTCTGCAGTTTGCCCCTAAGCAGCTAATGGCGAAAGTCACATTTCAGCGTAATTCCATGATGCCGCAGCGTGGCTCGTAACTCAGCTGTGACTTCAGCTGGTCCCCCACGGGAATCTCCACCTACGTATAAATGTTACATATATATCTCTCTAACATTTGCAGCCATGAACATTACGTACATAAAATGCAACCTTTTTAAATACAATCTCAACATGCCAAAAATAGATTCTTTCATCAGGTTTTTGCCCTGCAATGTCCATCTTTTGTTTACAATGTACATATATATTTATATTTTTATATATAGGAACATGAAAATACCATATATAAATATTTACTTTAAATCCCTATATCTAAGTACATACGGCAGCATCAGTGGAGCAGTTGGTAGGTACCAGAAGGTCCACGCATTCCAGATGCGGTTTCTTGGGTTTTTTTTTAAGCTGTGGAGATGAATTACTGGCTACATTTAAGCAGGACAGCGTGGGCTATTTATACCGCCTGCAGACCACTCACCCCTGCCCCTCTCTATCTGTGCACAGCACGTGCATTCCTTCTTACCGTGTGTACTGTATTTAGTTTTACAGAGCAAATATTTTTGTAGCACAAGGGCAATATCTTACAGAGTGGAATGAAACCGACAGACAAAAAGTAAACTCAACTAAAGTCTGCAGTGCCAAAAAAAAAAAAAAAAAGTCTAATTGCTCCATGGTGCTTATCATTGCTCTGCAAGTTAGAAACAATGGTCCCAGGCTTGTGAAAATCAAGCTTTAGATTGGTACTTTTTATCAGTGTTTTCACTGCCAGTACCAACGTGTTAAGAGCCTTGGGGTCAGCTACTATCCAGCCCTCCTCTCAAAAACGCTACAAAAATAAATCTTGGGCACAATTTGAAAAGAGGCTTCTCCTCTGTGGCTGACGCAGTTCCGCAGCCCGCTTGCCCACCAGGCCATGAGCACAGCGCTTGCTGCCACATCCAGCTCTTATGGACCACATATTTGCCCACACACCCCTACCCTGAGAATTTTGTAAAAATTCTCTGTTCTGCGGTTTTGCCCTGAACTGAAATAGATTTCACAAACAGAAATTTGCCAATCTATAGCAACTGGCCGTTAGCTGTTTTCTACTTTCGGATAATAAAGTGCTCTTGTTTTAATCAGTTACTAGTTACCAGGGAACTCAAAGGAGAAGGTACACTTTATCTTCCTCCTCCCGCTACTGCACTTCCCTGAGAGTTAAACGTGAGATTCATCTAGATCAACATCAGTCTCCCCAAGCTCCACGTGCGTGAAGGTGAAGTGAGTGGCCAGCAAGGGGTTCTCCATGCCGTTGTCCTCGCTGATGTGAAGGACGGTGTCCCCGTGCTGCAGCAGGCTGGTGGTCTCCAGGCCAGCGTAGTCCTCGCTGTCGGAGAGCTGTGCAGGGGGCGTGCTTTGTGCTGTTGTTGGCCGGGACTCCAAGCCCTCTTCTTTTTCCTTCTCCGTCTCAGTAGGAAGTGCCTCGCTCTGCAGTTGAGGAGAGCCGGTGGTCAGGAGCAGAGAAAGTGGGAGGGAGAGGGGGAAAAAAGCCAATGGAACATCTGTAAAATACTTTCTCATTCAGAAATACTTTTTACCATAAAGGGCCTGGCACTTGTAGATCATAAATCCCTAAAATTCCACCCTGACAATGATATGTTTTTGCCAGTGAATCAGATTTGTAGGAATGATCAGAAAGGTTGTCTGATCTCAGTTGTTAACACTTCCTCATTTCATTTTTTTAAGTATATTTTCAAGATGAATGTTTTTCATTTCTTTCTGGCAAAAGGCATGACCCTCAAAAGACACTCGATATCGGGGGGTATAAAAGTGATCTCGATGTCACTGATGTGTTGCAGGGATGGCTGTGATTGTCCCTGCACTGTCCTCAGTGGTGTCCGACACACAAAAATGTTGGACAAGCAATTTCTTTTGAAGTGTGGTGCTTTTGCTAAAACAGTGCTGCAGTTTTGAAGGTGCCCTTCCTTAAGGGCGCATTTCTCAGAGAGCAAGCTGTAAAAACCTGCTGATGGAAACTTGCACTGGTGAGCAGGTCCAGAAGCACTACTATATGTGAGGGGAAGATGGAAAGGGAAGATGCAGGAAATGTATTTGCAGATGAAGAATCATTGCATGGATCTAGAAGTGAATGGTTTGCCAAAGCAGGGGGTGGGACAGCAAACCCAGCCCAAAGAACAGACTCACAGAAGAGTTCACTGTCTTCACTCACCCGCCAGCTTTCCTTACAGGGCTGCAATGCATCAGGCATTTCCCTATAAATTTGCCCTGCAACTTTGCTGAAGCAGCGGACAGACACGCGTGATGGAACCGTCAGTCACCTTACCTGGCTGGTGGCCTGGCTGTGGAGATCAGCCACCACGATGGCCGGTGAGGAGGTCAGCACAGGTTTACTCGGCGGCTCCTGCGTGCTGGTGGCCTGGGGGCTGCTGCGGCCGCAGCCCTGCTGCTGGGCTACTGGGGCCGATGGGTCCCCTGGGGAGGCAGCTGGTGTCACCTCAGGCTGGGCTTCAGTGAAAGTCACCGACCGCTTCTGCTCCGCTGAAGGGTACAAAGCCCAGAAAACTGAGTATTAAAATGCTACAGTTTGGGATGGGAAACACAAGAAGAAAAGGAGAGAGAGAATCCCTGGAGTTTTTACAACTAAGACAGGATTCATGATTCATTCCATGTTTATAAGCTGTCTAACCGGAGTCTAACCTAAAAGCCTTTCACCCTCGGCTTCCTCTAAAGCCACAGCAAGAGTCAGGGATCTCCTGAAGACTATCCACCCTGCCTATCTTTGTCATGGCTTGGTGAGATAACCACCACCCATAACATCTTTCCATCACAGAAAAATATACTGGCTTGAACTCCCACATGAGTTAGGCATTTCTGCCCTCAACTGAAAAGGGAAAACTGAGATCCAAATATGTAAGAGAATTGCCCAAGGTTTTGCAGGAAATCTGAGAAAAGACAGAGGGCAGCTGATTGCCCCCCGTTCCTGCAGACCGACTCCGCTATCTGGGAATAACAGAACAGCACTGGGTGAGGACAACTAGACTAAAACTGGAGAGTAAAACTGATATCCCTGTTCCTGCTCTTAACTATTTTGGCCAACTTTTATGTTTCAAACATCTCCAGCAGTGCTGCTGCCCCAGCACAGCGCTGGTGGAGTGGTTAGAAACCCAGAAAGCTCACAAGCTAAACCTTTGCTCTACCAGGTGCTTCCTCCAATGTTAACTGCTGGCTTCAGACGGTACAGAATACAGCCACCTGCTCTGCTTGGCACTGCCGACTCCTGGAAGCACACGGCATGGACTGGAACACTCCGATATTCATTTCCATATGCAACCCTTAAAGCTCTGCACAACTAAGCATAAAAGTGATGAGCGATTTCCTTCTTTCTACTCCTCTCAATAGCTGCTTCAAAATTTGCACACCTGGAGGTTTTGGACAAGGTACCCTGAATAGAGGACACCTGTCCCCTAAATTCTCCACACCTCTAGGAAACACGATCATTCACTGCCCACGTCCAGTTTCACCTTGAAAGCCTTTGGAGAAACCATCAAAGAGTTTTGAGGGGGTGATTTTCTGATAGGATATCCGCTTACTCGGAAAAAGGATAAAACTGCGGGGATTTCACCGTAATACAGGCTGCTAACAACATACTAACTTTTCCTTTAAGCTAAAACAACAACATGGTATTTTCTACTTTGAAATCTGAAGTGCTGGTTCTGGAAATGCAGCGCTGCCCTACCGCTAGGTTTTGGTTTGGGCTGGATGCTCCGTCGCGTGGTGGAAAGTCGAGCTCCGTGACGGCTGCGAGGCTCGGTTTGAGTTTTCTGACGTGACAGCAGCGGTCGTCGAAGCTAAACGGTGGAAGAAAGAGTTAGGCTGGTGTATGTTCACACGTTACACAACTTCTGCTCTGTAAGGAGAACAGATCACCATGGTCTATTCCTCTCCCTGTCCATTCACGCTGCTTTTAGCAGATATATGTTCTAATGTTTCCATGGCTCAGACATCTCCTTTGTATGAACTTCTGGGGTTTGTGTCTTTTCAGTTTCAACACTGAATGTAATGCAATGCAGATTGTGTGACCATTGTTTAATTAAAAAAAAAAAAAAAAAGCCTACAGAGGAAAAGATTGGGGAATTCAAAACAAAGTACACCTCCTCTCTTAGGGATTTGTCAGGCCTCGCAGCTACGGCTCGTGCTGTGGTTCCTGCTAACTCAACGGACTGCACTAGTATGTCACGAATTAGGTAAAAGGGACACGTCACACCCACAAATCATTTCAAAACAGACACAGATGAGAAGACCCAAACCGACTCCAAGAGAAGGAGGGCAGGTTTGTTGACTCACCTGCCGCAGGCCTCTCTTCCGCCCCAGGGGCTGCTGCAGTAGAAGGTTCTGCTGGCCCGGCTCGCTCTGCACGCTTGCCACCCTGTTAGATGTTGACAGCATTAGGCCAAGCACAGAAGCACCCTGTGTAACTAGTAGGTGTCCTGGCAATTTTGACTAAAATAAATAGATAAATAAATAAATCAACCAACCACTAATGGCACGGTCACTTCAAAGAGCAGCACTGTCTTTGAAGGATGGAGGGGGGACGTGTCTGTTGGGTTGTGGCTTCTGGGGCTTAGGAAAGGGTGGGAGGTGGAGTCATGGCATTCAGGACTTGGCCACGCACAGGTAGCATCCAGATATAAATAACTGCAGATTTCAGTTTTCAGTCATTGATTGATGCATCCCACTGAGCAACACTCGCTTCTCTGCATCCTTTGCCACGTGGGCTTCATCAATAAAGGCAAGAACATCAGCCTCCTAGCTCAAAGGCCTTCTTGTTTGCTTTTCCCTTTTCAAGGACAATGTTGTAAAAGCTATTTCTTTTTTCCTCCCAAATAGACTCCACAGCCTCATCCCATTTTTGTCATCTGTTCTTAATTTCAATTTAAGTCAACAAACAAAAAACAAACACAAAGTGACAAAGGATCCATTCACATAATGGATGCATGAGTTATGTGAACAAGGCCCCACACTCAACACTTGCAGCCTTAAGTCTTTTTGTGGCTAATAAACAAAAAAGACAAGGAAACATAAATTTTATATATATATATATAAACACAGCTTTTTAGTTTTTAATATCTTGGCACAAGATATCTGAAAATCTGCAGTAAAAGAATCTTTAGCAATAAAACAGAGTCAGCTGCATACCACCTCATTCTACCATTCAACTGACTTCACATAAAAATACCACCCTCCCCTCATTTTTATCAAAGTACTGTATTCCTCCAAAAAGTTAAAAATCGGTCATTTAGCAGACAGTGGTCACAAAACGTTTGAGCTGAATGAACTGTGTCTGAGAGACATGTGGTTACAATAGCAACTAACGTTTAAGATGGCCTTCCTGACCTGACAGGAGTGGAGGAAGAGGCGAAACCTAAGGACGTGGTCAGACAAGACATGAAAGGTGTCTGTGGAGCGGCTTAAAAAGGTCTGTCTCCTGAACAGCTCATTCTTTGCTTTGGCAGAAGTTACTGCCCTTAGAAGGTTTGGTGGAACAGAACATGAGAGCTTCCTGGTCTGCTTCTGTTCAAAGTCTGGTTGCCCGACTTGAAAGTCCTATTCCTTCCTCTCTTATCAGTTTAAATTAAAGCCAGACTTTGCACCAAACCGTAAGGGTGTGTTTCTGCCAGCTCTACTGGGGAGACAATGGGCAACTTCAAGGAGAGAGACATCTTAAGACCCTGAAGCTGTTTCTCTGCTGATTGTCTGGCCACAGCCTAATAATCCTCGGCATGCCCTCGGCGATCTCACCGCAGCTGCAGCGGTTTGGAAAAAAAGGAAAAGCTTCTGCAAGCTCAAAGCCAGAACAAACAAGATAGATTTGAGCCCTTTTCTCGGTCAGACGGCTCTTACAAATGAGATCACCGGTCCCTGGAACATATTTTCCAGCTTTTACGTAGGGTATTGACATGATTTACATACAAAGCATCCTAGACATCGTGCGAATGCCTGCCTAGGAATAAGCAGCGTCCTCAAAGGTCCCTCCTGTTCGCAGGACTGTACTCTTGACCCAGACACTGACTGCAGCACATATGACTGGCAGGTCCAGCAGCAACACGCCAGTCCATATTAAAGCAAAGAGACTGCGCCTCTTAAATTAGTCTTTAATTTGTGATCCACACTACCTGAAATTACAGCTTGTAGAATTTTCTTAATCTTCTGTTTCTAGGATTACATAAAAATCTATTCCTGGGAATTTTAAGAAGTTTCTAGAGTAGTTGTCTGTATGTGAATTAAGTAGAAATCAGCTGGAGAAGGTCTTGAAAAAATAATTTTCTATTGGACTAGCTTTTGAGGATACTGTTACAATTTCTGATGAAGGAACAGTAACTCTTAGTTCTATGAGTGAGGAGACGTAAATGTCTGTAGCAGAAAGACTATAATTATGTTCAGTGCAAAACACTGTTTATAGTGGTGAAACAAGCTCATTTCGCATGCACCATGAAAACACTTTGAAAAAGTCATTAGATAAAGGAGTACACGGGCCACACGAGAGCACAGAGGTTATACACGAGGAAAAAACCGATTCCCATGGAGTGAAGTGCACTGAGGACAAACAATAGGTGAGCAAAAGAAAGGCTGGACTTTGTGTCTTCCTGCTGGAGTCTGAGATTTTTCAGCCTGGCTTATATCATAAGTGAAATGAGTTTAGTGAGCTGGTGGATGTTTATTTCCAGTACTGAATCATTACACAAATTGGTATCATAATTGCTATTATGAGCTGAAATTGCAGATATCTTTTGCAGGCAAATGGTGGACCCCAGAGCAGCCGAGTTTTGCAGAGCTGCCTGCGCACAGCACAGTCCTGTCTTTTTGCCTTCTACCCCCAAAATTTGAAGACAGGCAGGAAAGAGAGAGAGAATCGTAAAGACCACAAATTTCAGACGAGCGACTGAATTTTCAGATAGAACATTTCACTTCATGAGGGTTTGTGAGGGTTTCTTTTCACATCAAAGAACAGCACTACTGATCTTGTTTCCATGAAAATTAGTGTGGCAGACAGACTTTTGGCTCTTTGTAGCCCTCCCTCCCTCCTCTTCTGTCTCTCCTTGTTTACCGGACCTGGCCAGGAGTATACTGGTTCTCTGGCAGGCCGTGGGACTCAGTCAAGAACACTGAATCAAATGCCATCTCAGCGGAGAGAACGTTTCCCTCCTGTGGCAACGTGATCGATAAGAAGGGGGTTTCTGCAGTACATAAGCCAGATCTATTTGGGAATAGCAGAACAGGAGTCTTTCCTGCCCAACACAAAGACACTCTGTCACTCTCTGAGTATCTCTGTCAGGGGTTGTATCTTCACAATAATGTTACTCCCATTACACAGTCAGGGCAGAGACAGGTGAGCAAAAGATCAAACCAACCCAACTTCATGGAGGCGTGTTGCCAGCACAAGAAGTGACAGCCAGTGCAGTCACACAGTGGGGGCTAAAAGAAACTTTGTCGGGTTGGCAATTACAATTAGGGATGCTCATGAGTTACAAGAAACCATGCAGCCAAAGAGAAAAAAAAAAGAAAGAGCAAAGAAGAAAACAAAACAGAGACAAAGGAAGCAAGGAGTTTAAATGTCTAGTAAAAATATGTACATGCTTGCCACACCGTTATGGTAGAACATGCACACTTTGTGTCCCGAGACATCCGAACGACAGGGTTAGTGGACAAAGGCCAGTGAAGAATGAGTTAAAACGTAGATGAACTCCAGCTCTTGTGTCCCCAGACACATCCTAGTCCCATTAGTGTTAGATCTGCTGCTCTTGCCCTGGCAATGCGAATTCACTCTGATTTTCCCTATTAGGCACCATTAAGCTAAGATAGGCAACAACAAACGTTAAACGGAAATTTCCATCACAGGGACTTCTCATTCTTTTTCCTTTCTGATTTGGGAAAGTATCCTCTCCTCTCAGATTATAACCACACCAAATCCCAGGGCTGGACACAGATGCTCCTCAGCCCTGCACCCCATGCTCTCTGTTACTTCTCAGCGCTTAAATGTTATCCCCTTCCTGTCGTCCCTGCTCGTCTACATGTCTGCCTCCAATTGCTATAGAATAAAGGAAAACAGATTTTATTCTTCTTTGTGTTTGTCACTATTTATTTAATTTATTTAAAACTCCTACCTTCCATAGGGGTCTAGTTGCTATATGATTTATTTCTTTATGTCAGTTATGACTAAACATCAGCTTTTGAATTCAGAAAGCAATCCTAACTAGTTGTTAGCATTGTACTCCAGCCGAAAGCAAAGTTAGGTAACAAAAAGTCAAGCCTGCTTTATTCAAAACTAATGTTCCTGCATATAAAATCACATTAGTTCTGTGCTATGATCCCCACAGCCCAATGACCTCCTACAACGTCTGCTTTATTACTTCTGTCCTTTAGAGGAGGAATCCAATTTGCACATTTAACAATGCAGCTGAAACATCTTTTCTTCCTCGCAGATCTCTCACCTTGCCTGTTTATAAAAAATTGCAGTACTTCCCTGTCTTCTTTCTTTGTAAGGCTTTGCAGCCCTGATGCTCCTCCTTCGGCAGTTAGTGCCCGCTCCGTGAGAAGAGCAATGCACCTCAGCAGAGCTGTCTCCCAGCTCCACCTGGTAGCCTTTTTGCCCAAGGAAATCTCTGTGCCATAGCGCAGGGTGGAGGATAGTGTCCTGGTCCCTAGCGAAAACTGGTGTGACAGAAAGTAGTAGGAACCCACTGTACTGCTGATCACATTTCAGGGTTCAAAATTACTGCATTTGACCTCATCTGTTGACTTAGCTGTCTCATATTCCTCAGCCTCACCACCGTTACTAGGAGTGACTCCCCCCCACTTAACAAGATCAAAACATTTCAAATTCAATGCTGATGCAACCTGGTAACAGGTTCATTATGGCTTTAACTTATGTACAGACCTTCCCCTTTGTCATCCTTCTCAAATGTAGTGGGTTTTTGCCCTACTAAGGGACGGCACTTAACTTCTTTGGTTGAATGACTTCTGTTCTCTTTAGGCCCCAAAACATGCTCAGATGCCCATGCAATCCTTTTTGCTTTATCACAAAACCAGATAAGAATATTCCTGCCTCTGCCAACAAGCCGATGTCTTTTCCTAACGCCACTCCTACAGTAGCACCAATTAGAGACCGATCTGCCAACGCAGGCTTCACACACACAAAGGACACCATGAATCATGGGATGATCTCAGTGACACCACCAATGATAAACTCTCCATTTGTCAGCTGAGAACGGTGATCAAATGAACAAAGCAGCCTGTCCGCACCCCAAAAAGCCACTACTGACATCTAAAACCAAGCTAGCGAAACAGAAACCACTCACACAAATGCCTCTCAACATACCCACATCTTCAGCTGGTGTGGCAGTCATGAAATGGCGCGTTACCCTCCGTGTTGCCAATGTAAGGGGCTGTGTTCTACTGGAAGGAAGCAGAGATGCTCTTGGGACTAACGACGGCTCTGCGACCTCACGAGGATGGGTCGAGAGGTGCGAGCACAGAAGCAGGACAGTGAGGATGATTAACACGGCTGAGCTGGCCGTTAAAGGTGGAGACCTCTCTTCTAAGCTCACTCCTGACCCATTTGACAGGCATGGCCGTGACAGTGTTTGCACACAAACCGCCCTGTCCACGGGTAGTGGGGAACAGCTAGACCTGAACTCCGGCACCGACAGGGCAATTTTGAATATATATTGATGGTGTTCACCTGCAAGCTTTCTATGGTGTCATTTGAGAATTGGAAACACTTTGTAAAAATAACGAGAATTACTGTAAACCATCCACAGAGAACTATATTCCACAGGACTTATCGTAATTAGGTTTATTAGTGAATGTTAAAGAACACAGCTTGATATTATTATTAAGTCTTTTGTGGTGACAGCATTGTGGGATGAATGGAAAAACAGATGTCTGTTTTATATAAGCCTCCAGACTAATGCTTATAACAGGCTACAGCTAATGCCTTTGGATAATCTTTCTCATGCCTTTCAAGCAATTGCTAAAGAAGGGGAAAGCCTCGAGGCTCGCCAGCCAGACTGCTGTTTCACTTGCTACGGCTTTTTCTTTCCCCTTCCCCTTAGCCTCCTCAAAGTTACTGGCAATCAAAGCTGAAAACTGAAGGTGGGTTGCTACCCCTTTGACTTGCAGGCCTGAATATCAATGAGCCACAAGAGACAGAGATGGAAAGAGCGACAAAAGGTGAGGGGAAGAGACAGAGGAGGTCGGAAACGGCTCGTTTCCCAGCACACACACCGACAGACAGGTAGTGTTAACACTGTACCTAGAGAGGCTGCCCTCAGTGGCCAGGCTCGGGGAGTCATCGAGGACATTAGGTTCACTGCAGGAGGGGCAGGGAGATTAAGAATTTAGGGAAAGAAAATGCAAAAAAAGCATGCGATTGTCTCTGTTTTCAAGGGAAAAAAATATCAACGGAATAAAAAAGTAAAAAAAGGACGGTAACATTTATTGGTCTCGCACGCTCAACAGCACATATATGACTCAGAGGAGCTGAAAACATCTGATAACAGGAGCCGTCTTTAGAGGGATTTTACACTACTTGGAGACTTCTACATCTCTGCTGAGAATCGGGGAGCTGAGAAGTTCGGTAGGATGCGTTTCCACACAAAATAAGGTCAGGGAACTGTTTTCAAAGCGTTTTCCTGCAGCATTTTCATTTATTTCAGTTCTATTTACTTCCAGCTTCATAGAAAGCTTTTTTCTTCCCCCTTCCCCGTGAGCCAGTTCTTCCTGAGGAAAGGCTAATCTGTCTCCCATGAACTATAGACCACTCTCCTCCTGGTAGGAATCTAAAGACTAACATCTGGAAAACAAGGTCTCGTAGTGCAATGAAACTGTAAGTAAACAGCTGGCGTGGATCCTGGCAAACGAGCACCCAAGAACATTGCTTTTCTACACCATTCGGGCAGGAGCAGCCTTCTCAGCCCATAGGGAAAACATGAAAGAAAGCAAGAAAGCAGTCTGCTGGGTTACCAGCAGGAAAGCAATAATAATATTACTTAACAGTAATTAGTTTACATTTGTGAGGCAGTCTGAAAGCCCAGAGACCATCCATAACTAAAAAGGGCGCGATGTTGTGGACTATGATTACGCTTGCCGAGCTTGTACTTTCCCTACACCGATGAAAAGCAATTCTCCTTGTATACCATGTACTTAAAAACTAAAGAGCAAAGCTCTCTTGTAATTAAAGTCTTTTTTTCTCAGCATCACCATGACTTGGGATTGCACAAAGCAAACATTGCTATCAGTCAGCTGTGACTCTTACGAAGTTTATGCATTGAAGATGGTAGCGAATGATTGGGGAAAACGCAGCCTTGCATGTTAATTTTTCAAGAAACAAAGGGACCAAATCAATCAAGTTCAAAAGTCAAATGAGTTCCTGTAAGCCCTTTTGTGAAAACTCCCAGATAAAATCTGTGTAACTTCTCTCTTGTAAATCACTTCTCCTATCTCTGCTGGCATGTACCACAGCTGTTACTTTTCCTTATGTATCAAGGTTATTGCTTTAATTCCAAGCGAGACTGGGGAGGGAACAATTTTGACTTTCCAAGGCTGGTCAAGAGATAATGTAGAATTTATCTTTAAAGGTTCAGAGGAAATAACATAAATTAATCTGTCCATTGTCAGATATCCTTGGATAACTACGTTGCATACAAATAAAAAAATAAACATTGCATACTTAGAGAAAAAAAATCAGATTTAAATGCAAAACTCTCTGCATCTTCTAAAGATGTACATTTCCCAAATTCTAATCTCTTTCTCACTACTCCATGTTAACCAGGAATAAGGTATTCAAAGTTATTTCTATCACTCAACAAGTATATTTCTGGTTTTAAAGAGTATTAAATCCCATCTTTGAACCTGACATTTAATTTCTGTGATGAGCCTGTTACTGTTCTAGGAAGGACAAAGACTGCATGGAAGAAAATGAAGTAAATCAAACAGAACGCCTCTGCCTCCTTTCCCAGCTTCTCAGGATTCCTCCCCACCCCCTGCCCAGCTTGTGTATGCTCCCCTGGTCCAATGGAAACCCCCAAACCATGGGTTTTCCTTTGTATCCACGGTAGTAGCAGAGGAAAATGATAGTGCTGAGGGTTCCTGAAGCTGTTTAAGAGGAAGGTTTCTATGGATGACAGCTTGTTCTTATGGACCTTATACAACACAGCTCATCCTGGAAAATTGTTCTTTCCAACTCTGCACCCTTGATCCAACACTATTTCAGGACTCATAAATTTAGCGTCACTACGTTGGTGCTGATACTACTATCCCACGTCTCTGATGTACACATAATATACCTGTGCCATTTCAGCTCTCATGAATGTAATGGGAAAGGTGAAAAGCCCATGTTGTTACCTTTGGCTGGGCAACATGCCCACCTCAGCCTGAGGTGCAGACACGCTGGAGAGATGGCTGGAGAACCGCCTCCTCCCAATGGCACCCATAAGGTATGCTTCTTGTTCACTTACCACACTGGGCATGCTCAGGGAGTCATCTAGAAAGAACGAAAAAAGAGGAAAGGAGAGGAAACAACCACCCCAAGCCCCACCAATGTATTTAGAGTTGTTAGGAGTTAACAGGATGCCAAAGGTGTACCCAGCATTTACTTACCAAGACCCCAAGCCTGAAAACTTGAATGCTTCCCTTGGATTTTCCAGTCACAGTTCAGAAAGACATATGCATAAACCCCCGCGGGATGGGGAGCCCAGCATACATGCGACAGGGATTTATGTACACTTTCAGTTTATATGGCTCTCAGGCAAATGTGTTTGGGGCATTCAGGTTCCACTAGGGCTTAATCCCTGTGATTAATAACTTGTTTGTTAATATACAGTGTTTTCTGGCATAAAAGTTGTAACTGGACATTTTGCTGGTGTGAACTGCAGCGACAATATAGCAAAGCATTGTTACAAGAGATAAAATCCATAACAGCAAAATGCAGAACTGACACCCTCCAACACCCTTTAGGACATGCAAAATGTCAACCAAAAGAACTGGATAAATTGACTCAAATACATCATACTGCAACTGAAATATGCAGACAGCGGTATTGCGATCAGGACTGCTTGAAATTTTCAGTGCTGTTTAAAATTACATGAAGTACCTTGAAATAAATTGCTCTGTTGTGGTTTTTACCACAACAACTTCTAATTACAAATAAACAAATAAAACAAAGGGGAAGTTTTGTGTAATTTTCTCTTTTCCTTTTGACCTTTTCCAGTTTTGATATACTGAAATATTTTATGGCAGCATTAAGCCACGGCAGGGCTGAAGTAATACTGCCGCGAGCAAACGGGAAGATAGCACTCATCATTCCACACAGTGGCTCCTAATTAATCTGAGGCTGAACCAGAGTTTGCCTCAGTGAGTATCCGAGCAGTATCCGCAGCACAACGCTGGGTGCATTGGGCAATGTTTAGTGATGAACCCACCTGAAAGAAAGTCGGGCCGAGCCTGGAAGGTTTCAGGCTAACTGTTCTTTCCCTAAAGGCCACTCTGCCCTGACTGCACAGGCCCGTCTTCTAAGCCTGTTTTTCACCCTCTTTGTTTAATATCTCTGGGGAATAGTCGTAAGTCCTCAAATACAGAAGCGAAGCGCCGGAGTTCCAGGCACTGAAGCACTGAGGCAACCAACCCTTGCGGCACCAGAGGCCAATGTCCCTGCCAAAGCAGGGGAAAGCCCAAGCCCGATGACAGTGAGCAGAGTTTTCTACCCTGACTTTCAGTGATGGACAACTCAGAAGCAGATGGAGAGCTCAGAAGCAGAGAGAAGGCAAAATTCCAAGAATAACATGAAACTCAGCTGAAATGACAATGCAACATTCAGGTCATTGCAAATTAGTCCTCAAAAGATTCACCATCCCACTCCTTCGGAAGCCTGGCAACCCCAGAACCTGCCAGCTGCCCAAAAGGGAGATCAAGCTTTAGTTGTCAATAGTTTTAAGGCTTAATTTCGTCTTTGTGTGAAGTGACACAAGCACACAGCCATTCCACCCTGCAGAGAGCCACAGCTGGATCCCATGCAGCACAAAAACAACATATTCCACGTCGTCGGAGCATCTGGACAGAAGTAACAAGCAGGAAGCACTGAGATCCTGCAGGAAGAGGATCTGCACTACAGAGCCAGCCACGGCCCCTGCCCACTGCCATGATGAAGGTCAAAGAGAGGACTAATTGCCAAATGCCTTGTCAGCACTCTGAGGATTGCATGTCAGCCCAGGCCCCATGCACTGAAGATCTGCCTGTGCCCTTCCCTTCTCCCTACCCAGAGCTCGGGAGAGAATGGGGGGGGGTGTAACTACCCAAGCTTTCACACCGTGAACTGTGCAGCCACCACAGCAGTTTCTCAGCCTCGTGCCCCTACGGGCCTTTTGTTCACGCGAGGACAGGGACAACCGTCTTCCCCTCCCAACCATCCTCTGGGGCATCAAGAAAACATCTTTTGTTGGGGGCTTAGCTCAAATCAGTTGCCACGTACTTTCTTCATCCTCCTCATCTGTGCGGCTCAGTGTGTCCTGCGAGGCCTGCTGGGACGGCTCACTGTCCTGCTCCCAGACGGTGCCGGTGCCAGTGTTGGAGCGGGACATGGTGGCCAGGCTCAGGCGGTAAGCAGAGGTGGAGGTGCCCACCGTGCTGACAGACGTCTTCCCTTGGTAAGCTGCGCAAGAGAGGGAAAACCAAACCCAAGTCAGTGATGGCACTGGAAATCAAGAACCAGCCAAGCATTCCTGTCACGTCGGGCACCTGATTCTGCCTGGACCAGCGGTGCAGAAGTGATAAACCAGACACATCTGCCCTGGCTCACCTCATCTCGCCAAAATCCTGTCTGATTTTCTTAAGCAGTCCCGTTTTCTCCCTCAATCTTAGTGACATATTTTCAAGATCCGCTTCAACGTTTAGGAACAAAGCAAATTATTACCGGGGGAAAAAAGGCTATGGTATTTTCTTTTGAATTTGTTTTCCTTTCTTAAGAACAAAGCACATAAAATCTCCTGCTGTGTGAAAGCAGTGGCTGCCATCTCGTGGCAACAAAGGCAACGTTTCTACCCAAGCAGCTTCTGATGTACAGACGTCGGTTGGGCCTTGCTCTGTCATGGGTTGGGGCTGCACAAACCAGCTCTGAGAGGGAGAGCCGGCTGCTGGGAAATGGGACACAGACTTAGTAGGCAAAACAAGGTGCATTTCACAACAACCTGGACTTCTCTTGGACGTCCAGTGGCAAGGCCAGGCTAGGCATAGGGCCTGATCCAGGGTCAGGCTGTTGGGGTGTGGGTGGATTACCCCATCCCACTCCTAGACAGCGGGTAGGTCTGCCTCACAAGTTGACTTGCAGGCGAGCCGGCTGGACAGATTGGGCTGATGGCCCTTAACTCTCCCTCTCCTCCTTACCAGACCCGCTGTGCACTGCCTCCTTCAGGATCTTCAGCTCGTTATTGAATTCAGCAATGAGGGAGCTCTTGCAGAGCGGGCGCGGTATAAACCGTCTCTCCAGCTGGTCAGCAATGTGCTGTCGGGCAGTCAGCTCCTCGTGGTTCTCAGCCGGCTGGGCCAGCAGCTGCAAAATTGGGAAATGTTAGCATTGCAGGGAAATGATGCCCAGGGAACTGGGACTGGTCTCCACACCAGCGTGAGCCTGCAGCCAGTAGGACTGTCCTCCTTGTAGGCATGAAGTTTGGACTCCAGCTATGAGGTTTCCACCTGTCTTTCGGGGACAACATCATATTTGACTGAATAGATATCAGAACCTCACTTACACTGGCACATGGGGATGAGACTTCCTTATGCTAAGCTCTACCCTCACACATGAGAGAGCTCCTTCCTCCAAGATGATTTACTCTGTCCAAGTGGTGGGCTAAACAAGGTGGAGAACCATGTGCTAGTCTACCTGGTAAGCAGGGAAGAGCCATGATTAGCTTAAGCCCTGGTCACCTCAGCCTAGCAGCTGTCTGTCCATCTGCAAGAGCTTTGTCAGAACCTTCACCCAAAAATTGTAAAGTGGAGTGGTCCTTCCTGTTAGCTGTATTGCCCAGCTCTGCAGAAGAGAGACTTCTTGAAGATTTCTGCCAACCATGCCAACCCCCTCCTACGTTCAGAGCACCCACTCTACTTCCAAGTGCTTTGAGTGTCTTTCTTGCAAAACTAAGTTGACATGCACCCTCTTGGTCGAGCCTGACTGCTAGTCCTTTTCCAGCCAGTGGAACTAAGACTAGGGGTAGTCCATGGCTTTGTGGATGAAAGCTCCTGTATGACTGACATACTCTTTAGTGTTGTCTAGGAAGAAGCCTCGTGATTTAGTTTCAAAGGGTTCACAGGCCCATTAACTTCTGAAAAGTCACTCCCTATGTAAACACCCAGTTCTGCCAGGAGTGCCGTTTCTCTGGTCTCAGCAGGGCAATAAAGGATCTCTTGCCCTCAGTGAGTGATCTAGCAGGAGCCAAAGCAACTGTTACCTTGCACTGGATGAAGGGTCGAAGGAGCACAAAGATAGGGATCCGTGTTCGTACGATAAAGTCGAGGAAATCCCACAGGGCCAGCCCTCCCACTTTCCGCAGTGCCATCTCTTTGACTTGCAGGCTCAGCCAGTACCACTGGCTGTCCAGCTGGCGTTCAAAGCAAACAAGGATCACCTTCAGGGCTACAGGGGAACACACACCAGCAAATGGCAGTCAGAGATGTTATCAGTGCCCCTTGCAAGCATTGAGGGAGGAATGGGGGGCCGCAGTGGGCACAAGCCTACACAGGCATGCACTCATGCACGTGCACATGCATACCCGCACACCTAAGGCACAACTGCCTTTTCTGTCAGTCTCCGAATGCTGCAGGGAAGGAGGGCAACTTTCTTATAATAAAGGCCTCAGGATCAGGACTGAGAGTCCCATGTCCAGAGAAATTTTCCTACTTCACACCTAAGTTCCTCTGTATTTTCTTGCTCAAGCTTCCCCTTTCCCTCCCTGCAGAGTTCTCTTGTCTTCCTGGAAGTCAGATATTTTGAAAGCAGCTCAGGGGGGGCAGAATACAGCCTGGCTGATCAGACAACCTCAAAAATCTTGATCAAACATATCTACACATGGAGTCACCACATGTGAGCACAATAACCTCCAGGTTATTTATGGTGTAATGAAAAGAACCTTTCTAGCAGTGCAGCTGCATGAGTCACGGACAAACTGTAATCTAAACAAAAACACAGTCCAGTAAGCCAAGGGCTGTAATTCACAAGAGCACTGCTTTACAAATGGGGATGAAGAGCAATGAGGTTCAAAACGATGCTCTATATTAAAGTGGGCGGTGACCAACAGTTAGCTCACAGGAGAGACAAGGAATCTCTCCCTTTCCATGCTCCCCTGGTCTGGAACAAACAGGGTGGCCTGAGAATTGATGGGGGAAGGTTGATGGGATCCCATCGCTCTTGATGGGATGGCCCAGACATCTCAGCCATCACACATCCGTATCCAGGTTTGTTGGGCTGGGAGGTGTGGGGCTCAATCAATGGTGAGCTGCCATTTTTTTCATCAGTGTTACCCCATACCTCAGGTATAGATTAACAAAGATCTGAATATAAGTCTTCGGGTAAATGCCATTACAGAATCAAAAACAGAGAAGCTGTTTGAAGGAGTGAGAGCCTTGAGACAAAACTCTCCCCGTGTAGCCCTGATAATCTGCACTGCTGCTGCATCTCCAGTTTGGTTATTTTTTCTTTCACCTATGTGCAAAAATAATCGTACTACCTTGCAAGAGCATACAGTGAGCAGAGGGAATACGAGCCAGCAAGGACCATCTGTGCAGAGGGCCAGCAGGCAGACAGACTGCATCACATTTCACCCTAACTAGCCAAGGGCCACTGAAGCTGTGATATTCGGGGCTGATAGGCAGTCTGACTTGCCTTTTGTGGCTTCACTGAAATATCCTGGCAGCATGAAAACTGAGCAACTTCTGCCTGTGCAGCAGTCTCCTCCAGCTGCAGTGCAGACACCACTCATGTCGCAATACATTCCAGAGATACTCCTGGCTTCACGCTCTGGCCTGGCCCCCTGGCTTGGGACAAGACCTAAAGCAGCTCTAAAAAGCTCGATCAGCTCCTGCCTGAGACGGTTTTCTTTGGTGCTATCTACAGTCTTGAATGCTCCATTTTTTCTCTGTCTCTTCTCAGTGGTGAGCAGAAGCCATCACTCACCCAGGTAGGCAGCCTGGCTGGTGGACTCTGCCAGCCCTTCCCGCCGCAGGTCCTTCCCCGCATCCCCCGGGGTGGAGCAATGGGCAGGAGAGCTCTCCAGCATAAAGTTCTTGCTGCGGGAAGTGCTGATGATGCGAGGTGGGAGGAGGATATTGATAACAGTCTGGAGCAGCAGCAGGACCTCAGGCTGCTCCAGCCAGGGGCTGTCTGAGATGCATTGGGAGGGAAGAGAGAGAGAAAGATCAGGCTACTTTCCATCAAAGACATCCAAAAGATCCAGACCCTGTTCAGTTCCAAAATGGGGTGCAATCTCAAATGTCCCCTAAGCCAAAACTCTGTCCCCCACACCTTGTTATGCTGCTCTCCTCCTGCAAGCAAAGGCAAAGTTTATTTTAGCGCCAACACAAACACACACACAGACAGGGCTACACAGCACGAAGGAATGTCCCGTTCAGTAGCCTCATAATCTCATTTCCTTTTGACATTCCCCTTTCCCTTTACTCATTGCTTTCATTTAGGGATTTACCAGTGGTCACCCTCTATAGAAGAAAGCAAGGAGCAGGACTTGTGCCAGACAAGCGGCATGGATTGGGCAGACTGTGATCCACAGGGGCACACAATTTCTGTGACCTCTGCTGCCCTCTGTGGCGTCTGCTCCAGCAGATTTGTCTTGCCCCGCGCTCCAGTTTCAAAAGAAGGAGCACATCTGTGTAAGACCTGACTCAAGAACCACGGCACAGCTGAAACAAAGAGAAGAAACAACAACATCTCCCTCTGGGGCTCTTTTCAGTCTCAGACCCCAAGGGCATTTAGCTGACATACTGCCAGTGACAGAAAACCAAATTAAAAGATAAAAATAAAAATCAACAGAGAGCAGGGAAAGTGCAAACATCGGTTGTCAGAAAAGGGGGAGAAAAATTCTTTTTGTTAAATTAGTCAGACCTTTGCTTCCAGATCCTACTGTGAGCACAAATGGAATCAGTAGGTTTAAAAGCATTCCTTCCCTTCTTTCCTGATTGGTGAATGGGGAGACGACATGGCTTAGGGGGAAATCTTCTTTCAAAGCCTGTGCAGTAATAATAAGAAAGGATTAAACGATTTCATCAGCAGATCACGCACACAAGTTACTGCAGGGAATGACGATCCCCTGGGCATCCTGTTTACACAGCACAACACCAGCACTGATGTCCTGATTGAATTAGAAACCCTGAGACCACTTCGTCAGGAGTAACAGGAGTTCACAGAGTAACAGAGGTGCCACCTGCTCTTCTCATAGCCAAGAGGTAAGAAGCCCAGATTCCTCTCTCACAGATATCATTAACAAAATCAGATGTATCCCGGAGGAGTCAGCTGAGTGTTAGTCCTAAACTCTGCACTTCTGTGGATGGCATCGGGATCTGACCCAGACTACAGGGAATAAAAAAAAAGAACAGAGGAAATTGCACAAATGGCATGATCTAAATATTCTGCTGTCTGAACATGGAGGTTATTCCTGAACACATTTTTTTGTTCTGCCTCACTTTGTGCTGCCCTATCATCCTTCCTAGCGCAAAGAATGAACTCCGGAAAAATAAGCAAAATGGACATTTACTACAAAATGGACATAGTCAAGCCTAAATTGAAAGGTCTTTCGTCTTTAGAGGAGGTAATACAAATGATGTCAGTAGAACTCTGCTCATTTGCAACCTCCCAGTTGCTACAGACTTAGCTGTGAAATGCAACTGAACCTTGCAGCCCCCCAGGCTTGCAGATCTGGGCTGAGAAATTCCAGGAGAAGATGTTTTCTGATGGGGTGTGAAGTACTGCTCTTTCACATTCTGCTGGAAATATGAGGAATATGACTACTCATGTGTTTCTTTGTCATGTTTGGTTCCCATTACATTTAAAGCCCATGAAAAGAATGAGGGAACAGGGAGCAGTGGATAATAAAAGTAAAAACTCAAAATACTTTAAAAAAATTATTAATTTGGTATCTGGTTTTAAAAAAGAGAAAAGATTTCAGAGAAGGTGAAGGTGGTCTTTTTTTTTTTGCCTTTGTTTAAAGAACCATTACCTCAGAGCTGCAAGAAATCCATCCTCTTTCTGTGTCAGTTGGTACCAAAAAAGTCCTTTTGTGCCTCACGCTCTGAGGGACAGCACTGCGTTTTGGTGCCTCTAAGCCCTCCTTCCCGAGCTGCCCCACTGCTCAGAAATACCTGCTGAAGCATTCCACTGGATGTGCCAATGCATATTTAAAAATGCAAGCTGGAGCTAGATTAGGAAATTTGTCCTTCGTTGGTCACCATTCTGCCTGACTGCATGCCAATGGGGAGGGAAAGGGATGCAGAGGCAGAAAGACTCTGCAATCGTTATGGCACTGCTATGAGAAAGGAATGGTGATGAATTCTCCAAAAAGCCCAGGATGTTTTTTTTTTTATTCTGGGCAACAAGGATGCTATTGAGTCAGCAGCTGAAAAGCCAAGTTGCCCTGCTTTTTTGAGCTGGCACATGGTGCGACCAGCTCAGGTAAGAGCAGAAGAGCACAAACTCCACTCTCAGTTACACAGGTGGTCCCACAGGAAAAGAGGGAGGGTTGCATGGATGTGACCCAGGCCTGGGCCCATATCCCCATGGCAGGAGACTTATGACAACTCCTTAGATCCTGCAGAGAATCCTAACGTGCTTGTCAGAGCCTCAAACAGCATCTATCAGCCGAACTCCCTGGACTTCAATGTCAGTGTTAAGCTGATGGATGCTTGCTGTGGACTTGGCCCCAACAGGTGGATTCTGAGCTCAGCTCAAGCCTTCAAAAAGAAGGGAGAATTTATATGTTGCTTCGCTTTCATTTTTGGTGTATGTTCCACAGTTTTTGCCCAGCTTTTGCAGAAAGAAAACAGAGCACCGATGAGTTGGTGTCTCAACCAGAAGCTATAACAGACCTGGCCACAGGCCAGGGCAGACACACCTGTATCTGCAATGCTACAAGCCGGACAACAGCTGTGCTGAAGGGCAGAGGTGGCGAGAGATAAGGGCTGAGATGAAGAAGGGGTAATCCGTCAGCCACACTGGAGGGTCCTACCACTCCCATCACCTGCAATACAAACAGAGCACATCACCACAGCTGACTACTTGCAGTTTCACCCATGCCATATCCTCCAACGTCAGTGAAATGGAGGGGCCTTCTGTTGAGCACTAGGTTGGGGTGGCTCCAGGAGAACCAACCCCCCCAGTGGTCCTTGCAGGAGTCGGGGCCAGTGAGGAGAAGGAGTTCTAGCAGGGAAAGGGAGGGGAGAAGAAGGAACCAGCAAGGAATGGGGGGGGTGCACAGGTAACCTGGTACATTTATAAATGTACCCAGTACCAGCCCTGAATGACCAGCACTGGACTGGTGGAACAGTTGGAGGATATGTCATGTAACGACTGTAACAAATAAAAATATGTCATCAAAGCAAAAAGTCTGCATTGAAACTGGACATCTTTTCCCTTCTCTTGCTGATCTACTTGAAAAATAATGTCCTAAGTCTGACCCAAGCCGGGTTTTGTACAGTGTTCAGATTCCTCTCAAACGCAGTCTGTTCTTAGGAGCTCATAAGTGTGACTCCTCTCACCTGACCCCAGATGTCTGAAGCAGAGTCACCTGCATGTGACCTGGTCGTCTGCAACTCCTTGATATATCAGCACAAGAAAACAACACTTCTGTGGGAGGGTTATTTGAACCATTTTTGGATGTGTCCCTCAGGAGGTATCAAATCACAGGCCTGCATATGCCTGTTTCTCTCCATTACTAGACACATCTAGGTGACGGGAACAGGGAGAAGCTACCTGGCAAACACCAAAGCTTAGGGGATATGAATATACTCTATTTTTCAAAGTTCAGCCTGGGGAGAAAGGCAGTAACCAGTTTAGGTTTACCAGTTTAGGACAATTTAGAAGAAGAGGCAGAGCCCTTTCTTTATATCACCATGGATTATCATTTAGACGTTTCCCTGCCCTCCTGGCTGATCTCTTTTTGGGCTTCGTGGTGCAACTGGTCTACACAATACAGCATGCAGCCAGGGGTGCTCCTGCAGCTCACAGTGTCCACAGGTCTGACAGCTAAAGGTAAAATACTCTTACAAAAGAGTACATCTTTTCCTGGTAGCTCTCCCTGATGTTCCCAGCCAGCTGGATGCAAGCACGAGGACCGCGCTTCAGCACTGCTGAGCTTTCTGCTATATTTAGAGCACTAGCTAATTCTTAATGCTGGCCCTTTGGAGAGCTTGCTGGTGTGATTCACTCTGCCACGACTGCTTGCCAAACTGCAAGTCCATTCTGAACTTGTGTTTGAACTAACTCTGTAGCAACCTCCCCATGTGGCAACCCTAAGCAGGCTGAGGGCCCAGATTTGCAGTAGCTACCTCCGCTCGAACAAGAGAGAAGTCTTACGGACTCTGACAGGTTGGAGCATCCCTGCCCTTGCAGTGATGAGTGCTGTATGGCCTTGAAGGGCAGGAGACTGGCAAAAACTGATATTGCCTTTTAACTGATGATCATTGTTTTTAAAACCTCCTCAGAGCACTGGTGAACTCTGGGAGGTTTTCTGTTACTGCACAGAAAAAGATACAACGTTTATGTTCTAAGAAGAAAATGTTATAAGCCCCAATAAAAATAAAAATACTAGTGCAGCCTTTCCCCCTTTATTTGTATTTTTTCCACATGGAATGTAAGCATGCATGTTTGTCCGAATGGCTGGAGTTACACTGATATAAAATTGGGGTTTTCTTCCAGTGCAGCAACACTACAGTCTATCACTGAATGGCCAGACAGGCTCGGTCTGTATCATCTCTCTGTTGTAACACACTTAGGAGCGTAAATTCTTCTAAGAGTGGGATCTGAACATTGTACAGTGCAAACCTGTACTAGATCAAGCCAGGGACATTGCAAACAGTGGCGTGAATCCACCCACGTAAACCCTCCTAACTAGCCAGCGCCTGATGGCCTCTGACAGAGCCATCGGGGTCCTTCCCCACTGGGGACGGTAGGTATCCCCAGTGCCACCCTCTCCCCGTCTCTACCAGGTGTGTGCAGTCTCCACCACCCCACTCTCCAACTTGCAGCCCTCAACTCTCAGCTCAATCTGGCAAAGGTGGATCTTCGAAGTGGTGCGTGGGAAGCGACGGAAATAAATCACTTGACCACGGCTACTGGTCCCTGTATCTCCCCATGCACCACTTCAAAAATGAACCTTGCTATCTCTAGTGTCACTTGCGAAGTCCCCCTTGCGAGGGGTTAGGGGGAACAGGTAAAATGGCAGGAACAGGAATGAACTGTCATCTTCAGTCTGGAGAAGTCAACGGCTGGAGGGAGGTTTAGCAAAGGTTCACGGGGTTGCCGCTCGGCTACTCACCAGGTTGACACAGACATTGATCAGGGACCTAAGGTGAGGCAGGAAGGATATGATTGGCTGCCTCTGAAGTGTCAAACAAACCCCTTCAATCAAACTGCTGGCAGGCTCCCACTCAACCTGGCGCCTGCAATACAACAGTAGGTGCCGTTAGCCGCGGCCTCCTGCCCCCCACCAGACGCCCGCAAACACGGCGACTGACACACACTGACGCCCACAGAGGAAACGACGTTTCAGACAGCAGCGACGACGTCCGAGATGAGCACAGAGTGCGCGACAGAGAAAGGGTTTTCCTCACGCAGCTCAGGGGAGCACAGAGCCACAGAGCACACCGGGCGTTTGAGAGAGACGAGAGACGTGGCGGAGGGGCCTGCGCCAGCCACACGCGCCCCCTCGCAGTAGCCGTGGCGCTGTGTGTCGCTCCCGAGGCTGCCCTCGGGCAGGCGGTGCAGGACAGGGAGCCCCCGGCGTGCTGCCTCAGGCGGGCCTGTGCGCCGGAAAGGGCCTGGCCTGCTGTGCCACACTGCCCACCGAGCCGCTCCTCCCTCGCGTGTGGCTTGTGGACGCTCTCACTGAGGGAACAGGCCCCATCATCCGTGAGTGCCCTCCGAAAGCCACTTCTTCAGTCTCATCTGCTCTGTCAGATTAACTCCCAGACAGAGCCTGCCCTAAACTTAAACTGGCCCAGCAGTACAATCTTTACCTTCCTCATACCGTGCAGGAGGGCGGATTTATTCCCTACCAGCACTGAAGTCCTTCATTCCAAGATCCTTTCTTCCCTAACATTTTTGCTTTTTTCACCAAAACAGCTTTTAGGGCTCATGACAGATGCTGAACGGAGTCCTCCTTAATCATAAGCAGACACAGCACAGGTAACATCAAAGTAGTTCACCCTCTTCATCTCAGGGCATGACTCTCTGCAGCAAGTGTAGCTCTCAAGCCAACATCTGACTGTGCGCTTATCGGGACAGAGAGACAAGGCTCGCGCAACGCGTTAGCTCACGACTAAACAACACCCTAGTCGAGTTCCTCAGTGGACTTCTTAGAGACACAGGGGGGATGAAGTGTTTGCTATGTAAGTTCTTATGCAGACCAACATACATCTCCTCTTTCAGCATCCGCTGTTCCTAAATCTCCAGAACAGTAGTTTGTTCTTGTACTTGTTCTTACATACATACTGCTGCCATCAGACACCGGTTTTGGAGCAGGGTGCCCACAGGAGGCAGCATGTAAGATTCTGATGGATGGCTTCTGGGGTCTGGCACCCAGCCCCGTCTCTAAGAGGCTTCTTGGCCCAATGACAATTAAATGTAGTTGCTGCATTTGGTCCAGTGGCTTTGCTGTCTCTATCCCTTTGTGTACAGAAGAGCAGTTTCAGCTAGGCATAGGTACACGTACAGAGAGAGAAAATATGAAGAGAATTTTGATTTATGAGCATTCACTCAGCTTACACAAAGAGGAACAGGAAGACCCCTAAGCTGCCTTGGAGGCAGAAGAAAGTATGAGTGAGAAAAGAAAGAATGAGCGAGAAGCAGGCAAGACATGGCAAAGAATCAAACCAACAGGAAGGAAAAGCATCGACATTTCTGCTTCTAAATTCCCTACAAGGGCAGGAGTTTCTTAAAGTAGATCGTTAGCCAAAGGAAAGTGATAGGTAGGGATGCCAGAAAGAAGAGATCACCTCCCTATTATTTGCTCCATCTGAGTTGGGTACATATGATTCCCACTAAAGTTTTGTGTCAGAGTCATAAATTCTGATGTTCTCTAACATCATTTGGCTTCTCAGCTGGGACAGCCAACAAAGTTCAATTTGAGCAGTTGAGGACATATGCCCATGCAGGTGACTAAGACCAATGACTGTTTTTACTCAGATCACTGGAAAATCTGCAGGGTTGGGAGATTTTACACTACCCAGAATGGATTTGCATCACTGCCCCTGAGGTGAGAATGCTCCGTATTGAATACTTCTCAAAGTTGCCAAAGCCGGTACCATAATGCTACTACGTGATGCACCAGGTTTTCACTAGCCACTGACTGGATGTGATTGATGCAGTTCTGCTCCCTTTACTGAGGAGCATTCAGAAGCTACTGCATAGCTCTAGACTATTTTTATCTTTACCGAGAACATAACAGTATTTTCATGAGAAGTAATGCTAGAAATACTCTTACTACAGTTCAACTTTCCGTTAAAAAATAAAACTAATCTCCCCAACTCACAGCTGAAATAAATAAAGAGGGTAGTGAGATGGTACAAATCTGAAGACTTATTTTGGAGACAGGAAACTGAGATTTCTGGAAGTTGTTTCTGTAGTTCTTAATAGCCATGCATTTCTTCTCTTGCTACCAGAAGACACAACAAAAATGTCAACATAAATGCACACTTACAGAGATAAAAGCATCTGTTCATTTTCTGATATGTCGTAAAGGTTCACTGCGACACGACAGTTTTAGTTAGATGACATACCCAGACTTCAAGGCTTGCAACATCAGAAACAGACCCCAGAGGATTTCCATTATACCTGCTCACCTCAAAGTAGGCATCTTGTGAATTTTATTGAACATACGATCCAATCTCTTTAAGATGAGGATAAGGGCAGGTCTCACCGCCTCAGCTGTCCAGTCAGTGATGGGCAGCATCTCCATGATGTAGCGCCGGAGACCTCGGCTTTCCATCGTCTGTGTGTCATAAGGTGCCAGTTTCAGCAGGGAATGTGCAATTTCTGCCAATCTAAAACCAGGGTTTGTTAAGAAGCAAATCAAATACTACTTGCATTTCTTCACACATGCCAATGAACTAACAGATAAGTCTTCAGTAGTCTAGTAAAAAGAAAAAGAGGCAAAAGTCAAATGTGCTGCTATTTAAACTCTTAGAACCGATACCACAGTTCCTGGTCTGTTAAGATTCTTTTTCTCAAATCACCCTTTATATTTATGTACGCGTGAATGGTCTAAAGAATATTATTACATTGATATTAAATGTACCAAAGGAACATCAGGAATCACGGACTTGTGTAGCTAAAACCAAAGTACCTGAGCTGTTAGTAAGATTACAACATTGCAAGTGTCTGTGAATCACAGATCTGACATCACCTCTATGTCAATTAATGAGTGATTTGGTTTGGTTTTGTGCTTGTTTTTCAGTGTCACCACTTTTAAGAGGTCTCACTGTGCAATTTTCAGGTGTTACATTTTAAAAATAATGTGCCTCCCATAGGTTTACACAACATGTACTTTTATGATTATTCCCTGCAGCTTTGATTTGTTTCTCCTAACACCTCTACAGATTGTGTTGCTGTTGCTTCTTCAAACCTTCCCAGATGGCCTCGCCAATGGCATTTTCTGTATTGACTGTGAAATACCATGGCAACATTTAACTTACACTTGCAGTTTGACAAAGACCCACTGAAATACTTGAATATTTGCAGTAGACAAAGACAATAATCAGTCCCTACTAATAAAAGGGATAGAAACCTGTATACTCCCTGAAGCATCAATAGACTTTGCAGTGGACAATTACAGTACAATCTTATTTGTACTGTGGGGGCTTCTTCTGAAATGTCTTCAACTAATGGAACATATTTCTATTCTCTTTAAAATCTGCCTAGCAATATCAATGGCAATGAGTTCCTCGGGTTAACCAGAAGTTTTTCTTTATCCAGTATTTCTTTATCAAATCCTGTCAGTCATTTCACTGATACTTATGAAATGAATTTATGTAAGTGTCTAGACGATGTTTGCTTTTATTTAGGGCTAACTATGATAAAGCAATTCAGGTTCCAACCACAATAAAGCAGTCATTTCCAGCACTTCTCAGGAGACATAAGAGAATGGGAGCACAACTCGTTATCATCTGCAATTCACACCCTTACTTTTACTGCTGTAACCTTTGACTATGAAAAACCATCTCTCTTAAAAAGAACGTAGTATTTGCCAGCTACTACTGTCTACTGTGACTCACTTTCACGGAAATCTTCTCACAAGACAGTATCTTTCCAGAAAATACATCAATAACACCTTCTGTACATATGGATTTAAGTTTGTTTAACTCATCTTTTAAGAGAGGGACGTAAAATAGTTTAAGATAAATTAAACTCAACTACTCTGGATCATAAAAACATGTAGAAATGAAGTTCCTACATTACTGTCAAACTGCAAACACTTCTGGTAGTATACTCGGAACATTCTTGTTACACACAAAAATAAAACTAGGATAGTAAAAAGAAGCAATCCCCTTCCTTTACTGCACTAAATAAAGGTCATTCATCAGACACGCGTTCCTCACTCCCATTGAAATAGTTAAAAAAACTCCAACATGTCTAACCAAGGACATAACCTGTCCTGAGAATCTCACCTTTGTTTCTAACATAAGATTAAAGTTTTTATCTCAGACTTGTATTACTAAAAGTCATGGAGAGTGTGATGCAGCTAAACAGGTGGATTGATTTCTGGGGCTTATGTTCTTTGGAAAAAGCGTAAAGGTGGCACTGCAAAAGCAGCCATATTCCATCAGGTTTCCATTTTTTTGCAGCCAAGCACTACATAAGACAGACATGCGTCTGTGGAAACAGATACCTCTTGTTTAAAATTACCCTCTAAATCATTAATCATTTGCTAGAGGAGGGTAACACCAACATTCAATTCATATGCAAACACACAAACCAAACAAAAAACCACCTCCCAATTCCCAGAGGAATTTATGGCATTTATTAAACAAGACCTAAATTAATGTCAAACACCATTGTGTGTTCTACAGAGACAGCCTGAATCCAAAGATCTCTAACTGTAACAGACTCTGTCAGCTAAGTGGCTTTGCCATTTTTATTCAGAGCATGCATGTGAAATGGAGAAGAGCTTTTTGAGGGTTTTCCTTGGTCCAGGGGAAGGAACAGAGCTGGTTCAGTGCATTGCTAGGATCTGTCACCCTTCATCTTCCTTTACGAGGCATTCCACTACCAAAAAGTGATTCCGTCTGCTATTATGAAAAATTAAGAGCTAAAAGAAAGGAATCCCCTGAAATGAACAAGCCAAAGCAGAATGCTTGTGCGATACCTCATGTGGGACTTCACATCCAGCAGCTCCAGAGAAGTCACTCGGGGCTCACCAGCCAGGTTCTGCAAGATCTTCAGCCTCGGACCACAGTGCTTGTAGAACTCTGTGCAGATATTCAGCAGTGACTCCCGCGGTCTCCTGAACTCCTCTCTGGCAATTCTCTCATCCAGCTCCTCTCGGGGAAGACCCTGGCCCTCCTCCAGTAAGTGAAGGTTCTCCCTGGAGGATACAAAATGAGAAAAGAAGGAAGCTTTTTATGCAGTGGATCAGCATGGATAGATTATAATGACCTCTCCAGCTTGTTTTTGCAACAGATGATTTCCCCTGCCATTGAAAGGAAAGAGAGTTGCATCTGCAATTAAAAAAAAAAAAAAGAGGAAATAATCATCTGCAAAGTCTTGTTAAAACTATGAATAATTTCTATACAAATGATTCTTTGCTGCCCTCCCCTGAAAAAGGGCTGACTGTCACAGCTGTAGTGAGTGTGACCCAGTAGTGAACCTGGAAACTGCTGGGCAACATCCATCGCGTGTCAAGGAAGACTGGGTGAAGATTTTACTGTACCTGATAAAGTGTAGTTTGGCTCCCTGTTCTGGGTACCTGGGAAGACAGAAAGAGAGCAGTTGTAAACAGCAACTTAGTAATGCCCAAAGTGTGCCTTTCTGACAGAAGGCAACGCTGCTCCAGCCCAGGGGTATACTCGCCATGGGCAGGATGGTATCGCTGGAACAATGGCTACGCATAGTGACCACGCCGAACAGCCTTTACCTCCCAGCTGTCAGCAAACAACAGATTCCTATAGTTATTGCCCTTGTTATAAAAGGAAAAATTCAGGCTTAAAAATCACAGCCGTCTTTAAAGCAATTTCTCTTCCTCATTTTCACCCCAGTGCTCAATCTGTTTCATGAAGCCAGAGCTCACCTAGAGGAAAGAATACCTCAGAGTGGTTTTTTGTTTTGTTGCCATTTTTTCCTGCCACTTGTCGAGGAAGCATTAACAAACCCTGCACCACTTGGCTAACACATTGGCTAGCACAGTGATCCTTCTGCCACCAGGAGACTCCTGCTGTTGCTAGCAGATGTCTGTTGCAATGATAACACAACAGAAGAAACAAGGGCAGGAAACCTCGAGCAGTGCAAAAATATTTTGGATCAGAGACTGAATGTTTGATAATCAGAAAGATCTGGAAATGTAAACCAAGATCTGAAAGTGCAAACCAAAATGTTTGAGTCACACAGCATAAGGAGTCTCTACATTGCCTGTCAGCAGATACATATTAACTGCTCTACCAAATCAGCAGACACACAAAAAAGTACTACTTTGCATTACACCTTATTTTCCTTAGACTGAGCAATCTCGCAATGGAAGTAAATGGCATATCTACTGCAGACTTGAGCATGAAGGGGCTTATCTGCTTCTCAGCTCCAGGACTGAAAGTCAAAGCTGTGTTTCATTCAGACTAATTCCAGGAGTTACCAACCAAGATGTGTGCATTACGCATCTATAAATTGATGTGATCGTCTTCATGCAGAGGGTGATTTCTATCTCAGTTCAATACAGAAGAAGACAGGGAATAACTTGGAAAGCATGTCTTGCCAGAAGGGTGTTCCTGATTTACAGTCCTATACAGCCCATGGTGTTATACTAGACTGTTGGCTGGGTACAGACTTACTATCAGTTGTTACAGACAAAAGAGAAGTCCAGAGGAAATACTCTGCTCTGGAAGAACGGCTGCTCCAGCTTTCGCTGGGGAGAATTCCCTTTCCAGGTGAGCATAAGCCATAGCCTGGCCAGGAGAAGGCAGGGCTGCCCAGAAGGGTAATCAGTACTGCAAAGAAAACCTTCATAATCACAAATGCCTGTGGGTGGATTTTGTAACAAGATTCCTTAAGCCCTTGCTCTATGACTGAGTAAATTGTCCAGCGGCAGCCTAATTTGAATGGCCAATATGGCCAAGAAGCAGTATTACAGTCTGCTGGTGCCATCTTCTTCCCTATTTCCTTCTTCGTGCTAAGTTTTTGTTTGTGGGGGTTTTGTATTTTTGGGGTTTTTTTTTAAGGAGGACAAAAATATTGCCAGTCATTCTCCCCTTTCCCTCAAATTCCCTGCCACCCACTCCTTTGCTACCTCTAACTGCAAAAAATCCCCAGACCACTGTGGAGGTAAATGTGATAGAAAGAAAACGTAGGTAAAGGAAACGGGAAGAGGAAGAAAAGAAAACTCCAGGAGGTGCCAGTCTCTGTGAGTCCCAACTGATGTGCAGTTTGAGCTTGTACGGCTGCTCAGTCCCTCAGAACAAGGCCAGAAGGATCCGACCCTTCCACTTCCCAAGTGTGCTCTGCCCAGTGGCCGCTCTGACAAAAGGAGGCAAAGCAGAGAACTGGGGGACAGAGTTGCTTTGTCAGTTTACTTGTAGAGTGAGAAAAGGGAAATTTAGGATGGGTGTCCTCCACACTGATATCTTGGTCTTCTGTTTAGTCACATGGTTTTAAACTAGAAATTCTAGTCCTGGGGATTTGGTTACTGGCAGAAATTCAGTCCTGTGCTATGTGCTCTTTTTATCTGACTGTTTTCTCTCAGAGTACCTCAGGCCCTGCCTCAGACTGCTGATGAAGTGCTCCGAGCCCTCTGAGCAATGAGGTGTTACCTTACTCCCCCCCCAAAAAGCTGTTCAGAAAAATGAGAAAGAAAGAAAATCCCACTGACTTACCTGGTGTTCACACCTGCAGACATGGTGTGGTTTGCTGTTGTGGTCCCTTTATGGCCCTGGTCACACCGACTCATCTGTGGGGCTGTCATAGGCCTGGCAAAGGGAAAGTGAATAGCACACTAACGACTAAATCTAACAAGCACGCTGAAATTCTACAGGTGATCTGGTGAAGTTTGGCACTAATTTTACCATGCCTAAAACTCGACCATTATTCAAGCTAAAGTTGCATATCGTGACCTCCTGTGCATTCCCTCTCCCCGAACTGATAACCAGACGCAGGCTCAGACCTTTGAACCACGGGGGTTACCTGGTGAGAACTTCTACACTGTACAAGAGGGCCTGCAAAGAGGTGGCAAGGGCAGCCATAGCAGCAATCTCCTCACGAGCTGCTGTCACAGTCTCCACTTGAGAGGTTTGTCGCTTCAGTTTCTGCAAGTAACAGGGAACCAGCGCTTCCAAGACCATCAGCATCTGGAGGCTGGAAAAATAACCAACACTTGGTCTGTTTTATTTTGTCAGTCCTGAAACTCACATCAGGTGGAGGCTTGAGTTTCTATCTGAAGACCCATGGATTGCTCACTGGCCTTGAGATTTCATTGCTTCTCACTAGATAAGCAGTCCTGGGCCAAAGAAACGCTTGGATCAGGGACACCAGGGGGCAAATTAGCTGATGCACAAAACAATAACAATAAAAGCAACCCAGACGACTGGGTATCTTCTGAATGTCATCCATTTGCAGACATTAATTTTCCCTTCCAAAGACTCCTTTCTTCTCTGGTTCCCTCTTGGAAACCATCTTTTTTGTGCTACCAGTTTACCTCCCTTCTCTCTGTATCTTCCTGGTCTTTCCAGCTGCCTGTTTCTCCCCTCCAGTTCCCTCTCCTTTGGCTCTGAGAGCAGAAGCCTGCGGGGGCCCTGGAAACACAGCCTACGTGCTGCCGCTCTGACTGCCGTCCCGCTTACAGCTGCAGCCAGCAGCAGGCAGGATTTGGAGCTGGAGCCCCAGGAGAGGTGTCAACAGGCAGAGGTTTGGCCTCACAGAGAAGCCCCGGGCATGGAATTTCTATATCCTCTGCCTCCATTTGTCTGCCTTGCTTTTGCATGCCATATGCCGCTTTTATGCCTTTTCTGAGTCTGCACAAACCAAGAAAACAGATTAGACCTTCTGAATGATTCAGGAGCATAGGCCACCACTGTCACACAGAGCTTGATGGCTTCACTGATCGAAAAGGTCAAGTCTTCGTTCCCATAGCAGAAGTCTGAGGGAGTAAAGCAATATGAGAAGACTGTCACACAAACATACCGAATACGAAAGGAGCTAGAACGCTCCTTCCTTTTTCCCCTTTTCAATTGCTTGCTTCTCATGTTAACAATCCCCAATAGGCTCTTGATTTTTGACAAAAATCTGCCTATAAAAAGGAAGCATATGCTGCACTCCCACTTGCACTCTGCCGCCCAAGAACTCAGTAGGTGAGAAACAGTTCTCAGTAGGTCGAATCACTGCTGAGCATAAGGCTACGGCTGTCACTGCAGTCCTGTTTCAAACATTGCCCATCACAAGCAAAATCTTAAGCTTATACATGACAAGGACACGTGTCAACTGAATGACAATTTTTATGCTCCCTCCGCTTTTTCCTAGGTGTTTGCACCGCACTAAAAATGATGCTGATACACCACTGATGGCAGAAGATAGTTTTACTTCTAAAAAATCAAGTCCCTTCTATACTCATAGCCACATGGGCACCAGCACAAAAGTGAGTCTGGTTTGCTATCGATTTGAGAAAAAGTTTTCAAAAGCATTTAAATCCCATACGACAAATATTGCTCTGGGGATAATTAGTGCCAGGCACCGAGAAATTGAATTATCCAAGGAGTAATATTTGTAATACAACTATAGTCCCATTTTCAGAAGTGACTTTGGTATAGAGGGGCCCAAGTCAAAGTTAAGGTCCCAAAGCATGTAAATCACGTTGAACAATGGAACTGGGAAGTCAGATGGTTTAGATAATTCTGATCTTCGTATGGAAAATACCAGGCACACAACATACTAATTTACAGTCTCATTGTCAACACACACTTGGGAACTTTCAGAGATGCCTTTGAATAACCCTCCACAGAAACCCCAAAGCTTTTATACAAATGTTTACTACAATACACAAAGAGAAAAATATATCATCTGTTTCTGTACCATTTTATATTATAAGTTGGGATATAATTGTGTGGCATCATAAAATCCCAGTATATAACAAAGCTTTAACTCTAAGGCTAGACCGATTTCACGGTCCATCAGTACCTATTTTAAGGGCAGTGCAAATTTGGAAAGTAAGTTGAAGATCCTTTTAAAAATCAGCAAAAATTATTTCCCTGCAAAGCACAAAGCAGCCAAATTCTTAAATGCTGCATTGCGTGGCTAACTATCAAGAGTTAGAATGTCCTGGATACATCATACAGCCGTATATAGTCTACTTTGTGGTAAAGCGACACTCCCCCTAGAACTCAGCACCTCTGAATGTCTGAATGGCGTTCGTCATTTACGAGTCACAGTCTGCCCACAGAAGATGCTTTTGTTTCCTGCCCACGTGGAGCAGAGGAGAGGGTGACACTGATCTTGTCAGCATGATACAGGTTATTAGGCATCTTTATTCTTCACCCACACATGATAAAATTCAAAATGCCAGGGGCTAGTCTCAGACTAGCAGGCTCAATGCAGAAGAAGTAGCTTTAGAATAAAATAAATTAATAATTCCCCTCCTGCAGAAGATATTGACAGGATGGTGGTGATAAAGCCAACCTTAAAAGCCTCACGAGGCATAAGAAAAAGGTATGACCGCATTCTGAGAGAAGAAAAGGGCCCTGAACAAATCATGCTGCATCAAATGCATGTTGAATCAATAAACAACAAACCGGAATTCTCGAATAAAGGGTGCTTTGCTGTTACCTAATGACTTGAGAGGCTTTTCTGCTTTCACTAGCTCTAAGATGTCCAAAATGTCTGGAGTATCTCCCTCTAGAGACTGCAGCAGGTCAAACAGGCACTGAGCTGACACTCCTTTGCTGGTTCCGTTGTTTGTAGCATCCTGTTTCAACAACAGACATTTGTGGTTGGTTTTCTGAGGGCCTGTGTGCATCCCAGGAACCTTTATCTGGTGGTGTGGGCAACCTTTTTTTTTGCCGATGGGCCCACATGGAGTTCAAGAGCTTACGGCTGTCAAACAATGAGCCTTGCCTGACTCAACCGACTGATGCTACAGTGCAAGCATGATCTGAAAACTGCACACAGCTTTACTTCCCAGAAACAGCAGGTCTTTGCTGCCCTGGGAAGGAGAAGTGTGTGCGTACAGTGTATGCGCAGTTAGATTTGGCAGTCCCACTTCAAATTAAAATTCCATTAACTTGTTTTAACTCACTAAAATGTTAAAAAGTAATTAGTGAATATTTCAAAACACGGCTAATCCAGTCTTATAGTTCACACGTACTAAAACTTGGCATTAAGCTTTTAGTTCCTATTGCTGGATTCTAAGAAAGGATTTGCATTTAGAGAGTCACAAATCATTCTTTTCCTTTTATACTCTATTTATACACAGAGGGGGCTGCAGGGCCTGGCTGCATACAGGTTTACCCACGCCGAGCCCAGGGAATGGCTTCTACTCACAGGGAACTCCAGGAGAGGGGCCACACTTGCAAACAGCTGCAGAATAAAGGGCTTGCGATGCAGAACATAGAACTGGCGGCACGCAAACTCAATTGCTTGGCGTAACTGTGGGTTGCTTTCGTAGTCAGCGTACACCTAAGGAAATGAAAAGGAACATGGAAGTGCTACTCCAGTGGAAGGGCTCTTCATCTCCTGACCCCAGACTGAATCAGCTACAGCCTTGTCATTCCTGATATGTTTGCCTAATATTTTTAAAGATGGAGACTTATCCGCCCTCCCTGGCAATGCATTTCAGGGACAAACTACCCTTAGAAAAAAAGATTTGCTTGTCAGTCTTGAACATTCTTTGTCATTACTATTTGTCCTACATATCAGAGGTAGATTCCTTCGCTCTCCATCCTAGAAGCACTTTACTTGTTTGAAGCCAGTTAGTGCTTTCTTCTTCAATCGTGATCTTTTCCAGTTAATCAAATCCCAGCTTTTAAGTCCTTCCTCATATGACACGTTTTCTGGATGTACATCCCCGTCCCAGTCTGCAGTCTCCTCAATTAAATGGGACCTTTTTGTGCAGTGCTCACAGCCGGACAGAGCCAGCACTTCAAGTCAGTGGTGCTGCTGATTGGAGCAGCAGAATTACTCCATGTTTCTTTCACAAGATACAGATCTGTATAGTCATCCCAGAATGGCATTTGAGATCTTTTCTTTTTCCTTTTTATCCTTCCAACAGAAGGACACTGTTGATTCATGTTTAGCTTCAGACCTATAACAACTCCAATATTCTGTCCTGCAGAAGTGCTACTGAATCAGCTGCTTTCCCTTCTGTATTGATATGGCTGATTATTAGTAGTAAGGACCTACACTTGTCCAACCTGATCAACACAATCTAGCTTTTTTTTTTTCTTTTTTCAGACTGTATCTCCAGTTTGTCAAGATAATTTGAACTCCTAGCCTGTCCTCCACCCACTTTTAAGGTATTTTAAGGTTTTCAGAGTGGCATTTCTTTCAGGGCTGGCCACTGAACCATGCAGCCAATGTGCTGCCACAGACGTGTGATGTTTCTCAGTTTTGCAAATAGTATAATTGCTAGGAACAACTTCACCATGCTTCCTTCTTCTGGCCATTCCGATTGCCTGTCTGCCCTTCTGTGCTGGTACAAGTCTGTGGGAGGTTTGGGGCTGGGGTGGGCAGGATTTTCTTGTTATTTTATTTCAGTGTCAAAATGTCTTCTTTCTAATGAATAAATACATGCACTGCAGACCTGGACCCAACAGATACTTACCTAACCATTTAAGTAATATTACACTTTCCAGTTACTAGAGAGTTTGTTTAGATACCTAAATTCATCACTGGTCCCACTTATTGCGCTCCGTTAACTATACTAAAATGAACATACACAGGCACATCATGGTCATTGCTTCTTTTACAGAAAGACGACTTTTTTCTGTACTCACATTATACTACTAAATGTTTAGATATTGTCTTTGACCCCTGCAGAAATAACATTTTGTCTGTAAAACAACTATATTAGGGGGTTTCTATTTTCAGTATCTGATTTTTCTCAAATGTCAACCGGAAAAAAGGCATACTTGTACACCTGAAGGTGAAGAGAAACTCTGCCTCTAACACTTACAATATTTGTCATCACTCACATGAAAAGACAACATATAATTTTTTGTAAACACTTAGTGTTATTTTCTGTTGCTATTTAAATTGCAGATAATACAATTATCATACTTAGAGAAGTTAATATATTTTAGTTTCAGTCAGCAAGTGGCAAATCAAGATATTTCAACTACTCCCCAGATTTCAGCCATCCCTGGAGGAAAAAACACCAAGGGAGACCCAAGGTCCAAAAATTTTCCAGCAATGTCACATTTCTGTGTGGAAGTACGTAGTAAGGGAAACAGACATTAATTTATTTAACATAAAGAAGAAAAGAAAATGTAGTCATTTACTCAAGAAGAAAAGGGAATGTAGTCTCAGGAATGCTGATTTGGGCCATCCCGCCCTGGTCTGTTGTTTGTCGTCTGTCTGTCTGTTGTCTTGGGGCCCCCCAAATCTGTGACTTCACCAGGACTCAGCAGTTTAAATTTTCTCCATTAACAGTCAGTTCTACAACAAAGTGCTCGCTTGGAAGTCTTCCCTCGCATTGTTCATGGAAATGGCTCACCTGCAGCATGCTGGGGAGGACCCACTGGTACCCGCTGAGGGAGAAGAGGTGGTTAAAGTGCACGGCTGTGTTGATGACTGTGGCAGCGTACTGCCTCAACAAGGCACTGTCCTCAGGGTGCAGGATCAGGGCACCGTTGAAGACGTTCAAGAACAGCATGATCTCATCCCCCCAGGGGAATTCACTGGGCATGCCAAGGAACATCTCCTCCAGTAGCTTAATCCACAAGCTTTTCTGAAGAGTGTCCAGACCAAAGAGCTCTTTCCCAGCTGAGGGGAAGAAGAGGCAACAGCAATCAACTCTGTCCACCACAGCCAGCCTCACAACGTTCCCAGAAGCCAAAGGCCTCCCCAAAGAACCATCCCACAACACTGACCATCGTTCTGCCTTTTTAAAATTATTTCACCCATCCTGTACTTATGGAAGTGACCACAGGGCTTGAGCAAACCTTGACTGAAAGCAACACACATGAAGACAAAGAATGATGACTATCACGCAGCTCTTTAAATCTGCTCCCCACTGGTTGGAAATTCTCCTCTTAAAAGTCAAAAGCAGATCTGAACTTGTACATCATCATCCGCCCCACACAATCGAAATGGCTGTGTGGATTTACGCTGAATTTTTATCCTTTAGGTGTCCTGCACATTACAGGACATTGATGCAGAGGTACAATAATGCTTCTGAAAGCAAGTGCCTTTAAGGCCTGTTACAGATCTTGCCAATGCTTACCATCCTGCAACAATGGCCTGTTTAATCCCCAAGTCAGGCTGGAAACCCTACTTGACTTTCAGAGCAATGTTTCTAAAGAGAGGGTTGTTTCTATATCCCTGCTGCAGAATTTGCCCAGTCTTCACTGAATGTCCATTGCTTCCTCAAAGTGGATGGCAAAGGACTCTGAGCAACCCTTTTGAAGTGCAGTTATGCTACTGGACACAGTATTCCAGCTGTTGTTTTGTGCATAATTTTAAAACATAACTTATTCTCATTTGGGTCCAAATAAAGTAGCTTCATCTGAAGAACTCTAACAGCAAAGGCCTTTCTGCTATTGTGCTTACAAGCCAACAGCTATGTACCATTTTCCCTAGGAAGAGATTTATCAGCTGTCAGTAATGCTACAAGTCTGTATGTTTCTAAGGCAAATGAAGCGCATCACAGAAACCTTCTGGGCCCTGTACAGCCACCAGAGAAAGCTATCAAAAGGCCGTACCTTGGGGATCATTGAAGAGTGAGAACTCGGCATCAATGGCACTTCGGGGAAATGAAGGCAAGCGGAGGAGGTCTTCCTGGAGCATAGATACATGGGACTGCTTGTGTGCAGTAGGGATTTTCTGTGTCAGCGATATGAGGAACAACACCCGCCCCACCTCTTCTAGCTTACGGGTGAACACCTGAGAGAAAAAGAGACAAGAGGCAGAATCAGTCTAATCAGTAAGTTCTTTAGAACATATATGCACTTTTCTCGGTTACCTTCCATGGCTTTCTCTGATGGAAGGGATGCTGCACACATGGCCCAGAGGAACCTGTTGAAATCCATAAGGGTAGTGCTGCACCCTTTTGCTAGAATTTGCATGACCACCGTTCTTCAGCCCAGCTCAGCAAAGATGGATCATGTTTGTAAAAGAGGTTTTAACAACACTTTCTATTTCAGTCTTGTGGAGGACCCTGAGTGGCTGTCAAACACTTTGCAACTGTGCCATGCATTCTTTAGGAGGTTAATGCAAGCTTTGCCAGTGTGACCCCCAAGGTGGCCAGAGGCAAACCGACTCCAAACTGAAAGCCATACAGTTGTAGTTGCTCTCCGCAAGGTCTTAGACTATAGTCAACATGGGGTTGGAATGGTTATCTACCTCCTGGGTTGAGGCTGGCTCATGTCTGGCCATAGAAGGTTTATGTATAGCTGCAAAAGAAAAGTAGTCAATGAAACAAAGCAGACCAGATTCCAAGGTACCGTAAACAAGCAAAGTCCTGCCGACTTCAGACTATTGCTTCTCATTTACACCAGCTGGGAAACTGAGTTTCATTCTACCACCCTCCTTTGAACTTCTGACTGGTAGGACTAGTCAGGCTAGGTATTTTATTTTGGTGTGAAAAGTAACCATAAACCAGAGCGATGCTCAGTAGTAGAAGCAATTGTCTGTGGAAGCAGCGTTGAGACAGCTCTTAGCTACTGGTGTGAAGCCAAAACTTGAAGCATGTGGCTTAACATGTGACACAGCTCAGCTTCCCATGTCCTGCAGTTGCTATGACCTTGCTCTGAAGTGCGCTTGGTTTAGAATTGGGTGCTCAATCAATCAACAGTAAAGAAAGTACTTTTCCATGGCTTGCTGCTCTGTGGGTAGACTCTACAGTGCTCTTTTCTTTGCTGGAGCTGGATGTTGTCCAGCAACTTCTAGCTTGACTACAAGAGAGGCTGGTAGATGCTTAAGTTTTACCTTAGAAATATTTTTGCCTCTTAGTACTCTAAATAGAAAAATGTAGAGCGTAAAATAATGCCCTGAAAGAACTGGACAGGCCATTTTAATCTTTTGGGGTCATGTAGGGCATATCAAACTCATTTACTTCATATGTAGGACACATCTCCTAGAACCACAGTGAGAATAATTGCTGCCAGAGAAGCAACCAAAAAGATCCCAAGTAATTTCAGATTTTTATAGACTTTCTACTGGCAGATGCAGCACATGAAATATTCCCTTATGCTGTACTGTACACATATGAGAGAGCATTAACTATGTTCTCTATTTTTTTAGCTGGTAGTCCCTCTTAAGCAGCTTTATAGCTGCTTTTTATAACCCTTCCTGAAGATATTTTCCTATCCCTGCACTCACATTGTGCGGGACACAACCGCAGTAGCTGTTTTTTGGCTAGAATAATACAACTGTTAATAGCAAACTCGTACAGTTTAACCACATTTGTCCCCCTTTTTATTTCCTGCTCGTTATAATCCTTTGCAGGTACAGCTAGAGCAACTTTTCCCTGCTCAACCCTGTGCTACTGAGACAAATTTGGCTTTTGTGGAAAATAGAGCATGTGGCTTCTACAGGTAGAGTGAGCTCAATACTGTTGTCTTAGTGTTTAAAGACATACTTGTAGGGGTTTGCAGCACATTAAAGGCGCTGCCCTGCCACTTTAGTTAGGGTTGAGTTCCTAAGGGAGAGCTCCTGGGAGCTGCAGAACATTAGCAGGATCGGACAGATGATCAGGTCATGAGGCTGGAAGATAGGACGGTGCTCTTCAGAGGGCGGATATTTCCCTGATGAAAGGATGGCTACTCCTGTGCCTCTGGGAGTAGCTATGGTAAGACTGGCATCTGAGAGCAGGACAAGGAAGAGAGGCAGAAAACATTCTTCATAGTGAAAGGACAGAGAGGAGGATAGAACAGATAATTCCTGATCCACAGCCAGACAGACTGGAGAAGAAAAGGTCTTAAATGGGTTCCTAAAGAGCCAGAGGTTGTGTTAAAGAAAGGAACAAGCAACTTTTGAAGCTGAGGTAACTGAAGCTCTTCTGGCCAAGTGTAGGAGAATGCAAAATGATCTGCCTAAAAGAAGCTGGCTGGAGAGAGCGGGAGGGAATTCACATTGCATTCTTTGACTCTTCTTAAAATACCGCACACCTGTCCAATGGCACCAGGGCAGATTTCATGCCAATTGCTACTTCTCCAGCAAAGCCCTCGATCTGCATGCGGCAGGAGTGAAGGCATTGAAGGGAAAAAGAAATGTTTATTTACAGGGTTTGTTTCTGGGCAGAGTGGTTTGGTGACAGGAAGATACCTGCTTCTGAATGAGCTCTTGACCCTTTTCTGGACGCATCTGCACCAGGTTGAGCTGGGGAGAAACTGACCTCCGGAAAGGATAAATGTCACGGACGTAGGTCTGCCAGGAAAGGAAACAAGTGTATTTTAAACAAATGCAATTGTAACAGCATCACTCAACAAAACTGAATAAAAGGCCCTTTAGCCCTTTCTGAAGCTTTTGGGTAGGCGCTTTCAGACAGTGTCAGGCATCACGGGAGGGCATAAAAAGAAGAGAAATCTGCTCTTTTCTAAGAAAGCTAGACATTAATGACTTAAGAGTCATTAATGAGTACTCCACTTCTGCCTCTTCCCTCTTCTGTCAAACTCCAATCTGTCACCACACACAACTAAACACCCAAGACGTGGTGCCCGCAGGGCAGAATTCTGTCTGTTTATGAGCTGCTTGTTCTCCTTTAGATAATCCCGATGTTTTAAAAGGGACCAGATGGAAAGAACAAAGTCATCTGCACCTGATCTTTACCTTACCTTGTTGTAATGAATAAGATTCCATCGCTTATCCATTAAAAAGTAATGAGAAGATTGTGTTTCAGGTATGTTAAAAAACTCCAAACACTCCTGAAGAGGAAGAAAGAAAAACATCCTGTTATTTATTAGCTGTACAAAGACTATGACATTCAAAAGAAGAATGTCCAGCTAATAATGTATAAAGGCACAAACCTGCATGACTCAGTTAGGCTGGTACACTCTGCTGGTATTAATTCTTTATTTCTTTTTTTAATCATAAAGTACATTAATATGTTTACGATAATCAAGGCATGCTGATATCACAGTCTTGAAGGCTGATGTTACTCATTTCGATGTCTTCATATCGCACATCTTTGTCTGGCCATATGAGCCACCTGGGCATTGCAGCTTCCATTTCCATACTATGTATTTATCAAGCTTTAGTGATAGGTGATGTACAGAGACACTAAAGTCGAGATCACACTGAGATGTGTGATTCCTATTAAAATTTAACATAGTTGGACAAACTGAAGGCTTTTACAAATCTCTTTCCTATGTGGCTCTGTTAAGGCCATCCATGAAATCTTTGGCAGAAGGGGGAACTGATTCGCATCTCCTAGATCCCAAGGCATCATCATGGCTACTGAACCATCATTTCCGCTCTGGTCGTGATTGTTCTATTCAGTCTTTAGTGTTGATACAACCAAGCACTTAAATGATTTATGTATTATCCAAACGCTAGTATACAGCAAATACCCAAAAAGCTGCAGGGTTTTCAAATGTAGTTGCATTTGTGGGGCTTTGGCTGTCTGTGAGGTCTGGGGATTTCTAATATCCTTTAATGCGGATCCTGTTTCTTGCAACCAAGCTCTCCTCACATGGAGACTGAAGTGCCTGTCACCAAAAACCTCCCTCCCCTACACTGAAACAGGGCTACCAGGCAGAGTTTATTGCTGGCATACAAGTATGGCAGGTAAATGTACTATTAAGCAGTTTGTCTGGTTCAAAAACTCACTCCTACCTTCAGAAGAGCCTCAAACTGTGTGTCCTCATGGACTGGTAACTGCGTTGGGATGTCACACTCATTCTGTCCATGCACAACAAGGGTTTTTGTGCCTAAAGGAAAAAAAGCAGTTGCATTCTCCCTGGCCTCTTCAATTAACTCAATTTCAAAAGACTTCCCATGGAGGAAAAGTGATAGTTAAAATTAATTCCTGGGCAGGCAGACAATGCCAGTCCTGTCTGGAATCCACTATGCAGTGTTAGTGTAGTCTCACACTTCCACTGTTAATGAGAAATCAGTCTGTTCCTAAAGGCCTGAGCTGACTTTAGCAGCAACCATCACTCTGAGGAAGGAGCAAACCTAAAAGGTCAAACCTGTTTTTCAGCAAGATATCTCTTGCCTGACTCGTGACACCTTGGGCTTACAGCATGCTCTTTTGGGGCTCTCTCAAGGCTTAAATGAGAGGTTGCATCAAATCAAACTGAGTCTGAATGGTACAGTCTTACAGTGATCATCCTGCTAGCCTTTCACAGCCCAACTGGCACAAAGCTCTGATTTTAAAAGACTGTTGTAATTCACTTTCTATTTGCTTCTTTTAGAGCTCTTAAGGTGGCTTTCTGAATCTCAGGGTATTAGAGGTGGAACTTACTGACTGAATCCTCAACTCAAGGAAAACTGACTTAGAATACGCAGCCATTTGTAGCAGGTCTTTCTCTGATCCAGTTCTGATGGATCTCCTTTTTGGTACAGGGGGTCATGAACTTGGAAGTGAAGGAGATTTAAAAACTCATTTCTTATACCTGGCATCGAGGCGGTCACCAGCAGCTTCACTTCACATTGTTCCTTCTTCATAGTCTGTTTGAGATCCTTGAAGAACAGTCCTTCTACGTAACCTACCACTTCCCAAAGGAAGGTAAGTGTGGCAGAAATGGCATCCATGCCCCATTCACATGGAGTGCGTACAAAATACATGATCAGTCCTACCTGCAGGTAATAAGTAAGAGGAATATCAGGTTATACACCCTCTTAATTGTGCAGAGCACTGTGCAAACACAGAACATGAATATTGTTCTTCTACCTTTCTTCATTCAGAGGGATGAACTCATCAAACTTACGTCCTGAAAGTTTATACATACTACAGAACAATCTGCCTGTACTATTCTTCCTTTTTCTGGAGAGGATGATGGGTGGGGGCAAAAAGTACTGTTGCAGCCAAGCCTCACTGTAGATGAGGAAAAGGGAGAACCTCTGCAGTAAGAGACTTCCTGTGCCTTCTGCTCTGATGTGCTGCCACACAGACAACTCACAAACAAGAGAGGGCTCCTGGAGTAGCGTATAGCTTGTCTGTTTTTTCATCTCCTAACTGTAGCAAATGCATTTTCCACGATCTTGAAAGAAGCTACTAGATTTGCTCCACTGGGACTGTCCAAGAGCAAAGCACTTTCTGAATGAAAATTTAGTAAAATAATTCAAGGTTTCTGGCATTGGTCTACAACCTGTTGTCTGTGGTTCAATTCAGAAATCCATGACCGGTTGCTTAGGGGTTTAACAAAATGTCAATGGTTTCTTTTCCTCTCCCTAGAAGGACTGAAAGGCTGGTGTAAGTCCGGTAACTTGCACCGACAGCCAGAAGCAAGTATGAGCTATATAGGAAAAGTTAAGAGCATTTATTTCCATGCAGACTGTGACACTAACTTTTTAGGACACGTGCAGCCAGAGGTAAGATTCTGGGCTGCACAATGGACCCACAAGCTACTCACCAAGTAGTTAAAGAGGATATGAGATGTCTGGGCAGGGAAGTCTCCAATGTTCAACAAAAGCTTCCTTAACATATACATGAGTTCATCCTGGAAGAAAAGCAAATGTTTTTTCTTTCCGTCACAAAACGGAGAATGGGTTTCTCTTTTTTTCTCCCTTTTGTCCTCTCTGGCTTTTTTTCTTCCCATTTTTCCATACTCCCTTGTTCAGCTCTGTCTCTCAGGGCATGAAATAGAACCATATGCTTGTGACTGTTCCCACATTTCCCAAAATAAGGCCCAGGGCACAGCATGCAGGTCAATGTCTGTCTTTTTTTATCTCAGAGAGGCCAATACCTCCTATTGCAATCTGTACTGACTGTAGCATCCTGGTTCTGCACTCCTCTCCCTGGGATAATTCCTGTGTTGCTTATCACAACAAATGACTGCCTCGATGATCTGTGAAATCTAGTTCAGCTCAACTCAGTAGCTGTGGCTGATGGGCAGGAGGCGCGGGCAGAATCTCATTTTCCTTCCTTTAGAGGCTGACTGCTTTAAATGTAGTCTAATACATTTCTTATAGTGGGACGGGGGTGTAGAGTGCAAGGAACCTCACTGTCAGCTGAGGACAGACAGACTGTATCATAAATTTCTTGTGTCCCTCATCCTCTTAACCCACAGCAGATTTGAGCTAGTGTTACGTGCATGAATATGCACACGACAACCCATGCCAATGCTACATCTGCTGAAAGCTTCCAAGAAAATACACCTGTTCTCTGGGTTCTGTACTCATGGTTGTAGTAGGCCTACGAAGAGATGGTAAAACAGTAGACTATGATAGCTCAGAGGTCTCTGAGACTGGACAGTGTACAGCTTTCTTCTCAAAGATGCTTAACAAAGAAAAGTGAGCCTTTGAACTTAAATAGAAGCTCTGGGGACTATGGCTGACAGGTCTCAGGAACAGTGAGGCCAGTGAGACCTGGTTACTCAAGGAACTGAGAAGCAGCCTTTCCTGGCCTTTCTCAAAATTTAATATTCATTTTGTAGCCAGTTCTTAGGTGGTGGCTTGGAAGATGAGGACAGTGATATTATTGATATTGTACACCAAGTCTGCAGCTGAGAAAGTGGTATGGAGAGTCTCACTGCCTTTCTCCCTGTCAGAACTGGTAAGCCTTTCTTCCATAAAGCTTAGCCATGGCACTAGAAAGCCATCTAATAAGCCAGGGAGAGATAAGGCGACCCACATTTTTCAGAGAAAGCTGAACAGAGTGGCATGGGTGGGGGCAATATTGCCTGTGCTGCACAGAAAGGGTTGTGCTTCACTAAGCAGCTGTTCAAAGCTTGGCTTAGAGCAAGTCAGATCCTTAGTGGTAAATCAGCTATGTCCCATTTACATTAGTGGACAAAGACTGAAGCCAACTGATGGTATGGCCTAAAAGACGTCGAGCTGCATTATAATAGCAAATGTTCTTCTCCAATGACACCCCCAGCGTGATTCTGCTTGCAGCTGGGCTGCCCTGCTCTAAGCAATACCCGCACCCACTGGGGAGAGGAAGAGCTTACCTGTCGGTTGCTGATTGTGAGCTTCTCAAGGAAATGGCGGAGAACTGTAGAGGGGTCTTCAATCAAGCAGTTCCACAGGACCTGCTGAGCAACAGCGCTTACTGTAAAAGAAAAAGAAAACAAGGTCAGAACCATCTCCCTTGGAAAAGCCTTGAACTAGTACACTTAGACGCAAACGGTCTCCTAACCTTCTACCACAATCATCATGTTCTGTACCGAAACACACAATTTTTTGTATGGGAACCACAGTGCCTCTTTGAGGCACCAGGATTCCTGGTCACCAGCGCGGTCATCTCAAGCAATCATGACGAGTCTAATATTTGAACCTTTCCAAACTACTGGTGATGTGACAGGAAACACTTCACCACAGTAGTCAAAGGAATGACAAAGAAATAACTAATTGGATTCACAACTCCAGATGGACAAATCTGGCAATTAAAAAACATAAATTCATGTAAACTTTTGTTCATGCAAAGAAGCTGAATTTCATGGTGATTCATTGAGTGATTTTATCTGGTATTGGTGAATAGAATTAGATAGTCAGCAGGGAATTGTGTTGATGATCAACTCCCTGAAGTGCAATTAATTGCAATCCTGTGAAGATTAACAACAACAGAGAATTATTCATTATTTTGTTTTCAGTACTGAGTTCCTGATCACAAAATGACATGTACATTATTTAGGTGGCTGATTACATCACCCAAAACTGAATAAAAAATGTAACAGAAAGTTAAATGTGGAATCAGCTGACATGATGAGTGATGAGAAAGGAAGGGCGGGCAACAGTCCACCATCTATAAACACTTTAGAGAAACAAATACAGAAAAATGCATTCTTACTTTACAAATACAACACAGACCATAACCAAAATGTTCCAGCTGTGTATAGGCGGCTTTCCATTTATCACAGGATCAAAGAAATGCTGGTGGGAATAGACCTCTGGAGGTCTCTAGCTTGGAGCAGGGCTGTCACCAACACCAGATTATGTCAGCCATGGCTTTGACTAGCCAAGGACTGATAGCTGCTGTGGATGGAGAATCTACAGAAATTGCCTTATGCTCTTGGTTATGAAGTTCCTTCCAAATTTCTAACCTGAACTTCCCAAGTTGTAACCTCTACGTTAGAGTTCCTCTTACTCTTTGTTTCCTTTTCCTCACACCAAACAAGCCCAGCTTCTGCAATCATTCCTCACAGGACACCTGTTCTAGGCCTCTTACCATCCTGGTATCCCCCCACTAGACCCTTTTCAGCTTCTCAATATCTCTCTTGAATTGGGGGCTTTTTAGGGCCCCAAAAGGGAAAAAAAGCTTCAAAACCAAACACAAATCATGGAGAAAAAAAGGGGAAAACCCTACAAAGTCACATTTCTGGTGTGAATCTACTTTCAAATAGTTTGCGAGGATTTAATAGATTATTCATTAACTTTTAAACAAACACATATATTCATAACGCTACATAGCACACAGTATTTCTAGGAAACATGAACTGTGAGCAAATACAAGGTTGTGTTACATCTCTTTTCCACTTCAGTTATGGCACCTAACAAATGTAAGCCATTGTTCAAAGTGCTGGTAGGTTCTGCCAGCCTTGAGCAAGAATCCCTTGAAATTTAATCTAGGTCAGTACCAGCTACTCCATCCTCCCGGACTTCTCCATCCTCCATCAAATGGACAATGGGGAGCACTGCTGCACAGATGCACGCTGGAAACACAGCTTGAGGTGGCTGTGGCACGTGATGGTTTGGAGTGTGCTCTGTAGTGTGTTCTTCATCTGGAGCAGTAAGAAGAATACAAGGTGAGTGTTAGTGAATAAGCCAGTAGGTTAGATAAACATTTATGTTAGGTGCTGTACAAAGAACAAAACAATAGGCTGTCTGATCGCCATGCAAGCACGGTAGGTTTACTAATCTCCAACAAGAAACTGTGCCTCCAGCCAACTTCTTGATCAAGAATTTTCATTGTAAATATATATTTTTTTAGTTCATATTTATCTTCTTGTGGGGAACCCATTTTCTTTTTGTTGAAATCCCATTTCATTACCATTTTTCAGCCAGAGTGCTCTCCATGGCACTACTCTGTAAATGAAACATAAGTGAGGGAAGACATTGTGACAGCAGGAGTGAATAAAATAATGCAGGGCAGAAGTTTATTATAAAGTGGCTCAAGCTTGGGAATACATTCAGCAAAAGGAAATGCCACCAGCTTTACGGGTCAACAGGAAAGGCTTCCAGTGGATGAAATCCTAGGAAAGGATATTCCAAAATGAAGTTAACCCACCTTCTGCACTGACTGCTGACCGCACTGACCAGACAGAGCCACGGCGGAAAGAGTAGTTCCTATGAGATGTACTGGAGGTGCAGGAAGGACTCACAGAGAGACGGCGGGAAGCCAGGTTGGCAACTTCTTCTACTGACAAAGAGAACGGGAAATGTCAATCCAGATCCAACTGACAGACTTTAGGAAACTTTCTAAAGGACAGCACTTACAACCAAATTGGAACACTGAAAATTCAAGTCAGGTAACACTCAAAAGGCACAATTTAAAATCTATAAAGACCAGTTAGGCAATTTTCTCATGCTTTGGGAACCAGCAGAGCATTGTTCTATGAGAGCGTTCAGTGCTTTGGTGAGTCACATTGTAACTGAGTCGGGTCTACACTTCTTTTCATCTCCTTCCTGTTAACCATGGTGGTTGCTAGTGCTTAGTTTTTCCTAAGAATTGGGATTTCTGCTCACACATTTCCAAATGTATGTTTAGATCTGAACATCACTGCACCCACCTAATGACACATACCTTGGAATGCCTTTAATGAAATGGTTGTGCTTGGTTAGCCTGGACCAAGGAAAATCCTTACCCAAAGACTAAGCTTTTCATGACTCACATCATGTAACTTTGGCCATCTGCAAGCTCAGTACTGAGGTTGAGCTGGTCATCTAGGCTCCCCAACTCATCACCATAAAGGCTGAAAACTCCACAGGCAATTCAGCCTATCCTAAGCCATGTATCCTAAGACAGATACTGCCTAAGGGTGATTCCTTCCACACTTTAATTATTAAAGGATTGAAGTTAGGAAGCACAAATTTCATTCCTAGTGTCACATATTCTCATTGTGTTCAAAGCTCCAAGATGCTGGGAGCTTTGAGATGTTAAATGCTGTCAAGTTCCACTGAAGTTGGGGGAGAGGGGTAAGGAGGTTCAGGTAATACAGCGAGCATTCAATACGTCCAAGGTTTTGTGCTTTTCTTGCACTAATTTTTAGTCACACTTTTTCTCTATGACTTGGACTCTTCAACAAATGGATGTGGTTGTGACGTTTCTAACACAACAATGAATGTTCCTGGACATCACACCCCTAACCAGCGCTATGTTGGTGGCAGATGCTCTCAGGTTCCTGGAATGCAGTTCCTGGCCCTGGAGCACACCTTCTTCTTCCTGCTCTGAGCTTGGTGTGCAGGTTGGCTCGTAGCAGGCCTCCTGGGTGATGGGGATGGCAGTGATGAGACTGGCTTCCCGGCCCAGGCGCTTCTTCTCTTCCTCCTGCTGCAGGTTCTTCAGGATGTGCTCTGCTCGCTGATGGGAACGCGACACAGCTCTGGCTGAAAATGACTTCTGTCAGGAAGAAAAGAGAAGAAACCCAGCCTGAAGCTGTTTAGTTAAGATGCACGCATCCTGTGTTTTCTGCCAGAGACCTTAGTGACATTCAGCAACTGTTTCTAAATACCAGACTAGTGCTAGATGAACAGAGATTCGCCAGGCGACTCCTCCTCTATGCCACTACAAAATAGAAAACAGTGCTTACTCTCACAATGTCTCTGCTTACCGACTGATCTTCATTTATAGGGTCTTGCACACTCCCGCTGCACTGAGGGACCCAGGGGGGGTCAAACATTGGCACAGATGGCATCCCCAGGACAGGAGAAGGCAGAGTGAAGTTTATACTTGGAGGAGGGATCTAAGCAAAAACATGAAAGACATTTTCTTACAGCAGACTATTATTAATGTCAGTACTGCTAATTGAACATGAGCACAAGTACCCAAGAAATTAATTACTTCTGCAAATTCTTCCCAACTCCGTATCTCCCTACACCGTAACACCACGTGTGGCACACATTTATTTCTTTCTCTGATGTTTTTCCTCACCTGTGTCCCCATCACACTCTGCCATTTTATATAGGAGTTCTACTCATCACCTCCCCCACCGGTCTGACCTACATGACCATTTTTTTCTCTAAAGAGATTTTCAGGCAATTCCATGGCAGTGTGTCATTACACATCTATCCCACCAGGCAAGCTCTAAACGGCAACTGTGTTTCACGTGTCCTGTCTACCTTAAAGATCTGCTGTGCTCCCTCTTCCATCCTTGGCCAGACTTGATACCTAAATCTCCAGAGTGTGTGAAATTTGAGAATGGCATTCAGTCTTTGCACTGTCTCTGGGTGATGAAATTCGGACATCAGCATGTCAGAAACGGCCTCTGGCACTTTCACAGCACACAGCAGGAACATGGCAGCTGCAGGGAGACAACATCTGATCACCTGGTTTCCTTAATAATGTGTTTATTTGGCAGAGAAAAATTATAGCTGTACAAACCCCCACCAAAAGAAACTTAATCTTGGCTCCAGAAATGAGATCAGCAGTCTACCAAACCTAGTGAAAATTGTACTGCTTCACGAAACCAACCACATGTGATTCCACCTTTTGGAGCCACACAGCGTTTCATGTGACGCTTGTAAAAGGTTCTGGAAAACCCACTTTTAAAATAAAACACAGCTTTGCTCCTCACTAAAATCTCAGTCATGGCTGGTTTAAAATAAGAAGCATCTCTTGACGTAACAAGACTAATTCAGTTTAGCTTTCAAAGATCCCACTTCCAAGTGATTTCTGCGATGATTAATAAAGGCGGGTTTAATGGAAGCTCAGCCTTCCCGCCAGAGCAGGAGGCAGTGCCCCAGTAGAGGTCTCACCTGTCTATTTTCACAGACAAAACCAAAAATAAATGTTCTCAGTTAAATGGGCACCATGCAACAATCACAGTCTGCTTCCAAAACAAAACAGAGTTGCTGTGAATTGAGAGACAAAGGACCAGATGACAATGGAAAACAGCACAACAGAAGTTGAGCTGAGCCACAGTTGTTTCACTGGAACGTATTTGAATATAAATAGACATAGTCCAACTCCAGAGCATGGAGGCCAATTAATAGAGATGGGTATGTGAGAGGCACTGAGCAGGAAACAAAAGGAGAGGGAACAGTGTTGCTGTGGGAGGTGGGTGGGTGTCAGAGAGGCCATGGCCTCTTGGACCAGTAGATCCCGTTCCTGCTCCAAAGTCCTGCTTCAGATCTGTAGGAACTCTCCTGTTTCACCAGCTCAGGGAACTTTCTACTCTTTTCTCTCTTCAGTGTAACTATGTCAAGTCAAGTGCTTTAAAAGTCCTCATGCTGAAGTAACCGAAAAAAGAAATACAGTCTTGGAAGGGGTCAGTAGATGGTGCTGTTGTACATTAGCACATGTAATTTATGCTGGGGCTGAAATCACTCTTGCTACTAAAAATGCTACTACAGACCCTCAAATGTGTTTTAATCCTCCCTTCAGGAAGGGGAGAGGGAGAAAGATGTATCTCAGAGGCTGCTCCTCCTCAGGAAGAGTGGCAAAGCTCTGTCCCCTTCCCTGTGACCCATGGTAAGTTTTTGGGTAACAGAGAAAGAGTATCCAAAATTATTCCCCCAGAAAGAGACTTGAAGTGCACTTGAGTGCAGTTTCAGGCAGCTTGTTTTTCTTCTTTATTTTGCTCCTTTCTCTTGCCGCCTGCATATTTAGCCCGGGAAAGGCAAAGGCGAAGGGGAGAGCGCAGAGGAGACCTGTGGGCTGAAGTGTGCTGTGCACTGGTGGAGCCGACGCAAAGTGAGTGAAGAACATGAGATGTGGAGTCAAACAATGGACTTCAGGGTGGAATTCATTGCCAGTTGTGGTAAATGAAGGACTGGTAAATTAGACTGTGTGGCGAACAGGGGAGAGGCGCCTGAGGAACACTTCAAACCTCTTGCATTGTTAGTAGCTTTTGATAAAATGTCTGTAATTTAATCTCCAGTGTAAGAACACCTGTGATGGCTGCCTTAGGTGTGTAAATCTGGGGAAGATGACAAGCTTTAAGCCATTTCCTTGGTTGCTGAGGGAGAAGAAAGGTAGAATTTGAAAGTTTTGGGAGACTGGCTTACAAATAAATTTGATTGCTTTAATTTATGCTTTGTTTAAGCAATTTGTGTGTTGCATGTGAGGGATGTTCACATTTTCTAGGGTTGTGGCTCATGATTTCTGAACACCTGGCATTAGCACACACTGTCTCTGAGCATTTGGACAGGACAGTACGACTAGGAAGGGTCCTCCTGAGTCACATCATCTAACCCCTTTCACAAACTCTTAAACCTGAGTGCGTTTGCTCTCTTTTCTAGTGGTTAGAAATTTTCTGTTTTCAAGGTGAGAGAAGTCATAAAGAGTTCACGCTCAACTTTATGCTACGTGGCTTAAATAATTCTTTCTCCTTGCCTGGAGAGTATCAACAACAGTATCGCCTCTCAGTCTTCACCTGAACCCATTAAGTAAGCATACTCTTCATTATTCCTCCTGTCCTAACGGTCATTGTACCTCTCCCATGTATATGTCTCCTTCTTCAGTGATCAGAATTGTGTATGGATATCCTTTACAACAGCATTAATAGTTTGAATCTCTAATGAAATGTCTCTTCTGACACATCTTGACTGTATTTGTTGTTTACACAGCTGAATTCTGCTGAGAAAGTCAGTCATCTTCTGTCCAACTGATATACTCTGAATTCCTCCAAATCTCTATCAGTTCCATGGAAAAAGATCCAAGCTCATAACAGAACAATTCTTCTTATTCATTTGCAAGGACATAATCTTATGCTTTACAGTAATAAATTTCATCCCATGTCTGGAATTTCTTTTTAAATGTAATACTCTCACAGGTATATGATGTTCTAATCTTCTTCAGTCTTAAAGATGCCTCTCAACTATGTGTCATCAGCAAATAGTCATCAGCAAATATCATCTGCACAATTTAATAACAAGTGGAAATGGAAAATTTAGATAAATACCATACCATAAGACTCATACCACTAAGCAATGCTGCTGTCTCCACGCACCACGAGAATTTTCCTTTCACCACAACAGAGCAGCTATGACAGCTCCACTCTCATCCCCTTTCTCAGTTTTCGTATTAGCCCTCAACCAATACTAACAATTTCCATGAGGCAACATACAAAATACTTCAGGAAAATCTCTACAGATTAAATCACTGAGTTTCCTCTGCCTAGAAACACAGCTTAATACAAACGCTAATTTTGATGCTCTCTAATCATCTACCACAACCAGAGTCTGAGATATTGCCTTCCTGATCCTTCTGACCACCTCATTTGTACTGAGCACAAAAACACATGAAGGTCTATGAAAACCAAACAGTCCCCAAGAAACCCTTGGTGGAGACTCCTCCACTACAAAGCTGCCTCGCAAGGCCCTGCGATCTCCCTAGTTGTGCAGCCAGGGTAGCCATGCTGAGTGGCTTTGTTCTCTCACCTGCTGCTCCAGCCATGTGCTCATCCACGCTGAGCAGGAGCTCCCACGCTGCTGGCTGGATGTCCCCATACATCTCTTCCGTGAGGATAGGAGCTGCCTTGATTAGCAGGGACAAAGGTGCCGGGGAGAGGCTCATTACCTGCAAAAAACCAAGCCATGCCTTACAGCTGAGCTGCGTGAACTGTCCCCAGTGAACAACACACTGGGCAATTTTAGCCTAGTTTTAGTCTGCAGATTACCCACTGATAACCTCTAGTTTCAGCGATTTCAGATAATACTCAGTGGAGTATGCTTTCAGCCTACACTAAAAAGAGCAGTGTTTGCAAGCTAGATCCGTGAGTCTATTGCTAGTCACTCATCTCACCAAAACACTGATAAAGGAAAGGCCAAACTCTCTCAAGGTGGTGCACAGAGTGATACAGATCCATGAAAATCCCACAGACTGCCAAGAATAGGCCTGTGAAGACCCTGTTGCTTCTTCAGGAACACTGAACAAGGAATAACAAAGAAAACAATTGCTGTAAATGGACAGGTTGTATTTAAACACATTTGTGGATTTTTAAAATATTTTTTTATTTCAATCTTTTGTATCCCCAGTTTTGATGCATGTGTCGCTATGGGAAGCCAGAGATGTAGACTACACATTTAAAGGATTCTTTGACAGGGTTACGTTCAGAGGCTTAAATTTAGCATTACTCAGCTGGGGAAAACACGCAGGGCTGAACTGACTGATATTTAGGAACGGCAGTTCTTCACGGGCTTAGAGATCCATATACATTTTCCTTCTTGTTGCAGTCTAACCTGACCTCTATGTACCAGCCTCCTTAACTAGCACGTGGCCTGGTCAGTACCTGGTGCCTGATGTATTTTAGCATTCCAGAGTCCTTCTTCCCTTCCAAGTTGATATCGATCACTCTCTTTTTTAGAGAAGGAGTTCTCAAGCATGACTTGTCTGAGCACTGAAAGGAAAAAAACAACAACAACAACAACAAAAAAAAAGAAAGCAGAGTTCACATTTAGATTTCCCAAAATGTGGAAAGGGAGGAGGAGATCATGTACGAGAGAAATTTCCATACCTTAGAAGCTGTCTACTACCAGAGCTGTAGCACAAAGCCTCCTCCTGTGCTGGCAACAGGCCTAGTATCAGTGAGATGACATATCTCTTCCAATTTTCTTCTCTTTTTAACAACGCTTTTCCCAATAAAAGCTTACAGCAGAAGCCAGTAAACCAATATGAATGTGCTGTGTAGTCTCACAGGTGGCACACCCGTGTATTTCAGGAGACCAGTACTTTAAGCAGGTTAGAGGTAAAATGTCTACAGCCTCCCTCTAAGAATTACCGAGGTCTTTAGTGTGTACAACATTGATTCCTCTCAGCTACACTGATCTTCTCTTCTTCTTCAGACAGCATAAGGGACAACACGTCAGAACTTGTGCTCATGTCTGCCTGAGAGCTGTCCCTAGCAGATTGCCCACGACAGTGATAATGACAAGTCCTTTTTACGTTCGTTATTCACAATGCCGGGAACTTTTCCCAGAACGCTAGCTTGCCACAGACCCTTCAAGCTAGTAGCCTGCTGATTAACACAGGTGTCCTTGTTTATCAGAGAGCTCACAAGTCCCAGCCAGGTATGCACGTTGCAGCTACCCCCAGCCTTTCATCCTGTGAGCTGTGACAGTGAGAGAGAGGTTCCTCTGGAACCCAGGGAAACGTGGAAATGGTGCCCATGCAGTCAGAGAATGACAGCACTTGAAGAATACCAGAGCATGAGGAACTGGGATGAAAAGTCTCCTGTTACATAAAATTCAAAAGTTATTGACTGTCGTCCCGCAGTGAGGTCTGTACAAACACGGTGCATGTGTTTGTAGGAAACCTTATTTTCCCCCAACCTCTTTTTTCCTTTCTGTTGCCTAAAGGCTTCGATGGTTTGACAGATGATGAAATGTGTATCGCTTTGCCTTGCAATTCAAAGTTGGAGACGAACCACCCCACAGTAACGCCCAGTGTTCCTTTGCTGCCTTTCATGAACGCTGCCAGCTGCTCATCTCCAGCCTGCCGGCTGTAGAGGACATGGCTGCCTCTCTTTCTAAATAACTGATACAGCACTTTTCTGTGTCAGAGGAAATATATGGGGCTACTGTTTCCAGGAAAGCAGAATCATTATCTGTTGTTTCATCCATTCTGTGCTTTGTTCCATACAAATACCCTTCAATTTTCTAACTTGCCAGGAAACAAACAATCTGCTGGTTGATGAAGAAATATTATGAACTCTCCTACTCCTTCATTTTCTGCTCACAGCGACGATAGCCTCTTTACCCAACTGAAATCTTGATGAGAGTTTCATGAACACTGTTGTTTTTAATGTTACTGCAAAGTAGTTGAATGACTCCGCTATTACCGGCATTTAGACTAACTGTAGTCTGTCTACGAAAATATTAACCAACTGTTGCCATGATTCAGTTGGTACCTGGGTGGGCACTTTGCTGAAAGCAGAAATGTATTTCCACTGAAGTTAAAGGCACCACTTATCTAGCTAAAGAGGCACAATCTTGTTTGAATACCCTGCTGAATTGGTCATTAGAAGTGTGTCACTAAAGACACTGTAACATTACTGACTGACATATACAATTGGAACAGCTCTGAGAGCTCTGACCTAAAAGAAAGAAATTATGCAAAATTTTACAAGAATTCCAAGAGTAATTCTTACTAACAGATGAGAAGAAACATGAAAAAAAGAGATTGGACTCCAGGGGTTGATAAGTAGAGGCCATAAAATAACATTAAAATTCAAGTGAGGTTATAAGCTTTTAAATGACCTTATCAGCAACTAAGATTCTTCCCAATCAATATATATTATGTTTTTTCCATAACACTAAATGACTTAATACGTTGGGGGTTTTTTCAGCAGAGCTGTGTTTAGAAAGGGCTGTGTTCAATTTGTCATGAAAGAACTGTTTGAGTGCATTATGCAGTCATAGAATCATAGAATCTTCATGGTTGGAAAGGACCTTTGAGATCATCGAGTCCAACCACACACACACCAAAAAAAACCCCAACAAAACCCACAAACAACCAACCTACAATCTCTGCCACTAGAGCATGCCCTGAAGTGCCAAATCTAGACGTTTCTTAAATACCTCTACGGATGGTGACTCAGCCACCTCCCTGGGCAGGCTGTTCCAGTGCCTGACCACTCTTTCAGTAAAGTAATTCTTCCTGATATCTAATCTAAACCTCCCCTGCCACAACTTCAGGCCATTTCCTCTGGTCCTGTCATTATTCACCTGGGAGAAGAGGCCAACCCCCACCTCTCTCCAACCTCCTTTCAGGTAGTTGTAGAGGGCCATGAGGTCTCCCCTCAGCCCCCTCTTCTCCAAGCTAAACATGCCCAGCTCCCTCAGCCTCTCCTCATATGACCTGGTCTCCAGACCCCTCACCAGCCTGGTAGCTCTCCTCTGGACACGCTCCAGCACTTCAATGTCCCTCTTGTACAGAGGGGCCCAGAACTGAACACAGGACTCGAGGTGAGGCCTCACCAGTGCCGAGTACAGAGGCACGGTCACTTCCCTGCTCCTGCTGGGCCACACTATTCCTGATACAAGCCAGAATGCTGTTGGCCTTCTTGGCCACCTGGGCACACTGCTGGCTCATGTTAAGCTGGTCGTCCACCAGCACCCCCAGGTCCTTTTCTGCTGGGCAGCTTTCCAGCCACTCTTCCCTGAGCCTGTAGCGTTGCTTGGGGTTGTTGTGACCAAAATGCAGGACCCGGCACTTGGCCTTATTAAACCTCATACAGTTGGCCTTGGCCCATCGATCCAGCCTGTCCAGGTCCCTCTGTAGAGCCTTCCTACCCTCCAGCAGATCAACACTCCCACCTAGTTTGGTGTCATCTGCAAACTTACTTGAAGGTCCTTGAAGGTAATGATGACCTGCCCGGACAAACCCCAAATCATTCTGCTTTTTCCATCTACTCACTTCCTTTTGCTTTTTGCCTCTTGCCACACTGTTCAACGTGCTGTTTTCTCGCAGAGAGTCCACTGTGTCTCCATACAGGAGTTTGATGGCCCGGACGAGACGAGCACAGGAACGGCTGTGATGGAGGTAGCAGTGTGGGTGACAGTAGTCAATGTGGGTACATATGAAACTTTGCTGGTTGCATAACAGGATCATAACCTTGAAAAGAAGGAAAAGAGCACAGTCACCTATAGAAAAGAGAGTGACAGGAACTACACAGGGCAGTCGGTGATGGGGACGGTCAAGCTAACTTTTCCACAGCGTAGGTGGGGAGGCATGAAGCTCAACACAGATTTTTGAAAAGGGGTGTGTGTCTGTGCAGAGTGCCATACTTGCAAGGGATTTACAAACTAGGCATGGCTAAAGAAACATTAGAGTTAGCAAAGCAAGGAGACAGAATTGCTGCAGATGCGTACGTTCGGCTGGTGGCAAGATTAAGGCTGAGGAAAACCAGTATTCCCTCAGTTTGCAGGAAAGCTGTTGTATCACGATGCTGAGACAAGGGCTTAGACTGGAAATTGTCAGCTACTCCATCATCCTTAAAGCTGCAAACACGCCAGGTTCGGGGGTTAGTTTCCTTCAAGGAATGGGGAAGGAAATGTCTCGGCATGCCCTCGAGTAGGAATAAGCTGTGCCAGTTTTTCTGGTTGTGCTCGGGTAGGCCACCCAGCCTAGCCTTACGTTAGCTGGCTCAGCTACTGTTCCTAGTGGTGCTGCCATATGGCAGTAAGGAGCTCTAAAACCCACCTAAGAAACAAACAGAGTAAATATTTGGGCATGTAGCTATTCTGAGCCCTGCTTTGCTGCAGCAGCACTGCTATTAGTCCCTAAACTAATTAATTAAAGACAGCCTTGGGTAAGTCTACATTTCAGTGACTGGTCTATGGTGTAAATCCGAGGGTTTCTTCCTGGAGGAGCAGAGCTCGGTCCAGCAGCTCTTTGGTCTTCATGTTACACAAACACAGCCGCTTAGTAGCATTCTGAGCAAAATGCACAGGCATCCCCAAATCATTCACACCGTAGGTCAAAACTGTCTTTTATGAATCCTTCTCTTCGTGCCACAACCTCATGCAGAAACGCCCAGAATTACCAGAGTCTCTCCTACCTTTTCCATCCCTTTATCGTCTGTGCAGCTGCAGTCTGCTGGCTCTCTCAAGTAAGGCAGGCACATCACTCTCAACCCTCAAATATTTAGCCTTACAAAAAGTCAGGATCTTAGTTTAAAACAAATCTGTGCTGCTTATGTGGGATTCTTGTCTTTGCCTGCCTGTTCTGGCCTCATGTGATTTTGGGGTCAATCAGGAATAACTCAAGCCACTAGTCTTGTATCAATGTGCAAATGGTGTAAATGTGATCAGCCTCGTATCGCCTCTACCCAGCCTCTGGTCCACTGATACAACTTGTAGTTACACAACACTGACACAGAGCGAGGACACCACGCTCCAGGCTGCCGTAAAGGACAGGTAAAGGAAGTGCTGGTGCATGCATAGAATTGGAAGCAGTGATCCTGTTGAGTGGTTTTTCTCATGACCATTAAGTAAAGCAGGTTTTTGCTTTGCCTGTAGTTTTAGTGACCATCCACCCACACCTTCTTTCCAACAAAGAAAAAGAGCAAGTTCTCATGCAATATTGATACTTGCGTGGCATTAACTGGAACAGGTGATTTTTCAGATCTTCCTTTCTCCTATGCAGGCCAATCACACGTAAAGTGAGACAAACATCTCACATTCCCTTCACTTTATGCCTTGTGCTCATGAGTCCATGTGTCCTCCCACACTGAGCAAAGGCACCATGATTTATCCTAAGCTGCTAGCTAGGGAGATGCCTTTATCCTCTAGCAGTTAATTGCCTAGTACACGCTCCCATGTCTAAAACACTCAGTTTAGTACACTGGAATTTCCAAACCTGACAGAGAAGCAGGGTAGTCCAGAGACTGAGGTACTAGCTTGGAAGTCGTGACATTCAGGTTCCCCACCCTGCCACCCTCTTCCAAAAAAGACTGCTTTTCAAATCAAGAACTGCTTCTGACATCGCAGTATTAGATTAATCTTGTTCTTGCCCACATCCCATAGGAATGGGGCAGTGGAGAGCAGACTATGGGAAATACCTGGGGGAAAGAGGGGGATATCAATTCCTTATTGGCAGCTTGTCTTTCCCAAAGGCAACTCAGAAGTCAAATGCACCTGTCCTCATACACACGTGCAGGATACAACCAACCTGTACACAGGGAGTCAATCCAACTTTTCTGGAAAGCCCGTGCATAGGGACACACTGACCATACTGCGCCACGGCAGAGTGTCACGAGGAAACAGAGGTAGAGGTGTGCAGCCCTTGGATACCAGTGGAGTGAACAGTGTAGACTTGCCCAACGGACTGGACTTTTGGCATGTCTAAATCATGGGTACGGAGATCACCAAAGGCATGTCTTAGGCTCTGCACGACCAAACCACGTTTGCACTGTTGTACTCCCCATCTGTTGGATAGAGTCGAAACTACAGAGCGCCCTGTTGGGTTAGACAGAATCCATCTAATGGAATGAAAGAAGATGTTCCAAAAGTATTTTTTGCCCCACAAGATGCGTAATTAAGCTCATTTTCATAGAGTTAACGGAGACAAAAATACGTAATTGGCTCTAGAAGGGGTTGGAAAAACTCCCTGAGGAAAAGTCTTCTGGTAGTTAGCAAACATAGTGCTCACAACAGAACTGCCAGCTCAAGCAGCTTCTAAAACGCCATTTCCCAGAGGCTGTGAGCCCAGCTCCCACTGTAGCCCATTCTGTTACTTTTCCTGAACTACCCACTACTAGCCATTCTGGGGATAAGATACTGAGCTAATGGATTTTTTTCAGCTGAGGTAGCATGGTTGTCCCTGCATACCTAGAAAAGGTCCCTTTTCCCTTACAAAATAAATATATGAAATGGACAGGGTGGTGAGCCCCTGGCCCAGGTTGCCCAGAGAAGCTGTGGCTGCCCCATCCCTGGAGGGGTTCAAGGCCAGGTTGGACGGGGCTTGGAGCAACCTGGGCTGGTGGGAGGTGTCCCTGCCCAGGGCAGGGGGTGGAACTAGGTCATCCTTAAGGTCCCTTCCAACTCTAACCATTCTGTAACAGAGGGAGCAAAACAAAAACTTTCTGGTTTTATTCCATTTCAGAAATGGCAAACGGACAATTTCCAAAGGCTGCAGCTTACTTACACTTGAGACTCTTAATGCTACATGGAGAAAGTGCTGATTGTGATCTGGTTATCGCCAGCACAAAGGTTTTCCTTTTACTGAAAATGCCATCCTTGAGAGCACTGCCAGCGACTCATACTTACATGCAGCCACGACATGTTCCGGTGATAGTTCTCCTCTGTGCCTGTGTTGCTCAGCACCTCGGGCTCGATGCTAGGTTCGCTTGCGCTCCAAGGGCTCCCTTCTTCAAAAGAAAAATACCCAAAAGGTGGTTGTTTTTATTGCTCCCTATGAGGTTAAAGACTAGGGACAGCACTTGTAAGCCAGGCCAGCCTTGTGGGAACAGACCAGAGTACACAGAATATGCCACACTGGAAAGACTGCGTTTGGACACCCCTCCCCAATCCTTACATCATGCTGGCTTGACAATTACAAGAACCATTTAGATTTGGCTCACAGGCCATCCTGTCAGTAGCAAACACTGCTCCCTCCCCACTTTTTTCTTAATGGAAGGGGAGAAGATAAATGAAAAATACCAGAAACAAATTCTTTGCACCATTCAGATGCTGCAAATGGTTGGTTTAGTGATCTGCATTGACTGGGCTCTGTGGTTAAAAATGTCAACAAAAATCCAACCAGAAGTGGCATCCAACTGGAAATGCCAATGGGCAAAGTCACTGCTGATCGCCCATGGAAACTGCTCACGTCATGGGGATGAAAGGGGAAAAAAATCCTGATTCTAGAACACTAGTTCTACAGAACTCAGGCAAGGGAGAAATTTCTCTGGGAACTTCACTGATCCCTGTGTTTCCTCGGGCCATTTCATAACCTACTGGCCTCCTGTAATACTAACACTAATGCCGTTAAGAGATGGCTGGGGATGAACTCTGGTTAATCCCTTCTTCCTGCTCTTTAAGTGAACTGTGACTTGCCAAAGTCCATAGAACAGACAATCCCACTCTCCGTGTTCACCTATTGAAGCATCTTGTGGGCAACATAGAAATGACCATTAAGCTTGGGAGTTGTTTCAGCTGCAAATGTATCCAAACTGTAGGTTATGGTTAACACCCCTATCAGAGGGAGCCCCTTTAGTTCAACTGTGATGGAGATTTCTTGTGGCAGGATGCACGTTTGGTTTCCATAAGATAAATATATGGGGATCCATCTTTTGGAAACTAAGGCAGGTATCTGTAAACTGTAAAAATATATGTATATGCCAATATGTAGAAGTCTAGTCTTTAGCATGTACGCATTATGTTCTACATACAGGAATATATATATTACATGTCATATGACATCCCTATGATATCATATGCTACACAGAATATGAAGTGCATGTCTGTACATATATATATCCTCTCTGTTAATATAGACAATAAAATATGACATGACCTCACGTATTCATTATATCATATGATTAGGGGCGTGTGTATGCGCATATACACACGTGCGCGTGCTCCCCTAAAGACAGCATGCGTTTGGCTGGCAAGCACCAGCATTCCAAGAGTTCATGCTCTAACACGGAGCTCTGAATTGCTGACCTTCGCATGGGGCCAACACTGCACCCAGCATCTGAACCATCTTCCTCCCAGGCCCTAGCTCAGGCAGTGCTTTAAGAGGACTCTAGTTTTTTCCTAGCCTGCTGGGGTGGGGGTCTCTTGTCATTTCTAGCTCTGCTGCAATCACATCAAGAGTTTAGGTCCTGCCTACTGTCCCCTCCCTTTCCACCCGCTCGTCTAAGTTACCTATATCAGTGACAGTGTCCCTGCTGTGGGACAGCTGCAGCTCCTCATTCTCAGACTCTGAGTCCTGCCGTGATAACTTGGTGCTCTTTAGGCTGCCGGCCCGGCGAATGCTGGAAAGGGAACCCCCCTTCTTCACCCGGAAACTGCGGGTTCCTTTAATCTGGAGCAAGCGGGAGCCTCCTATCCTGATCTTCCTGCTGGGAACTGTATTAAAAGAATAAAAGAGGACTTTTTTCCCCTTAAATTTTCCCCATTTTAAAAAGAAAAATATCCTGGCCCTCCCCTCCCTCCCGACCCTTTGCTGCCAGTCTGTATCGCAGCATCTTTTCTTCTACCAGAGAACGTGGGGCCAGAGGCTCCCTCCAAAGCCACCGCCAATGCAGCTCTGTCAATCAGGCAGTAAAGATGCTTTACGGAAATGCGTTCAACACCTCGTTTTCTGGAGGCCTGGTACGTCACCTCAGGCCTTGTCTGCATTTGGAATTAGCCCTTGTTCAACCACCAGCAAGCAGAGTCAGCTGCTCTAACAGAAACCCAAAACGTGGACAAGGAAAACCTACGATTCACACCAATTTGATTCAATTCCTGCCAGGAAACAGGATCTGCCCAGTGGATGTAAACTGCAGTTTTCTTTGCCAGCCCCTGGGGTTTACATTAGTGCAGAATCACCTCTTGCTAGGGACAGATGGCTGAATCCCAAGCATGAACAAGGCACCATGGACAAACCTATTTTCCTGTGGGCCTGGGTTCTGTAAACCTCACTGAACTCTGCAGTAGGATCAATTATTTGTTCATACAGCACGTGTGACTGCAGAAGGGTAGTTTGCTTCATGAGGTTAGCACGCAAGACTTCTTTGAAGCAAGATTTGCATAAATCCGTGTCTCTGCATGTTACTCTTCATCATTAGAATGCTTTAGAGGAAACGGGAGCACGTAGATCCTCTCCTTCAGACAAATCAGCAGCTTTCAGGCATTAACAACATCCATCGACACTCTGCATTTTTGATGAGCACAGACATGAAATGGTTCAATGTTCAAAGCACCAACCGTTTGCACTTTCATTCTCCTCTTAGTTCAAAGGCAGTACATGGCAGAATGTCAGTCCAAATGTTGCAACACTCAGTCATTTTACTGCAGATCTAATCAGGCAAGGCCACGTGTGATCGGTTACCTTTTGGTGTGTTGTTGAGAATGAACAGGATACATCTTTTTGGATGCCACGGGTAAGCTAAATATTTTAAGAGAATTGCATTTTGGCTTCAGGAAAAATCAAATACACCTTTACTCCTGAGAATGCCCCTAGTTCCTCCAGAACCCAATTCCCACTCCCATTTCCAGTGGCTAACGTCCTGGCCGAAGACAGCTGGATAGGTTTTGAGAGCTACTCCTCAGTTCTCATGAATCGGCTGGGCAAATCCCTGTTGGGTGACCAGAGAATCTCTCTCCAAGTGACCATGCTGAGCTCCTTAGCAATCTCTACTACTTGAATTCTGTTCAGATCAGCCTCAACACAGTTGCTCAGTTCCCCCAAATGCCAAATCATTTAAGTGCTTGTAACTGCATTTCATGAAGTCTGCAGAATCCCATTTTAGCACCCAAATAATACATGTGATCCTCTGAGAGCCTGCATCTACCTAGCTTTAGTGTCTGTATTTCAGACCTACCTGGAGCAGATTCTATACAGTAAACTCGTAGCTTTTGGATAGCTGTTAAGCCACACCTGGGGTGAGCAACGAGAGCAAAGTTTTTAACACTCCGGAAAAAATGAAAGGAAACAGATTAGTACTCATCAAAGAGACTGAGGTAAAGAAACCTGTCACTGCAGGCGAGAAAAATTTAGTTACATTTGCACAACAACATTTTCTTATCTAGAAAGGTGTAGATTATGAAAGATGCCTCTGCATCTGTTATGTTTGGCCCAGGTGGATCCCCAGAAGAATCTGCTGTGGCCAGAGAAAAGAACATAATTACCGTAATTTGAAAATATAACATTATCTTGCATTTATTTAGCTTCCAAAATACTGCAAATACATTTTTGCTAAAGTGCATTAGTATATTAGGATTCAGCCTTCCTATCATAGTCACTTTTCCCATCTCTAAAATGTAGTAAAGAGGCAGCTTTAGTAAAGGAATACTACATGGCAGCTTAGGGAAAAGGGAGAATGTGGAAAAAAACCAAATGAAACTGCAGGGAAAATGTCAAAGATGCAGAAAGCTAATACTGCCTTTGCAAAAATAACTTGGTTCTGCATTATGTCTGTAGCACAGTAACACATGAAGGAAAACGTAAGTCAGCATTGTCCCTAAGGAAAACAGGATAGTTAGAAAGTGGCCACCAGCATTTTCCAGCAGCAGGACTGTGGGTTTGCAGGTGTTTTCCCACGCAGGTAACATCCCGGTGGACGGAACTCCTGCCTGAGAGGCTGAAAAGTGGTTTCAAGTAATTGTCATAACTATCTTCTAAAAAAGCCAAACCCCAAAACCAAGCTTTTCCTCATCTAAATAGTCAGAGACATCTTATCCCACTGATCTTAGACCACCAGACAGACCACATGGCTTTGGCCTTCTCTGGGCTGCCAATATGCCAAGGGTACAAAAAATGAGCTTGAGCGTGAATTTATCCATCTCACCTTTCTTAGGTGGATACCTAACTGTCTTCACAGGAGTAACTGTCCCCCCGACACAATCTTGGAGTCAGTTTTACACCATGTAAGTCTTGGAAGCAGTTCTAATATTCTCTCCAGAAATTGTGGCAGGGTCACAGCTGAAGGCAACACAAAATTTACCCAAAGCCCACTGAAGTCAATAAAAGCTCCTCTGAATCATTAATACACATTGCAGTTCCTAGAGGACAACCAGCCACGGATTCCATTCTTTTCCAAAGAATCATCAAACATTTATCCTTTTCAAACAATCGTCAAAATTACCATTCAAACATCTGCACCATTATATGGCTATTATTAGACAGAATTTAAACAGTTCTAGAAAACTTATTAGAGGGAGAATCATTTACAGGTAACTGTCTGGCAGTTTAGCCTCTAATTGCAAATACGCACGATGACTGTATATTGTATTGCAACACTTGTACCATCAGATAGTATGTGAGTTTCGCATGAGATGGCTCAAAAATGGAAACAATCTGCTGTTCTCAGCAAACACAGTGAGCTTGAGGTTTGCTTGTACAGTATACAGTATGTTGGTAACATTAATCTGCTAGCCATCAAAAGCCACATAAGTGTGTGTTTTTCATGTGGTAGCAAAGAATTCAAGAGATCAAGTGATCAACTGCTAATTCTGTGAGATGCCATGACTTCCAAACCAGTACAGATTTTCCCAGAAAGTTCCCAATTTTCCCTCCTATCTGTGGTTTTCCCAAAATGAAAACTTGTCATCAGAATAAAAACCAAACCAGAACGCTTTTGATCTTTATTTTTAAAGTGAATCAAATAGTGATGCTTTCCTCAGCATCCCACTGAGAGACAGTTTCAAACGAGGCATCCTCCTTTTTAGAAATCTTGCAATGCTCTCAGGCAGTTTCAGTCATAGCAGTGTTTTATAAAATTTAACATCTTTGCTTCTCACATTTGTTATATTGAACCCTGAAGGCCAGAAGCATCTCAGAAATGACTCAAAGCCACGTGACTCCATGGCTGCCTGCTTTTTAACACAGTCTATGCAAATGAAAACATAAAATCAAGCGCCACTTCACAAGCCCTGAGAATACAAAAGCCTTGTTGTCTGACAAACCTTTTTTCTCCTCGAAGCCAGCCTCAGATTTGAGGGTGTGGCTGCTGCTGTGCAGGGAATCCTTTGAATCTTCGTTTTCATCCAAAACCCCAGCAAAGCTGATCTTTCTTTCATACCTGTGCCGGTCCATCTCAGGGTCCAGGCGCAGCCTGCAGCTCTCCAGGTCCTGCAGCAGAATGTAGACCCGCCAGCAATATGAGCCCCCGTGCTTTTCACCGTGACCACAGAAGCTTCATGAAGAACTGCTTCAGATGGAAATTTATTTCTGTCACACAATTCTCCATCTACCCTGACACTTTCTAATCCAACTAGTCTTTGGGCTTGCGGCATGCTGAGCCACGGTGAACAACGTGGATGGTCCCTAACAGATAGGTGGCAATAAAAGGTGGCTGTTGCCCAAGGTGCTGGGTGGATGATTAGCTCTGTACTCCAAAAGGCTCCCTGTGATTGACCAGGGAATGCATTGCCACTGGACTCATCAGAGGCAGAAAAGACGAGAGAAAGCTAGCTGAGGGTGCGCCGGCGTGGCCCAGAGCAAGCTTTCACGGTGCAGATCAGGCTGAAAGGACACAGTGGAAAAAAGGGAACAACAAAAATGTTGGCCGCACTTACATTCTGGAAAATTAACAGCATTGCACCAGAGAGAAGCTAGTTTGCACCATCATTTTCCCCTGTTAACAGAAATGGTACCATTTGTGCCACGTACTGACTACCAATTTGGGCCAAACACCCAAAAGTCCTAAGATTCCACAAGCTATGGATTATCATCCCCTTTCTCTAACTACGGCTAGAAAAAGTGAAAGAAAGACTGTGAACTTTCACACTGTCAGACACAGTTAAAATGCCGGTCGCTTTAAGAACATCATTTGTTCCTTTTGACCAGGGACATCATCAGCTTTGAGACCTCCCCACCCAAAATGTAACTAGCTGAAATCTGAGACGACACAAAGTTCCCTGCTGTGAGTAAATGGATGATGAATGTGAACAATAATATCACTGAAAATTATCCAAATAGTTATTAGGGATAAAATTCTGCAGGCTCAAGAGATCTCATACAGGAACTTGCACCCAAAACTCCTGTAGAAGTTACTGGGAGCTACCTGGGTAGTGACAAGGTCTGCCACTCTAAGAGTTGGTTTGAAAAAAAAAAAAAAAGGGTTTCTCAAACGTATGTTCTAGACTAAGCTGTGCTGAAATGGGTTAAATCGCCTGTCTAGCACAGTTGAAGGCCCAAAACTGTTTGCAGTCAGTTTTGCATCTCCAGGGAAAATTATCATAAATGATTGTCAGAAAAGCTAACAGTTGATGGCCATAAGGGAAATATTTCTACTTTGCTCAATAACAAAACCTGGGCTGTAGAAAGCTCGATGCCTAAGGTAATGATCTCTAGTATCTCCAGCATTGAAAACTTCCCCGTAAATAGTTTAAAACATATCTAACACAGTTTAAGACATGAAACAAAGGCTAAAGCATTTCAGGATAAAAATCTGTGATCAAATTTGTCTGAATTAGCTCAGCTTCATAAATTAGCATGCACAAGATGAGCCACGATAGCAATATGCGATAGCAGTATTCCTAAGGGATGGTCGGTGTTGCCCTCCCCGGAGTGTTTAAACACGTTACTTCCCCCAGCTGTTTGTCAACATGCTTACATTGGAAATTACTGCCCTCACAAATAAGCTGACAGAATGAAATCCATCCTTTCAGCACACAGTTTGTTTGGCTCTATCTGTCTTCAGCAACTGCTAAGCTAAAATGAATGACTTTCCACCACAGCAAATGACAAGTCCCGGTTCTCTGGCTCTACTGCGGCAGCAGAAGGCTTCAAGAGAACGTCTTCATCACTCACGGCCATTTGCAAAGTCAGCTTGGATCTACTCCACCAGCTTCAGGAAAAGGCTTCAACCGAAACTTTAGTCAGGACTGCCTACCTCACCCAAACATAGGCAAGGGTGCTCATGTGCTCTGCATGGCAAGTCTGGATGGACTGTGGGTTGTTAAACCGGTTCACCACAACTAGTTTAGTTGAAATGCTTCAGTTCTTCAAAGCTGTGTGTCAAAGTCTGTGCTCATATCTATGGAACAGGTATGCCTGCAAACACCAGTGGAAGTGACGTTTGCTCTACTGGAATTTCAGCATGATGGACCACAACATTATGTACCTGATTCTCTTGTGTCCTGGTCTCAGCTGGGATAGATTTATTTTTCTTCCTAGTAGTTGCTGTGTTTTGGATTTAGTATGTGAATAATGTTGGTAACACATACTGGTTTAGTTGTTGCTAAGTAATGCTTACATTAACCCAAGGACTTTTTCAGCTTCCCACAGAAACTGAGAGGGAGCGCAGACAGGACAAGCTGGCCAGAGGAATATTCCACACCATAGATGTCATGCTCAGTATATAAATGGGGGTTGGCTGAGGGGCAGGAATACACGATTGCTGCTTGGGATGGGCTGGGCAGGGCAATCAGTCATCGGGTGGTGAGCAATTGTGTTGCATCACCTTTTTTGTATATTCTTTTACCATTATTATAATTATTGTTATTTTGTCTTCTGTTATTTTCTCTTCCATTACTGTTTTATTAAACTGTCTTTATCTCAACCCACGATGTTTGTTTTTTTACTTTTTCTCCCTCTTCTCCCTGTCCTACTGGGAGGGAGGGGAGTGAGTGAACACCTGCATGGTCCTAGGTGCTGGGTGGGGTTAAACCACATCTTGGAAAGGAAGCATCACTCCATAAATAAAAAGACTAATATTTTAATCTGCAGTGTTGTTGGCTCTTCTCCCCCCGCCACATACAAAGTTAAAAGAAGTACTCTATGGCCATTTTCTCTAATAGGCTCTTGCATAACGTGACCTAAAGGTTTCTTCTGCCTACACATCACAGAATAATTCCTCCTCCTCCTCTCCCATATACAAGTCTGAAAATCTATTAATCAGTTGCATTTCTATCTGGCACAAAAGCACAAATTTCTGTTGACCTTCATTACCCAACATATTCTTAGTTCCAAGCCTAACTACTTTACTGAGATGAATTCTAAACCCTGGTATTATCCTGCTTTTGGATGGAGTCATTTATTACCTGGTAAAAATATCAAAAAAGTGTTTAGGAAGACTCCAACTCAATTTATCCCTGTTTTTAAAAATACCTGGGGGCTGAGTCACTTCATCATAGGTCATCTACAGCCTTTGAAACCCATTTCAGAACCTAATTTCAATAATGCCCAGCCAAATCAGCCTGCCAAGCGTAACTGTCATCAGCAAAATTTGGTCTCAGTCCGTCATTAACAAAAATAGAATAATAGGGCTAAATCCTTCATGTTCACTTGGAAACTTCTCATTCTTTCTTTGTAATTTTTACCCTGACTTCCTAAACAAATTAGGCTTAAAAGATGAAACTGCATGCCTGCCATTCAGTTGTCATCTCATTGCATGTTAACCACCGCTGAAGCTGATGATCACCTTCAACCCAACTTGACAAAAGATAACTGAGGGCCTTTGTGTTTTGTGAAACAACAGGCTAAAGGCAATGTTAAACCACATTATTAGACATAAGAGAATCCACACAAGAATCAACCACTAGAAATCAGGTTTCATGGGTTTTGCTATTCACAAAATTAGTTGTCACATAATCAGTCATTCAGGTTGCCATCATGCCAGGATTTGCCTGTGCTTCTCAGACTCATGGAGGTTTATTTGTTTCCTTCTTTCTCTCCGTTTCTTTTCTTTCTTACCCGAGTCCCTTCAATTCTGTTGTCTAACTCAAGCCAAAAAATCTGTAATTTTTAAGCTCCAGCAAATTCTCTGAAAAACATCCTCTCGACTTTATCTTTACTCCAGTTCTCTGTCAACTGGCCCTCCTAATCAGCCAGGTAGCACATGAGCTGTCACCTCCTGCAGCCCACCTCCCACACCTCTCAGGTCCCCCACACTCAGTTCTTGATCCATCTGCTGCCCTCTTCTGTATTTTGAAACTTTCTTGAACTTCCAGTACATGTCGTGCTTCCAGTCTCATCTTCTTAATCCACCCATGTGATGTGCCCCGTCCACCTTCTGTTCACCAGACACAGCTCCTTTCTCCCAGCATCGGAGAGCCTCTCGAGCCCTTACCCCACCCTGCCTCTCCTCGGACAGCCCCAGAGCCCAACGACTCCTGCGGGCACGGCTCCCTCTCCCAGGCCTCTTGGCCACTTACCGCAAGAGGCTCAGTACGTGGCCTGGGCATGTAGGGAAAGGTCTCTCGAAGGAAAGTGGTTATCTCCAGGAGAAGCTGACAGGCTGCCATTTTCAGCGCAAAAGGACAACAACATTTGGTAGGATTCACAGTGCCTAGGAAAAAAGATTTCTACGGTGAGCAAGATTATACAAAATCTGGAACCAAGAGGTGATGGACATTTTGACATATGGTGCACAATGCAAGCTGCACTAAAAAAGAGGAAAACCCAGACTTCCATCTATGCCCTTGTTCCTACGCTAAAAGGAACGCAGTCAAACAAATACCAGTCCGTGTTTACCAGCACATGCAGTAGCACTAACACACTATAGCGTACTACGTATTGTATATCACATTATTAGTGAAGTAACACTACAGTGTTCAATAGTATATATTAGAGTATATTATGGTGAAGTACCTACTAAACTAACGTGATCTTATAGCATTTTGTATAAACCTCATTTAAAATGAGTAAAGGTTAAGAAGTAGATACCCTTCTTTCCCTTTGCAGTTTTGCATTCAGACAAATCTTCGGCAGTTCCAGAAAAGTGCCACTTTCAAATACAGAAAAAAATTACCAAAATTCACGGAGTTACGACTAGCCAGCAAAGAGATACTGTGCCTATTATTAATTACTACCCTGATAGCTGGAAAAGACGGCCTCCTTTGAAGTCAGGCTTCTTTATTTGTGCAAAGAATCCAAGTGCTATTTAGAGATAATCAAGAAAAAAATTCAAACTGCTTAATCAAATTAGACATTCAAATGCCTAACCTAAAACAAAAGGGGAAAGAGAAGAGGGATTATTGAAAAACTTGAAGTTTTGTCTCTAATGAGTCTAAACAATCAGCTTCAAAAGCCCTACACTTCATATGTGCCATTCAATGCCATTCAAAGCTTGAAAAGTATGAGGAATTTTTCAGTGCTCGATTAATTTGAAAAATACTATTTAGGATAATAGACAGAAAAAAAAATAAATTAGTTGTGACAAGAACTAACCATACCCATTTTAAAATAATGTCTGATATTACCATCTGCATGCATTTCAGAGAGATTTGTGTTTTCACTTGTTTTCCTCCATTTTTGATCTAATTACTTTTTGTAAAGAAACAGTCCAAACCTAACAAGTGATATAACACTGCAGGGAAACCAGATTAATTCCGTGATGCTTGCTAATTCCTCTGTACACATTACCAGTAAGTAATTATGGACTTTGTAGGGACTAAAATAACCTGAACTATCAAATACAGATGAGATGTACTGTGTAACAGAATATCCAGCTGCATATTATGTGCTTCTCAGTCCACTCCCTCCAGCATGCAGGCCAGCTTTTGAAAAATCTCTGCCTTCAGCAAGAAGGCAAATCGGCTGTTTTCAGACCCTGGCTCTCAGGACGGCACTTGAGACCTTACACGGCTTTCTAGATCACAACCTGTTCTCTCTGTCTGCTCGTCTTAGACCAGCCTTTCAAAGCAGCTCTGCATCCTCTTACGTGTGCCTTATCAGTGGCTGAACAGGAACGAGAAAACCCATTCTGTCACTTGGTCGTGGGAATGCAGGTTTTCTTCACCTTTCAAAACTTATTCATGGTGCAGGAGAGGGGAAAATTTGGGTGCACCCTCCTACTTTGGATATATCCCTTAAAGAGCCATAAAATATCCAGAACAGCCACCCACATCCATGTAGCTGCTCGCACTGGCGCACCCCAGAGTGGCACTCACGAAGGCCTGGCTTAGGGCAAATACCTTCTCTTGACACCACTTACCGCAAACGCCATTTCACTGCTCCCACCTGCTCCTCTCTACTCCAAAGTTGGCCTTATTGCAGTGACAAGAACAAACCCAGAACCACAGAAAAAAAAACCCCAGAAGACATCCAATGGCGAACAACAGTACACGTACACAGGAACCAGTACATTACAGCACACACGTACATACAAATGGTGTCTGGAGAGGACATAATGTTTGTTACCACCTTCACCTACACCAGTATGTGTTTTGACTTCATTTTGATTCACAGGGTGTGTTATAATTTGCAAGCCCATCTCGACTTTCAGACCCAGTGATCACCACCCTTACGTACACACACACACACAAATGTGTGTGTTTGAGTCATCTTCTTGTTAGACAGGTTTTTAATGATACTTTTTATACCACTATGCTGTATTTGTGCCTGAGAATCCGGCAAATATACTGAAGTCAAGATTTAAAAGCCTTTGGTAGAGCTGCGCCAATTCATACGAGGTGAGGAGATGACTCTTCAGTGTTAAGAAACAGAAAAGCAGCTGATGTTACACAAATATTTTGGCAGAAATAACTGTGAAGAATGGGAGCCTGAACCACTTTTGGCACTCAAAGGACAGCAAGACTCAAGAAATTAGTACCCTGTAGTTGCCAGTATACAGAAATTGCAACTCACTGCCTGGTTTCACCCCCTTTTCCTTCAACGTCTCTCAGCGCTGCTACCCATCTGTCACATTGCACAGCCAGGCATGGGAAGAACAGGGGAGGAAGCTGGGGTGAAGGTGAGGGACCGGGAAATACATCTGGGTGGCAAAAGGATGAGTAAAGAAGAAAAATTAAGTGCTCCTAAAGCAGAGGTTCTTACAAGCGGGGGTTCTTGTAGTAAAGGGAGTCTCCTTACTGTCATCTAAAAAGTCTTCTTCCTCATCCTCCTTTCTCAGGCGCCTCTTGGTCTCCTCATCATAGATGATGCCCAGCAGGTTGGCAGGGCTCTCGCTCTCAGCGTGGCACAGCTCGTTGAGGCGGACGCCGATTGCCTGCAGACAGGGAGAAAGGGAAAGCACAAGGAGGTGACAATTTCGGCCCAACTCGCTGGTGGTCAAGGGCTCTGCCCCATGCAGGCTGTGGAGATGTTCCAGCCAGAACAGAATGCCCTGGCTTTATTTTTATTGTCTGCAAAATGCAGTAGAGAAAGGGATGACATAAGATTAATTGCTACCAAAACCATAATTTATTTCCCCCCTTTTTTCAACCAAAATTTGCAAACAGTGTCAAATTTCAGGATGAAAAAATTTTGCAGATTCGGTTAAATAACAAACAAAAATTATAACTCCCCAAACCAGCACGTGATGGGCAGGAGGAGATTAGGTCATTATTTTGTATGAATTACTTCCACTTTTCTTTCTCCCCTTGGTACCTGTGTGACAGAATTTTGCTACGTCTGAGAATACCAAGAATATTTAAGAAACTGTTTAAGAAATTATCCTGTGACTTAGGAATCCAGTAACAGTCCCTGTTTCCTCCATAAAACTGTTGAATACCCATGGGAAAGCCTGCTTCTGTCTTTAAAGCAGACTGCCTGATGCACTTTCCAAAAATGAGCTGACAATGTGCATACAAGAGCTGGGAAGGTGCATGGGTACCGGTGTAGAGGGGATCCATGTAGAGAAGACAGACAGATTTCCACTGAATACTGATAAATTCTCCAGAAAGGCATTGATCATTTATTCGCGGCTGTTTGCCAGCACCATTATTAGCATGTAAACAGCCCTCCTGGCGCTGTCAGCAAAGCTACAGATGAGGGTGTGTTAGAGAGAAGAATGTTCTCCTGCTAAGACACTTTAGAGCTGTTAAGGATTTTCTTCATTTTCTTTGCTGCAGATAAATGAAGAGAACACAGACAAGTATGTAGAACTTTATCCTGTGATGTCATCACTTTGCAAGGCAGGAAATGTGTGTAATTACTGAGTTCTCATCAGCACCTGCTATTTTGGGATAGTTTCAGAGAAAGATACCACAGAGGATTTCTGAATCTTCTAGTAGTCATCACTTATGGTCACGCCAGCGCTGCGTAATTTTCCTGTGTCGGCTGAAGTGAAGCAGAAATAGATGAAGAGTCACAAACAGGTATCAGTACGGCTCTTCTTCCTTGCGACTAAGCAGTTCCTGTGAAATCCAGCAACAATCAAGAGGGTAGACTCTACTAGATGAAGGGAATGAGGTGGTATTGTTGTGGTGTGCAAACTGATGCGAACAGTTGCTAATCTCAGCTGCATGTTGCTAAATAAACTCCACATCTCTCACAATTTTTTTCCCCTTTCATGTTTCAGGCATTTAAAGGAAGAAATGTTCTGCTTTCCTCTCCACAAAGAAGTAATTTATCACACGTTATTTATGCTGTGTTGTCCACCCTAATATTAAAGTAATCATACATATTCCCACAGCATGCTAAATAACGAGCGCTGAATTCCTAAAATGTATTTTCTGCATAAGTTATCCTTTGTTTTCCGAGCAAACAGAGAGCATGCCACACTTTAAAAGAAAATGCCTCTGAACAGAAGAAGCCAAAGGAAGTGACAGACTAGCCTGATCGGAACAGATTTAACATTGTATTATCTAAAATGACAGCATAACAAGTGATATTGCACAAACAGATGGATAGTCCTGACTGTCAGCAAAGCAGGCAAAAATACAAGGACTACGTAATCCTATGTTCTCCACTTGGAAAGATTCCTCAAAGCGCTTAGGCAAAGGTGGTGACCTCATGGAATACAGAAGCAAATACATTCACACTATGGACTTTTTCAAGGAACTCTGGTATGTGTGCTGTTATTAAGCTAGTCGCCTGTGTTTGAGACGTAAAAGAGGAGGGTGCCCTGGTGGCATTCCCTGAATTAGCTTCAGAAATGGAAGGAGGAGAGCTGCCAAGAGACAAAGGCTGGGTGCTCGAACACCAGCTAGGTTCTTCCCCCGGGCTGTGTGCGGTGCTGGGAACACACTGACATGGCCAGCACTAACCCAAGGTTCCCTGCAGTGTGCTCCACTGAGAAGTGTGTGTTGGTTTAACCTGGGAGAATATGGGTCAGCAAGGCTTTTTTGGCATGGATTATGTAGGTACCCCAAGACTGCAGAATACAGTTTTCAAATTCCCCTGAGCCTTGGATTCTGTCTTTTTTTTTGTTTATCATGATGCTGACTGTGAAAATCTCTGGTTTTGTGAAAAGAGGTGAGAAGCACAAAGCTCACTTCCAGATACACATACGTAACAGGTATCATAGAGGTCAAAGGAACTTCTCCCACTGTTTTGAGTTGTGTGAAATGACTTGCAATAAGCGTCAGACCTTCAACGGGTATACCCTGGTGGGCTTCCAAAGAAATTGCCAGCGGCACTGACAGGGCAATTGCCTAGTTCACGTGTTGTAAGAGAACACAGTCAAATAAAACTTGAAGGACCCAAGCTCAAAGCAGAGACAGTTCTTTAGATGACATGTAGTAGCCCCATAGAGTTCCTTGCCAAAGGATGATGAGCAATAACAGTTTGTACGGGTGCAGAGACTGAACAAGTACATCAAGGAGAAAACCACTACTAAATATACAGCACCACTTATAGCTCAAGCAGCCCTCAGCTAAAAATATTTGGAGGCTAGAAAAAAGCAAGTGGTATCACCCCCCCTACTCTTACTCTTCCTTAGGCATTCACATATGACAAGTGCTGGAAAGAGGAGAGTGGACCAAATGCATCCTCAGAGGGAACACGGCATGGGGAGAGGGGGAAGGGGACACTTACATCCTAACAATGTCCATTCCTGTTAGGACAAGAGCTGATCCTGGCAAGTGAAGTGCAAGTTGGAACTGAAGCTTATGAGTCCCCATTTTACTGTAACTGAAATTCTACATAGGATCTAATTACCTTTAGATTTTGGTATAATTTTCAACGTAAGTAGAAGAGAAATAAACACTTACATCTCCCCACTGGTAGAAGAGCTTAGCTGCATTCCACTGCAGCTTCTGGTTCCTTTTGTTGCCCACGATAGGAGAACGCCCACGGGACAGCCCTTTCTTGGTAATGTTCACATGGTGGCCCTTCATCCACTCGGGCCAGTTGCCACGATTACAGCGGTGAACGAAGCGCGCACACTCGAGGAACAGGGCTGCTCTCGCCACGACGGGAGCTTCCTGAAAGGTTTGCAGAAAATCACCTTAAATACAAATACATTGGAAAAACTCTCTAAACATCTGAGGGTTTTTTGCTTTAGTCAATTGTTTCACAAGTTTGACATGGAGCCACACAGACTGAGAAATCTCTCCACCAGAGCCTGAAACCAGGACCTCTGCCTTGAGTCACACCTCTTCAGCTAATAAAGCCAAGGCTTATAACCACTGAACAGTTATGCTTAGTCCAGCCACTAGAGGGGAAGGAAGAGCCACATTATAAACTTATAAACAACCTTGTTTCAGTATCCTTCTGTAATCTTTTCTTTCAGAACCCACGTAGCTGCCAAAAAGCAGAAACGTGTGTCTGATGCTTTTACTAGAGGAATGAGTCAAGTTTTCTTTTCACCTTCACCAGTAAGGCTGCAAATATTGCAAGCGCAAATAGCAGCTTGGCCACACGAACCCCAGCATTTGTCATGCTAAATTCTGCTTGCACGTCCTGGGGGTGGAAGCATGAATGGAGGTTTGCTGAAACTATGAAGAATGCTATTTTGCACTTATAACAAGCAGATACGAAGAGCGAAATCCATTACTGGCATAGGTCAACAAAATTTCACTCGCCTAACTTCAATTGCCTTAGCAAGTATCAGATAATTTAGTACTGAAATTTAACATCAGGCAGTCGAGTTTCAAAGTGACAGCCTTGACTATATCCCAGGGGAAAATCCTTCTGCCCCCAGCTTGGAAGAGCACTTTTCTTTAATGGGAAAAATTATATTGAGTCTATTTCAGTTTGTATTAAACGGCCCAGCACGATCCATGTTAGACCAATAAAGAGTGCTTCTGAAACTCTCAAATATGTTCAAAACAGACACTGTAATTTGTTTCCTAACAGGTAGCTTAGACTCAGGAAGGAGCTTTCTTCCCAGTAGTCTACAGCTCTGCAAAAATGACATCTTTACAGACATGGAAAGTGACTAAAGGCAAATGGTTCTCCTAATTTCCATTTAATTTCCCCCTCTCTTCCTGCAATTTTCACCAGCAAAAATCCCTGTGGCCAGCAGGTTATAAAACTAACAGTACAACAATGTTCACAATTCACAAGCTGGCTTTGAAAGTTTCCCTAACAGGGATTTCACAGAGCACAAACCTGTGTATTCCACACATTTAGATGCTGACAGCTTTAATGAGAAAATTTAAACAGATTAATATCTACTTATAAGGGGAGGTTCCTCATCTGTGGTCCACAAACAACGCATGGGCCTTGAGACCATGGAAGATGGTCTGCAGTTGGTCTGCTGAACATTATTAAATGATGCCTCCAACAGTGCCTTAATCAAAAGCTGAAAGAAAGAAATCTTGGACCAATGCTCCAAAAGTTTGGGAGTTGATTTAAGAAATTCCTTACTGCAGCTAAACTTACAGCCGGAAATTACTACCAACAGGACTGAAAAAAAGTCATGCCATTTAGGGGACTGGCAAAAAAAAGGCGGGGGGGGCAGGGGGGAAGGTTATGTTTTGTCTACATAAACAAGAAAACCTATGTTAATCGCTTCCTGACACAACATCCCGTTGCAGCTTTTTGCTATTTTATTCAAATGCTGGAAGAAAATAGCAATCTTCTAGCAATTCTCTTCAATGAGGAGAACGTTAAATCTGGCCCAACGTTCTGATGAGGAAGGCAGAAATCTGAATTCATTGACAACCAGAAGCAAAACTAGCATCTAGCACACCTGGAAAAACCATGGCAGATTGCTTGTTGCTGACACGCAACATGGAACACAGAATAGGCGCGGATTTTATTCTTTTACTCTCACCGAGTAAAACCTTAACCAGACCTGGAGACATACATGAAAAGATGAAGCCCCAGCCTTAGCCTCTTGTTTTAGTTCACCACGGGTGAAGTCACAATTTCTGAGGATATAGGAATCTTGTAAAGATATGTGTGGTAAACACCATGGAAGCACCCAACTACAGGAACTAAACTAGGATGTGTAGGATGGGGGGTGGAGAGGAGGAGGAGTGTGTCCTGGAGCAGGAGTCCCAAATTAAAAATCACTGGAAAGACCTCCTGCGTGAAGGAGGACTTTCTGAACATCACGGGGCACGAGCTCCCTGTGATTGCTTACCTGAGGCTCAGAGAAACCTGAAGCAGCAGCAAGAGAAAGATGAGGATGTGACAGAATGGACAGGGATGGACTCACACCACAGAGAAACACATCACAAATGGAGAGAAATGAATCAGGCAGGCGATGCATAGCTGAAAAGAACACAAGTTACCATGGTCACTGTCAAAGCTTAACACGGCAGCAATACTCTCACAAGCCTGCCCGTGCCTATATAAATTGACATGAACAAGAATCCACCATTTTCTTAACAAAATTCCAAGTACTCCCATCGGAGCTTTTCAATAGATACCCTGATTTTACTAGTAACAGCAAAAGCAATGACCTGGGTGGAATGCAGCAAATACAGAATAGATTTGGAATTTTACAGCATCACATTACTGTTCAAGTACAGCTGATTCTGCAGAGTTTTATATTGCAGAGCATTTAGGTCCAGTTTTGTTTTCAAGGACTATGAATTTTATAAGACTAATCAACTAGTGGTAATTCTCTTGTGCCCTTTCTTGTACTCTCTGAGGCACTTGGAGCAAACATTCATTTCCACTGGTTTCTTCAAGAAGAAAAAAAATAAAAAAGAAGAGCAAAATAGCAACAATCTGCTTTTAGAGTAAATAAAGTAAGTTCAAGTACTGTCAAAAGACGCTGACTGGACAGCTCTGCTTTGTCGAGCCACAAGTTAAGTCTGGCATGAGAAGTAGCTTAGCAGGCATGTGAAGACAGGTAGCAAGTAAATTATTAACCAACATGTAGGAGAATTGCCTCAAAAATGTTAGTTCAAATCTCTCTGATTATATCTAAAAATGGTCTAGTACAATCCATGACACGACTCTCTGTTTCTGTTCCCAGTCGTCTATTCTGGAGACCTGTTTGGAGCAATCTGTGATTTCCTTCCAGGTCATATGCCCTCCTATGGACAAATATTTCTCCTATGGAAACAGCCCCAAGGGAACAACAGAGCCTGCCTAAGCCCCTTGGTGACAGGCAGTCAGGATGCCGGCAGGTATTCTTGCAGTTTGGACTTTGCTTCTGTTCCCCCGATACTTGGTAGGTCCTCTTAAACACAACCCTGCCATAAAGCAGTGCCATTATGGCATTTCAACACGGACAGGGACTCGCACTTCTTATTGGAGAAGGAAAATGGTGACAGGCGTCACACATTGCTACGCTGATCACAGGAAAGCTTGTATTTACCCACCTGAGTCATTTACACTGGTCTAATTAGGACAGCTTAGGTAACGTCTTTATACAATGCCAGAGGGCGGTCTATTGGAATTCTCTGCAGAAACTTGACCACAGCCTGCAATACCATATAAGGAATGGAATATGCCTTCCGACCTCCAAGGTTTCTTGGAAAGGGAAAGAAAATCAATTTTATTATTGCCAAGTCTGGATTTAAGCTGATGACATAGGGATGAAACTGCCTGTAACACATGATCAGTTGTCATTGAGTGTTTGCAAAGCCACAAATTGTTTGCAGTTTTACAGAATTCAGTCAAGGATGGATGCTGCTTCTGGGAAATATGTTAACTACATAGTTTCTAAACCTAAGGCAACACTCAATTTAATATATAAATAAATCATTACCTCCGTAAGGAGGCAGCCTTTGTTTCATTGTTCTAATTCCTTTAAATCACTGTGGCAAACGTGTATAAACATCCAGGCTGATCAAAGATCTTGAAGTCGGTATAAGAATGGAATTTCAAAAATTTGCATGAAAAACCATGCTGAAAAAGTTTATGAAAGAACTGAAACTGAAGCTGTTTGCCTTTCAATTTTTAAAGGTTGCCATAGCAACTAGGCTGGATAAAATGACTTAAGAAGCGTTTTATTTGCATCAAACCTGATTCAAATTTTACTTCAGAAGCCTGAAAACGGGAGTTAAAAACCCAGAATGTTTTCTGTTGTGCGTGCTCTATTGATGTAACATGGGGGAATTTTCCATACATTGCCATTAAGCAATACAGTGAGAAGACAACCTGCCATCTTTTGAAATCCGCAGTGTATGTGCCTGCTCAGCCTCCACGTATCTCCAATACTTTGTGGACAAGATACCAGCTGAGCAGGTACTTGTAACGAGTCTCCCAAGTCTGTAATTAGAACAAGGCTTTTTTCATCTTTAGCTGCAGACCTTCTAAAAATTCTGATACCAAAGCCTTCTGCGTCATTGAGTGGAAAGGAAAGAGTCTCAAACGCTTTTGTAAAAGCCAGCTCTGGAAGTCAGAACAGACATCTTCAATCAGTTCACTCTGACCAGTAGTTTTCAGTTGACTTCACACACAGGCAGAGTAAGTTGGTCTGTGGCTTAATCATGTGGCAAATATAAAAAATAAATAATACATTTACAGGCACGAGGGACATGAACTGCCAAACCCCTGTGTCACCGTCTGATTTATTAGCACACCGAGTAGCACATCCCCAGAAGGACCTTAGCGACTTAATGGACAGCAACGAGCTCCTCCCTGCCCACTCACCTTGCATTCCGTGTCAGTTTAGAACTCGCAGTGGGGTGGCAGCCTGGCAGCCTTGAAGAATGAAGTTGTGTTTGTGCAGCACAGCCAGCAGGAGTGACTATCTCCCCAAGCCACCTTCTGAGCTCACCGCAACCCTGACTGGTAGGAATCACTTCTGATTGTGAGAGCATGAGACAGGCTGCTTCCACAGCTTCCAGCCAGAGGGCCAACAGTCTCCAACAGGAAGAGTGGGAACTGATGAAGAAAACACCTGTCTATTGGAAGACGGACAGGGACCAGTCCAAATAGTAGAGCTAGATGTGAAGTGGGAGCAACAGCAACTTTGGGCCAATACTAATGCAGACTTGCTTGAACCTGCAGCCGAAGGATGCAAAGTGAAGAAGAACGTATAGAGGCATGGTGCACAGAGTGTATCACCCCTACAACTACGGAGCAGACAAGGCAGCACATCTCAGGGCACAGCACCAGCAGAGTGGGAGAGTCCATGAGCCTGGCATCTCCAGCAGCAAGCAAAAAAATGGAATATGAGCACGAATGGCACGTCAGTCAAAGAGGCAAGAGGTGGGGAGTGGGAAGACAAAGGGATAGAGAGGATGTGGATGCTCGGAGAGCAGTGGCTTTCAATCTTTTTCTGTTTGCAGACGTGCAAACACTTATGGAAAGAAGTAGAAGAGCACTGTGCAGAGAAGTTACTAATAATTCTCTGGCTTTTCATAGCTGTCTTTGTCACTCTCTTGTGCTTGTCACATAAGCGCCTCACAGAGCCCCACCGGCCCATGAACCACAGGCTGAAGGCCACTGCTTTAGAAATGGGACTGTTAAAAAAAAACAGCAGCTGCAAGGAAAAGAAGGAAGGAGATCTAGAAGAGACACTCATTGTCAGGAAGGAGGGACTGAATTGTGTCACTTCTGTGATTTGTATCTGCAAATTAGCAATATCTGCATTTAAAAGCATGCACACTCTCACACTCTGACATTTCGAGTTTACTTTCGCTGACTGGCTCTGGTGACTAATAATTCAGCATTGCCTAATGTATTTATAACTCTGTCAGAACCCCTGAGTGGAACTACTGTGCCTCTCCAGGTAGTTATCCAGTCTTCAATGCTTATTCTGTAGGCTATTATTGACACTAGGAGCAGAAGCAGAATGGCTGTGAGCAAAATTTGAAGTCTGATGATGAAAGTTTTGCACCGGCAATGACCTAGTTATGGGGAGCCTTAGAATAAAAAAATAAAAAAATAAAAAATCCATTTTGTCTGCATACACTCATCCAGCCACAGATGCTAAAACTCCACCTAGTTAACAGCACCACCAGTTGTCACTGCTGTGATGCTTTACCTGCTTTCTGTGTGGGCGTGTGCAGCATTAGTGAACCACAATGGACCACCGCGTATGCACGTGCTCTCACTCAGCAGGTAAAAATACACCAACAAATGACTTACAAGATCCAGGGCTGCTGCCAAAATGGAGGCATCGGGGATAGTGCCCGGTTCACAGCAGTTCAGGAGAAACTGAAAGCGCTTCATGCCTTGGCGGATTGCTCCCAGGTTCACAACGTTCTTGGATTTTCCTCCTTCTTGGTTGGAGGTCAAGTGATCATCAAAGCTATGGCAACCTAAAGAGGCAGAGAGTACAGAGGGGATGCAGGGAGGGGCAGGGGGATGGGAACACAGTCTCTCACCAATAAAAAAAGCGGCACAAAACCCCTGATGAATACGGTCTTGTCTAAATCCCTTCCTCACCCTGATGTGCTATCTTGAAGATAATAGAGGCATCTTTACAATATTCATGACTTCCATGAAATAGGTGTACAGCAAGCCAGATTCTGGTCTTGGTCATACTAATGTCTGCCCAAACAATTCCACTGTACTCAGTGTGGAAGCCCAGGATCTACCCCAATATAAGTGAACCACGACATGGCCCTTCCTCCCCACCTCTTTAACACAGAACGTCATGATTACTGTCCATTTTTCCTGAATATTCTCTTACCTTACCTCTCCATTGCCTCTAAGTTTACCTGAAAGTGGAGCATGTGCAAACCTTATTCCTCATGTATGGATTTAGTAACATGTCTACTAGGGTAAAACAACCAGTAAAATCAAGTACTGTCTTTTTTTTTAGGCATACGTGTTCTGCAATTGCCATAACACCCAAAGGTGAGCTCCTAGGTATCATCATCATTCCAGCCTCTCTCCCTTGAAGTGTCTTGCACTCTTTGGGGTGGAAAGCTCCTTAATAAGAGTTCCTTTTAAAAATAAAGCTAGCAACCCTCTTCAGGGGTTCTTTCAAGCATGATTTTAAACTCCATGTATAGAGTTCACATGATAAATCAACTAATTCCATTGCCGATTGGAATGAACACTTCCGAATGCAGAAGATCATTACGCAGTTGGTACCCAGAGCTGAGAGAGTGGCAGAAAGATACAGATGAAGAAAGTCGTTTCAAGGGCACGGTGGCTGGTCAAAACAAGAAGAGTCAGCTTCTGGATTTTTGGTCTTAAAATACTCTCCCTGATTACATGTGAAAGTACAAATGTTTATAGAATACTGAAGGATAGAGCACTGAAGAAGAGAACACCGAGTGGAAAATTCAAGATTGGCTTTAAACATGGATTTGAAAGACGTCAGCTGTACAGGACTTTGTGACTTCTCCTTCCTTAGGAAGGAAGGATGGCTGAAAACTCAAAGTCCCTTTGAGATTGCACTCCCCACAATTACTTGGAAAGCACTTATGTACCACAAACAATAGTCACAACAGAAAATGACAATGTAGATCTTCACTTTCCCCCTGAAGACAGAGGTATATCAATCAAATTTCAAGAGACTTCTTTATGACATCTGTGGCTTTTCTCTCTCCAGTGAAGTTGTACATAATTTTCCAGTAAACAAAATGTTCCTATGTTGGGAAATATTTCCTCAAAACGGAACAAACAACAAACAAATAAAGTAGAAAGAACAGGTAGGACACTCACATAAATGAGCAGGCACAAATACCCTTTTCTTCTAACTCCTCCTGTTCCCTCACAGCCTGTAGCATGCTGTCTGAGCCTCCCTGCTACGGCTGTGGTAATGCTAACTCATTTGAGGTATAAACCTATTCAGGGCCCTGTTAGGGCTGTGCCTGTATGAGACAAAGAACAGAAACTTGACTTTCTGATACAGAAAAGCCTGCCTAAGACATCTCCCTAACCCTCACTATCAAGATCTAGCAGAGGCTTTGTCCATCTGGGCTCACGGTGCTACCTACAGTCTATCACTACAGCCCTTTGCAGTCCCAGCCTTGCACTTTGTTGAAGCTTTGCACGAGAATCCTTCAGGAGCAGCTGATGACTGTCCTCCACTAGGCCCATCCTGGAGCAGCCTTGCTGTAAGCAGGGGAGCCCTCACTGGCTCAGCGTTACTGTCACTCAGCCCTGCAGAAAATCTCACCCAGTGAGCAGAGATCATTTCCTAACACAGGAGGACACTGGGTGGCCAAGCTCCCACCCAAACTTGAGATCGGGCCTTGAAGCAAGCATGTGCTGTGGTTCACTGTGCTGTATGCCTTGAGCACCCTGGCAACTTCTATGGTCACTCACAATGTCTTCAGTATGGGCCTGAAGGAACGTTAAGGGTCTCATGTAAACATATTCTATATATGCTGTGTTCTTAGTATAGGTAAAAAGATCATTAAAAGAAACATTTTGTTATGCATAAATGTGCATATAATTTTGTGTATATATATGTATACATATGCACACATACAGATATACACACACACACATATGCTTACACACATATCCAGTGGTCTAGATGATATATCACAATGAAGATTACAATTCATAAATGATGTGACACGTTATTCTACTTTTTTTTTTTTTTACTGTAATGTATTTCTCCTCTCTCCATTTTCTTTTAAATTTCACCTACTATGTTAAAAAACCCAAAAACACAAGAGGAAATACCACATGGAAAAAGCATGAGCAAAGTAATGGCACAACATCATGAATGACAAGAATGGGAAGGCAGAAATAGGTTCCTAAACAATGCTTTAGCGTCAGACCTTGAGGGATCTAACAGCGTGCCCATCCACCTTCAACAGGCTTTTATTCTCTTCTCCATAAGCGCATAAAACCTGCCAATCTTTATGGAAGATACTGAAGCACTGGAAATTTGAGGGCCCTTTGTAACATCGCTGTTCTACTGTGCTATAAACTGTCCCACCCTGGCAAGGCCTCACATCAGTGTCACTACGCACACAGACGTACAGACACACACAGGCACGTACAGCTACTCTAATACTTTGGCTAATGGTATGTGGCTTTCATTGCATACCAGAGACCCTCGTGGACATGGTGATACAACTTCCTTAACTGTCACACTTCGCCTTATAAACTTTAGAGTACCCTCCCTTTGCTTCAGTTAGTGGTCAGGCAACAGTCCAACCCTCCCCATCAACATCACTGGACAATTTGCTTGTTTCTCATACTAACGTGCAAGGGGGTCTGTCGTGTTTAACCTGTTGCATCACTTTTACTGTGGTATTTCTAACACATGCATATATCAAAACCAAGCATGTGTCATGTACATTTCTTCTCTCACGTGCATGTAAAAGGCATTTCAAGTTCTCTTCATTAATTACATAAATTCTAATGTTACTCACAGAAGGCTAAAGTATGGACAACACTTCCAAAGCTCAAAAAGCTAATACTAACGTATCATCCGAGTCTTGTATAGACTTAAGTTGTGGCACACATACTGAACAGGGCTTTTGACGCTCACAGGGCCAAGACTAAATCTGTGCCGTTAAATCAAGAATATGGGCACTCTAGGCAGAAGCAAACTCAGTGGCATAAAACCAGCATTAGCAAGATGAAAAAGAAATTATTTCCTACAAGAAAATATGAAGGACATCTCACATGAGCACTGTATAAACAGTTGTGGCAGTCTGTAAAGATCTCACTGCCCCTCAGTTGTTTGTTCCCAGTAAAAGCTGGGAGAAAATATGCTGGAACTATTTCACATCTACTTCGGCACAAAGCCGCGGATGAAGAAAACAATGCAGTTCCTTCCACGGTGGGGGTATTCACCTTCAGCTACCAAGCTGCAATAAGCTGCTGGGCTGACGCATTCTCCTTCTAAAGGAACGATACTTTTCACCTAGGAGCTAGTTGAAAACCACCAGTAGTGTTTCTGCAGTGGTAGGATGATGACCAGTTTACGCTGGGGAAATACACTCATACTTTGCTAGTATCACTTGCCTGAACAATGCCTTACACGCATTACGCTGCAGGTCTGGGACAGATGATGCTGAAATACATACAATGCAGTGTGAAAGTTTAATGTCAGAAAATAAAAAACAGAATGCCAGAGAATGTAACACACTGTAAAGCTACAGAAATAATGGTGGAAAAAAAAATCTACTCCTTTTAGTGTGTTTTTGGGAGTTGGCTTGGGTTTTCTTGAAAAAACAGTAACAGAACTTCAAGATACAAGGTTGTCTCCTTGACAACAAGGATGAGCTCTGAGCTGAGGACATGAGCATGCGAATGACTGCATGACATTTTAAAACAGAATGTATCATGACCTTGTATTATTCATAAAGGCACTTTTCAAACATTGCTGATTTTGAAAATGCATTGCAATTGAATATACTTTTGTGGAAAGGAAAAGTAGTGTTGTTGCTATTATGTTGTGTGCTAAGAAAAAGGGACAGCATCCCTAACGAATGGTATGCAGACACTAGACATGCAAACACAGAAGAAAAGAGATAATTATAACAAGGTTTGTACAGGGTTTTCCATTTCATCAGTGCTGATCTTTGCTGAAACTGTCAAATGGTCACAAATTGGAAAAAAAAAACACAAATAAAAAAAACTGATGGAACACCCATTGTTATATTAGGCAATGAAAGATTTACACACCTAATTTTGAACTGAGTAAGAGTGCTTTGAAGCAAGCATTAATTTTTCAAGTGTCTTGATCAAATTCAATTTGATTTGAAAAGCCCAAATGTTGTATTTGCATAATTTATTAGGACAGTCTTCATTTTTTTAAAAATCAACTTTACTAGAGTTTTTTTCTAAATCAAAATAAAAGAAAGAAGGAAGGGAAAGAAAACAGTTACCAAGACTAAAAAGTTGGAGAAGGTTAGAATGGATACAAAAATTATGGAGAAAGCAGGAAAAAAGGAAAAGGGTTAAAATACAGAAAGGAAGAGATTTAAAAGAAAAAACTCAAAAGAAAGAAAAAAGGAGACGAGAACCCTGATTTCTAACCATCTTTTTCTTCTGTGTGATGAAGCTTGGATGGGTGTCTTCGGCAGGTGCGCCATTTACCAAGACGCTTGAAGAAATTCTCCTCTTCATCTCGCCCGTTGTCCAGGCCACCTCCTGGCCCCCCTCCTTCCGACAGCTTCACTGCGCTGGTAAACTTCACCTGTGCAAAGACAGAGGGCCAGGTCAGGCTGCGCCACACCACTATCTCTTGGTCTTCCTTGCTTAAACATACAGCAGCTACAGAAGGGCTGTAGCACAGTGGATCACCATAGCAACACAAGTGGGTCTGCACAGACTGACGTCCGCTGAAGCACTTCATCTTTTAAGCTTTCTGCTTAAAAGGTTGGTCTTTCACAAGAGGCTGTAAAGGCACAGAGAAGGAAGGATAAGTGTGACCAACAGTTAAACCTTAAGTGCGTTGACAGAGCCTGCGTTTCTCTCTCAGAGAGCCAAGGCAGGCTGACCAGTACAGTGTAGGTTTAACCTAGTCTTCACTGTGAGCTGCAAAAGTCCAGCATCAGATTTTCACGGCACATGACACATGAAGACTTCTGTGACTGAGTCTCCTTGGCTGCAAGGTCCATTTTGAGTAGAAAGTTTCCTTGGACAGCTAAAACCAGACAGATCCTGTCCTTCCAAACTCTCTGCAATCCCGCCTGACACATTTACCTTGGAACTCTGCCTGATGAAAGACAGACGGTCAACAGAGCTGATATCTAGGAGATCTTCCACCCCGTCAGCCAGGCCAGAGAGGGAGGAGCGCTTCAGCCAGTTCCCTGTTGCAGAATAAGCCACTCAGGACAATTCTGAAAATGCTTCCAAGCAGAATCTATTCATCAGCAATTGCAGCGTATCTCTCCAAAGCGGCCGTGCCAGAGAATGGGAAAATGGGAGGAAAGCGGAAAGAACCTTTTCATGTTCCATGCATTAACTACCATGTAAGGCCAGGTCTTGGGACTTGTAAAGGATACATTCTTTGTCTATCAAACGCTATTTAGAATATTTATCTTCTACAGAGAGGAACAATGTTCATTGAGATTAAGGTACTAGCCTACTACTTTGGAGACCTGGATTCAATATTCTATTTTTCCACAGATATTCTCTGTTACCTTTGGCAAATTGCTTACAGTTCCCTTTGCCTCAGCTCCCCACCTGTAAAATGGGGAGAGCAGCTTTTCCCAGCTTCCCTTGGGAGAACACACATTATACTTGGACAATAAGGAGCTGTGTTGCAATATTTCTTAAGACAGATATATCTCTGCACATGCAATATATATAGAGAGAGAAAGAATAGGAAGAGACATACATTTACCTATGGGGAGTTTGAGTTTCTTTCGAAGGGAGATTCGTCGGGAACGGGAGCGGGAGCGCCTGTCTGTGGTGGTCCCAGAGTGAGCAGTAGTGCACTCGGATGTGTCCTGCTCAGATTGGCTACTGGTATCACTTGCTGCACTCTGCGACTTGAACATCTTTCGCCAGAAATCCTTGCGGCCCAGAACAGCCCCTTGGATTTGCTCGTCACTGTAAGAAAAGGGATGGAGAGCGTGAACTGCATTTCAGTGAAGTTTGGATGCTCATAGGAATGAGGCCCCCCCGTCCTGACCTCTCTATTCTTTGAGGTTTTTTCATTTTGAATTCCAAACGTACTCTTCTCAGTGGGACATAAACAAGTTTGACAACATGCTCTATATTGTTCAAGGCACAAAATAACCACCTTTTCTACCTGGAGGAGCTTGTCTACTGAAGAGGTCATTCCAATTTTTAGTTCCTGCACATGAAAAATAAATCATCTTACTTAGGTCAAAATGACCCATATTGGTAAGACTACACTGGTGCTTTCTACAAGCATGTGTACTGGAGAGCTTTTGCATATCATGATAACCATTTGTGAACCTGCTGGAGCCACAGTTCTCATTAAGGTATCGGAATGGGGACAGTCTATTTTGCTATACTCTTGAGATCTCCCACTGTGGCTGGGCAGGGCTCAGAGCAGAACAGCTTGCCGCAATTCTGCAGAGCAGTAAAGGGATTTGTGTTATCCTTGCAGCCTCAGCAACAGTGAGACTTTGCAGGCTCAGTTAGCAGCAGAATACCTAATACAGAGCTCTGGGCCCTTGCGCAAGCAGTCTCTTCATACAGTGCGTCTCAAAGCACTTTAACAAGACAGACAGGTAGTCAGAGGTACAGAGAGGTTAAATGACTTGTCCACAGTTACTTAGGGACCGGTGGCCATTTATAAAAAGAATTTTCTAAAATTCTTAAGAGTATTGATTAAGTTTACTTCAATATTAAATGGCAGAATTCTTTGGACAATAGAGGCTTCAAATGCGCAATGCCTAACAGCAGGTTGATTTCCTCATTAAGAAAACGGCTAGAGCACCTGTGCTGATAAGGGAAATGCAACAATCTTTGGAGACTACGTGGCCAAGATAGGTCAGAAATGGGCCGGATCTTGGGAGGCAGTAAAGGCTTAATGACCCTTAGCAACAACTTGGAAGTTGAAAATTAACAGAATCATCCCTCAGAAGTACAAAGCATGGAGAACAGCTGTGATGACATCTCTGAGGAATTAACACTGTATTCATGGCTACGGTAGAATGCGGTATTGACAAATCTACCACATTGTCATTTGAAACTCATTGGTGGTTTCCCATCAAAATCAGGGCAGCATTGAAAATAGGCATTACCTGGATGTTACCAGCAGTTCCTGAACAGACACTCAATGCATTGTTGTTCCAAAGAAATAAGTCCTTGCTGTCCAGCCCATTTGTACTAACCCCAGAAGGAAGCTGCCGGCAATAAATAATGCATGAAACAATTCAATATTTACTTACTGTTCTGGAGTTTGCATTGGGCGGCTTGAGATATAACTACGGCATTCATCAGGGGCAGCTGATGCCGGGCCTTTGTCAATGACAATGCTTCCTGCCTCGGATCTATACAGACAATATAAATCATCAGCTAATGGGAACGGGTGGCCCATTTCATGGTCATCACATAGCTACGTGACACGGACACCAGCACTGCTGAGCAACAAAGGACCTTTAGAGAGGTACCCTCTCTTTAGCAACTTACTGCCTCTCTATATATCATTCATGAAAAAGGTGTCAGCTCTTAGAACCAAAGCCAAGGGTTTTAGAGGAGTTTTTGAACATTCTTAATCCTTCTTCCCAACATTTTAATATGACAAGCCTCAAAGCCCCAGAGAAAATTTATTTTTTATAAAGAAGCATGTCAGGATTAGATTTCTTCTGGGACTTGCTTTGCATACCAGAGTTTACCTGTCAGATAAACAACGCTGAGGACGTGACACATATTAGAAGCTATGTCCCCACGGTGTTTTGGGACTGACACTATGCTTCTTACTTCTCTTAGCCTTTCCTCCTCCCAGTACTGTTCTCTTAGGCCTTTTGTAGGAGAGGGTTAGTACTTTTTGCTGCAAATCTATTACTGTCTCAGTTCATTAAATTTTAAAGGAGACTGCTGCCACAGTACAATTCTGCACATCAGGAACTCACATATGCTATCAAGATAAAACACACAAGCCCCTGGACCTTCTACATTTGTGTTCAGTGCCATGTAGTCACATAGCCCTGTGCAAGTCAGTCATTTGCTTTCTCCCTCCTAGAAACCCACCTTTTGCTCCCAGAAGGTTTTGGCTCTTGCTCCATTTCCTCTGTTTTTTTTCCAGGTATTAACTTTTCAGTGCTGTCTAAGAGGGCACTGAGCGCCACTCTCCGAAAGACATTCCCATGAGCCTCCTTGATAAACTGGACCAGCTGTCGGATATCGCAGTACAAACCCTGAGTAGCAAGACATCATGAAAATGAAAGACTTCAGACAGCAGTTTGTGAAGAAGTGGTGAGAATCAATAGTTTCTAAGGTACTTCAGCAGGCCATTACTTCCTCCAGCTGTTGTCTGATATACCCTCCACATACAGGGTTTGTGTTTTCTGTCTGGGATCGAAAGCTGGAAACTCCATTTACTGCACTCGGAAGCAGCAGACAATGAGGAACATTATTGTTACGGAACATGCTCTGCAATGGGCTAAAGCAGATGTAGAGGTATCAGAGGCTAAAACAGCTGCAAGATGAGGGAGCTGCAAAGATGATTTAAAGCCTGTTTTATCCGATTTGTCTAGCCCATAATCTTAAAAGGCAAGAAAAAGCTAAATGAAGGGGTAGAGGGGAAAGTAAAGTGAAAAAAAAATTGCATGTTTTGTTTCAAAACCAGTGGGTGTCTTGGGATTTTTCTTAATAATTTTAGAGTTTTACATCATGGGAAGAGAGAGGAATGAGTCACTTATTCGCCAACCTACTCCTACACTCAAGGCTCTTTTTAGTTCTGAACATTCATACACATCTGTGATGTGACAAATCACCTCTATATCTGAGGGCAAGGGGTTGGAGAGAACAGTTTTACAGGACCTGATTTTTGATCTGAAATTTTCTGAAAGATCTCAGATTATTCTGAAAATTCCCAGCTAGGAACTGCACAGACAGCGTTCAACAACAAGCCCCCAAACAAACAAACACTTGGATGTGTATGCTGATTATGGCTCTTTTTCATGAGATATTAAGCACAAGATTGACTTTAAAGGGTGATGCAACAACAGGAAATCCTCAATATATACTCTGTGTACTATGTTCTCCATATAGACACACTAAAAGGTGCTGTGCTTAAAGACAAGTTTCACCTTGCACACTAGCTAAAATAGGGTCCAGAAAGACATACAATTTATAAGGAAAATTTCCACTTGGTGATCCTAGTCTAGGTCCAACAATGGCGTATGTTCTTCTGCATCCCACCACCTAATCTCCACTGAGAAACACTCCAAAGGAGGAATATCTATAAGAACAAGAGGACTTGGACGTAGGCAGACTACTCTGCTGGTTTAAGATATTAGTGTGTTTTCCTTCTTCCTTTCCCTTCCCCTCACAGGCAATTGCTGTCCCTTTAGCTGGACTTTAATGCTGCTACAGTCTGCTGTAAGGACAGAGCACAAGAGTGCTTCTTGCTTGCTTCCATGAAAAAACCTAATTTCTGATAATAAAAGATGTGGTTTGCGATTAGCTGCTAGATTCTGCCCCAGTTTGGAAGAAAAGAGCTCATGTCATCCATCCTACTGACTGCACTGGGGAGGCAACACATAGGCAGCAACCAGCAGCACTTTATTTTCCTCCAATTGTTGGCAAATTGAATGTTTGTCTAAACCTTGGGAAGACCTACCAAATTGCTATTTGGCAACTCACATACTCTGCCATTGGTGGGCCATGTCCTTAACCAAGTAAACTGTCTCTCACTTTGCTGAAAGTTGATTTATTCTGTCTGTGGTCTTGATCATTAATCCCTTGCTCCAGACCGTGCTACTAATCCATTTGGAAAAAACCAAAACCAGCACAGACGCTGCTTGAACAAAGAAGAAAATGCAATTCAGAGTGCACAACTTTTATGCTGGCTAAGTCCCCAGGCTCCAAGGCAGGCATGAAAGTAAGGCATCACGTTTCCATCATGTTCCAACTGTGACTGCATAGCTTGCTATGCTCGTGGGATTTGGCTAAACTGAATTCTTCACTGTAAAGCCTCACTAGTGACACCCAAGTGAAAAAGTAACTTTGTTAACACGAAATCAAGTGCTTACCAGGTTTTCCGGGCTGTGCAGCTCGTGTGTAGTGGAAGCACAGCGAGTGATCAATGACTTGAACATGGCACTCACAATAATACCTTCTACGCTCTGGGCTGTAGACTTGTTGTCCACTGTGGTGAAGTTATTCCCAAATCCAGCCTTGTCTGTGAAATTCAAGGACAAGCAAGCCCCCTTGTTAGGAACGGTTTAAAAAAGATGGCTTAAAGACACATGTAAAGGGATTCAGATACATGAGACAAGGGCAAGGCCCCGCCTAATATCCTATGCTCAGTTCTCGCAATCCCACCCCACAAAACTAAACAGAAGAGAAGCGTAAAATAAACGAGAAGGGTGAAGTCTCCCCAGAAACAGCTGTAGTATGAAAAGATCAGGACCACTCTGGCTTCCTTTTATCCACATCTCTCACTTACAGATGTACAGAATAAGGCATACAATTTAACAATACCTCTGGCTTTTTCTAAACTGTTCTAAAGGACAAGACGTGTTTGATAAAGCTGAAAAGTGACAACATTCATGAAAAGAAAATCTTCTTAACTACAGGAATGCTGTTCTTGCAAGGTGCACAGGAGACCAAGCTCTCAGAAAGAGTCAAAAAAGAATTACACATTTATATGAATAACAAGAATTGTCCCAGTTTCATTAGGTGAAAGTAAAGACTTTCAAAAGCTGCATGAGATGCCATGCTTCAAAGCACGAGCCAGTCAATAATTGATGAATGCTTGGGGAAACTTCCTATCAGCATCTTCTTTACAGAAGTCTGCTCTATAATTTTTTGATGCTTTCTCTGAAATGCCTGAGATCAGAGGTAGGCTAATGGACTAGTCAGACTCCCCGAGTGCTTCAGAGCAGCTGTTCTTACTCTGTGAACAATCCTTTCTAACTGTTCTTGCATGCAGTGACCAAGCATAAATGTTTGGTCGTCCTAATTGCACCTGTGTCACGGTTTCAGCTGGGATGGGGCTGACTTTCTTGCTAGCAGCTGGTGTAGTGCTGTGGTTTGGATTTGGCATGAGAACAGTGTTGGTAGCACGCTGGTGTTTCTGGTTGTTGCTAAGCAGTCAAAGCCCTTTCTGCTGCTCAGGCCGCCCGCCAGCAAGGGCTGGGTTGCACAAGAATTTGGGAGGGGACACAGCCGGGACAGCTGACCCCAACTGACTAAAGGGCCATTCCATGCTGTATGGCACCATGCTCAGTATATAAAGCTGGGGGAAGGAGGAGAAAGGGAGGGACACTCAGAATTTTGGCATTTCCTTTCCCAAGTAACCACTACACTTGATGGAGCTCTACTTTCCTGGGGATGGCTGAACACCTGCCTGCCAATGGGAAGTAGTGAATGAATTCCTTGTTTTGCTTTGGTTGTTTGCGCAGCTTTTGATTTACTTATTAAACTGTCTTTATCTCAACCCATGAGCTTTCTCACTGTTACTCTTCGGATTCTCTCCCCCATCCCAACTGGGAGGAGCGAGAGAGTGGCTGCGTGGTCCTAGTTGATGGTTGGGGTTAAACCACAACAACCTGGAATAATTTTCCTAACTTAAAAAAAACCCAACAAACGTACAAATATACACATAGACACACATGTTTGTAACTGCAGGCACACACATCTGTTTGTTCACGTTCTTATTTATTCAATTTGTTCTTGCTATTTACTGCCTCATCTGAGGCACCACAGAGGGTTTTAATGCTCAATTATATCTCCATTCAGAATAAACCCTGGATCAAACAGGCCATTCCAGCTGGTGCCTGGTCATGCCATGAAGCAGAAAACTTCCTGCCTGAGGCATAGTCGAATGAAAATATTTTCTTTGAAGAGCCATGAACAACAGATAGGATGAAACAAGAAAGAGGCCTGTTCAGGTGCAGTGGGTGATGCAAGATCACTAGGTGAGATCTCTGGGTGGTCAAATCAGAAGAGATACAACTCCCCTGACCTGCACTGACTGAGGATACGGTCTGTATATGTTGAGGATAGCAATTCACAATTTTTTTCTTTTTTAAAAGTACAGTTTAGGAATATTTAAGTGAGAATTTCTGATGACAGCTATACTTACTGTCAGTGACTGGCTCCATGCAGAATCCCAGCAAAGCATGCAGGAAATCCACCACATTATTGAGAGAATCCCTGTTCACGTAATCCCTCATAGTCTGCCGGAACTGCATCTTATCCAGTTTGTACAGCTTTGTGAGGCAGTTCTGAGCCTGCAACGATATCCACCAAATCACATCACATCACATCAAAGTATGTTTGAGTTTTGCTAATAGGAGCAGCGTATTTTTTTACTCTTGCTTAGACAGGGCTCTGCTGTCCCGTCTAAAGTAACGCCCCCTACAGGACCAGAAGGTTCTGGTGCTGTAACAGAAGACAGGTTCACCTCTGAAGCAAACAAGAAGTTCATCACAAGGAGACAGTGCTGAAGGCACCAACAAGGCACCAGTACGGGTGCCACTGTTTGGAGGTGGTGGTGAAGTCACTGCCAGCCATGTCTCAAGGCCTCTCCTCCTCTTCCCCACCCCAAGGTAAAATCTCACTGAATACGAATGAAGTAGGATTGTACCAGCTCAGTCAAGGCTTATTGCCTTGCTGAACCAGGTTCTTAGCCTCAGGCATCTGATTTTTAGGCTCTGTCTCAGACCCAACCCATTTGATGCACCTGTACCCAGTGACCAGTTTATATCATGCAAAACATTAGCTTTTTATTTAAAAGCTATTATTTGTCAACTTCTTATCACAGAAGTATCCATCCTTCTGGGACCCCATGCAGGCTGGAATTAGAGAATCCGAATTATGAGCTCTATGGGAAACATGGACTCTCCTGCTACCTACAATAGGGCGCTTAACTTTCCAGTAAACTCAGACATGTGATTGTCCATGCAGTCAACACAAATGGTGCATGCAAAGCAGTTTGGCCAGACAAACGGACAGGAAATGCAACAGACTTAGACGTGTAGGAAAATCTCTTTCCATAAAGACCTCAATTCAATGAGTCTGATATGAACTTTGGCTCCGAGAGAGCTATTCCTTTATGCATAGGCCTAGATGTTTTGCTGGCTCAGCTCCAACACGACGTAAAAGCCTAACTGACATTTAATGAATATGGTGTATGTTCAACCAGTGCTCCGTGCAGAACCCTTCTACTGTTGCCACTGGGACTCTCTTAACCCATCTTGTCCCACTGTGTCCAGAACTAACATAACTGCTGCAGTCTCCTCAGCACCCTCTAGCTAACAGAACGCTGCATGATACAGAGGCAGCCAATCCATCTCTGAGCCATCTAGCTCAGATCCCAGAACCAAATTATAGCTCTGTTGGCATGGCTCAGCCTAACCAAAGCCATGGAGAAGCACTTGGCTCCCACCCACACTGTGGATGGGCACAGTGTAAATTCTCGTTACAGCCATCAAAAATGCACCCTGCCACAAGCACATAAGGCAAGGAAGAGGCACGTGCTGGAAAAAGCCTTTAAAAGGCTCCCATTTGGCAGGCATTGGACTGATCTCAGGGAGTCAAACTCTTCTGGATTAAGTCAGGTGTCTGGGCTACGTCCTGGGCACTTTCCCTCACTTCAACGTGGGCAGAACTAAAAATGTAAGGAGTGAACAGTGACCATCCACCCTGCCCTTCAACAGGGCAAGAGTCTTCTTCTTCCTTGCAGCACACTAACAGACCTGCAAGCACAGTGCACTCCAACTATCAGGAGCTGAAGGAGCAGCCCAGCAGCAACCAGTCATAATCACTATTAGGAAAGGTGAACATAACTACACCTTAGACTTCTGGATTCAGATACGCAACCCAAGATAGCTGCACCTCTGTTGGGGTACCATCAGCGTGGAAAATTCCTTACACCAGCTCACACAGGGAATGTGCACCCACATACTTGTCCCATCCCAGACAACCTATCCATTGGGGTGCTCAGAAGCACCCCGGACTCGGGTGTGCTCTTAGCAAGCCCCAGTGCCTGGAAGGTAACATGACAGCCGAAAATCTGCTATGGCTGGGCTGCAGCACAGTCCGTGAGCTGGGGCAAAGAGCAACACATTTACTGCCAATACAGAGAAAGCTACAGAGGGGGCAGACAGCGATCTCAGCAGCTGATGTCAAAAGTACAAGGGGGACACTTTAATGAGCTTTAGTTCTCTTACATTCTCCCGGAATACCTGGTGTCTCAGGCGATCTCCGGAGAGCCCTCGGTGTCCTTCTCCACAACCATAGGCACAACCCAGGGACTTCACAATTTTAATCAGCATTGTGAGTGCCAGCCTATGGGTGCTGACAGATGGGCCTTCATCCTGAGAGTGACAGAGGGAAAGACGGTGTGAAACCCTGGCACAACCACTGGCATTTTGTTAGCATTTTACTTTTAACACATTGCTGTCCATTTCTCCTCTCAGATACTCCATTACTGAGTTTTTATTCTTGAAATCTTTACTCCAATTATTTTTCAAGTTTAGGGACCAGCCCTCTCCCTTTCAGCTCCCCTCAAAAAGTTGTGCTATAAATGCAAAGCCCCCTGCATGCTGCTATGAATACCATGCGGCACTTCAAAAAATTCCCCTGAAAAACAGAGAGCTGGCTTGCTTGAGCAGAAAAACAAGCATCTTTATAAAATGTCATAAGCATTATGGTACTATGAATTGCAACTTTGCAGGTCAGCAACACCATCTCTTGGCCAATTCTGATACCAATACTGAAAAATTCATGATTTCTGGCCGTCAAAGAAAACAAACTCTGCTCACGCACTGGATTCTTTTTTTTCCCTATAAGCTATGAATAATAAACCTGGGGAAAAAAAAATCATTGCGATTGAGGGTTTCAGGCACTTTAACAAAATATTGAAAATGTCCATGCAAGGCTCACAAACTCGGCTTTTGGCAGCTGCTTTGCTGGAGTAGTTACAGTGCTTGAATTCCTGTGTTTCTTTGGTGGAACCCCAAGTGAGCACCAGCACAAAATAAATTAATTTCTGATTGCGGAACAACAAAAGGAGGGAAAACAGAAGGGCAGCTGCATACACACGCATACTCAATCTTAACAGATCTTGCATTACATTCAGGAATTGTATAAAGGGAAGCAAGACAAACCTGTTCTTGTTTCTTGTCATTCTTCTCATATGGCCCTCCTCCTCCTCCACCACCGCCATCACTTCCACCTCCACCTCCTCCACCACTTCCACCACCTCCTTCTTCTCCTCCATCTCCAGCTCCACTTACTGGGGGAGGCCCAAATCCACAAGCTGAACCCCCAGAAGCAGCCCCTTTGAGCTGGAAGGATCCTTCACTTGGTCTCTTTTCAGGGGCCTCGTTTTCTTTGTTCTCACTCTTCCTCCGAACCTTCTCTACACAGGGTACCACACCAAGCTGAAGTAAGCACTCCACAATGTTCAGTGCCACATCACAAATCCGGGAACTGATGTCATGGTTCAGGACCAAGTAAACAGCCTTCAGGACCACCTGGGAGATTCAAAGATCACATACAAAGTCAGACTTATTTTCTCTCCTAGTACTACTTAGTGCCCGGAAATTCTAGTCACAGACCAGAGACTCATTATAGCAGACACAGTACAAACTCAGGATGAAGTACACACAACTCTCAACCCCAAGAGCCTACAATCTAGGTGTCAGACAAGAAACCACAGGCTGGGCACAGTCAGGCAGAAAAGGAAACCATGAGATGACATCGGTGAGCCTGAGAACACTGCTTCAGTGCACCAGGAGCTGTCAAGTCGTTAAAAGGAATGCAGAAAAGGTGAGTTTTAAGGTGCCATTAGAAGAAAGGTGCTATTCAGTTTTATGCTACTTTATAGGGAACTTGGTGCATGCCCCAGGAACACAGCCATTAAATAATATCGCTTAAGATTTGATGTGTGCATTCCACATGCACATGCGCTCCTTGCAAGGAGTAATAGGAGTTGCAGTATCTCAGAGGAGACTTTTATGATATGCACAAGTCTATCTGACTGACCTTTAGGTACTGCTGAGAGAAGTCATATAAAGAGGTGGAGGAAAAGCCCATCAAAACCCTGATCTCAATGGTACAGCTATATTGACAGAAGAGGGACCTGGCTTTCCTCATTCCTTGCCAATTACCGAGAGATCCAGCATGCCGTTCTTGTGGACAAAGTTGTTGGTTCCATCAATGTGATCCGTATCCTCCAAGCAACTGTAATTGATGCAGGAGTCTGTCAGGCTGCGTGGGAGGTTGGCACATGCGAGCGGCTCGTGGGGCATCTCAGGGATAGGCACCTGGTTGCAAAGCTTCCTCATGTGCTCACTGAAGAAATCGGCGTAGCCCACATTGAATGAGGCCAGGGTAGTGTTGAAGGTGGCCACAGTGATGGTGGAGATCTGGGACCGCACTGCAGGGAGGAAAATGGCTACCTGTAAATTTCCATCTCTAGATTTATGAAATGGCAAACTGAGTCTGTCCTTGTTTACACGACTGGAGCAGCTCTGAATGCAGCTTGTAATGATGAAAGACAAGACAGGTTCCTAATTCTTATCACGGGTACAGGGATGAAAGCATAGATTCGTTTCTTCCTTTAAGACAGTGTAAATTAGAACAACCCCAAGCTTGCTCTAGCAGTACAGTTCCATGGCAGCTTAAGTTGATCTCAAGCAACTGGGCAGGTAAGTAGTCAGGGACCTCAGCCAGTCTAAATCTAATCCAAAATGGGGAATTAGATTTTGGCTAGCTTTTCTCCCTGTATTGGTACGGTGCCTGGTCTTAAAAACAGCACTGCCCCTGCAAGGGAAAGAGGAAGGACTCTGCAACGGGATGCAGGAGTGAAGGTAGGGTAACAGCAGCACCAATCTGGATCTGCTTTCTAAGTCATGCTAGTTTGAAATATTTCATCACACCAGTTGAAAAAAATGGAGCAGCGTGTTCCTAACAGTACCTGTGACAGTCTAAACCATCTCCAAAATGCAAAGCTGACTGATGAGAAAGGCAATGTGGTGTCTAAGTTCACAGTGCTCAGAGAAGGGACCTCATGACATAGCCAAGCCTAACTTTAAATTGGTTAGCTCAGGTAGTGACAGCATTTTGGCCACACAGGCCAATTTTTGTCAAGGATTCACCACGATTTTACAACTCATGCTGAACTCCAGGTCACGATGTTAATGATTTCCCACACTTAGTGCTTTGTAAGTAGGTTTGTACACCCTGTAGTGCAGAAAGACCATATGTGTCCTACAGCAGTGACTGGACCACCTTCTGCCAGATGGTACAGTAATATGGCTAAGAAATAACAAAAAACCTCTACCTAAGGCTATTTAATGTGTTCGAATGAATAAAATAACATACATCTAATAAGAATCTTCAAGCACTGACTCAGCGATGAACTGGTTATATTACGCCAATAAAAACTCGCCAGAGTGGTGACTGCATTTCCTCATAGCCTGTGCAGCCCTGTCAGCACCAAACCACCACTATTTATTAGGAGAAACTTTCTAAAGCTGAAAACTGCCTTGAGCTAGTCTACAGTTTGGTCAAAGACCAGGGCAGGAATTAGCTGCCTCTAATCACAGGATTACTTGCTAGCAAGTGTGATGTTTTAATGGCATTCACTGAAATTTGCAGGGTGTCAATAACAATAAAGATGGAATTAGGAAATTCTGTTCCTGAGCTACCAAGTTTGATGATTATCCAAGGGTAGCTATTTTTTGTTTCACTAAGGTTTTGCTTAGTTTGTTTTGAAACGGGTAACAAAAATCCATATCCGAATCTTACATAAAGGAACTTTTCCTGCGTTGTAGCTTTAGTTCATTGTCACTGACAGGGCTGACTGCTGGATGGGACTCATAGAGGCAGGGAAGGAAGACTAAAGACTTCGTTTACATCCAGGGATCTTTGAGAGCTCCAAGGCTACAGCACATATCACGTGAGTGGGTCTGTAGCCTCCTAGGTATGCTGCCTGACGGCTTGTGCCCTGCTCCATGGGCTGTGTGATGTCCTCTTCCCTCGGCAAGGTTTAAAGTTGCACTTGCCAGAAGTAAGGCCCAATCTCTATGACCAGGTTTTGCCAGTAGCACTACACGAGGGAGAAAACAAATTCACTGTGTTTAGGCAGTGCCAGCGAAGTGCTCTGGTGCAGACAGCCCTGCTGACAGAAGAGACCTTTCCCCAGCTTGGCTAACGTTGTTTGATAAAGGTGGTGCTGCCCTGCCAATAGAAAGACTCTTCCTTCTGGAGCAGACTTCATCCCACCAGAGGCTCTCCCACCGTGGTCACACCGTCATTGCTATTTCTGCAGAGGACTCCAACACAGATGGGCCCCAGAGAGATTTCAAGTAAATTTAAAACACAGTCTTCTATTTGGAAGCAGGGGAATTAAGAAAAAACTGTGATTCTGAGCACAATGCAGAAGCTGCGAAGGTGCATTAAATACCACAAGACTCCCCATGAAACCACTAAAGTTAGCAATACCAAGTTTCTGCCCAAACTTCCGTGGCAAGGCGAAAAACTCCAGACTCTGCCTTCTCCTTGCCCACGGCTGCCAGTTTTTTTGACAAACTGCATCACATAAACATGAAAGGTTTGGAGCATTCTTCTATATAGAACAAAAAAAACAACCTCAAGAGATGCGGGAAAAAAAAAGGAAAAAACAATTAGTCATATACCCATACATGGAAGGAAAAAACAATTAGTCATATACTCATACATGGAAGAAGTAACACTTCCTCAGCTTCTTGGAGCTGATGTTTCAGTTAAACGTTTCTTTCCTGGTGTGTTGGATTTACCTTCTTTGACTGTGTTCTCTCCGTGGCTGTTTGAGTGGTCCGGCAAATCAGAGACCAGCGTGTGATGAGAGTGAGAATGCCGAGCGCTCAGGCTCTCCATCTCCGTTGCTGTGTCAGAGCTCCCCCGTCTGGTAAACTTTCCTAGGGTGAAGACAAGAAATGGATATTTACTTCAGTCGTCCGAGAGGTGCTTGGAAGCAAGAGACAGTACCTGAGGTTAGAATTGAAGGACTGGAGTCAGTAAAAGTCAAGGCCTTGCAGGACCCTGTGAAGCAGAAACAAACATTACAGTGGGATATCTCGCGGGGGTTCGTTGACATAAAGACAGAACGTACAAACTCTCTGCAAGGCTCTTCCCCTCAGCACACACGGCTTTAGCTGACACCCACATTGTCACCCTCCAGCTTCAGGAAAATAAGATTGGTCAGCACTGAAAGACTCCCTTTGGGGTAAGTTATAGGAATTTGATTTCTTCTCCCCTTGTCCAAAAGAAATAGATATATTAGGATGGGGAGTGCTAAAGCAAAGGATCTGTTGACCACTAAGTCTGAAATACATGATTTTGCCAAGATATCAGAATGAAAGAACTGTAGGTAAAGCCAGGACAAGTGCCTGGAGCCTCTGAGATCAAAATTTAACAAACTTCTCAAGTTACTGAAGATATGGGAAGGGGGATTTGGATACTGTTTGCTATTCTCATACAAATCTGTGGGTGTTTGTGTATTAACCATTGACAAAACACATGTGAATCTTTAAGAATTCACTGGTTGAGCTCATTGTCCTGTGTCCCAAAGAGGGACGTGTTTACAACAGAGAGCTTACCAAATGATGTCATCTAAGCTGGTGAAAATGACAAGACTCTGGCACGGCCTTAGGCAAACATTTTGCTGCCTGTCACCTCCAAGAAAGGGTGCCAGGATGAAAATCTATGACATTAGGAGTAAGTTTGTGAAACACAAACAATGCCTAGATGCTGTTCAGTGAAACTGGAAACTTGAAGGAGCCAATATTTAGATTTAAGCACTGTATCTTTGCAATATCAAGAGAGTATAAGCCTCACTATCTGACACAATACCCTTTTTATTTTGTATCCATTTGAGAAAGACTGAATGTTTTTTGCCATACTCCCAATGACCATATTACTGCCTCTCTGGAGATTTCTCTTTAAGAGAAGAGTATGCAACCATTCCTTGGATCTATTTTAAGATGCAGTTGTGCAATGCTTGCTACTACTCAGCGAAAGTGTATTGAAGTGGTACAGACATGACTACAGGTTGCTAGAGTAGCTATTATTCCAGTGAAGATGGTAGTTTTCAGAGAAAAAGTGAACTAAAGCATAAGTCATTCAAGGTCTGCTGTCAGCACAGTTGCCACTTCTACAAACAGGTGTGTACTACTGTAAACGGAGCCAAGGACATAAGGTGGCAACAGGATGGATGAAGAAATAAAGAGCCTCTGTTCTCTGAATGTTCAGGACAGGAACGACACAGAACCCGGAGCACAGATAACAATATCTCACCTAATATGGTGGTTTGCCATCCTCCTCTCTCAATGCCACGCCGGTCATCTCCAATTCCAGAGAAACTGCCAAAGGAGAAGGTGCTGCGAGTGGGCGAGACATCTAAATGATCCTCATGGAGGAGGAAAGGCACCCCCATCCTTCGTTGCCGCTTCTTCCCGGTATGGTGGAAAGGAATTGACCCTTTGCGCTCACGCTCCCTGTCCTCTTTGCGGCTCTTAAACTGCAGGAGGAAGAGGAGCAAGTACAAGAGCTGTTAGAGGCTTTGAAGCATGGCAAACTACCATTTGAGGGAAAAGGGTAACACAGATATGTGGCCCAAGTGTAACCTTCCACTCTGAGCTTTTTATATTGGCCATTTACCCTGAGAGCAACTACCTGCACTCTGGGACCATATGAGTATTTAAAGAAACTCAGTCTTGCACTAGTCTGGGGTGGATGCCCTTGTACAATTTTATGACATTCTCAGACCATGAGCTAGATTCATAGAATCCACCAGGCTCTGCTAAGTATCTTGGATGGTACCTGGGTTTTACCTCTTCATGAGCTAAAAACATCAGAAAAAGCTCACTGAATTAGCTGGAACTGCAGTGAGCACCAGCACTTAAAAAATCAGCACTGCTTGAGTACCCTCCCCTCATGCAGTTTCAGCAGGACAGTTATTTGTATAAAGATTTCCGTATTGTGTTTGGAATACGCACATAAAAAACTATGTAACAACACACAGAGCCACTTCCAATGAAGGGAGATGTCAATCTCACACATGGCATGAATGTATAGCCCAAGCAGACCTTCAGCTGCTACTCAGCAGGACATTGAGCTGCTGAATCATAGACAAACTAAAGCACAATTTTATTCCACTCACCTTTTTGAAGATGTTCATCCCCAGATCTGTGGAGAGATCTGGAACTGCTGGTCTACGCAAGTTGGTCAGTGAAACCTTGGAAAATGCCTCTGTGCTTAGTGATTTTTCTTCCTCATTACATTTCATTGTAAGATCCTGCAGTTCCCGAAAGAAGACAATAAGCTCAAGGAGATATAGAGGATAATTGTCTTTAAAAAAAAAAAAAGAGCTACTTCCAAGAGCTGTCATAGGAGCACTGTAGAGGAAAAGGACCTTCAATTAATTACACAAAACACTTTTTAGTGTTTTAAGTGTTTAGTGTTTAAAGAAAAACAAATGAACAAACAAAATTTAGAAACTCCCATAATTGTTGACCTTGTCTAACATTTCTGTCACCACAGAAAACAAGTACAGCACGCTGCACTGCCACAGAAAGCCTCAGGCGTTGCTGTCAGTGTGGCCTAGTGGCGTGCAAGACTCGCCTTCTGTTCTACTCTGATTCTGATCCCAGGTATGACTCTGGATAGCTGATGACCTTCTTGAGGCCTCGGTTTACATTCATGAGCAATCACAATGCTTAGCCTTTCTGGAGCGTTTTATTTAAGGTCTAAGAGAATATGCCCTTAATAACATACAGCCTTAAACATGTATTTTGGAACTGAACTGCAATAAGCAGCACCGTCCCTTCAAGAGACTTGATTTGTAAAAATTTTATTTACTCGCTAAAGAAACCTAAGAGTTCTGCGTCAGTAAGCATCCTTCACTTGTCATAACAGTGCTCCAAGATCTGTCCGTCATAGTTCTCACCATAGTTCATACTTGTGAAAGCTCCTATAGCTATAGCACAGAATGTCCCACCACAGTGAAAACCTTGAGACTAATTTACTGACAGTTCAGTAGAGGGCAATCTACTCCCCTTCTGCACTGAGCCACACGTTACAGCTGCCGACCGTACAGAAAGGCTTTGCTACAAAAGGTGGCATAAGATCAGCTCCTGGCCATCTGTTCTCATTAAAGATCTGATGCCACTTTCCATGAGATGTTTGTGCAGCTGACCTGACCAAATTCCCTCAGGATAATTTTCTTCTGCCTAAATATCAGCTTGTTTCCAACGGAGATGCTCCTTACCCTCACTCCCCCATCAGAAACCTTGCGCTAAGCAACTGGGTCATTTTAAAACACCTTTTTGCCTTCAATCCAGAGATAGCTATATGCTAACGATAGACGAAGAGACTCCTATGGTACAGGAGGTTTAGATCCTGGCTAGCCTGGTTGCGTATTTCAGAGCTGGTGAGCTAGTGAGCTCTGCAATACACATGTATGCAGTTTTAGGCACACAAAGGTCCAGCAGAAGCCAGTGACAGTCTTTCCAGCTGAAGCCTTAAGTACCAGGTACCGTGTTTCAGTACTGGGCTCCTGGGGACCACACATTCTTCAGAGACTTTTCAGACTAATCAAAGACTACCCTTGAATCCCTCCTACTAATTTTATCAACGCAAGAACAAAGACGACACATAACAGAAAGATTCCTCTTCATAGCTGTTTTCAGTCACATTCAGTCAAGGTATGTTTTTAAACCATTTTTCATATATGACTAAAAATTCAGGAGAGAAGTCATCTGTAAAACCCAACAGACAGCAAATCAGGACTCAACACTAGGTGCTTTCAACAGCGAGGCCAGCAAGCATTGAATATGACTTGCTTCTTAGCTTTTACAGCTCTCTGGCCTCTTCTGGCTGGGAAGCATCATGTGAATTTATTTTATATTCATTGTCTTTGTCCATTAGTCACTAAATCAGTGTTTTATTAGGTGGCTTATGGTCACCAAATAGACAGAGTGAGGATCAGGGCCTACTGTGATACAAGCCATGCAAACACACAGAAAGACACAGTCCTAGTTCCGAAATCTGCTTAGGGTGGATATCAAGCAAACAACACTGGAAAACCAAATTACAGAATCACTTAAATGTACAGTGTGGTATAGGATGTATTTTAAGGAATCAAGCTAGCACTCCTGTTGGGAGACTGATTAAAAATGTGGCTATTCTGTGCAGTAGACTATGTGGTAATTATGATATGCGCAAGGGGGATAAGAAAGCAAAATAGCTTGGGGGCTGCTACTCTAGATTTTGTGGTTTCTGTTTTCTATTGCCTTCCTTCTGCATGACTGTACGGCTACCAGCTCATCAGTACTTCTCTCAGCTCGCAAGATATTACACTTGAGACTCTTGGCTGTGTATCAGCATTGCAGTGAGCACTACAGCTGCATTGGTCTTCTGCTTTATTTAAGCTTTGGCTCTTTGCCCCTGCAATGTTAGTGCAAGGCTGTAGAGGTTTGTGAGCCTCTGAAGGTTTCACTTCCTACACCTGTCCTCATACCAAATTCACTGCATACAGGTGCAATGCAGGTTTCATTTATCACATTGCCAGGTCTGAAATACGTTTAGACTAAAGCGGCTTTCTAGAGGAAGCTAGTATTGATTTTATTCACTCTCCATCCAGTACCCTGTTTCCTATGCAACAGGGAGCGCTGGCACGCTGCACGGAATCTTTCTCTGCTTCGCTTTTCAGTGTACTGGGCACTACACGGAGGAGGTTTTTCATGTTCTCTCAATCCCAACTCCTTTAGCCCAAGCTTACATCTGAAATGTGATTTCAGGCACAGAGAAACCAACAAGAAGTGTGAGAATTTTGCTGAGGCTTAGGGAGATGCAGGAAATTACCCTGATAAATTGCAGAACAATAGAAAGAATGTGGATTTACCAGAAAAATCTACTGGTCCCTGATGTGATTTGCAGGCAGCTGGTTTTGTCTTTAATCAGTTTCTGCCTACCACTTTAAATCTATCCCTCTGAAACACAGAGTGCCGATATCTCTGAGAACATATTGATCAACCTGAAAAATGACATTGCATTAGGAGTTTAAGATCTAGATCAAAAAAAGCAGGCTTTAACCATATCCTTGTTTTGGTGAGCTGGTGAAGCCTCAGCATACAACCCCTTGTGTTGATAGAAAGAAATGACAAATCTTAGCCCTGTGAAGGTGGCATTCTCTCCTCTGACTAGCAGAGCCTTGAGTGATGAGAGTCTGAATATAAGAACAGCAGTTAAGTGCCTACAGTTGGCTGGGATGAAGCAGAGCCTAGGTGTCTCTGTGCATTGCAGAGATTTCAGTCAGTCCTCAGAGTTGTAAAGAAGGGGGGCACTGGCTGAAACTTCTGCTACGTGAAAGACCATTTCACCTCCTCCACCACAGCTGTTCTGCGTAACAAATTGGAAACCTTTTTGAACAGGATTCCAATTTGATGAAGTACAGTAAAAATACCCAGGATTGACACAGAGGTTACCAAAAGCAATCAAACCTGGCCCTAGAGGAAAGAATGCCCTGGACAGAGTCCTCGCGTTAACAGCTAGAAAATACCCAGTGGAATTGCCAAATGGATTTAACAGAAAAATGTTAGCGAAGAGCAATTGAGCAAAAGAATCTTCTGCAAGAGAAGCAGCCTGGAAAAGCAAGAAATAGCCAAGTGTGTGAAAGGAGAGAAGTGTTTCACTGTATAGAGAAGAACCAGCACAGTATTACTGCAAACAGTGCCTATAGAGGACATCCCCATTCACCCTGCCACTGTGCTGAGAACCACGGACTGCACTCCCTGTTACGCTAATAGCTAAACTTGTTCATGTGCAAAATAACAGGGTTGTTACGAGCAAAGGGACAGAATATGCATGGAAACAGTGGACTGCATCAACAGCAATACCTTCCAGTTCTCCCTCCAGGAGATGATAATAAAGAGGATTTTCTGTACATGCACAGCAATCCTGTAAAATCCTCATGCAAAGGTAGATTAAGACTGAATAGTAATTCATATCACCTGGCCTCTATGAAGATATGTTAAGCTTTTACGGGGCTGAAACAGGCAATGTTTTATAGAAATGACACGAAAGTATAACACAGTTTAAACAATACTGCTGCTGCTGAGCCCTTGAACCCACAAGTAACCATAACCATCAGCCCTCATAAAAATCATAAGAATGGCTATAAAATCATAAGATTTAAAAAGCACAGGACTAGTATTTACATTATTTATGCTTGTCTTCTGCCTTATCAGCACCTGGGCTGTACAGGAGAAAAGATATTTCACCCTTCTCCCCCATAAAATGACATGTCAAAGACGGCCAGAGCTCTACAATACCGAAAGCAAGGATTTTAGGAAAAAAAAACCAACAAAAATTCTGAGCGTTGTGACTCAAAAAAGACATTTGACGGCAACATTAACAAAAGATAGAGTGTTTTACTTGAGATGTGTCATAAAATTGGACTGCAAAAATAGAATCTGTATTAAATTTTGTTAGGCAGTTCCATCAACTTAGTAAATCAGAATTTGCTGTTCAAAGCCTACATGACAGGAAAAGAGTGCAGAACCTAAAAGCAGCACAAATCGAGGAGATTAACTGAAATGCAGCAGCATCCCCTTTTTATTCCCGGAACAACCAACAGTGAGCTACCTACAATAAAAAACATTTAAGTGCTAACACAAAGATCTTTACTGCACCAAGGGCAGGAGCCTGGGGCTTGTCTTCCAGCAAAGCAGGGGGCAAATCTTGACACCTATGAGGACAGTTTGTCTACTGAGGTTTTGTTGGCAAACACAAAGGTCAAAGTTACACAATAAGAATTACAGCAGGAGAAGAGGTAACAACGTGGAGGGCTTTTGCTCGCTGCCACCGTTTGCAAAGTCTACTCCAATGTTTTAACCCAAGCGTTTGCCTGGAACGCATGTGCTCTACCAAGTGCAATTCCTTTTCTCTCTTTCGAGGGGTTACACCAAAGAAGCTCAGGGAGTCCTGAGCATTGCACTGTAATGCAAAAGCAGTCTGATTTCTTCTGACAACTACATTAGTACATTCTCACATTAAAAAATAATGTTACCACAGTTCACCCTAGACTAATTATCCCAGATCAACCCTCAAGCTTCCAGCAGTCACCAGCTCTGACTCTCTGCATCAGAGTTTGCCTCCGAAACCCTCATCGTTCTCAGGGTCTCTTTCTGAATGGATGCCTGTATCTGACCTCCGGGCAGTTTAACCAACTCCAAAGCCGTGCTGCTCACTGGCTATCCAGCCATCAATTCCCAGCATCACCATAACGCTTGCTATTTTCTTACTGATGGCAACTGCTTACCTGAGTTTTGTGGGTATTCACCAGAGAGGGTGCAGCAGCCACCATGGAGCTGCTGCGAGGTCTTGGTAAAGGGGTGATCTCTGGCTCAGGGGGTTTCTCCGGCTTTTCCTGTAGCATATGCCTCAGCCTCTGCAGGTAGTACATTAGTGACCACTGCGTGCCCTCCTCGGACCAATGTGGCTGCAGCAGGCAGCGCAGCACTGCCACATCAAAGTACGTGGCGTAGCGAGACTTCTGGCATGGTGGGATCACCAAGGACACCCTGTTCCAAAAAGCAGAGGTAGAAATGTTAGTTGTCAGGCTCCTTAATCCTTCTTAGATACTCATCTCTCTGAATAAAGAGCCATTCGACAACAATGTGTCAAGTTTGTATGTTCAACTGTTCTTAAGGGGTCACTCTTGATACCACAAAGTTTTCTTTGATAGCTGGAAACCAGTTCTGTCCTAGCATACATGCCGCTCCACCCCAAAAGACCCAAGAGCTCTACCAAGAGGTCTAAAATGTAGCCGCTCATCAAGAGCTGTACACCGTTCTCATTCTCCGGCCGCCTGCAGAAATCACCAGGGTGTGCACACAGCTGTGCCTGCTTGGGCCTGCAGGGACATGTGCACTGACCCTTTGGGACTAAGGCCCCGACTGAGAAAAGCATTACTGAAGACACGCAAGTCTCAAGTCCTTCACATGCTTTGTTAGGTGTTTTCTTGGATAGGGTTGCTTTCTTACACTGTGGTCTGAAGATAAGATTCCAGCACCTGCGCTAACTGAGTAATTTGTTCAGCTGGAAACAGACAACCCTTGAGCACCTGCTGTTCAGATACTAGTAATACATATTTAGGAATCGTTTACATTTGTACACATCAGGTCTTAACTTAGAAGGAGCAGGCACAGCAGCTAAGTTAGTTAACCCTTTAAGCCAATTAAATTGATTCTTATACAAGTAGAAGTTACTGTTATGGACGCTCTTTGCCAAGGTGTGATAGAGAAAAGGACCATTTTTAGCCTTCATTATGATTTTCCTGCCTTTCAGGTGATGTCATTTCCTGATGGGTTTTACTATGGAATTTCCTAAGTATTGTAGAACTTAGTGCATGCAAAAGCAAGATGTCTGTAGTAAGCCTCAGAAATACAACTCCAGAGATTTCAGATTCCAAAGGGATTTTGTCTGGTTTTTATTTGGTTTTTTTACACCACTTCTCTCCCAGATCAGTACAACTGCTCTGATCTACCCTCCGTACATTCACTAGCTGTTAGGAGAAAATCTGTCAGAAAAGAAGCAGCGAACGGAATGAGAATCACATGGCAAAAGAAGGTGTGAAATTCTGGGGGTGGGGCAGGAACTCTGCAGATCTATTTTTTCTGCCTGCGAAGTACACAATTTGAATGTTTCCACCCAGTGTCTTAGAAACACACCTCCATGAACTGAGTACTTCTGTGATTTTTGTATTCTCTAAAAATCAACAGCACTTCCACGAATTGTATTCTCAGGCATTTGGGAATCACCAAACAACATATAATTGTTGTCACCAAATTTTATTTTTTTTTAAAACCATTTATATTACCGATTCCGCTAAACAACAGGCAAACAGCGTTGGCAGGACACCCCCATCTCCAGCCAGCTCCCACCACATTCTGAACAGAGGCGTCCAAAGCCACAGTCCAGCAAAGCGTTAGGGACCAGGCAGCAATACTGCTCCGTGGAACTCCATAGTGCTTCAGGTAAAGCGCGTGCTTCAAGTGCTTTGCTGGATGGCTGCCCAGTGCCACAAAGCTGCCCTGTGCACCCAAGGCAGATGCAGGACTGGCGAAGGAGAAAGCAGCGTGCCCCGTGTTACACGCTGGGGAAGGGGCAGGTGGCAAGGCTGGGCTTGGAGCAGCGCCTGCGTCTCCGGCTCAGACCTGAGGAGCTGGTTTGCCGCCAGCCCCACAGGCCAGCGATGAAGGCACTCGGCAACTGCAGACCGGCCCCTCTGTGTCAGCATATGTCACTATACGCAACCTATAGATTCAACGCTTCTCCCCTAGTGGGGTAAAAATGTTACAAGTTTGACAACTTTAAAATTGGCTGTTATAAAAACCTGAAAAACTCAATTAGGAAGGAGAAAATAATGATACATGGAACTAGGCTATAAATTTTTCCCCATAAACCTGATGTGAAGGCTGCTCTTGTCACAGTCGAGATTGTGTCACAGAGATGCAGCCTGTAAAAAAAACTTAAGGACAGCTGGGATACTCAAAGCACCCCAGCAAAGGAAATAAAGCCCATCCCCTCCACAGCCATTGTGAAGGATGATGCATTGCTCCCTGGTCACTTTGCAGGACCCAGATCAGTGTCGGAGCCGAACCAGTCTGTCTTGCTCCCCTGTATGCAGCACAGGCAAACCTGAGGCACATCACAGCCTGGAGCAAGGCATATTCTCCTTATGAAATATTTGTCATTAAAGTCCTTCCTGCGAAGTCTTTCCCAGGCAGTGTGTTCAAGACAGCAGCTGGATAAAGGGCTGTGGCTTTATTTGCTTCAGCGTAGAACTGTAAATGGATAATTTCACCGAGTGGAGCAGGGATAATTAGCCAGGATCAGAGGAATGAGCCATTTGCTCAAGAAGTGTCTGAGGAACCAGAAATTAAACTCTGTGCTTCATTTAGAAGGAAACCTAGTGTTGGTGCAATCGGCTCTGGGTCGCCTGTGACTGCAGGGAGCGGAAAGGCAGCCATCGCGCAAGGCCTGCCCAAGGACAAAGGAGCACTGCGGCTGTCGGGAGCAGAGTAAACAACGTTTGTTCCCCAGTTGTCTGTTGCTCAGCAACCAAAGCTCCCTGTACAGTTTCGACTAATCAATGAGTCCTGCAAATGAGGAGACATAATGATGCTCTCTTCAAAGCCTGTCTGAAGCTTCATCCCCATAGCAACCACCAGACCCAGCTTGACAAATGGATCACCTGATGCTGTCTTCTTAAAAGGCTCCTTATTTTTTATAGCCGTGCACTCTCTGAGCAGTAGTGTTCACACGCAGAAAGGCAGTTCTGTCCCCAGCTTCGGTTTTACTGGCTCACATTAATACAAATTAAATAAAGACCCATAACCGACAGCAGGCTTGATATAAAATCCTGAGGGAAGTCTCCTGATGGGATCAGAACCCTAGAGAATAGTTTTGCCCTTTCCATCAGTGAAAGGGTGCATCAAACCCCTTTTTGAGAAATCAGAGCCCTTCCTAGATTATATCCACAGACCCACTCCATCCCACATTTCTTCTGTCTCTGTAATGAAGCAATTTCTTAAAACACTGCAGTGTTTTGGATGTGACATTTCCCAAAAGAGATAAGCAACAGGACCAAAATTTTCAGGAGGAGTTTAAGTGACACTCCTAAATCCATAGAGACCTAAAAATATAGCTAGGCTTCCCTCCCTCTCCACCCCCTGAAAACACTCAGCAGCTTCATTTACTTTATGGCATTACCGAAAGAAGAAGAAAATTTGATCAGAAGGAAGCCAGGAAAGATACCAGCTGCCTGAGGACAGAGGAACCTGCATGTTATTTGTTAGTGTCTTTAATTATAAGCAAGCAACATATTAGAAAAGACCAAAGAAACTATCCCAACAGGCCAGTTAGAGATTTCTCCAATGAAAGTGGCATTGAGTACCAAATATCACCACCTTGTTCCTCACCCAGAACTGAGATCTGTTGAATTAAGAGTTTGAGATAAATATCCAGCACCCTTGGCGTGTACGGACAACTGCACATTCAAGAGAAAGTACTTTGTGACTTCCACCATTGAGTGACACCAGCCTAACTTCTGATGAAGGGATTTGTACCTGGGATGTGTGGTACCTCTCTCCTGAGATGTTTGGGAGGATACACTTCCATCCAAGGAATTTCCACGGTGACATGCTGAAACAGTGGCCTTTGGAGGTACAGAATCTGGCTGGGTTGTCTCACAGACCACCTGCAGTCCCTTGGGATAGTTTTAATAAAAGGAAATAGGTATATAAACATATTTATCTCTCCCATATTACTTTCCCTACTGCAAGTTGTGCTTAGACATGACTATTACTTATACCATAATACCATGGTAATACCATGCAGAACCTGTTCAAGCCTGGGGCTTCTTAGTACTAGGGATTCTACAGGTGAAGGGCAAGACAGGGCTCTTGCCCAAGAAAATACATAAAATCAGACTTCCAGCCTATAAAACAGGATAAGGCCAAGGAGATCCTGGCAACTATACTCAACACCCTTTGGTTCCACTGCAGACAAGGGCGGGAGCCTTCAGAAGCATGTGAAGAACTGTAATTTCTAGAGATGCAATACTTTAGGGTGGTAACTGCAGTGCTGTTTCATAATAATTTCCCCCCTCCCTCAGCTCGCTATTCAACTTGGCTCGCCTTACCATAGAGCTTACCTCGGTATGTCCAGTGTCCAGATTAGGGGATTCACAAGTCACACTCTGGTTGTTGGTGGGAGAACTTCTCTTAGCTGAGAAAAGAAGTCAAAGGAGGACATTTTGGGAATCGCCTCTAATATTAAAACGTACCACTGAAAGGATACACCAGAGAATAAAAATAAACTCAAAGCAGCATTTCTTTGCTGCAGACTTCCTAGGGATTAGCCACAGCCATAAAAAGAAAAAGAAAAAAGAAGAACTGTTTTAAGTTCTGTTTAAGTTAACTGTTTAATTCTTTCGATTACGTTGTCAACCACATTGTCTACTAAAAATCTCTATTTCTTTAAAATTAAATTTGAATATAAATTTCATCCTAAATCCATTTGGCATCAAATTGTGTTTTCCTGTGTGTACTAGTGACTTATATTTTGGAGCTCTTCCTTCTCCTATTTTCACATATATTCAGCTCCTTTTCTAGGTTGCATCTCTCAGAACGTGTTGAGATTTCCAATTTGACAAATGCCTTCATCACAGGAAATGCACCAATGTCATACAGAGAGTTTGATCAGCGATACTGTAGAAGAACAAGGGCATCACAAAGACTAGGATAACAATTCTTGAAATCCTGTCACATTGCAAGCTATTCAGATGTGACTTAGTATCAGACTGACTCCAAACAAAACACTGCAAAGCTTCTTCAGTAGAATTCTTTTTAATTTGCTGTTTGAAGGAAAATTAACTTTTTTGTCCCAATTTGAGACAACAATGCTAAGATAGCAGAATCTTCCTTGATACAGAGAATGTCATTCCAATTTCTATTTCCATTCTGCTGAAAACGTTTTCAAAACAGAGTATTTTCTTTTCAGACTTTACTCCTGAAGTTATTCTTCAGGGATTTTCTGACCACACTCCAGACCTATGAAAAAAATTCCATCAGTCAAAGAAAACTTAGGACTAATTCCTTTTGTTAGTTCCAGGGCTGAAATCCTAATTTTTAATTCCAGAAGTTGAAGCAGAGGAGGAAGAACTAAATGTCAAATATGGTTTTAAATAATTTGAAAGACTTGAATCTTTTCGACTCTGGACTGTCCCAGAGGCCTACAAACCCTTCAAACAAAATATGACATCCGAAATGACTTGTCATCAGAAAAATCCGATTTAGCAAACTACATTTTCACTACTGTGGAAATTAGCGTTCCGTGCTTTTGAGAACGAGCAGCAATGCTACAGCGATATACCCAGCACACTTTCAATTGACTACCTTGTAGGAATTATGCAAAACTATTGTTTAAAACATAAAATTAAAAAAGGTTTTTTAGAACTAGGCCAGACACAAAGGCTTGGGAGCCTAAGCACCCAACTCCAGTTTCATTACGGCTGAAGTACAGAGGAGGAGCAACCCCTTCCCGTATGCAAACGCAAATTCACAACCTAAGCCTTCTTTGGAGCCTCTTGAAACTATTTCGTTTCATTTCATAGCTTGGTGAAATTTAAATCTTAAATAGGAGGAGAACCTACACTGCTAACCGTGTGCTCTTCGCTGTTAATTTCAGTCCAGTGCCAATCTGGGAAAGCCTTCCCCACCTGTGTCAGGCTGCTGCCAGATGCTGCCTTTGCCCTTCTTAGCAACTGAGGAAGATATGGTGAAACAGAGATATGAAGCTGACAGGAAATGATAACTCTACTGAAGGGTTTCTCATTTCCTATTTGTGCTTTCCCTCTCATCTCCTATTAAATTATTATGCAAGTGTCGGTTGACTCTGAGGGGAAGCAACCCTAAACTACTCTCAAAGGTTTGACTGTTTCCTGCAGGATTAACATATTCCTTCAAATATGACGGCTACAGAACATAAGGCAGCATGAGGCAAACAAAGGAAAGGTTTCCCAGCTCACAGGAGCAACATTACCACAGCAAAATCACAGACCTGTAACGATGTTCCGGATTGGTTTTACAAGGGCGTTGAAGGCAGAAACTTCAGGCTGCCTGTGTTCCCACATAGGCTGCCAAATAACAAGGCCACTAGCCAACCGAAATGTCAGGTCAGACTCCTAGGAAGACAAACAGACGTTGTATCACAAAAGCTCACACATAAGAATGCTGTTTCCAGTCTAAAAGAATTGTAATTTCTTTTATGCACAGATCGTACACGAAATAGGTGCTACCACACGCAGTTCTGTGGTCAGTTTATGCTAACTCAAAACTACTCAGCAGATATTAAACTACTACACTGACACTACTCAGCAGATATTAATACATTTGAAGTGTTGCTATTAAAAAAATAAGGAAATCTCAATACAATGTTATAAACTAAGCTTGGTTTTAATTACTATTTTTACTAAGGAGCACCTTGCAAGGCTTTCGGAAGAGGTAGCAGTAACATGAGTTGCATTTTTACGTTGCCCTGCTAGCTTTTGGTGATATGCCAACAATTTTATCTACGGTTCTTGTTACAGGATTACATGCATCCTCCTCACCCCCCCAAAAGCCTGATTTAAAAACACATTGCTAAATTCACAAATCCTCTCAGAAGTCAGGAATTCCACCTTTAGTTCTGCCTGTGCAAACATGTATCATCTTCTTTGAGGACATGCATCACTTTGGTTATCTCATCAGAGGATTCTTCCCCGGAGACCTCTACCTCTGTGAAACCCAGAGGGGACAATGCTGACTTAGTGAGCCAGTTACACGCCTCAGCTACCTCACCTTTGTTGAGCTTTGCTTTGATGACAGAAGCATGCATGTTTTCATGGGCTTTTCAACGTTCATCACTACAGTATCTCAGACATATCAGAGATTTTCAAGGTAAACCTGAGATATTGTTACTAACCTCATCTTGTAAATGGGAAACTACATCCCGGAAAGATTAATATAAAAAAAATTGGAAACCTAATCTCTAATAGTCACGGTCTACCTCCAGTTTCATTTAATTTATTCAAAGGGCATCCCACATTTGTGTGCGTAGCATTGGGAAGAATTCCGCATTTCTTCCCGTCATGTCCCAGTAGCTTACACAGAAAACGTGGAACTAGTAAACAAGCATGAAAAATTTGGGCTAAATAAATTGAACAATACTGCACAGGAACTCAGTAGCAGAAGTAGGGAAAGAATCTATCTCTCCAGACCTGCTTTCACCTGCCTAACCAAAAGATTATCCTTTATCTCCTGTACTTTCTTATCATCTTCAACTGTTGCAGCATACAAAGCTGGACTGGACCAGATAACAGTCTCCATCACTTCATGACTTTATAGACCTTTTCCAAGCACCTACTCTCCAGAGCCAGTTTCTCGTCCGACGCCTAGCTGGAAACGTAAAGGCTAAACGGCAGCCCTCCAGAGAGGCTGAAGACAAGAGGCAGGAGTCAGAGCATGCAGAAAACATCTCCTTGTCACACCACTCTGCAAAGCCAATGCACTCAGCATGAAGCCGAAAGAGGGACCCTGGCAGACAGGAAGCCTGCGGCCTGCTTCCAACTTCAGAACAAAGGAATGCTCAATTGCCTTTGCCGCTGCCATGCTTATACCACTATCACGCATTCCTAGTAATTAGCATCAAGATGATAAGTAATGACATCAACTAATCCCAGTGGCAGCCCTACAGTGGAATCCCTGAAAAGCTAGCAAGGCCCTTCTGAGCAGTGGTTGAGAATCACTGGAGCAAGCTGAAGCTGACAATCCTTTCTGCAGGTTCCAGGGTCCCAAAGGCTTCACAAGGGCCACAGAGCTTTGACAGTCCCGAGAGCTGAAAATGTTTCACTTCAGATTTATTTGTCTTTGTGTCTGCCTGATGCTGTGGTGATTGCTCATGTCACTGGAAGTATTTCTTCCTAATAGCAGTGGTATTCTGCCAGCTTGTTAAAACATTTTCAGTGGTCACCTAGCATGCACTGTAGGTTGAATTAATTAACAATCACAAAGGCAGAATCATTCTTTTCCTGCTCAGAGGTGTCTCCACACAAGTACCTCACCAGCGTTCGACTTACTTTAATCCTGTGGACAAGGGGAGCAAAGAGGAACACAAAGAGCTCCACTGTGGCCATGGAATTATGAAAGAACTTCCTTCTGTTATTCTCTTCCTCGTCATTCGTGGCGCTGGGCCGGGGATGTCCTGGTGATCCTTGGTTTTCAGCCTGGTGGATAAAGGCGCTACTGCTCCCTCCCCAGCTTGAGCCTCTGTCTCCTCCAAATAGGTCATTGCTGCAGTCCTGAGGGGCCTCCAGCAGCATCCAGTGTAGAGTGTGAAGAAGCTTCGTTTCAGCTACTCCAAGCTTATCCTGATGTCCTGGATGGAGAAATACATCACAGTATCTCACAGGGTTTCCATTAACGGTGCTGTTGAGACTTTCAGAGCTGCACAGAAAACTGGGCATCCAACTTCCCGATAAGCATTTGAAAATAAAAATTCTACCATTAAAAGCATCAGCATTATGCTTCATTGTGTCTGAAACCTCCTAATTCACAAGTCTCCATTTACTTCACAGCATTTGCAGTTCAGTCCCTGAAATGTCAGTTGCAGGGCAATGGAATGCATGGACACAGAGTGCTGCTAAAAGATGCCACCTTGACTGTCTTGTCTGTTTGACTCTATCGAATGAGACAAAGTGCAAGTGAGCACTGCGAGGTGCTCAAACTGTGTCCTGTTAATGTCCCCTACTGGCATGTCTCGTGAAGCAAATTCCTGCTGAAATCACTGCTGAAATCAGTAAAAGACCAGTAAAGGAAGTTCAATTTGGACTTTGAATGTTTGTTAGAATAGAATCATAGAATAGTTTGGGTTGGAAGGGACCTAATAGATCATCTAGTCTAACCTCCCCTGCAATGAGCAGGGACATCTTCAACTAGATCAGGTTGCTCAAAGCCCCGTCCAACCTGTTTGCAAGGATAGGGCACCTGCCAGCTTTCTGGGCAACCTATTCCAGTGTTTCACCACCCTCATTGTAAAAAATTTCCTCCTTATATCTAGTCTAAATCTACCCTCTTTTAGTTTAAAACCAGGCCCTGCAAAAAGTTTGTCCTCATCTTTCTTATTAGTCCCCTTTAAGTACTTAGAGGCCACAATAAGGTCTCCCTGGAGCCTTCTCCAGGCTGAACAATCCACACACTGTCAGCCTGTCCTCACAGGAGAGGTGCTCCAGCCCTCTAATCACTTTTGTAGCCCTCCTTTGCACTCACTCCAACAGGTCCACGTCGTTCCTGTGCTGAGGCCTCCAGAGCTGGACGCCGCACTCCAGGTGGGGTCCCACCAGAGTGGAGCAGAGGGGCTGAATCACCTCCCTCAACCTGCTGGCCATGCTTCTTTTGATGCAGCCCAGGATGAGGTTGGCCTTTGGGGCTTCAAGTGCATATTGACGGGTCACATCCAGCTTTTCATCCACCAGTACTCCCAAGTCCTTCTCAGCAGGGCTGCTCTCAATCCCTTCACCCCCCAGCCTGTATGATACTGGGGGTTGCCCCAACCCAGGTGCAAGACTCTGCACTTGGCCTTGTTGAACCTCATGAGGTTCACATGGGCCCACTTCTTGAGCTCGTCCAGGTCCCTCTAGATGGCATACTGTCCCTCAGGCATGCAAACCACCCCACTCAGCTTGGTGTCATCTGCAAACTTGCTGAGGGTGCACTCAACCCCACTGTCTATGTCACTGATGAAGATATTGAATGGTATTGGTCCCAGTAGGGACACCTGAGAGACAGCACATGTCACCAGTCTCCATCTGGACATTGAGCTGTTGACCACTAGCCTCTGGATGTGACCATCCAACCAATTCCTCATCCACCAAACAGTCCATCCACCAAATACATATGTCTCCAACTTGGAGAGAAGGATGTTGCGAGGGACCCTGCCCTATCCTTATTATCTGTTTGACTTACCTGCTGAAAATCAAATGCATTGGTCTGAATAAAAAGAAAAATTTAAAAAAAACAAAAAAAAAAAAAACAAAAAAAAACCCCAAAAAAACAACTTAAGATATTAAAAGTACCTACTGCAATTGGCCGCTGCAGCGTGCCTTGAAAGAAATATGTATTCCTTCAAGCAACCCATGCCTGCTGGGTGGCAAAGCTTTTGCTGAAGCTATCTCTATTATCTCTGAAAAATAACTAGCAAAATATTATTGAACTATTTTCACTCTTCAGCTCATCAGACCATTAACTTCACTCTCTTCTCTCACTTCAAGGGAAAGCCCTCACAAGTTACCCTGCTATAAATGAGAACAGATCAAGAACAGCAATCCACAGAATGAACTAACTGGGATTCCAGGATTTAGAATACGTTGGCACCCTGGGCATCTATTTGTCATATTTTGACTGATAACTTCAGTAATGGAAAAACAAACTCACACGAGCACTAACCTAGCTTGTTTCGGTTGGAGAGCAATGTTGCGGTGCAGTGCAGCACATGCGGGAGTGCAGCTTGGACAAGTTCCCAGCGAGAAATGCTCTGGATGGCTTCAGAGAGAGCTGGAGAAAGGCCATGCAGCTTGTTCTCCACTAAAACCCTTTCGAAAGACTGAAATAAGAACAAAGAAAAAAAGACACTGTATATCTATTTCTGCACATAGCTTCTAGTAAATACAACATTCTCTTTTAAAAACCTGTAATCTGTAAGTTTTCATTATATAACCAAATCACATCTTATAATATTTTTCTCGAAAGACACAGACTGTAGCTAAAGCTCACCAGACACACGGACATACTTGGCTAAGAAATGAATGGGCCACTCCATATATATTCTGTAATAAAAAAGAATTAAAGCAAGCAACATGTGTATATCGGTACGTGCCGACATCAAGCCAGGTTTACAGTTGTGCTGGGTATTAATCTGGCACGCCAGTAATCCTGTTGGAAGTCACAGGAGCTAATGAAGCCTGTATCTGTGGAGCTGAGAGCTGGACATTCTTCTCAGACACACATGCTCTTTCAGTTTAGTGTAACACAAAGGGCAAGCCATTAAAGGTATACAGGCCTTAGGAAATGTTTTCACACCCTGCCACAGAAAATAATCAGTGTACAAAATTTTTTGTCGAGCCATGATGTAATGGTTTTGCGAACAGTTAAGAGAGCTGATGGCTGCAGCAAGTTCATTATTTCCACCTCAAGCAACACAAAATAAGACTATCTGCCTTTGAAATCCCTAAGGAAGTTCCTTATTGCTAGTCGCTCCAACGATTTCAATAAGTTGTTCCTCTGACCAGATACAAAGATCTCATTATAGGTCACAAAAGCAGTTAGGTTCCTTCACTGAAGTTCCTAAAGCAAAGAAATACGTTACTAACAATGCATGTCCTTGCCGTATACCAGCATAGCCTCCTGGCTACCTATTTGTTCTCAAGCTGTTTCACCAATTTTATCAGGCTCTGGGCAAACAAGTAACTGTTGGCATTCATGACTTAACGAATGCTTCAAATACCCTCACTCTAAAGATTCATAAAGCTTATCCTTCCACACTAGTCATACCAATTTTTCCTGTAAAATTGGTGGGGTAATTAGAATAGACTCAATTCCAAAGAGGAAAAGCAAAAAGGGCAGCTTTCATAACCCAGCTCTCCTCAATGACCAGCCACTCTCAGGCGTGACATGCTAACCAGTGGTAGCACGCACTCTTCTGCACACTCCAGCAGCTGTGCACATCTGCTCTCTCGGGTGGTGGCCACATCCACTGCTGTGGGCAGACATGAGCTCCTCTGTCAAGAGGCAGGATGCCCTAGTACAAGGATAATGCTGCACCATTGTGGTTTTACAGCATCCCCATTACAGCTCCGCCCTTGTCAGCTTGGAGGCAGAGAAACGCACATTTATCTGCACTTACAACCTAAACCAGAAACTCCCCAATAGCACCAGGCATAGACAGACTAAGAGAGGGGGAGACGGACTGTATGATTTACACAGATGTATCTGGGGGGAATTCAGAACCGAGTGCGCCTATAAAGGACTAAGACAGCAGCAACACAAACGGTACCTGAGGAAATACCGACAATATACATCAGAGCTGTCAACAAATATAAATCTGCAGAAAGTCACACTGCCCACCTACTAGAAACCCCAGGTTCTAGTCAGAAAAGTCAATAGATTTTCTTTATGCACACTTCAGAAACTCAAGAGGAAGCCAAGGAGTCTGCAGTTATGTCTTTAAATTAGGATTGTATTCAACTCAACATTTTGGGTTCCTGAGCCACACAAAGCTTTTCCTACATGGTTAGCCACCAGATCCCTCTGTTATTTGCTGGCCTGAGCAGAAAGCTAAATGTATTTCTGTACCAAAATGGAAGATTAGTTTCCGGAAGAACATATGTGATCACAAGCATCTGAGACAGAAGTACTGTTTGTTGCCAGAAAATTGCTAACACAAAGGCATATATGGAAACCACCGAGTGTCCCCGTGTGCTATGGGCACTGCCTGGTACACAACTGCCACTCCGCATGTACTGTCAGCACAGGACCTAGCTGGCATAAATCCCCACACTGGTAAGTGCCACAAGCAGCCCAACAAGAACATGCAGTTCTTGCGACAAGTGTTCCCATGGGATTTGCCTGGAAATCTCAATAAAGGTCAAGCTCACAGCAGCTCCTGCCTACACCAGACATCCAAGATGCAAGGCCCTGGGTTAGCATTTGCTCCTGCAGAGCCTCCCTTTTGGTCTGCTACGGCTTTACTCCAACTTTCAGGACCTGCTACAGAGAATACACAGACATTAAGAGGAAAGACCTAATTTTCACCCCACATGAACTAAGCAACTGCTGCTACAGCTGAGAGGAGTTACATGCTTCAGTGAGAAGGCTGAATGAGAACGTCTGCAGTAAGCTCCCTGTAAGTCAGTCAGAAGGAAGATATTGTCATGCTATGGATCTGTCTGGAGCTGCAGCCTCGGGGCCGCTGCTTGGCTAAGAAAACAGTTACCTACTTATAGCAGGCTTGTCCGTGCCTGCAACACCCCATGTGCCACAGGAGGCTAAAGACCATCTGCCAAAGTGGCAGTGAGGAAAGTCAGCGTTATTCCTTGGCTGGAGAAAGGGCAGCCCCTTTCAGCAGTGCTCTGTGTGTGTGTTCAGCTCCCTCAGGGCCACTTACACAAGCTTTTTCCTTTTAGCCTGGTGATGCCATCTGTTTTCACAGGGAGTGACGGTCAGTCTTCTCTGGCTGCCTTCCCACTGCTGCTGTTCTCCTTTTACCTTCTTCTCCACCAAGAACCAAAGGGGCTGTTAAATACCTTGTGGCCAGGGTCAGCCTGTGTGTCACTTTGCTGCCAGAATGGGAACAGGCAGCTGCCTGACGAAGCCAAAACAAGCAGGACAGGGCAGAGCAGATTCTGCCTGGGCTTTGCCATGGTTTCCTATACAGCTTTTCTCAAGTCGCGTGAACTTCCCCTGCTCTAAGACCCAGGGAGCTGTACCTGCAGTGAACTGCATAAGGCAGCAAGGGCTCAGCCAGGCCCCTCGCCCCGACTGGACGGGCAGGACCTTGGGAAGCCCAGCAGCCCCCTGTTCCACCCTCCCTGGAGTGCCAGACGAGCTGCAGGGCTCCTTCAGGGAAGAAGCCCTGGAGCCTAGATCGCACTCGAAAAAATAAAACCAAAAAAGCAGTAAGCTAGGAGAGCAGGGCAGTGCTTAGCCTAGTGTATGTACAGAAAGACGCTGGTGGAGCCACAGAGAAACTATTAGTGCTTCTTGAACCTGACTTCTGTCCTCGGAGGGAACCTTACTGCCCTTTCTTCCAAAGCTCAGGCTGCATCATGGTGGAAAGCAGACACCATTGCTAAAATCACTTCAGACTGACCAGAAAGAACTTGAAATGCAGGCAGAAAGCACTATCAGTCTGGGGAAGGTCCTCTGAGTAGGAAAGAGTTCCTAGAAAGATCTAGGAGTTCATAGCACAAGGGATGGTAAGGCTCCATTGTTTACTAAACACAGTAAAAGTACAAACATTGATAAGGAATGAAACACAGATGCCAAGCACTTTATTTACAGAAAACTCCTGTGTTCAAAAACTCAGTTTTCTGCAACCATGTCCATTGGCAAGATAAAATAAAGGTGGCCTAGTTTTAAGCTTTGTTCCCTATCTATCCTTTAATCATTCATAACAACAAAACATGTACATTTGCAAACACAAGTAGGAAAAAAAACCCAAAACCAAACAAAACAGAAAAGAGGTAAATTTTGAATTTGCAGGATCTTCAAAAAAACATGCCCAGTGTAATCCAGGGTAAAAGAATTTAAAACATATCCTTGAGTCCCTTACCACCACCCAAAAAAATCCATTAGCTTTGTACAGCACTCACATACGTTCCTGAGAGGTAATTTACAGCTTTGACTCATGCACATTAGGAATGACATTGTGTCAGGGCAGAAGAACTTCAGAACAGGGAGAATGAAGACCATTAAATCCATACCGAGGCACAAGAGCATTTAGACAGCATAACACAATATGGGGTGGGGAAGAGTATTTATCTTCAGATTAAAGGCAATTCATAGAGCAATTGAAGTCAGGGTGATTGTTCAGGTAAGGAAAACAAAGCTACTAAAAGGCAAGGTTTTTCCTCAAGTATTATGGTATGAAGCAAAGCTCAAAGAAGCAACGCAATCTGCTCTTGCAGACCAGATGCTGTACTCACTGAATCCAGGCCTCCAGCATCTGCTTCCCTGATGCACAATATGCAGCAAATTCTACTGCAGCAAGTTTAGAGCCAATAATAATAGAATACTGCACAATGTTGTGTCACACACACTGTCAGACAGTTACCAGCCCATAGACACGCCTAGAACAATTCTGGCTAAAGAATTAAAAAAAAGGACAGATTATGTAACAGGTGCACAGTATTTTTAGGCACACCAGTCAATACAGTGGTGTTAGATAGTCGGCATGATGTTTCAGAAGACAAGCCAACTACCTGTCAAGTTCCAGAAACCCTGATTCACCCATGCACACAGCACTCTGCCTTATCCCACTGGATAATACAGAAGGTGTCAGTGCAAGCAGACATCCCTGTGCATTGGCAGCGATAGGAAACTGATGAGCAAAAGAAGGTGGCAGATGCAGCAGCTCAGGCTGTATCCCGTCAACTGTTCAAAACTAAGCCCCACCTTTGAAAGCTTTCTACCATTAATTTAAGTATTATGTTAAGAATTGGAGAAGAATCAAGTTCTCCTTCATCCAAGGGGTGGAAATTAATTGGATCTTCAAGAAAACTAGTGAAAAGTTGCATCAAAATCTCATGATTACATCTGCAAGAGCTATACGTAATTTTAAAAGGCCTTTGGGTAATCCCAGCTCTCTTTCCAGGTGTCAATACAGTCTCTGCGTTCACTGCACACAGATTTCTTCATTCTCCCCAGCTCCTGAAACACTCAGCTCCTCTCTCCCTTTAAGTGTTGGGGTTTCTACAACGGCCTGGCACCACAACCTTCAGGTCACAAAGATGCAATTGGTTTTAAACAAAAATGCTGAGCTCACCTGTACCCAAGCTGTGACTCTTGACCACTGAGGCTTTTTGCCAGGACTACAGCATGCGAATACGTAACCGTGCAACTCTGCTGGCACAAGGGCAGCTGTATAACCCTAGGCACCAGCTGAAGGAGGAGAGCAAGGCCCCTGACATTTGAGGCAGGCACTGCTGTTTGACTGCCCTGGGAATAGCTGTAGGACTACTCCCAGCCCCAAAGGCCCCCTCCTTTCTGACTGTTTTTCCAGCTCCCTTTCCCTTGGCTGAAGTGTATGATTTATATTGTCTTGCAGGTTTTTTTACACTTAGTAAATTCTACTTTGTGCTCACGGAAGAAAGACATTTTAGAATCAGCCCGGGGGACACAGAGGAAGACTTCATGCCAACAGCAGAGCATGAAGGACAAGGAAGTCACAGACAGATAGGTACATCATGGATAACGCACAGAGAAGGAAGCTCCGTCCCGCTACCCAACAAGAACAGATATTAGCTCACAGGTGGGGCAACAGCATCAGATTATAGGTGCTTCAAGGCTTGGCTCCTGCACACTCCTGAGACTCCTGGTAAAGGACATAAGGCAACAAGCTCCATTTTCTAGCCTCTGAACAACCAGGAGCTGACAATGGTATAAATAAGTGATGACACTTTTTGTTCCATGCACCAGAATTGCAATACATGTTACTCTCCAACACCGTAAGCCAGCAGTCCTCTATGAGTACTTGGTATCTAGCAATAACCCTGAAAAATTTATGGATTTCTTAGAAGAAAATCAGTCAGCAGTAGCTAGAGCTTCTCCAGCTTAATATCTTGTTAGAAGGAAGTCAGAAAATTGCTGCAGAGAGACCCAAGTACTTTAAACTATTACGATACCTGTCTAGACCAAGTTTTTCCAGTCTGTCAAGTTTGGCTGCGACTGCTTAATGTACTTTAAGTCATCCAAAGATCAGCAACAGTTCAAGGAATTCTGAAATTCCCTAGATACCCATCTTATTTGAACTTGCTGTGTGTCTTTCCTTTCTCCTCCCTTTAGCCAGTAGATTGAGGTTTCACTTGAAATAGTTAGAAATAAGAGTTATTAGCAACTGCATAATAACCTCTCTTTAATTATGCTGCTAAAACATGGTCCCTCTATTTTCCAATAAAGGAGGCATCTTCATCTTGCACAATAGTAAAAGTATTGTTTAAAGCCAGTTAGTAATGTTTAGATTTTCAATATTTTAAGACTGAAAAAACTCCAGTAATGGCAAACTGAAATTACATCAATCTCATCTGAAAGCATATGCATACATGATGAACTGCAAGTTTAGACCCACATTGTCATAGCTCAGTCTGTCCATACCATTATTTACTTTGTTTAATTACTAATTAGTTCAATTACTAATATCCAAATTAATATATTTTTGTTGTGTCTAGAGATGCACATGATATCTAAATTCTCTGATTGGGAAAAGGTTTCAAAGCCTTCATGTGATAAAAGCACAAAATTAAGCTGAACGGACTAAATCCACTTCTGGCGTAAGCCGAGAAGCTTGCTGATCAGCTACCACGGTCAGATCAAGTTGCAGGAAAAGTTAGTTATAAATAAGAGTTGAAAAAGACAAACATGTACATACCACACAGGAAGCTTCATATTGTTTCCCCAGTTTAGGTCTTAAAAATGCACTGAAGGAAGGGAGAAAAAGCGTTAGAGACACAGTACTTCTAGGGTGAGTTTTGCTTAATAATTTTTAGGATTTTTCTCATGTCAGAAGGTTGGCAAAAAGGCAGAGAAATTTCATGTAAAGGAAGACATAAGGCCAAAACAATGTTCAGACACCTGTTGATGACATCTCACCAAATGCTATTACCTTTTCTAGAAGACAAAAGTACCCACACTGATATGCCAAGAGGTAGATAATCTACCCTCAAGAAAAGTCCTGTTCCCCATGGATAAAATCTTCCATCAAACAGTTTTCAGCCATTTTACCTTAGTCAAAGATCTTCAATATATTCTGATTAAAATGTGTTAAATATTACTGAACTTTGCCTTGCCTGTATTTTAAGCCAGGGATCTATTTGCTGATTTTGTATTAAGTATTTTCCTCCACAACTGCTGATGTGGAAGGCTTATGATGAAATGCAGGCCTGTACCCTGTAGGTAGAGAACACTCACCCTCTGCTGTCATTCCCCTCCAGAATGGGATCAGAGTTAAATATTAAAAAAAATTAATCAGGTGACCTTATTACAGCATTTTTTTTTTTTAGGACATCAAAACTGTGGAATAAAGGGATTTTGTGACTGAGGCCTTAAATTAGAGCCTCAACCTTCAAACCTTCCAATCTTCCCCCACAGCCTCTGCAATGTTTTCAGTTTAGAATTCTGTTAAGACAGGAGACAGACAGGATTCACAAGGAACATAAAGCCCCAGCCATACATTCAGCCTGCCCCTCACACATCATTACTCTCCAATCCAATGAAATAAGGTGAGACTTTGACGTATCTGTTTGCATGCTGACCTCCCACAGCATAGATTACACTTCCAGAACAGCTGCAAACACAGATACAAGCAAAGCTGCAAGTCTTTGGTGCAGCACTGAGGGATGCTGCTTCTGGTACCAGAGCTCCGAGAGTCCTCTTAAAAGTGGGGGTGGAGGGGGCCTGGGGAGACGGGACAGGGAGGAGGGAGAAGGTGCATAGACACACATACACATGGATGTTTTAAAGTCAAATCAAGATGCTGCCTGGGACTGACACCAGGTGAAGCTGCCTCCAGTCCTTCCCCCATCCCCGATACACACAGACTGCTCTATACTGCGTGAAAAGGGAACAGCTTGTTTCACGCCTTCGTGTTGCAGCTGCAATAGCTGCTTCCTCCCCACCACTGGGCAGCAGCTGGCCTGCCTCCCCTCCCCACTTCCACTGCCCTGTTGCAGCTGCATCCCAAGTACCCAGGGCTTGCTGCTCTCACCTGGTTTGCCTCCATAGGAAGGTCTGGATGGGCAGAGGGATGCCACGGCCGCTCTCCTGCTCCTGGCCCTCTGAGCTTTTCCTTTTCACCATGATGCTGATGACAGCTGCTGCTGTGAGCCAGTCTTAGCAGACATTCCAGCCGGGATCTCCCATGGCTGCCTCTTCGCTCTCCGTAACTCTTTACCCTCTTCCCTTCATCCTCCGCAGCCCACCCCCGCTCTCTCTCACACCTCCCGTCAGCTTTGCTGGTGCAAAATGGCTGCAGAAGGCAGGGAGGAAATTAGGGGAGCGAAGATGTCCGCGTCCCTCTGCTCCCTCCCTGCCTTCAGCACCTCCCTCTGTGGACAGCTCCCCGCGCCGCGAGCCGCGCCGGCAGGCGGTGACAGGGGAGGGCGGGCGGGTGGCCCCGCCCCCCGCGGCCCCGCCCAGGGCCCCGCGCCCGGCCGGGGACGGGCGACAAGCGAGCAGCGGCCGCTCGCCCGCCGGCCCCGCAGCAACGGGGCGTCTGCCGCCTCCCCTCCCGCCCCGCGGGAGAGTTCGGGAGCCGGGCCAGCCCGCGGCGAGAAGAAGGCGCAGAGCAGCCGAGCAGCGGCGGGGTCAGGAGGCGTCCCCACCCGCCCGCGGCGGGGACAAGCGCAAATAGGCGGCTCCTGGGAATCGGGCGGCGTCTGACCGGGCTCCCCCCTCAACGGCAGAGGGGCAGAATTGGAAGAGGGCTTTTCGAGGTGCTGGGCAGCTCAGTAGTAGTTTACAAGGCCAAGTTCCCCTGCTAGGATCTACAAAGGCAGGAGTCCCCGAGGCGTCTGGTACAGACGGAGCAAGGCTGTCAAACGGGGAGATACTCCTTTACCTCAAGAGTGCGGAGAGAAGGGGCACAAGTAATAAACTCTCTCGGAAAGCTAAGGGTGGTGGGTGGTAGGAGCAGGGCAAGCTCGGGGTAATTATTCCATGGTGTCACAGTTTATCCCCAGGTGGCAACTGAGCACCACACAGCTGCTTGCTCACTCCATGCCCCCTTCCCGGTGGGATGGGGAGAGAATTGGAAAAGTGAGGAAAAACTTGTGGGTTGAGATAGACAGTTTGACAGCTAAAGCGATCGCCACCTGCAGAAGCAAAATAAAACAAGGAATTCATTCACCACTTCCCAACGGCAGGCAGGTGTTCAGCCATCCTCAGGAAAGCAGGGCTCCATCATGGACAGCCGTTACTTGGGAAGACAAACGCCGTAACTCTGAACGTCCCTCCCTTCCTCCTCCTTCTCCCAGCTCTACATGCTGGTCCTGACATCATATGGTACGGATTATCCCTTTAGTCAGTTGGGGTCAGCTGTCCCGGCTGTGTCCCCTCCCAACTTCTTGTGCACCCCCAGCCCTCGCTGGCGGGTGGCGTGAGCAGCAGACAAGGCCTTGACTCCGAGCAAGCACTGCTCAGCGGTAAATAAAACACCTCTGCATTACCAACACTGCTTCCAGCACAAATCCAAACTGCAGCCCCATGCTAGCTACTGTGAAGAATACGAACTCTACCCCAGCCAAAGCCAGCACACATGGGCTTTTCCTGCACAGGAAGAGTTGAGACAAACAGAGGTGGAGAGGATGGCGAGCGCCAAAGAAGATTTACTCGTGTTTCCAACTAGATACCAGACTGATTTGACTAGTACCAAGATACATTTGAGTCAGGTTTGCTGGGAGTATTTCTCAGTCACTGTTAGATTAGCTCTCCTTATATACCTAAGGATATCGGGAAATAGTATACAACTACAAATAACTAATGGAATCAAATGGAAGACCAATGCAAGTCCACTCTTATAGGTTAATTTAAAAAAAAAATAATTCTGCTATTTCATTGCTTATACAAAAAGATGGCAAGTTTGAAGAGAGATGCTCCAACAAGCCAAGGCCGTATTTCTTCCTGCCTTTCAATCTTCCGACTTAATAATATTAGGCACTTAAAGACATTCCTCCCTGGAACAGGAGCTGAACTGATCAACACCACCTGTTTCCTTCCTTATGGGCACTCTGAGAAACAGGTTTGCAGAAACAACAGTGCCACCGCTTTCATAAGATGCTTTTACTCCCAGTTTGTAAAGGGGGGTTTATCTTCTGCCAAAACCGCTTGGCCCCTTTTCACATAACAGGGATAAAGTTTTTTCTCGTACCCAACCCAGTACTTCCTTGCAGTGACTTACGCTGGTCTTGATCTCCACTCACGGAGAACAGGACCCTCCGTGGTCTATATTTTGCTAAAATCCCCCTCTTGCTCAAAAAGAGTATTAAGACAGTTAATTAGAAGGTAAACTGTTAAATAAAACCTTAACAATACGTTTACAGACAAAAATTTTTAAATCATTAAAATCAGTAATCTACCTGACTGCTGAAATGCTAAGCTAGCTGGCTTTGTTTGTCTTGTTTGGTTGGGTTTTTTGCTAACAGCAACTTTTTCTCCTGGTGCACAGAAGCCAGGGATTGGTATTCACAGAATTAGCTTGCTCAAACAGGAAACTTCTTAATTACTATTTTCATTCCTCCAATTAAATGAGGTCAGACAGGAAAAAAATAATCTTGATTTCTAAAATCTTATGAGAACTAACTACAGAAAGAAGATGGTTGAAAAAATTACTTCTAAATGCAAGGTATGTATTAAAGAAGTTTCCCTACTCCAAATCTCCACAATGGATCCAGGACTTTTTATACAATGTCTTCTTGTTTGGAAAGCAAATTTGAGTTTTAATTCCTGCCAGTGTGCCTCTTGACAGTCGAGTGAAACACAACACAGTAGAAGTGATAAACAGTCAGCATCTGACTGTACCTAAACCCTGCAGCGGGTGCGGCAAAGAGAAAAGTCATAGAACCAAAGAATGGTTTGGGTTGGAACGGACCTTAAAGATCACATGGTCCAATCCCCCTGCCCTGGCAGAGACACCTCCCACTAGACCAGGGTGCTCAAAGCCCCATCCAGCCTGGCCTTGAACGCTTCCAGGGATGGGGATCAAATCAGTCCCCGGCTTTCCCTTACAGTGGGGATGGAGAGGAAGCAAGCGAACTCTTCAGGGAGGTCATTATAGTAGGACAACAGCAAGGTGTCCTGAAAATTCACCTGTGTTCTGTTCACTAGGCTGCACCGGCATTTTGGGCTGCCACAGAAACACAGGTCTGTCTGCCTACAAAACCTTCTGCACCGTATTTCTTCCTGCCTTTCAATCTTCCGACTTAATAATATTAGGCACTTAAAGACATTCCTCCCTGGAACGAATACTGCACGAAGTCACTGCTTTCCGGAAGGAGGTGTGGGGAAGAGCTGAAATGGCGTCATCAGCTCTGCTGTACTCCAGCAATTCCCAGCCCACCCAAGCGCTTGGGCACAAAAGATGCCCATGACACTATTTTTCCATTTCTTCTCTTACTACAGGCCTCAGTCTGACATCCCCCCAAATGACATGATTCTGCTTCATCACCGATTTATTCATCGCGCAGTTGTGTTCACACATCCATCAGAGTAGGATTCAGTCTTGATCCAGAAGCAGTGAAAGCTGGCAGCACGCCGCAGAGCGGGAGCACTGAGCTGAACCTCAGCATGAGGCCGTGCTCTACACAGGAGTGCCCCGAGCAGGAAACCGCTCTAGACCTCGCCATCCTGCACTTGTTTTCATGCCGACGCTCTCCAAGTCCCCCGCCTCAATCCCTGCCACACGCGCTCCTGAGTATTCATACCTTTAATTTATCTGTGATTCTCTTTGTGCAGAAAGAGCCAGAATCCAAACTCTCATGAGGCTCTCGAGCCATTCTGTTGCGCAGCAGCCTTTCCAAGAGCAAAGCTGTAAACAGCTCCTAACTGTACACCCCAGGGCAGAGAATAACGACAATGGTTTGGCACACTCCTGAGAGCTTAGTCTTCCACAAGCTGCCAGCAGGCTTTCGTCCTTGGCCAAAAGGACCCATGCTGGAGACCCTTTCTCTCCTGGGACAACCAGTCACAGAACGTCAGCACGGACGGATGCCACTCATTTTACCCTTCCTCATATGGATCTGCCAGTTAGAAGCAAAAGCTGTTCCTTCATTTATCCACTTCTCTTCCTAGGAAGTCTTTGGACCTCGTTAAGTAACTCCACCAGAAGACAGCAAGAGCATCAGCAGAGCGCGGGGCCCAGAGGGCTCTTTCACTGGCAGCATTGTGTACGCCGCCATTGACACCAGTGCAAAGAGCGGGTCAAAGGCTACTGTTTCGGCGTGGCAGCCGTATACATCCTCTTTGTGCTATCGTGAACTACACAGGACAGAAGCGTAGGGGAGTGTAAAACAAAAGGTCTGATTCTCTCCTTCCCAGGCGTGTTGTAAAAATTAAAGAAACCTAGGAAAGCTCTGTTTTTTTCTTTAAGGGCTTTTAAACTCTGCATGAAAACATTTCAACTAAGGTTCTTCAGAAGTCTCATTCACAGCTCTTCTTGCCAGCCCTGCTCAAACACAAGTATGCATTCAGAAACAAGAATAAATGAAGCCATAAAATTACACAATGAACCCCTAAAACTACCAGGTTTGCTGCTGTTGCTACAGGAATTTGGGCATCTGACAATCCTATTTTGAAACAGCAGAAACACAGATCCTCCATAGTCACCACAGCAACAGAGTTATTGCCTTTGCATAACGTCCAAGCAACTCGTCATATTCACAAACCCATTTAATTGCAATTAAACATGTAATAGGCAGAGTTTATGCTCCAGCTAGATAAGGCAGGGAGAGATGGGAAAAAATCCTAGAGATGGCATGGGGGGGGTGTCTCTGAACAAGACTAAGAAAAAAAAAAATCCAGCTTTCACTGTCAGGGTATCACACTCCACCTTGGATCAGGACCCTCCAAGCTCTGGGATGTGACTGCTTTGGTAGCAGCTGCAAAACTTTTACTTCCTTTTGGGAAAAAAGGAGAACAAACCTCCTTCCCCCAAACCCCACCTCACCCAAACACCTTTTTCACCTTCTTGCTGGAGAAGAACGTGGGGACCTTTTGTTCCACTGAGTTGCCAAACAGGTCTTCTTCTCCATTGCTCAGAAGAGGGCTGAGAACCGTCTCTGCCACATGCTTCTCCTTCCAGAACAAGGGTGCTCACACAAGCCAGGTTTGGGAGCCCCTCCATCAGGGCCATGCTGTCCTTTATCTTCAAAGCAGCAACTGGGACCTCTGTGTGGCCACACACCTCCAGGCGAAAGGCCTTCTGCCTGCCACTCAGATCGGATCTATTTTCTCTATTTTTCACCCACCTGACTGTTCTACCATGTTCCTGTACGATGGAAGGGACACCCCACGACCTGTGATAGGCACAGGACGGACAGATCCTCTGTGCATCTAGCAAACAGGATTCCTGGGCTTCCCTCACTTTCAATAACACTAATCAAGACTTTATTCACAGCTTGTACTCACCTCAGCGCTCCAACATCACAATCTGCTAGCAAATTATAAAATACATCACCTACCTCATGCTGCTAATAAAACACAACAATCATAAAAATACCACCTCTTCTTTGTTCACTTTAAAAGGAGGAAACAGATTCTTACCAGCTGTCCTCAACCATTGCTCTAGCAGTGAATGCTTAAATCAGGATTTACCCTTTTGTTCTCAACCTCTTAATCCCTTTCCTTTTAGCAGATGATACATCAGTTCTGCCTTGCGCCTAAGCACCCTGAGGAGGGTGCTTCTAATGGATAATTAACAGCATTTGATGATTCCTCCGGGTAGTTTGACTGCATTTACTTACAAATATTGCAGCATTATGTGAAAAGCCCAGCTTGGCCAGGTGTTGGGAAACTCACAGCAGCCTACTCAGTTGTACCTGCCTCCTCCCGCTCAGGCACCCAGACACGTCTGGAGGATTCTTCTGTTAGCAAGCCCCACTGCCGCTATCCGCCTCTGCAGAACGCGCAGAGCTCACAGGGCAGCAGATGCTGAAGCTCCCCTTTCACCTGTGTCGTTGCGCAGGCCTGGAACCCCTCCAGGGCAGGCCCCGGAGGCGGCCTTGCTGCTGCAGGGCCCGAGCGGGCACCGCAGGGGCAGGAAAGCCCTGTGAGGGGAGGCTCCTCTTTCCCCGCACCACAGGCCCGCCCTGAGAAGGCACCTGACCCGCACAGGTGGTTTGGGCCAGCACACACACGTATTTTCTGGAGAATTTCTTCGTTCCGCCTGCCACACAGCGCTGCCCTCCTCCCTGACCCGAGCTAAGGCAGACCCGCCAACGGATCCAAAAGAACAACCTACTTCATGCGGCCCTCAACCTCCGGGCGGAGTCCCCGTTAGTTTTCAGGTCGACCCCGAGGGCTCGTCACCCGCTACCTCCGGTCCACACGACCCCACCGTCCTCAACGGGACCCGGCCACGCTCGTCCGCCGCCGCCGCCTCTGACGGCGGGCGATGGCGCCCCCGCGGCTGTGAGGGGACGAGCGCTGCGCCGACCCCCCGCGGACGCCACACCAAGGGCTGCCCCGAGCGCAGCCCCGCGGGGGGAAGGGGTGGGGCCACCGCGCAAAGCTGTGACGAGCCGCCGCCAGTGCCGGGCTCGGCGCTGGGCCGCGGCCGGCCCCGGGGCCGCCGGAGGAGGGAGGGGAAGGCGGCTCAGCCACCGGCCCCTCTGCCCGCAGGGCTCAGCGCAGGGCCCGGGCCGGAGCCCGGCAGCGGCTGACCGCAGGAGCCGCCTCACGGACAGTGGAAAGCAACACAAGCGGTTAGATGACAAGCGATTTTATTTTGCAAAACAATCACTATACAGCAACAAATACAATTGCAAATCGGATTGAAAAACATGAACTACCTACCACCAGCCATTCAAGAAATGCCTCTTTTATGGTAACAGGCTCTAGAATTATCAGAAAAAAACACAGGTTTGTAACAGCAGACTGAATTCCTTGACATCCCAGCGTACAGCATGTTTATTTGTTGGCTTTTTCTCTTTGCTAAAGTTGAAGTGGCTTTTATACGCTTGACTTTCCCAAGCGTGACACTAATTTACCTTCCTGCAGTGGGAATTGCTGCAGTCGCGGAGGGAGGTCGTTCGCGATCTGACTAAGCGAGTGACGGCGACACGCGCCCAGGCTAGAAATCTGTCGGTTTTCACAGCAAACGCGATCTACTCTTCAAGGCATTTGCCTTTGAAGGGACATTTGTACTTGGGGTTCAAACGGTATTTGGTCCAGCGTGGAAAAAACTGCTCACGTGTGGTAGCCCACACAGGCTGCCCTTCGACACCCTCTGGGTCGTGTATGTAGGCAAACTTAGACCCGTAAGCAGTCACGATGAGGTTACCACTGTACCTTAGCGGAGCATCGAATGGATAATACCATTTACTGCCGTACAGCGAAAATAGACATAGCCCTTGTGGGCACGCGATTTCCCTCATCAGTGTTAGTTTTTCCTTTACTGTTGCTGGACAGAGGTTTGCTCAACTTTGATTTTTCTGCTTGCGGTTACATAGAAACAGAACTCTGCAGATGGGGCAGAAGTACTTTTGTCTCTACAACTTGATGGATTATTAATTTGGGGCTCTCCCCTAGCTATCCAAACAAGGTTTCACTATTCCTTTTGTCTGGATTATCTCTGCTTTGTTACAGAGTTGGGTCTCAGGCACCCAACATACCTGCTGGCTCAACATGCCTGTGGAAAAGAAACACAGCGGATGCAGTTTCCAGGAAGCTGGCTCCATCTTCCTTAGTGGGCATTACATATTTACAAAACAGTTGTTTTTAAAACCAACACTCTTCTTGAGAAGTTAAGATTAATATGAGCTTTTTCAGTGAACATCTAGAGTCATGTAACATAACTTGGTTTTGGTTTTTTTGTTTGTTTTTTGTTTTTTTTAATATTTTTATTATAACAGCACAAAACTCTTGATTTCTTTTCGTCTAACTCCACAGCGTTCTAGGATTCTTTCTATGGAAGGATGGTTACGATTACAAAGGTCTTTGCTTGAATCAAGACAAGAAAGCTCGTTTTAATGCATGAAATAAATGACTTGGTGTGTTACACCACTCTAACTTTGGACTCATAGGTGGATTAACTAAGCTTCATTTTCTAGAGTATGTCAATTTTAAAAGCAGAATAAAAAACCAACTTGAGTCACAGGTTAACACTGTTCTCACTAGGTGCTTCTCAGCTTCAGAGAAGCCGAGGTTCAGTAGTACCACAGACTCTCCCACATTGGCAAAAGGCATAAAAAAAACCCCGCAGCAAGGCTAATTCATATTAATTGATAGTATGATCAGAGCAATGAGATATAAATACTGTTTTGTTGGTTTTTGTGTCTTTTGCTTTTCTGGAAAAATGGGAAGAGGCTTTTAATGCACCTCACTTGACACTGTTTCCATGTGAATTCTTAGGATTACTCTAAGCAAAAGTATACCAAATACAAGGCAGAAATCAGAATCCTCCAGATGCACTTAGCACGGTCCTAAACTCACTGTCCCTTGTAGAAAACAACTGACTTACAAACAGTATTAGGTACTTTATAGTGTGAAAAAGCTTTTTGCAGAGCTGAAATGTCATGTGTGGGGCTGTTAGGAGTTCATTTGCAGTAACATTTTTTAGAGAGGTAACCATTTTGTTTTGTCTTTGTACTGCTGTGACAGCTTAGCCAAAATCCCCCTTTGGTCCACTGAATATTTACTGCCTAGTAACTGTGCGTTTACTACCTGAATTTAATGATGGGGAATCCTGTGCTATTAATTATTAGAATACTTCTCCACAGACATAAAAATCTTCTCTATGAGTCTTTTCAGATCAAACCCCAACACACACACACACACGCATACAAATTAAGAAGGAAAAAGAACAGATCAAAAGCTTCCAACACACAACGTTAACCTAATACACATATCAAGTATAGCTCAACTGACAGTGCAAAGTTTAGTTAAGAGATTTCAAAAGGAAAAGATCAAACAATCTGCAAGAATGTAAACTGGTCATTTAATAACATCTACTGTACATATAGTATCAGCAGATTATTATCCGCTGATGAGTAATACCACCATATAACCTTCAGTGTTCTCTTAGTGTCCATAAGATAGTGTGGAGTTCTCGCAGGTAACTCTGCGAGATCGGCTGTCGATGTATCTCTGCCCCTTATCTTTTATGCACACTTTTTCTTATACTTTTTATAGTCAATATAATCCCACTTTGCTCAGATTTTAAGATGCCCTATTTATTGATGAATCGTTATGGCAACCCAGTCTGGGGAGCTCATTGTATTTATTCGGGTGCTACAATTTACAGGCATCTCTGTTACGTTCATCACTGTTATGTGAGTGCCTGAGTGTATACATAAGACATCACTGAAGGAGTGGAAACAACAAATTAATCCTTTTTTCTGTGTTTCAACTTTAGCAAAAGAAAAAAATAAATAACTCTAATATTCACCGTTAACTACAGGAGATTAAAAAAAAAAGAAAAAGAAAGGAAAAAAAGCCAGAACCAAACTATTGCGGACTTTAAAAAAAATCCAGAACCCAAACTCAGCCATCTTTGCAGACCCTTTTACAAACGCCTGGACCCCACAAAAATCATACCTTTGTGAAGAAAGGGAGGGAAGGGAAGAGTGAAGGAATCCTTTTTCTAGCATCACAGAAGAGACTTGCATCTGGCACTAAAACAGGGTCACGGCTTTTAGTTGTTACAGAAAGCAACTTCATGCTAAAATTTTCATCTTTTTAAAACGTATTCTTATGAATAGGGAAAAAAAAACCCTGCTAACATCTACTTTTACATACCTAAAATTGCAACACCAAAGGGTGCAAGAGACACAGATACTGTGAATAAAGAAGTAGAATATTCAAGTATATGAGGAGGGCGTATCACAAATGGCCACAGAGAAATATATATATATCTATAATACTGTATCAAACAGATGGAAAGGATGTGAAACCGGTGGTGCGTACATAAATCTAGCCGCTTAACCAACTTTCTAATCAGACACAAGTCCATTGGGGTAGAAGTGCTTGCTTTCAACAGCTTTTTTACGTCACTTCCCCATGCATGGTTCAAATGTTTTCAACTACTATTTTTAGTTATTAGTTAAATAATTTATTGGCTTTTCAGCTATACACTGACAGAATTAACCAGCTCCAAAAAATGTTAATAACTTAATTCAACTTTTGTTCTACTCATTTATACAAAATAACACATTATTTTTAATTAAACTTGAATTTCTCTATATGCCCTTCCTTCTGGTAAGCAGACTGTTAATTTAACCTGTAATAACTTACAATGGGCAACTTTTCTTTTTTTTATTTCCCTATCTATCAACAGAACAGTGAAATGAGCAACTTGGGATATTAACAAGGCTCTTCAGAAAGAGGTGGATGGCCTTCAGGCACATGAAAGGTAAAGATGCATTTTATCATAGTACGGTACTCCATGCAAGACAGAGCAGAGCAACAATAATTGTCCAATGTAACATACTGCAGTTCTATACCCATATAAAGCCAGTGTCTTCCTGTTGTAAATGGAAATCAGGCCAATTTCTGCATCTATTTAAAATTTTTTTTTTTGTTATTTTTCAACTGTATGGTAACTACAAGTCTTGGGATGTGACTTAGTTTTAGACATGGTAAAGAATGAATGTAACACCTGCTCTGAGCCCATTCCTGCCAAGAGCTCATGCCTAAATATTATTACTTCATACAATGTGAAACGAGCAAATTCATAAGCCCTGCTTAGCGAGGGCTGCCGTGACATCTTCAGCGAGGGTAGCAAGCTGGGGCGATTCAAGCAGGTTGATGCTTCCAGAGGACGAGACGTTGCTGAGTCTGCGTGGTGAAGCCACGCTGGACCTGCCTGGAGACTGCGTGATGATCTCAGCCCCATGATCGACACGGGCTTTAGCATGCTCTCTGAAGTTTAGCTTCTGGCTGTCAATCTGCTCCAGGAAAGCAAAGAATTTAACACATTATATATTCACCAAATTATCTCGTTATAGATCATCATTTGGGTCTCATTTTGTTTACTTTTAAGAACTCTTACAAGGATTGAAGCTTCTTCACTCATTAGAATAATTGAAACTGGAGATTTTTTCACTTCTTTAATATACATGGGCTTACTATGTTACAGTCTCTTACTATTTCTGTCCCTGATGGATGCTTTCATGAGCAGTACCATTGTTACTAGCCATATGAATTTAATAGATGTAGAATTTATGGGCATAAAATTTATGGGCATAGGGACTTGTTTCTGAAATCTGTTTTTTCAAATGTTTCTGGAGCATTCTTACTTTCAAGTTGTCTTCCTCCTGTTTCACAAAGAAGTCCCGATTCTTGGGGATACTCATGCTAAACTTACTAGGTCACACTTACGCAGTACAATGGTCCCAAACAAGGTTTATCTTTAGGGGGAAAGCCAGTGCACAAACTACAGGGTGTTTTACTTTAAGATTCGCTCTCAGTTTAGATGTGGATGTGAGATTGGTCATTCCAAGTTCCAAAGGGAGCAAATGGCGCGTGAGTGTGCTCAAAGGGGAACAAAAAGATGTTTCCTATTTAATTCAGAGCCATCACTGAATTCACAGCTCTAATAATTTCACTGGGCCAGGCACACAGTGGTAGCCTTTTCTCTGACAGCTGTCCCCTTACCTTGACGTTACCACCGCCGGGTACATGGTGGGCATTTTCCAGTGAACCAACTTTAGCCTGAGCTTTTTCTTTGAAATCCAGTTTCACGCTCTCAATTTTCACACGCCCACCTCCTACACAGAAAAAGGAAATACAGATTAAGAGGCTGGAACGGCTCAGGAGAAAGTCTGACCTGATGCAGACGGGTGTGCTCACGCTACTTCCCTTTTAATTGAGATCTAATGGTTTTGAAGAAGTGCAAAATACCATGCTGCATGTTCAGTAAAATTTAAAATCTTCAACACATATTCAAACTCTAAGCATATGCTGCAGCCCTACTGATTTTCATGGGATTGAAGCACATACTTAAGTATTTTGTTGACTTCAGGCTGCATTTCAGTATCTTATCAAACTGACATTATGCCACAGCAGCATCCTTCTGCATTATTTCTTTATCGACTCTCTAAACTAGGCGGTCCTGTACCTTTATGTCTTTATATATTTAGTTAAGTAGAGTTAAGACTATTATTTTTATTACCAAAGTGTATTTACTTTCTCTTGGACTATACAAGAGAGTGGCACGATCCATCATTTCTCCTTCACATGACAGGACTAGGTCTTTGCTTTGCCCCACACCCCAGAAACCCCTACAATACCTGGCTTGTGGTGGATGTTCTTGAGCGAACCACACTTAGAAGTCACATGACTCAAGTCAATCTTCTTGGTTACGATTTGTACCTGTCAAAACCACACACACAAATTACAGGAATGAAAAGAAATAAACAACAAGCCAAGCCCCGCGGAGGAAGAGCCCAAGCCTCTACCAACCACTGGAAAAGCAGAGCTGGTTAGTAGAAAACACACCATGCCACAAAGGAGGAAACACCTGGATTAATACAGCAAGCTTCCTTCCCTCCTAGGGAAATGACAGAGCTGGGTTAAGCTTTACTAATAGCAAAATGAAGAGGAGGACAAAGCAGATCAGCTTGTGGGTTCTTCCTAAAATGTTTCTGAGCCTCCTCTGAGGGTGGATGCTCTGCAGCCCTGCATGCAGCAGGACCCATCCCGTTTGCTTCTGCTCTTGAATGTGCATCCTGGCAACCAGGAATATTTCAGAGACTGTTTTTATTTTTTTCTCTACCATCTGTTTCGTATTTTTCTGCATCTAAATATGGTGTGCATTTCAGCTCAATACACTATGGAGAGTCTGATGAATCTACAGACGCACCTGCTGCAGCTGTACCTGAGCTGGCTGGCGTGGAAGCAGCCGGCGCGGCGGTGCTCACCGATGGCAGTGGCATGGCCCTGCTCAGCCAGGCAGCAACACGGCCACCCCCCTCCTCCGGCTGCTCTGTGCCCCGCTGCCGGCCGCGCTGAGCCCGGCTCGGGAATAGCCACGGAGCGACACTCCTGCCTCGCTGCGCTCCCGACTCGCTCCCAGATGCAGCCCAAAATCACAGTACTGCGTTAGCAGGTCTTAGGAAGCTGCAGCCCCTCCAGGCCAGATGAGAGCTCCAGGGTGACTGCAATGCCACTGGTTTGCTCACATCACCAGCAGTGACTTAAGCCAGCACTGGTGGATGTACCGAGTCTGTTTGGATCAGACGTGCCCACGCCATCAGCTCTTCCATCTGAGGGGAGATCATTTCCATCAGAGGGGTCAGAGCCACCTTAAGCTATTCCAGCACGACTGCTAGAACTAAGGGGTGTCGGGTCAAACCCTGAGCAACCTCGGTTTGTTACACTGGAATAATGCCGTGGCATTAGCACTTAGCACGCTGGCTGATCAAACTCTCTCTCTGAGCTTTCTTTGTCCTTACACTTTATTTCTCTTCTTCTTCCTCTCAGGTTAGCTGAGGAAGGACTGATGCAGTGGAAGATGCCCAACTGTGAGGCTGGAGTCTCGCTGTGAGCTGGACTCTTTCTGGAACTTACTTTCTTGGGCCACTCCCATGAAAGGCACTGAACCATTTTTGCTCACACGGGACTTTCACTGTCAGCACCCTCGGGCGTTTAGAGATAACCCTTCTTTTCTCGTTTCCTTTTCCCATCCACTTTCTGGAAATACGTGCTCTGTGGAGAAGGATCAGGAGGCCACCGCTGCATACACAGGGCTCACACGACTACCAGACCAGACTCAGGCGTGAAACAGCAGCGAGAAGGGAAGTAGTGCTCAGAGGAAGGGAGACAGAGGGGTCTAGCTGTGCAAGGTGGGTCACCACAGTGGAGATGCCTGTTCACAGGGTGTCTGTGCTACTTACATTTCCTCCCCCTGCAGAATGTTTGATGTTATCTCTGGAACCACACCGGGACTGAATATCACTAAAATCGATCTTCTTGTTTAAAATCCTAACCTAAAAGGAATCGGAGGTGACTTACTATATACCATACACACACTCCACCGGGCTGCAGGACAAGGGAGACAGGGTAATTTTTCCTCCTGCTGTGACTCCTTTATCTGATTCTTATATTGAAATGCGAGAAAGTAAACCACACCAACCTCCATGCTTAGTGTGTTAACACAGCATATGTAAATGTACTATGCTGCTCTTTTTTCTGTCTCACAAAGCGGTGGTGAAATACAAAGGGGCAAGTTTTTACACCGGGAGATATGAGAGGTGGCTTTTCCCTGAAAAGCTCAAAGAACTCCTTGCTTTCCTGGACATAGTCCTTGCACAGCCTGTCCTCAGCTGTCGAGTGACGGCCAGTGTTTCTGCTAAACTGGCCACAAGGAGAAGATGGAAACCCTCATTCCCACAGCTCGGCACTCCAGCCTTTGATGCAGAAATCCCAGATCCAGCCAGCTCAAGCACAGGTTGAAATCCTGAGTTATTTTGCCCTTTCTCCTGCCGTGCAGCCATAACAGCAACTACATTCATACAACAGGCCTCACAGCATCCTGTGAAAGGGGACTGACAAAATTAATTAAACTGAAGTCAGAGCAATCTACTGCTCTCTCTCTTTACTATCTTTCAGTAAAAGGCCATGCAGAATACAACAGCATCTGGAAACATACAGCTGCAATCATTGCTTCTTGATTTCTGGTGCTGGCCACATAGTTGGTCACAACAACTTTCTGGTGCTAGCAGCACTGTGCTTCTCTCCTGGGCTCTTTGTTTCTGGCAGAACTTTCCCTTGATGGTGCCAGTCTCCCTTCCAGATGCCAGGAGCCTACAGTTTTTCTGTTACTGTAGCCACAGATGCACTGCAGGTATATGACAGTGCCTAGAGGTGAATTCTGCAAAGGGAAGGCCGAGTCGCCCCATGACTGACCCCCATCTTGAGCTCCGTGTCGAAGCAGTCCCTCCAGCTGGCAGAACTCAGGTGCCACCAATGACTGTCCTCGCAGGGAACGATGTGCTGCTGGATGGCTGTTACCAGTGGGCAGGAACAAGTGGGTGCCGGGCACACACCCGAGTGACACCGCTTCAAGACTTCGTTATGAGCAAGGGCAAGGGACTGTGCTCACTGGTGCTAATTAGGCTTTTCAGGTGTGTGAGAAGCCATTTCTGGTCAAGGCCGCACCTGCCTTCGTTGCACCAGGAGCTTTTACTTACTCAAAGAGTACCACCCATGCAGCTTATTCTTTCTCTGGGTTAAATATGAAGTCTTTATTCCGATGGATAAGAGAGGGGGAGAGATACACCAGGGTACCTTAGTGTGGCTTCTTACCACTCCGGGAACACAAAGCAGCTGCAAACCAGCTGAAGTGGTCACTGGGAGGAAGAAGAATCCTGTGCAGTTTCTGCTTCCTGGCTTCAGGTCCCCAAACTGCCCCAGGCTCCCCGATAAATCTGAGACAAATCATTCCCTCTGCACCTCACCTCTCCAAACTAGGAAAAGACTATTTGCTCCCTTGCAGGGATGTTGTATTGCGCAGCTCTTGGCTCCTGCAGTGGGGATAATGTCACATTTTAGATAACAACTTGAATCCTCTAGCTCTAAGCACCTGGAGTGCACTCTTGACTTAGGCCCAGTAAACTCCAAGAAGAAATTTTCAGGGGGCCACACTTTGCAGCTAATGTGAAGAATTTCTTCACAGCAAGCTGTTTCATGGGTTCCCCTCATTACATATAACATAAACACTCCATCACTCAAACCATTAGGATGTTAAGTGTTCTCTCGCTTTAATAGGTAAAGATCTGTGATGATGGCATGCTCAGCAATAAGGGTGATGGCAGCACCAGAAAACTCCACAACTGGTAGGTCACCTTCAGAAGGGCATCTCCAGTAGGCAAAACGACTTCTGTCCTTCTCTCCCCTATCTGCTTAATCCGTCCAAATAAACCAATGTACACTCAAACATGAAGGCAAATGCCTTTAGAGTTTTATGCTTCTGCTTTCTCTCACTACACTATTTGTTTCAAAATGTACCCCAGTACTATACAAGACAGGTGCCACATCAGTTACAGAAACACACGTCAGATGTGCAGTCAGATCTGGCTCCCAGACGGCTTCAGGCCAGACACAACTGGGCAGAACAGAAAGCCTTCCTAGCACTTTCTGCGTGCATCTCGCTCAGCAATGGATCACCGGCACCTCTTAGCAATGGCTGCAGGGATGCATCTGCTCTGAAAATGCTGACTTAGGGGTCATGACAAGACCTCAGCACTGTGGACTGGGGGCCTGTAGCTTAAAAATGGAGCCAAAGCAAGGTGAAAAGTTGAGAGGGTGCCTTTGATCAAGTGCCTAAGGGTTGATTTGCAGCCGGGAAGTCTGACAGTTTATGAGTCTCATGGCCCATGGACCTGGCGAGCAGATATGTAAAGGACCAATCATCTCAATTATCCTCTTAGTCTCACTGGGTGAAACGTGCCCCTGCGTAGAGGGGCCAGCAGGAGACCTATGTATCATTTATGTCCTATGCTAAGGACTGAAGTGAGTTGAATGATGTGGATGTATTCTGTGGGTCATCTGGCACAAGGAAGAACTGCACCAATCCATGTTTTTCCCGATGACCTGTTTCTCCCTATCCTGGAATATACCCTTGCACATATTTAAATCACGACTGCCTTCTATAACCGAGTGTTCCACAAGCTAACGGAGCCTTGTTTCCTACAGATTAAGGCTTTAAACTGATTAATCCCTCCATCCTGTATTCTTCAGCAAGCCCTATCCCCTCTTGCCAGCAATGTATCCCAAGTTTTCTCCCAGGTCTGCTAGACTGGGCAAATAGAAGCCAATACACAACTGGCCAGCTGTTTGTTGTCTCTGATTGTGCAGAAGGGGCCGAGTTATCACGGCCTTTCCCCCAACGAGACTGTTTTCCGAGTCTCTGTTTCGTATCCACTCAGCAACTATCACTCAAGGTGGAGGGACTGCCTGTGTTTCTAACCAGTGCTCCCTTGCCAGAGCTGGCTGAAATGGGCCAACAAGTTACAAATGAGTTGAGCAAGGCTGAGACTGCCAGCCAGACAGCATGACTGCACGAGCTTTGTTTCCTTTGAGAAATCAGACTTTAAACATCAGAGGGTGAGTACCAGAGAGGGACAGGAACTATTTAGGCTAAAGAGAAACTTTGGCTCATAAACAAAGAATGTAAACTGACTGTGAATTATTTTAAGCTGGAATCTAGAGGGAAATTTGAAACTATCAGAGCAGGGAATCTCTGGAACTGCCTGCCAAGGGAACAGAGCTATGACAAGAAAACGGTAAACTTCTGTGATGGCACTTGATGAAAGTGCCACAATGAAAGGAATTAGATGATGCAGCTGCCTATGACAGAGACAGCCGGAACACCATGACTCACCAGAAAGGTCTCTGTGTTCCTGAATGTGTATGTACATCTTGTGTGGGGGTGGAGGTGTGGTAGGAATGTATATATATGCACTTCAGTTGTGCTGCACGTTAAATGAAAGATCAAGCCTGCTCATGCTCTCATTCAGGAAAGAGAACATTTTAGTCTGTGGCAGAAACAGGACTGCTTTCTATTCACACTCACTAAACATCCCACGAGATAATGTCTTGACAGACTCCCTCATAACCCTTGCGCTGACCTGCCAGTCTGAAATGTGTGCGTTCTCTTCCGATGGGACATTGGTTTGCCCACGTTTGCTGGGCAGGGCCTGCAAGTTAGTATTTTGATCAGGACTAAGCTGAAGTTCCTCAGCATTTGTCATATCCACGTGAAGGAAACCATAGTGGAAAAATTAAGCCTTACAGGCAATACTGGGTTTGGTCCACAAAACCCACATTGGCCAAGGATAAAAATGGCTTGTGTCTGAAGCCCTGGAAGTCTTACAGACCTTACCCCCACCCTGTCCTCTGGTGACTCCTCAGCAGAGGTCCAGAAGTGAAGTGCAGGGCAGCCTGTGCCGACGTACGCACAGTGCCACCTCACTGGCTCACACGGCTTGTAGGTAGTCCCCAGCAGGAATCAGGCACTGTGCTCCAATACTTTCTGTGCTCTTTGAACGCTATCTGTCAAAGCATCGAGAGATGAACAACAAACCAGCCTCTGATTAGAAGAGAATGTACACGTTTATGGGTAGCCTGCTGGGAAACCAAGTGTTGAAGGTATTTTTCTCAGAGTTCATTTAGATGAGGCGCACATTGATCCGCACTCAGCAGGGAAAACTCTAAAACTCCCTTCCTACATACCGTGGCCCAACTGGCAATCTAAACACGAAGGGGCTGTGGTCCGAGGGCAGCACCTACACTAGATGAGAGGAGATGGTTTGGGTCACACTGACTAACATCAGGAGACGTGACAGGCTGGCAATACCCGTGAATCTCCCAGTTAGATATATGTCTCCCTATGACTGTTCACAGAAAGTGAATTTGGATTTCAGAGTCTCCACATCCAACAGTCTCCAGGCTGAGGATCTGGAGCAGACTCTCCTCTGTCAGTACTGCACCACTGTAATTAAGATTAGCAAAAATTTGTAGAAAGACTGAGTGGAAGGCAAAGACACACAAGAGAGAATTTAGTCCAGTTGTGCCTCACTGCTGAAGAAAACATCCATGATTGAAAAGTGCTTATGAAAGAGAAAGAATTATGTTCCATTGCTGCCCAGAATCATTTAGTTCAGCTGCTTTTCACAACAAGAGGGATAGCCCCTAACTTACCAGCATCTGGGCAGAGAATCCATAAACAGCTTCCCTCCTGCGGCTTACTACTCTGGTACACATCAAAACAAAGATACTCAAAGAACAAAAATTGTGATGCTGATAAAATTACAGGCTCTGTATATATTTTCCAAGAAGCTGATGATTATGTTCTCCCTGCTTTGCAATTATGGCCTCTGAGAAGCTCTACCACAAACACTGTGCCATAAGCATTTAAAAATACTCTTGGCTCCACTTGCCTTTTGAACATGCTGTGGGGCTGCGACATTAGGAAAAGCTCCCAGACCCTTAACAACTTATCAAAGAGGGCAGGTTCTTACCACACCATCACAGTGATTTGACACAGCTGCATGCCAGGAACTAGATATTATTTGAAAGTTTGGTCTCCTAGTTAGCACAGAGATTGAGTGAGACAAGAGCTGGTCCAGCATAGGACGCAAGGTTAATGTTAAAACCTGGTTAGAATCAAGAGGCAGCTCTCAGTGCTTCCAAATCTATATGCCACCAAGGACAGATGATACTACAGTTCTCATGCTCCTGGCAGAGGCTACAGGTAGATGAAAAGGAGGGGGAAGGGTATTTATTTGATCTAGCAAAGCCCTTGAAGAGAAAGACTGTGCCTCAGACTTTCCACATCTGCAAACAGAGCTTGTGCTCATGTCCAGCCTTTGCACTACTGAAATCACTGGATACACACACCAGCAAAGCTGCCGGCCTACAAGCCTGTGAGATTCAAAATAAAAAGCTGTGCTGGAACATAGGCGAAATAACGTACCATCCTCATCTTGCTCTTAGCTCAGGGTGAACAAGATAGGTCCATTTCTGACTTTTAAAAACGTACCCAGAGACAGACACTGAGCATGTAATATTACAGCCTGAACAGCTAAACTGTGGAACAATTACCAACAACTGAAAACAGGTACTTTCAGTGGAAAGCATCAGTAAAATAGGTGTCTTGCAATCAGCCATGACTTTAACACTTGCCTAGGGACAATGATGGCTGATTTACAAGCTTCTTTCTACCTATTTGCAAATAACTATCCATCTGACCAATAAGGTTGCCACGCTGAACTAGGCATGTCCCTACCAATAAAGGGAGAAGGGCCTACAGAGGAACACTGAGAGGTTTTGCATAATTGTGCTGGGAAGTACAAAGTCAAACGACCACTTTCCCTGCCAAAGAGTTTACAGTCAAGAGACAGCAGCTGGATTTAACAGACAGCTCAAGGAAGTGCAAGATCCACATGAGAGGAACTGTAACACGTGTTCTGCAATCATGCTCCTTGCTAAATCTGGGGAGCTGATCAAAAGAATAGTAAAACAAGCTGAAGGAGATTCAGGCACATCAAATAAAAAAGATCCTAGGGGCTCAATTAGTCCAGTTTAATCACAGGATTCTTGTTTTAGTACTCCCTTAAACAAAACCCCAACCAAACAGATTTTGCTAAACTACAGAGTTTGATACTTAAATTTTAGAGGCAACTGTCCCTACTCATGGGAAGAGTACTAACAGCTTCAAATACCAAGTGTCGAGCATCAAGTATCACAGTTTGCAAATCAGTTCCCTTATCTTTAAGAAGGGATGAGTTTTGAGTCACTGTGTCTGGATTTTCTTTACTCCAGTATAATGGAGAAAATGAGGTTGTTCTGTTCAAGTTCAAAAAAATACTGTGTTTATCTCTTCATGCAAGCTGGCTTTTCCGAAGATCAGCAGGTGTGTATCCCATAGCATCTCTTTTTATTGTTCAAATCCAAATTTCCAAGACAAAAATGGAGGTTTTTATCCTTTCCTTTCCTGTCCTTTCCCATGTAGCAAAATAAACTCTTTTTCTCATCTTCCTATGCACAACAGAACACCATTATATGACTAAACAGCTCTGGTCCAGATTATGTATTGCCTGAACATTTTTCCCAAAAGAACAACCTTCCCCATTTTATTGCCAAAATGCAGACTAGTTAGAGCTCAGCTGAAAATGCCTCCTCTGCTGAACTTGTTGCTGGGATGACTCAGATTTTCACAGCAATTTATGTCCTGGTAATTTCAATCTACTCTAGAAAAAATCCCAGCTTCTCCCCTTGCTATTAACAACAGTACGGTACATCACGGATGGGATTTGTCTGCTGTAATATTAGCCGGCTAAGAGTTGGAACTGGTCGCTTAAGCTGCCACTATAGTCGCTGGAAAGACGCTGAATCCTCCAGACAGTGATACCTTCAACTCTAGCCAGACAGATCGAACACACCGACTGTCAGAAATCAGGGCGCTGCTGCTAACTGCCTGCAAAAGAGGGAGAAGCATCAACTCGCGGCTACTGTAGTCAGTGGAAGCTTTGCTACTGGCAAGAGCCCCATCAGAAAGCTTGTGACCTTCCTGATGGTGGCTCACAGTTTGTCCTCAATGAGCACGATGCACATTTTACAGACGGTTGAGGCACAGCAGTGACGTTACTCTGTCCCAGCCACACAGAAAGTGAATGTCAAATCTGGAAAAAAACGTCCCAATTCCCTGCACATTTCTACCAACCAAACACTCTTCCTCAAAGACACTTTCTGAAACTTGCTAGAGCCTGGCAACGATTGCTTCATTTTTCTAAAATACGAGTCAGGAAGAAGGATCTTGCTTTTTATCCAGAATAATTCAAGGCTTAACTGTACAGACTGTACTCGGGCAAGCCTTCTATTAAATGAGTGCAGACTGAACACAGGAGCTGCAAGATGTTATTTCTGTACAATCTGCAATGATCAGTCAAAATTCTAAATTTCAAAAATTTAAAAATTACGGTTTTGAGCTGTGTCAGAGTTTTGAAATTGTGCCTGAAAGTCCTCATTTCTCTTTGCATTTGTAGATCTGCAATTAACAAAGAATGAATTAATTTCTAATTTTCAGTCCCAAATAAATCCCTTCAAACATCCCGTAAATCCACAAAACCGGGAATGTGTAAAGGAAACACAAGCAGACTGCAGAGATGAATTTATCTTACAGTTACGAACTGTTGACTTGGTAAATGCACAGACTTATTCCAGTGAATGCTGCTAACAGTGTGGAAACAGTTGCCTTCCAGTCTCTCGTTAGCCAAGTACTTTAACAACAGCCAGGTTACAGCAGTCCACTCTGAACAGCTGCCTCCTGTGGCTCTGGTTTGGGAAAGCACCAAAGCCTGAACACTGCAGCTCATTTACGTTCATCGCTGTCCTGAGCAGGGACGTTCTCAAGGTGTTGTCTCACTTATGCTGCAGATCACCATGGATTGGAGAAAAAGCTCATGATGTGCCAGAAGGAGACAGGAGACACGATGGGACCCAGTAACAACTCAGTCTGCCGGTTTTGCTAAGCCTGTATTCTCCACTACCTTTTAGGACGCTTTTCATCAACCAGTGCAACAATAGCATATAATCTAGATCTTCAGATTAATTTTTGGGCTGTCATCAGTGCTTGTAACACGGTGCAAAGATATGTGAAATAGGAGGAAGAGGAGCTACAAGATGCCGTCTCAAGGGGAACTCGCTGAACGCCCTTTTAAGCTGCAGTTCTGCCAGGAGGCGCTCAGCTCTTGGTGGGACACCAGACCTGTCCGTCTCTGCACTGACTTTGCATCCTGGCAGACTGTAGCTGAAGCAGGGGACACTTCAGGAGCCTGCAGCTCTGGGTCATAAATGGTGATGATGGGGGCGTTGGGTGGGGGTGTGCTGTGGTGGAATCTCTCCTGCCATCCAAACTGATTTTGAACCTAACAAAAAACTGTGCAAAGACAACACCAGACACCCATCCAAGCCTCCTCCTCTGCCCAGTTCTGAGATGTCTTATCCTTCCCTGTGCCAGTCTCTTTTATCATTTAATGCAGAAGCCTATTCTTCTTGACAGCATTTTTGTGGTTTCTGGACAGGTTCTACTGAATAGTTGTGTCAACAATTTAGCTAGACTTTCTGACCCATGACTAAATGCACTTTGTTTTCTGCAGTTTAGGGAAGATGAAGTTCTCTCAATCTTCCTAAAAACCTTCAGGGAACACTTCATTCTTCAAAATGGCTTAGGTATTTCATTTTTCTGTATGTCATCTTACTTCTTACAAGGTGCCTGGCTGTTACTAGAGTTAGTGATATTTTAAATCTTGTGCACGCCATTCTAGTCGGTACAGCTCCGTTCACTTTGATGAAGCTATGCTGATTCACATCCACTCAAGTTCTTGCCCATGGCTGAGTTCTGATGTATATGTTTTAAGATTAAAAGGTATCTATGTTGGCATTATCTTTGGTTGCTGGCCTATGATGCTTTATAAATACTCTGCCTGGTCAGTAATGAAAAAATTCAACTGGTGCACTTTTGTACTCCAATATGGTACAAACCACATCCATGGGCAGAATTTCAAGAAGAAAAAAAATATCCAAACAGAAAAGAAAAAAACCGTTCTTGGCATCTGAAACAGATTTCCAAGCCCTTCCCCCAGTTCCTCCATGCTTCCCTTGGGCTGTCTGAGAAATAACAGATGCAAATGGGTTACTTTTGAGAGCACAGCATTTCCTCCACAGCTGATGCGGTGCGAAAATCCATCTGAAGCCCAGCAGACATACCCATGAGCAAGTCGCCTCTGAGCTTTGCCAAGAACGATACATTTCACCATATTCTACTATAAAGAGAAAACCAGACAACCACGTACTGGCTGCATCACAGAGCAGAGAAGCCCTCATTTCTCCAGACTGCAGAATACCAATGAAATGCATGCTCATTCCTAGTAGACGCTTAAGGCAGTGCAAAGTTAGCTTGCTTCTTCCCCTAGAAGCATGCTCTTGTTTTTTAAATCTTTTTTCCCCTGCCAGGTGGAGCGATTTCTCTCCTTTTCTTTGTTTCTGTGGCTGGCAAGTCAGGGATGAAGTAAAATCGGGCTGCTGTCTGATGAGTTTTTGATGAAATTGAAGGCTGAAGCACTGCATTTCTTGATTTATTTAGCATTCAGACATCCCCTGCTTCTTCATTTCTCAACCTCAACCTCTGGCAGTTTCGGAATGCGGCTGCTTTCTCTAGGACAGCTGTAAGCTAAGAAAAGACCTCGGTGCTAGGTTCAGATACGCCTCTGGTAAAAGGATAGTCTGTCTCCAAATGACACTTTTGGGCTGCATATCTGTATTCCTTTAGTGATTTGCATGTCATGTTTATGTAGTTAACTTGCCCAGATATATGCTGGCTTTTTGTCTGCTTGTTTTTCCTGTCGTTATTGCTATCAGCACTTCCAGTTCAGGTTATAAAACTTGAGCAGCTTTCTGTTTGTTTCATGTATCATCACTAAAAACAGATAGCGTATAGCAGCTCATTTCAGCCAGCGCAATATCTGCCACTAGACATTAACTAAGTGAGCAGACACAAGGAAATGAAATTAGCTTTCATGTGTTCCTCTTGCAGACTCTATAAAATTCAACTGCCAAAACTGGAAAAGAATTAATCCTAAACCCTCTTGTCTAGACCGAGCAACTATGGCATAAAGGAGACAAAAAGGAAAAACTCAGCGAGTCTCTCTTTGCCCAACCCACAGCTCGGTGGCCACGTAACACTGGGAATTAAGAAAAGCTTTAGCTTCAGTGACATATGTCCACCCAGCAGGTTTCCCCTGTTATCCCTGAAAGAGTGAAACGCCAACCTCTGTGCCACTACCCAGCAAAGACTCTGCAGAACTGCTAAGGAAAGGTAGCTGTCTAGGCATGGTGTTTACAAAGAAACGCAGTTCGCTGTGGCCCCCTGGTCTCGCAGGGCTGCTGCAGTCCACCGAGAGTAACAGGGAGGAGGAGGTGGCGAACATGGTGCTGGTTTCAAGCCCCATGCCCAGCAGCTGGGCTCGTTATGGGGAACGCCAGTCCAGATGCAGAGTCTGAACCTGTGTTCTGAGCCTCCTGCAGCCCCTGCGCACCCTGACCATCTGCCACGCAGTATGTCAAACGGGAGCTGAACTCCCATACAAAATAATTACCCTGACAATTGTCAAAATAAAGGCAGAAGAACCTTTGCTGCAGCATTATCTTCTTGACTTTATCTGAGTAACTGGCTCCTGTCCAAGTCCTGGAAAGCTCTGAATGTGTTAATTTACCATGAAAACAGGATGAACGCCCAAGAGATACCTCACTGTTTAATACATGAACCTGTGGGGTTTTTTTTTCTCTGGAAGACCTGCAGCAGGCATAGGGTTGCAATGTTAAGCTTTGATCCAATTTATTATTTTTTTCCTGAGACAGCATTACGCAAACCTCACTGTTCTGTATATTCCACTCTGTATTCCAAAACTCATATACATATATACATATGTATGTATGTATGTATATAAAAGTATCTAATCTGGAAACACTATGCAACCCAGCTTCCTGGGAAGTCTTCTTTTCAGGACAGTTGAATGGGGGACCGTGTTATTTAGCCCGATGTCCTGTCCCTGCAGGTAGTTGAGAAGTGAACCTTTTACAAAGCGCTCACGCTGCCACACTGCTGTAACTCAGCAATCTCAGCGAAGTAAAAGGGAGCTGGGGGCACTACGTGTTTTCGTCACGGGGTTGTGTCCAGAATCAATATGGTGTCCCTGCCCAAGGCAGGAGGGTTGGAACTAGATGATCTTTAAGGTCCCTTCTGACCCGAACCATTCTATGATTCTATGAATACGAAACGCAAAGGTACTTTTTACAAAAAATAAATCAACACAGTTGGTTACACCCACAAGACAGAGTTGCCCATATTTTTAGCATAAATGTTGGTAAGTTATATTCTTTTTCCTCATTCAGCCTCTTTGTCTCTAAATAAAATAGGATTTCTTTCAGGTTATAAATGGCTTTATAAATTTTTAAACATTAATAAAATGGAGCGCTTCATCCTGTAAGCTAGAACAACAGTTTTTCCAACTGAAAAGACAAACAAATTGCTTGGACATAATTTTGGCTTTTAATGTCGTCTGTGTTACCATTTCTGCATTGCCCAAAAATGAGAGAAGACTGTTCCAGCTCTGGCCACAGCTCTGCTTGGTGGGGCATCAAGCAAAGACCCTTCAGAGGAAGGTATAAGCACCATACCTAGGGAAGATTTATAGTATTTCCTGTCTGATCTTTCCTCAGTCTCCAAAAGGTTCTGCTTAGCTAAAAGCCTACATGTTTTCTGTCCTTTCCAAAGTTTGGTAAGTTCTGTCTGTAGTAACAGGGGATTTTGCTACCCAACACATCTTCAGTCCTTAGCTGAAAGCAATCCTCATGACAGTGTGTTTCATTGCATAAGTCTGCAAGGTATGAAACTGTGTCTTTTTTTCAGCTTTTAATTGGATCAACACAACATGTCCCTGAATTCTTGTTCTTTCAGACAGTGAGAACAGAAAATCCTGATCTGCCTTCTTAGGCATTCACCTTTTCTTATTTTATATACATTCTCCAGTTTATACAATTTAAGCCCTATTTCTGCTTATTCAAACCCTGCAGCAAGGAAAACACTTAAGTCTAATATCTGTCCCCTCCCATCATCTTTAACTTGGGGTGGATTTACCAGGTTGGGGGCTGCAACACTCATTAACATCACCCAAAACAGTGCACATCACGTAAAATGCCACAGGAAAAGGTCATGGTGCTATGCAGTCCTGCTAACATCTATTTAAGTTGAATTTGAACTTGCTTGAATTAAAACAAGTCTCTTCCATTTGCTGGTATTGAAGAAGCAGCAACTGCTGAGACTCAGGCTGAAACACGTGTATGGCACGGAGTGCAAACTCTTGTTTAAAATTTTTCAACTGATTTCAGCGAGGCACTGCTAGTTTTCAGGTAACAAAATACTTTTCTGAAGATTGTCCTGGCCCCTGCCATTTAACGTCACTTAACCAACCAATGTATACGGACCACAGAAGCGGCACTTGCAAGGCAACTCAAAATGGCTCCCACCCCATCCCAATCCCAAAGGTGCACACATAAGACTAAATCACACATGGATAAACATAAAGAGTGGAATCCTTACCTGCCCCCCTTTGGGCTGGTATTTGATGTTATCTGTTGATCCAATTTTGGACCTGACGTTCTTGAGGTCAGGCAGAGGCTGATTAATAACTCGTAGCTGCTTTGGAGTGGCTGGAGATTTAGGAGGAGTGCGAATTATAGCAACTTTTTTCTCAGTAGGTACCAGTATGGCAGATTTGGGGGTCCCAGGAGTGTGTGGGGTTCTGGAGTAGCTGGGTGTCCCTGGAGTGCCGGGGGTCCGGGAGGCATAGCTTGGTGGTGTCCCTGGAGTGATGGCAGTGGAGCCAGGAGTAGTGGGGGTAGAAGTTCCACTTTTTCCTGTTCTGCTACGAATTGGCTCTGATCCTACGTGCAAGAAAAAGCCCAGCATTAGACCCACAGAAATGCAGCTCTTCCTCCCTCTCTGCCTCCCAAGACTGCATCCCTGTGTGCGAGGCAAGATACAGCTCTGAGATGGCTGCGGTAGTGCTGGAACCATGTCTGTCTCTGTGTCTTATTTTGCTAATCAACCCGCCAGGAGCTACCTTCTCACGTGTGGCTGAGCTGGTGAACTGCCCACATGGTGACCGAGCTCTTCACTCTGTAACACAGGTGTGCTTCCCACAACACCCGCGCTTTCTGCAAAACCTCCTCAACAAGGCACAATATCACATCCGTTTCCCTCTCAGGGAAAGGACTAGAAATACCTTTGGAAATTAACGTTTGGGACTTCATCTGACAACCCGACTAACCAGTAAGAATGTTTTCACCGGTTTCAATGTATTTGGGCGTCAAACTAGAGAGCAGAGAAAATGCTGACTGTAATCCTGAAACTCCTGGCTGCTGCTGGTCCCCCGGTGGCCGCAGCTGAACCCTGGGTGAGCTTTCGGCTGATGAGTAAATCACAGCTGTCTTGTGTGGGTGGGCAGATGTCCCTCACGTTCAATTGCTATTTTTCATTAGCGCAGTGAAAGAAAGCAATTACAGAAGGCAACCTTGATTAGAAGTCACATTCTAGCTGCATCTGCATGCAAGCTAAAAATAAATAAATCCTGTATTTATTTATTACACTTATTTATTTATTTATTACATTCAGTGTTTATGGCATTGCCAGTCCTTTTCACTGAGCACAAGATCAGTTTAGTAGTGGCATTGTGCTTTCCGCAGCCAGCTCTGCTGGTAACTCCCAAACACAAATGAACAGAAGCCGAGCTATCTCCATATGCTGCTTGAAGCAAAGCTTTGCTGAGAATACTCTGGGAGAGAAAGACCAATCCAACCCCCAAAGCCTGAGAACCCCAATGCTGAATGGGCACACACGTGTTTTCACCTTTAAAACGTTCAGGAATTATAAATCCAATGGGCCTCTCTAGACCATCTAGTGGGATTAATCAAAATCTTATTTAATCTATTTGTTAATCATTCTGTTTATTTAATGGTAGTGGACCAAACACAAGGCATTCTTTCCACTGGGGTCCTGGAGAAACTCTTTACTCTATGTGGTTCATTAGACAGATTGAACATACCCTACTCTCACCTCCAGTTTCCCTGAATGGTTTCTTTCTTTCCAAACCAACCCTAAATCAGAAATTTCTCACTACAGCAACTGAGACAGAAAGGGAATGACTTTTTTTTTCCATCTCCCTGCAGCTTTGGAATATTTATTTTTCATTCCTCGGCCCTTCACCACGTTGGCAAATGCTCAATGGTCTCTCACTTCTAGTCAGCAGAATGGGCTGCTGTGCCAGCTGCAGGTCACTCTGCTTACAAAGGGTCTCTGTTTTACCCTTGGAGCATCACCCGAGAATTTCAAAGGACTTTTTTTGGCAGAATTTAATTATCTACTTCCCTTAAGCTGTCTCAAAAGGGACTGAGATCGGTTTCTAAAGAGAGAAACCAGAGGAATTCCTATTGGAAAGCTGGGACCCACATCAAGGTTCTGAGGCCTGGGCTGAATGCAAATCTATCTAAAAGTTTTGAGGGTATTTGGTAAAATTCTCTTTATCCTGTAACTTCTTTTAGCTTGTGTTTTGATAACATTGGTCCTCATAAAAGGACCTTGCCTGTTTACTATCCTAACTTTCCCCAATGAGTCACTCTGCTAGCTAACATCTCAATTCTCACCAGAGTTTTTACCCTAGGATTAGAGCACAGGGAGATCATTACTGTGAAACAGCAAGTTAATGACCATAATATTAGGTTTACTTTTCCATGATCCATCAGAATATTTTATATTGCCTACTTCACGTTTGTCACATTTTTGTGGCTGCTGTTTGCAAATGCCCTGTAAACTATCTTACCCAGCTCCGACCACCCTGCAAAGGCATTTTCTAATATTAGCAATTAGTCTGAAGAGCAGTCCTAGCTCTGGGCGTTGCAGACTGTGGAAAGGGTGCACGCTGTCCCCGGTGTCAAGCCCTTGCAGCTCAGCACTTGCCGGCTGAACAAAAAAGGTCTGTGGGGCTCTGATTGCCAACAGCATACCCCAGACCTTCCCCTCCACATAAAAGGTAGGGACACACCACGCTACAGCAATGTGACAAATCTAACAAGGATGGGAGACATTCACAGCAGTAGGATAGGGTTAATATGCAAAAAACATACGGGTGGTCCGTCGTACTGAAGAGGAAAGGGAAGCTGTGAGGGAGAGAGAGTTCTCCTCTCTGTCTCGGTCTCCTGATACACCTCTTCGAGGAGGAAGGATAGAGGAAGGTCTCGGTAGAGAGGAACGCTTTTCGGGGCTCTTGCTTACTCCATCCTAATAGCAGGAAAATAAAAAAAGGAAGATTTAGTGTTCAAAACTCACTCTCTGGGCTGCGATTTCTCTCAACCTATACACAGAGGAGGAAACCTCGTCCTATGGGCCCAGGTTTCTGTCCACCCAAGCAGCTGTAGGGATCCAGCCACCTCCACGCTCCGCTCAGCTCCCTGGTGCTTCAGCACTGCATCGCCACACCCAGCTTCTGAGCTACTGAAGACAGATACAGATACTCTTGACCTAAATGAGCATGGATTCCACATTTGGTTCTTGATAAGGAACAAGTGCTTTTTACTGCAAGTTGAAAGTAAAAAAATTGTCTGGTGTTCAGGTGTGACATTCTTATGTAAATTTGCCTGCAAAGTACCTGCAGTACTGGTGCCCAGAATATACCCCACACTATATTGTTAGGTGATGCATGATTTTTGCATTTTTGAACACTAACTTGTAATCTTATTATGGAGAAACATTTTTAGCTACAGCTTATTTTTTGAGTGCAGGACTGTTAATCCCGGTGTCTTATTTCCTTCCATACTCGTCTTTTTACTTTTTGAAATCAGCAGATACCTTCTTTTTACCAGAGGTAGAGCAAGGGACATGTATGTTAGAATATTTTTGAACTTATGGGACGGGCAGCCAAAGACAGTCTTGCATAAGCAGATAGTATTCCCAAAGGCAAATATGATGATGGTCCCAACCAGTAAAAGACACACCAAGCATAGTGTTACATAGAAGACGGAAGTCAACAGTGAAAATAGTTCTAAAATGGGGATAGTCATCAACTCAGCATGAAGTACATTTGAAACGCAAGTGAAATGTAAACATGGGAAAACTAGGATGGACTGCCAAACATCTCTTTAAATTTGTACTGGAACTTCTTCAACGTGGTCCCATGCATATATCAAATTAGGTTCCTAGAGCACTTGGCTTCCGCCCTTATTGCTGGTGATTAGAACTGTACCCTCCTACACTGGGGACTGAATTTGTTTTAAGAGAATATTAACTGGTTGAAAATTACATTTTTTAAATTCGGAAGGCAAATTAGTACTGCTGCTCTTTGCCACTTACCCACATGCAAATGGGTGCAACTTCTTAGCAGTCAATGAAGCAGCATCCACACCATCAATAGGAAGAAGATACGTCCTTCTAGTGATGACTTATTTCACTTATGTTTCCTCTGGACAATCTCCTCTGTTTTTATCCATTTCATAGCACAAATCTTGTAGCCTGATAATCAGTTTTCCTGCCACTGGATGTAAGTAATCCCATGTAAGCTTCACAGAGAATTACTCAAATTCAGTGGGGAGAGAATGTGATCCATGGAATTCACCTACACATCTCCAAGCTAACTCTCTCTACCAACTCTGCTACCTTACCTTAGCATCTGATTTTGAGTAGGGCAAGCAGTCTCTTGGGCCTGCTGAGGAGGGCCGTACATAGTAACTGTCTGTATCGAGAAAAGTGGCCCCTTTAGTAGTTAATGAGCAAGCTGAGCTGGGTCTTGGAGGAAGCAATGACTTTGCTCTAGACTTTGAGGCAGGAATCTTTGACAAAGAGGCAGTCTAGTCATGAGAAAACAAACAAAAGAAAACACAACATGAAGCTGGACAAAAGGAAAGCACATGCAACATGGACACAAAAAAAAAAAAGGCAAGCTATGAATTAATACTTTTCCTGTGTCTGGTAATGGTGTCTATGCAGCTCTGACATGCATGAAAGTTTTAGTTCTGTGTTTGACTGAAACCCTCTGGGTCTGGACAGAGTTACTGATTCTAGGAAGTGCCTTTTTCTGCAGATGCTTTTTTTTTTTTCTTGTGTTAATAGGACAAAACTGGTGCCGGGTATGGCATTTAACTGGTACAGCTGCTGGTTGGTTGCATTGGAAGCAAGTGCAAAACTACAGGAGCACCAAGAGATCTTAGTCCTTTAAAACTAAGGTGTGCATTTGAAATACATCCCTCCAGGCTACAGTCAAGAATAAAGAATCGTAACAGCAAAGTTACACCAGTATGACCACAATGGCAGAACGACATGACAGCATTGCTTCTTGTGCCACTGTGTACAAACAAAATCCTTAATGCACCCCAAACACTGTATTCTGTGCATTTGGTGTCACTCTATAAAGGGACAATGTGGAGTCCTGGGATGAGGAAACTCGTATATGGTTGAAAGGCTGACAAGATAGATATGTCATTGTGTTCAGATTCTTGTCTCATTTTGAATGATAATACCCCATTGAAGGACCACTTAAACATTGATAGGACAGATTGAAAATTCTTCGTTGACACTCAGGAGCACCTAACTGCTTTGCAAAAAGGAATTTCCTTGAAAGAGAACAGGGCTACTTACTCAAGCAACACTTTTTTTTCTCCCACGGGTATTAACTGATACTACAAAGAACAATTGCAAGGCTGTTACCTTGGCAATGTAGTCCTGATTCTCTCTCTATTCATACAAGCATGAAGTTACACACAGAACCAATCCCAATGGGCCTGTAATTATGAGATTTGGTACAGAACTTTAGCCGCGAAAAATTTGGCATTAGATTTAAGTGATTCACCTAGAGTTTCTCTATGTTCAGAAAAGATGTCTGAGTTACTCCTTAAGTTGTCTTTGTTAGAAAATGAGAAAATGTGTTGTCAGCTCTCTGTTGATAGGCGTCTGGCTTAGGCTACATACTCAGCCTACAGAAAACTGAGGCGGGTGTGCTGAATGTCATCCCTCACACCATCAACATGATTAAGAGTTGCAGAACTTTGTAACAAACAATTCCAGTCCTACCACACAGCTGAGAGACTTCTACTGGATATCATCATCCATATTTCTGATCAAATATGAGAAAAAACTTTACGGTGAGGGTGACAGAGCTCTGGAACAGGCTGCCCAGGGCGGTTGTGGGGTCCCCTTCTCTGGAGACTTTCAAGACTGGCCTGGGTGCAGTCCTGAGTCATGTGCTCTGGGCAGTCCTGCTTTAGCAGGGGAGTTGGACTAGATGATTTCTAGAGGTCCCTTCCAACTCTGAAAAATTCCGTGATTCCGTAATACCAAGTAGCTCTACTGAGCAAGACAAGAAATTAGTTCAAAGGATGGAAATGCTTCACTAGCAAGAACATATTCCTAGAATGAGTTTTGCAACACATTTACGTCTCTTTCTTTTAATACTTATTTCACTGCCCGAGAATACACAGAATAAAATCAGTGAATAATTATTTTAAACAGAAACTGAAAAATATGTGTTTCTGTCACATCAAAGGCTTCTCCAGGCTTTGACTGATTTGTCATAGTTCAATTTACAGGTCCCATCCACTTGTGAAACTTGGGACCACGTTTACAAATCCGCTAAGGTGTTTATTGATGCTGAAACTCTGTGGAAGCAGGGTATCATGTTGGGTGGCTCCAAGAAGCAGACGTTCTGCAAACACCTTTCACCTGGTCTTCTGAACTTGAGATAAACTAAGCATGCACAGTTTGAGGCCCAAATGTTCATTCAGTGGTTTTCATGTTTTTCAACTTCCAGGTCATGCAAAATGTTTCCCCTAACAAGACTGGAGAATTTTTACAGATTAAGGTTCTAGGCACAACGTAGAGCCCTCATCCTTTTCACTCATATTGCACACAGCGTCCTCCTTGAACATGTGCATCTCACAGGGATGCTAAAGCTGGATGAGACTGAGATCTCTCAATGGAACAGCTGGAGAAAAGGAATGCACTGCTCCGAGATTACCACAGTCTAGATCCCCTCAGTGTTACTTAGGGAGCAAGGCACTTTCTAGCACCAGCTATAGCAGCAGAATCTGGCCCAACCAGCTTTCAGTGACATGCTCAAGGCTGGTAGAGCAAGCAAAGAAACAAAATGCCAGTGCTTTGCCCAGAAAACTATTCTTATTCTCTGTTAGCAATGCATTACCTTTGGCCTCTGTTATAATTCATGTGGCTGGAAGTACCAGCTGTGCACAGGTCAAAGATCTGTGTAACCCTGACTAAGACTCAGGGATTGCTGAAGCTGGGATGTAGAAAACCCCACTTTATTTCAGAGGCATTCCTAACACCTGGCCCGTGTTCTCATCATCTCGCTACCTCAGGTACACAGCTCCTTCCAGCAGATGGAACTGCTTAGCCTTTCCTGAACTTGTTCTGCAAAGCAGCATGTAAACTGTAGTTTGAAGATGGGTAACAAAACTGACCAGGTTGGGTGATCTAACATTACCAGTGGAGAGGAAAAGGCTGCACTTGATGGACACAAAAACTGAAAATCGGGAAGAAACACAACAAAAAGGGAGAGGCCCTTATAAAAGCAGAGGTGAAGCCAAGGCACAGAAGAGAAAATGTCCAAGAGACGCACAAGTGTGGCAACCAGAGAAGTGAGGCAACAGGGAGAGAAAGTAAGCAAGGGACAGACTTCTGATCTTTACCGTAATGTTAAGAGACAGGAATAAGAAAGGTGTACAGAAAGCACATAATTTCAGAGAATGATTTTGCAGTGCTTGTACTTACAGCACTCCATGAATAATGATGACTCTGAAAATGGGCTAGTATTCACTTATTTTGAGTAAGTGTTGATCACCCCCAAGAAAAGAGAGTAATAAACCATACTGTTGACTCAGGCCAGAAACCTATCCAGATATTTCTTACTCTACTAGTAAAGAAGCTCTAGTAGTTTCCTACTTATGAGCTGAAATGGGTCAGACCTGAAAAACCACATGAAATCCCAGAATCCATGGCTGAATTCAGGTCTAAATTTCACAGCTCCTCCAAAGCCTCCAATCAGTTATGCTACTCTCATCATTAACAATTTCTTACGATTCATAAGTAATGCACAGCACTTTATGAGACAGAGTTTTTTGTTCCCCAAAGAATTTAGCGATCTGGTTAGACAGATGAAACAAATCAGCTGTGGAAGATACTAGGAAATTTAGAGGAATCCTAAGGAACTTCTTCATTGTTAATGATGGCTGACAACAACAAAGCATCGTCATGCTGCAGATGTGAGTTAGCACGGGTGAGCGTCATGTAAAAAATAGTTGCCCAGGGGATAGCAAAAGGAAGGTGGTTTTCCTGGGGACTGTGGAGTGGTGGGCCAGGAAGAGTGCAGGGCGAGCATGGGAGCAGGGCGGAGAGGCACGGCGGGACTTGCTGAAAGAAACTGAGCCGAGGAGAGCCAGGCACAGGGAGCAGAACAGGCTGCAGGGCAGCTGAAGGCAGGGCATGCAGCCGCCGGGTTAAAACACAGACAGAAACCAGTGGTACGGGAAACGGCCGTTCAGAAAGCTCTTCATTGTACATGAAATGCTACTGGCCGATACCTTCTATGCACCACGAGCTCTGCAGAACGCAGGGCTACGTAACGGTGCCTCAGAAGACACCCAGTGAGGGATTCTGCCTGCCCAGCAGTCACTCTTGCCGGTAGCACCAGCTGGGTGCTGCACAAAGGGCCAAGGTGCAGAGTTTATCCAGAGGATGACCCGCCTCAAAATGCTGAACAACATCCAACTCCTGCAGCTTGGAGTCTGTGTGCCCCCCCGGGTCTGCAAACTGTCATCATCTGCTGCCCGGGACTGTAATTCAGAGGTTATTCAGGAAAGGTGGTTTTAATTACCCTTTTAAATGAAAAATGAATATGGCAAATAAATGTTAAACGGAACACAAATTTTAAGTGGAACACACACTTACTGAATTAACACAAAAAGATCTGAACTAAGGACAAAAGAAGATTATAAAGACGAATGATGATTTTACTCACTGAGAGTTTTTCCTTCGCTTGTTTAAATACACCAGGAGCCTGGTTTGTTTCACCACCTGCTGCTGAGAGACCCAAAGAAAGACAAAGACTTGATAGTTAAAAACATTAATAACAAGCATTTCCACTTAGTACACTTTACACTTGTTAGAACAATTAAGAGCCTTGGAACTACTGTGCAAAGCAATCACCTTGTGAATTACTCTGTGAACTGTATGCAGAAATGTACCTGCCTTAAAAATCTCCTATATTCACTATACTTGAGGTAAAATGGTATTCTACACATTTCAAACAAATCAAAATTTTTTATTCACGTACCTAGAAGTCTAGAAACTACAGTAAAAAGTTCAAGAAATAGCTGATAACTATAAGAGGCTCTAGTTCTGAAGGTCAATCCTCAGACACCTTAGCATCCTGATTTTTGGGACTGTCCTCTAAAAATTAGGCTCCTTTAAGTAATCCACAAATGAAACTTTTAAGAGAGGCCCCTGAAATCACCACTTTTCAAAATATTAGCCAACATTCCTAGTGGAGAGAGAGATTCACTGCTGAATTATCATCCTAGTTGCGTCAACAAGGTCAGTGTGCCGTGGGTCAAACAAGCCCTCAGACTTCAGCCATTCAAATGATACGTGGGACATCAAGCACGTTAATTCAGTACTTCATTTATCTGATACAACATGGTTTGAGGTAAAATTTTTCTATGACTTAGATTCCATCCCTATGAAAAGTTTTGGAATGGGGCAGCTTTTTGGAAAGTAGGTTATTAGTTTCACCCCAACACTGCTGCTCAGGATGTGATTTGTTTCACAAAAACTAGATGTGAAATCTTTTGGCATCTGTGCCAGGATGCCCTTAGTAAATGCAGAAGCAGGACGGTGGGCAGAGATAACAACCTCTAGCTGGACTTCCAGCTGTAGAACCAACCCAAACACATCTTACAGGACGGAACTGATTAATTTTCTCTTTTCCCTGTGCAGTTCCCAGGCGTGGTGGTGAGATCTCTGGTTTTCTGACACACTTGCCACTCTAGTTCTGCCCTCTTACTATAATTTCATTGCCTTTTTTTTTTTTTTTAATTGAAGGAGTATGAGAGAAAACTTGTGAGGAAAAGAGTATATAACTGTGTACTTCAGTTCTTCTGAATTTGTAACAGGGATAAGTACAGCACAGCCCTCCTGCATCGCATTTTGCCACTTCTGTTACTGCTGGGTTTGGTTCATTTTGCATCTCTCCTAAATAATCACAAACAGCTTCTTTCCTCCTTCCCTCAGTATTGAGCCCTGACCAGCCCCACTATGAAGCAGAAGGAACAGCTGTGCTGCTTGCGCTGACTTACCTGAAAGCACCACAACTTCCCCACCTGAACGAAAGATCTCTACAGGCTCTCCTGCCAGTTTAAATACACAACAAACAAGTTGTACCTCAAGGGGTGACCCCAGAACTGAAGACAAGGAACAGCAGCTTATCATGTAGTGACTCCCGCTCATAGCCAGGTCATTGTCCTGCCCTTGCCACCATAAGCACTCCTCTGATGGCACCACTGCAGCGGCGTCTCACAGACGCTAACAGAACACTGGTCAGATTGGGGTTTCATCCATGGAGCTACACAAGTCCAAGCAAAGACTTCACAGCTCTTTCCTCAGAGCTGGCCATACCGTTTCTTTTGCAAATGGCAAGGATGAGTCTCATAAAAAGCGTTCCCTTCCTTGTGGATACGGCACTGCAAGTTAGCAGTATTTGCCAGTGCTTTACAGTAACATGGGAAATTTTTTCTGGTATTGAGGGGAAATATGGAAAAGATGTCATTTCCCAGCCCACTACGCAGAAAACAGGAGCGAATATTAACTTTTTTTTGTAGACACTTGTATCTTACGGCTGGACATGTTTCGTTTTAAAGTCACAGTAAATGCAACATGGAGGTTTTAACTGACTAGGATATACTCGCAGCTGTATAGACTACACTGCGAGGGACTTTTGGTGGGACCCCGCTGGCAAGGTATCACTAAAGCTGACAAGACCATTCCAGATAGGACACACTGACAGTCAAAACTGCCTTCAAGAAACAGTGCTGTGTGTTACGTAAAAGGAAAATGGGAGAGAGACGATGTCCCTCTAAATTCCAGATCCTGGAAAGAGCTGGATGACGGGTTCAGGCTCAGGGATATATAAGTTAACATATGGCCATCTACACTCTTAGGATATCACACAGCACTGCGCTCTTTCTCATGGCCTCCCCTCAAGTCCCATCTGTTAGTATAAAAAGGTGAGGCAGAAGAAAATAAGGGATGCTGTGAATTTTCGAGCAACACAGAGTATGGTGAAACATTCTAAGAGATATTTTTGTTCGCTTTGTGGTGTGGTTCAAGCTCCTCTGCTTTAGAGCCCAAGCCTCAAAATTCAAACTATGTTACTGAAAATTTATGATCAATCTGGGACTATCATTTTGGTTGCTCTCCATTTCAGGATTTAAATGTACTGGGAGGTCATTTTTGTATTACATTTTCCACTTTGACCAATACATGTGCTTCACCATGTATGGAATTGAGAGAGAAAAAGACGTGACGGCCGCCAGGCAGCACACATTTAAATAAGGCACTGGGCAGATTTCCTTAGGCAAGTCTATTGGTATGAGACAGGCCTCTCCGGGACACTGCGGGCCAGCAAAGTTCAGAGGAGTTAGCGGTAGAGTACCCGAGGGCAAGACAGCACTGACCACATGGCTGCAGAAGTGCAAAGTTGAGAACACTACAAAGCCGACGCTTTCCCCACCCCAGTTTCCACTGCGTATTGAACCTCCTGGGTCTTTTGAAAGCATATGTGAATTATGGGTCATAACTTCTGAGCTGATCAAGCTGTGCTTCTGCAAACAGCAAGAGGTAGCAGGAAGAGTTGTTTGAATCCTTTTTTAAAATTCCTCACTCTTGGGTAGTTCTGGTCCAGAGTGCAAGTTAGGACAGCCCAGAGACTGCAAACTCAGGAGGAGCCATCACTGTGACAGAGGGGCCTGGATCAGCCTTTCCTGCCCTGGCTCCGTTCCTCCCCAGAGGGGAAGTGAAAGCGCCAGACTGTCTCACAGCAGCCAGGCGACGGGACCGAGTATCTCGTCTGGTTGTCCGAATGGAATACAACCAGGAGACAACACGCACGTCGTACAGCTGGGGCATGGTAACAGAGCTACCCTCGCATAACTGTCCTGTTACTGTATTTTAACTCATCAGACCTCCACACCGAGACTGGTCTGAATTTAGAACAGGAGCGACTCATTGGTGCAAAACTGGATGGAAATGACCTCTTAGGAAGAATTCTGGAATTGCACTGTTTAACTACAGGACGGGTTCTTAGTTTCTAAGCCATGAGAGAGGCCTGTGTAGCTCTGCATTGCTGCGCATGGTTCTTCTCTTAACAGCCCTAGTTTCACTCATGAACAACCGCACTGCAGCATGTGGCTATATTACATGACAGAAAACCTGGCCTCTTTTAGGAATTTTTTTTTTTCCCCCTAAGATCACCAGAAAAGTCAAGATGTTCATCTTTCCAGCCTGAACTCAGAGAAACAAGTAATATGATGAAAATGCTGAAAGTGTTCTTTTTGGTCCTCTAAATATTGATACACTATCAAGACGTAACAGGAATCATTTGTTTCATCCTTTCATCTTCCTCTACCAAATATTAAGATTTTTGCTTGGAATGCATTCGTAGTGTGAGCCCAGATTTCTTCTCTCTCAGCTTCACGCTGCACGTGGCTGGATTCTCCCTGTGGATTTTCACTGTACAGCATAAACATCAGTGACAGATTGGGAAGTGTCAATGCAGATAACATCAATCAACAAAATATAAGTCTGAAACACTTCTTATTATGCATGAGAGTAAAAAAGCAAAATAATGGAAACGCATACCATGGTTTAAGCTGTCAACATTTTCCCACCAGAAAAAAAAAAACACAAAAAAGCATAATTTAAAAAAAAAATAAATAAAAAAAGATGAGTAGAAATTCCTACAACACCACACTATAAGCACGATGCCAAGTTACAACCACAGCACTTGGAGGTCCAAGCAATGACAAGCATACATGAGCATGGCCTCCATTAAATAAACAAATAAATACCAGGAATGAAAGAAGAAAAGAAAAATGATATAAAACACTAAAAAAGCAATACTATCTGTGAAGACTGATATTCTTGGAGGAAAAAATAAAAAAAATAGAGAAGCTGCTACAGCCATGAGATTTACAAAAAAAAAATATGTCTATGTTTGCCAGCCACATTGCATAACTGAACAGAACGCAGTCACCTGTCTGCTTCCGTTTAACACAGGAGAGATGAGTTGGTCTAGTATATTTGATAGCAGGTTTTAAAATGATTTTCCTGGAGGGAGAGTGGGCCTGAACTTCAGTTTTTTTAGCAAGTTCAGCTTTCTTATACACTGCTATGGACAAGAAAACACAAAAACACAGAATCAGGAAAAAACCCAGCAAACAATTTCATATGACAATACATCAAGCGGCAGGCCCACTGCTCCACAACTCCATCCCCATGCGTCGCTCTACTGGGGGGAACAAATCCTCAGTCGGAAGGGGGACAGCACCGGCGCGTTACTCTCAGGTGTGTCACCCAGGGATCAGTGGGGATGCCTACGACTGAAACGTGACCAGTGGAGCAGTGAGCCTTGCACACGGCCCTTCACATAGTTGTAAAATATCTCATTAAAAAGCACTACCATTAATACTGTTAAGGTGCACGTCATCTACAACAGAGTAACCAGATAGTACTATACGATAGTAAAAATAAAAATAAAAATAGGGAGTGTTAAATGAACCTTTTTTCCTTCTCACTTCATCTCTGGAGAGTGTGCTAGGTTCCTTTTTAGCTATTTTCCTTTCGGGAGTAGAAATCCTGCCTCTCCCAGTTTTAAAAGGTTTCTCTTTTTTATGCTTATCGAGAGATGATCTTCGCAATTCTCTCTCTGCCTTCTCCTCTTTAGGAACAGTTTCTAACTGTTCAGTCATGATGCTCCTATCATCATCTGTAGGATCAGAGCAAATTATAACAACAAACAAAAGATTAGTAACAAATGTCAACAATACTGCAGTGGAGCAGGGAAAAATAGTTGAAGACAGAGCAGATGGATTAATAAAAAAAGGCAGACTATTTTACCATTTTTCTGAAACATGCCGAGATTACTATTACAACTATAATAATTTTTGTGTTTGATCATTATGATTTGGAAGCAAAAATATTTAACAGACAAAACAGAAAGGATAATGCACACCTTGAGTATCTGCCCAGAGACTGTCTGTGTCCATGATGGAGTCATCGATTGTTGTTTCATCTTTGTAATCATCACATGTCTCTGTCTTGTAGTCGGTGAGCAGGATTTCTTCTCTCTGGGGTGAAGCAGGAGCTTCGGGGGAGCCCTCCTTGGGCTCCACTTGAATGTCAGCCACTTCCTCAACCTCCAGCTCCTCTTCAGCCTGGGAGTCCCCTGTTTCAATGTCTTCCTGCTGAGTAGCAGCAAAGCGCACGCTGTGGGAAGCAGATTCGCCCTCATCAACTGTTGTCTGCACCACTGTGATAAAGTCATCCTCTACTGTCACCACGGATTCAATGATGCCTTTCAGTTCAGGCAGTGCTTCTGGGCTGCCCTTGGCTAGCATTTCTTCACCAGTAGGTTTCCCAAAGTCTACTTCTGGGGGCATTTCTGATATAAGATGCTGTTTATCCTCTTCCTTTTCTTCTTGACCTACTTCTACCTCTTCTTCCTCACATTCTTCCCCTTTTGTGGCCCCAGCTTCCACTTCATATGGCAGCACCTTTTGGATTTCCGTAGGTTTCACAGCTGTATCGGGAATCTTTTCAGTTCCTTCTGCAGGCTGTGGTATGCTCTCCATCTGAATCTCAGCAGGCTCTTCCTGGAGAGGCTCAGCTTTTGGGTGGAGGGGCTCCATAGAAGGTTCCTTTGCTGGTAACTGTGCAGGTGTCTCTTCCCCAGGCACGGGAGGTTTTGGAGGTTCTGCTTTGATATCCTCTGGTTTCAAGGACTCTCCATTCAAACCTTCTTGGGCTTGATCATGCTCTCCGCTAGATTCATAAGATTCCTCTTTATCAACTGCTTCTTGATGTACCAGATCGGGCTTAGTCACCTTTTCCTTAATTTCTGTTTCAGACAGTTTGGTGCTGTCCTTCACATAACTAGGCTCGGTCTTGGAAAGTACATCTGCATCCTTTGCTTCTCTGGACAAGATGGTCTGATCTTTCTGTTGAGTATCTTTGGGTTCAGGCTCTCCTCTTTTAACAGAGGCTTTGTCCTTCCCTGAAGGGAGAGAAACAACCTCACTGATCTTAGTATCTAACTGACTCTGATATTCTTGGTCAGCTCTCCTTGCAGCCACTTCCAAATCGTGCTTTATAGCATTGTAATCTGGTTTTATTGGAGCTTCTATCTCAGCTATTTCAGGAACAACGCTAAGAATCTTCTCCTCCTTCTCCATCAACAAAGAAACAGCATCCTTTTCTATTGCTGTCTCTGAAGCTGATATTCTGTCATACGTGGTATCATCGGTTACGTGAACTTTATCAGCCACACTTTCTTCTTTCATTTCTAAGATTGCCTCAGGTCTTGTCTTCTCTGGCTCTGCACCTTTAATGGGATAGACCTCTTTAGAGTCAACTTGATCTTCACTTTTTTCTAGCACCGTATCCAGCTTCTCTTTTTTCTCCTGCTCAAAGTCCCTTGCCAGAATGGACTCACCGGTGGCATGCTGACCTAGGTCTTTTTCACCTAGGAATTCTTCTTTCGATTTTTCAGCTGCTGCCAACTTCACTTCTATTAAAGACAGGTCAGGAGCCAGGCCACGTCTCAGTTTTTCATCTGTGCCTTCGTAAAAGGGACAGGTTTCGCTTGTTAAATTCTCACTGTCCTGAACTGGAGAAGGGAGTGGGACTGTGTACTTATTGAAAACACAGTAGCCCAAGTCTTCTAGTTGACTTTCAGCTTTTAGAGTTACATGGTTTTCATCTGTCACAGGTGGCAGGGCTGTGCTGCTGCCTTCCAAAACAGTATCAGAAGGAACTGACTTCTTTTGTGCCATCTCAGCATCTGCACTCACAGAGGCTAATCTGGATCTTGTCCCTGCTAAGTCTAACATTTCAGGCAGGTCAGGAGCCAGGACAGACCCATTTTTGTAATATTCTTTGGCCAGGAAAGGTGATTCGACTAAGGTCTCAGGCTGGACTTTTTCTTCTGCCATTGCTTTTTCATCTTCGATGTGCTCATCTTCCTCTCTACTATCAATGGGGAAGCAGGGGGCCTTCTCCAATGCTGGTGTGGTTGCTGGCAAGTAGTCATCACCTTCGTCCATACTTCCACTAGTGTTAGTTAGGATATCTGAAGCGAGGGGAGAAAGATCATGTGCACGACCAAAGCTAAATCCTAGAGCTATTGAATCCAGGCAGGACATGGGCAAGTTAATAGACATACTTCTCTGTTCAATGGCAGATCTCCCCCCAAGCCCCAAGCTCCTGCTCAGAGTTAGGTCATCTTTATTTTTACTGTGGAGTTCTCTCTTATCCCCATAGACTTTGGGGTCAATAGTGAACATTCTTTCTGTTGGGGAACTTGGTTCTTCAGATTTGTCTGGTGTAAAGCTCTGAGCCAGGGTACTGTATCCTATTTCCCGAGCAGGCCCACTCTGCTGCTGATCCAATTCTGTCTGTAATTCTTCCTCCTCTTCCTCTTTGTCTTCAGGTATCAGACGATCTGTCTGATAAGGCTCATACACACTCTCTTTAGTGTCACTTAGCTCATAGTAATCACTGCCTTGTTTCAGAGCATCTGCTTTGAAGGCTTCCTCTTTCAGAGCAGAGGTTTCAAAATACTTCGACATTCCTGATTGATCCTCCTCTTCTTTCATCTGATGAGGAGCTGAAACACTTGTCTTATCCTCCTTAGTATCTTTTTTAACATCTTTCTCTTGAAAAAGTTCTGGAGTAGGGGTCTTGTCAGTAGTTAAGCTTGGTGCCACAGGGGCTTTCTCTGTTATTCTGGATAACTGAGCGGTATCAGGGTGCTCTGCTGTTTTCTCAAGGGTCAGTTCATGGCTTAACTTGGCTGGGGACACCTGCGTTCTTGGCTGGACCTCCTCTTTCATGTCTACTGTTGCTGGGAGCCCACTTTGGTCCATTTCTTTTTCTGCTTTGAGATTATCAGGTGACTTTTTAGCTTCATCATCCTTTTGAAAATCAGCTTTGTCTAGGGAAAGTGCCTTAACTTCATCTTTTGTGGTAAATTTACCATCATCTAATATTCGAGCCTCCCCTTTATCATAGAAGTCATACCTTTCTTCCTCATCACTCTCATCCTTGGTCATGTCCTTTTCCTCCCCCCATGCAGGGATTTTCTGGGTGCTTGGTGTCTTCAGGCCATCTACAGTTACTGATGAGACTTCTTGCAGAGCTAGTGTCCTGTCTCTGTGGATCTGTTCATCTTTAGTGAGATCTTTGGCAGACAGTTGGTCAGCGGGTTCCAATTTCGTTTTGGAACTGTCTTTGAGTGGAAGCTCCTGGGGGACAGCGGGAGATGGGCCTGAAGGAAGTTCACTTTTGGCTGCTTCTGCCTTGGGTTCTGATAGCAACAGAGAACTTTCACCATGGCTCATGGCAAGATCTTGGACATCTTTAAGGTCGTCTTTAAATTTCATAGACATAACTTGGTTGGATGATGAGGGCATATCTGCAGTCCTTTCTTCTGTTTTGCACCCTTTAGGCAGTTCAGAGGACAAGTCCTTTTGTTCTTGAGAAGCAGGAGGCTTGGCAGCAGGTTCTGCAAAACTGGCTTCCCCTTTCTTTTGTGATTCAGTTTCCAGGATCTGTTCTGATAGAGGTGAAGGCATTTTTTCTTTGTCTTTGCTCTTTTTATCTATAGCCTCTGTTTTTGCTGGCTGTGGAACTAAGGCATCGTGTTTAGGTTGCTCATCAGTCTTACTGTCTTTCACAGATTCATGCTGCTTTGTGTCTAATGGTTCTGCTGTGAAAGGGCGTGCGCCCTCCTGGACACGGAATTCCATCTTCGTGGCTGCAAGTAAATCTGAAGTAGTTTGTTTGGGTTTGGTAACAAAATTATTTAAAGCACTTACAGGCAGGCAGTCATGTGGCTTACAACAACATCCTGGTATGAATGATGGAGAGGAGAGGGAGAAAGATGGAAACATGCAGCAAGGCCATCCACCTAGAAATCTGCTTTAAAGTGTTAAAACCCAGTTTCCTTTCAATATATGAGGTTTTACAGTGAAAATGTGAGTTGCACACATATAAATATGTGACCACTGAAATGAGATGATTTAATATGATTTCCTCATCTTCATGGTTTGTATACAACAGTAAAACCACAAGTAATCCTCACTTCATTGGTATGCTTTACTGGACACTCTAACTTGTGTTAGTTTTGAGTTAATGAAATCTGCAAGATTAAGTCCAATCAGTAGTATCTTTGTATGTTGCTGATATTTTAAAGATACATAGTTATACATTTCTTTATCTATTTTACTTTTTTTCTTTTACATGCAGGCTAAACTAAAGAAATGCATATAAAAGGTTTTGCAAGTGTCAGAAGAGGCTGGGTTTTTAACTGTACCAACTTTTGGCATTTACTGTTTGGCAAATGACAAAAATCTCACTGCTGTCATGAAACCAGTTTGTGTAAATCAGCAACAGAGCTATTAATAGTCCTAGATCTTGAAGGTCTGGTCTTCAAAATGGCCAGCCATCTTCAGCTGTAACTCAAGTCAAACAACACTTGGCATGCTTCAGTGACTGTAGATCAGGCCCTAATTAAGTTAATTTGAAACTAAAAATGCTACTCTTACAGTCTGCCACTATATTTTTAGGGACTAATACCTAGTTAAGTTTTTTTTATACACTCGCTGTTAATCATTAATAGCTTGTTCTTTTTTTAATATCCTATGGAAAATTATGATTCCTATCATATGGAAAACTTCCTGTTATGGAAAATACGAAGAGAGATACTGCAGAATGTGACAGAACTTTCTGCAGTAATCTGTAAAAAAAATTTTATTATTTTTTTCTAAAGATTGTTACAACAAGCATTGGGCCAACTCTGAATCTCCTCATCTCCGATTTAAAGTCCATGGAGCCATCTCTTTGCTCTGACGAATATGAATTTTTCAAAACAATTAGTATCAAAGTATTGGCCATTCTTGAAACAGCTGGATACGGTAACATTTAGTTAAAAAGCAACTGCCATTCTAAACTCTACAGGTATAAAAAACAGAGGCCTACAAGTCCAGTAATTTTACTCCTTTATGTTTTTACATTTGATGACTTACTTGCAAACTCTATGAATTATAAAAACACGGCCATTGAGCTGATGTCATCCTCATTTCACAGAAATTAAATAGCTACTGACTTTCTTTACGTATCCTACTGTGCATCTTACTGTAGTGCAAATGAATAATACCAGTGGTATCAAAACATATTCTGACTGCCAAAGGCATTTAATATTCTTTAGCTGGTCCAGCCACAACACCAGCCTCCCAGATGCAGCGTTTCTCAGCCAGGTATTGCACGGGTACATCACTACCCCATATAATGGGTCTTTACACCTTGTTGCACTGGCTGAAGAGAAATACCATTAAAAGGAAAATCCTGAAGCCTAGTTCTTACATACTGAAAGGCAATAAATTGCAGTAAATATTTTGTTCAGTAAGCAGATCAGAACTTCACCCTATGCGCCCAATCCTAAACTTCACTATGAAGGCAAACATCCCAGTGGAAGTGATGGAGGTTTTGCCTGACCAAGGCTCTCCAGCAGGGTTAAACTTTTGTAATAAGGTAAGACACAAAAAATCAGAGTTCTGGCAATGATCGAGGAGAGGAGGGGTGGACTGCAATGAATGGCAAGGATATGACATAAGAAGCAATAGCTTTAGGGAAGCTAAACCAGAATGCACTGAAGCACACACACAAAAACAAAAACCAAACAAAGAACCTGCACACTGCAAACGAAAACATTTCTACAGTTTAAGCCTCTTTATGTCATAGTCAAAGTCAATAAATCCACTTTTTGAAAGCAAAGCAGATGAATCTCTGCACCGAAAAGAAAAAAATATACATAGATTAGCAATGTGACTGGCAAACACATCTGAGATGCGGGAAAAAGGTTTACACGGAGGAATCAGCTTAGCTGCAAAGCGTATTTTATCATGGCAAAGTAAAAAATCAGGAATCAGCCGCAGCGGTGGGAAACCATGTTGTCATACAGCACCTATGCAATCATATGATCTGCTACACACTCTTCAAGCATAATAAGAGCAGTCATACTAATAAATGGGAAGAACAGGAAATGAAACAGCCTTGGAAAGCACTGGAGAAAGCTGGAGGAGGACTGGCCAGCAGCAAACACATGCAAACCTAAGGAGGACACACACACCTCCCTCAGCTGAGGAAGGGGAGGTGTCTGCTGGGGGCTGTTGCACCACAACTGCGACACTCTCCCTGCTGGATGCCGCTCTGGGCGCTTTGTCTTCACCACACACTTTGGCCTCCACACCAGAATCCGACTGACCCTCACAGAGGCCCTTTGCCTGGTCCAAAGGCTCAATGGGCCCGTGCTCTTTCCCCAGTTGCTTCCCAGGAAGAGCAGCAGGTTTCACTTCCACAGCCATCGCACTCTTTACTGGTTCTTCTTCTTGGGAATGGAAAAAGGAGGCGACATCAACACCAACAGTAAACAGCAAGCACCCAGCTCAACAGGACTGCTTTTGCATAACACTTTCAGCTCTGAACATTTTAGATTTAAGCGTGTCAAAGGACTGCTAGTATCCAGCCCATTTTAGTCATTGTGGAACTGAATTTTCCTTAGGGAAAAAAACCAAACAAACAATCAAACAAATCTATCTCCGCCAGAAAAGCATGTTTCTGCTGTAAAATGAGAGCTGAAAGTGTTTTACAGGTATACCTCTCCCAGAGATGACTGTGGATCAAATATTCATTGCAAATGGAGATGGTACTGAATGATGGATGGCCTTGACAACACCAATGCATCAACAAGCTCAAAATACACCGATATTTTTCTGATAAATGTGCTGTTTAATCCAGTACAAGACATTCAGTTGAGGTGGAGGAAGTTATGAGGCATTGATTTCTTTCCACTGACCTTGGCAATACTGACTGCTAAATGCCAGCAAATCAATCTACCACATGGATCCTGCATTTGGCAAAATATTGAGCCACTTCCATAGTCTTAATAAGCCTTGTGCATAGCTGATAACTAATGGTTTCACAAGAATTCAGTCAAGATACCTACACTGAGCAGGTTTATAAACAGTTTCTCCTTCAGGCTGCCTGACAGCTGAACTCCGTATGTGAAAATCATAGATTTAACACAAGGACTCTTCATTTTCTTTTCTGTTGCCCCACTAGCCCCAAGCTCCTCGACACCAATTACGTCAAAAAAACCCAATGAGTGCAATATAACTATTTGTTCATCTGAATTTCTAAAATACATCACCCAGTCTATGGGCTGTCAGGATCAGTACAGTAGTAGCAAGAGCTTCCTCTACTTACGCCATGGCCGAGGACTGATTAGCAAAAATCTCCATTCTGGACGGTATTCCCGCCACTGCTACTCAGACAGAATATTACTGTGTGCTATCAGTATCCCTTCTGATAAGAAGTCAGGATTAAGTGTGAAACCTTTGATTCGGCAACATACTTAAGCGGTTGACCAGCAGCCACGCTGCAGTCAACCTGATGAGCCCCCTGGGTTTGATGTGTGTCCTCGTGCTTAAGGACCTTGCTGAATCAGACTCAGAACAAAGTGGCTGTATCCAGACTCTTGGGATTCAAGTACAAGGGCTTCATTTTTCACCTGAGACTGGCCCAGTTAAAACCAGACAGTCAATCATGCGCCTCAGTTCTGGCCTTTAAAGAGTGGTTTAAGGAACACAAACATTACTTGAGGCTGAGAAAATATCACTATGTAAAGTACAACACATTATTAATAACATATAAAAATGTAAATAAGGTTAGATACTGTATCTTAAATGAACAGAAGCCAGAAGATTCAGAATCGGAACTGGACGGATGCCTGAGTGTTACAGGGATACTGACACACGGGCAGATTGTAAAAGCAGCCTGGCAGAACAGTAGGCGTCCAGCCACAAGAGGCCCTGACTTGAATAACTTGCTTTACTTTTCTTTTTCCAATTTTATGTGGTTTTGTACGTGCATCCCTTTCAATCAAAAAATTTTAAGGAAAGCCTCTCATTTTACTCTGAGCAATTTCAGGTATACACCTCCATTTCCTGAGACACTTCACACAATGCCACATGATTAAAACTAATTACTCACCAAAGTAGAAAGTTATCCCTGACTTAAAGAAGGAATCCTACAGACTCCCTTTGTGCAGCAGACTCTTCTATGCCAAACAGGCTGCTTGCTTACAGCCAGCAAGCGAGGAGGGCTGTTTCATAATGCCTGTCTTTTCACTGATGATCCCACTTATTTCCCTTTTTTTTTTCCTCATAGATCTGAGGAAATAGATCCTCATAGTCCTGAGATCTTACACTTTCAGCAGAGGTAGGTGCATATAACCGAAAAGGAAGGCGCCCACGAATAACCAGCCCAGGAGAGCTGCTGAGTACAGCTGTAGGCACCCAGCTGTAGTAGGGCTACTCCTGTGATTTTCTGTCTCCCCTCGCTTCAGGCAGGCGTGCTGGCACTGACAACCTTCAACTGTTAGCATTGATCCCTTTCTGGTGCTGTTGCAGTATTATGCTACATTATCCTGTTAATTCTGAACAGCTCTGGTTTTGAGCCAGTGAGCAATTTCAGGTCTACGCGTCCATCTTCCTGAGACACAAACCCTTAGAGGATTCAGTACTCTCTTTAACTTCAGCTCCTGTGTTCCAAGGTTGAGTTACTCAAACGGTGTGAGATGAAACATGATCTATTTTGCCTTGGAGAAGAAGTCATCATCCCTGTTAGCCACCGAAATAGATTCTCCCTTGATTCCTCAAACGCCATTTCACTCTGATGTAACCCATGCTGACTGAATAATGCTGATGTGCTCAGGCCATAGAAAAAGAGGTTACAGAAACGCAGTAATAGTAAACTTTTTTTTTCTCCTCGTTTGCAGTCAGCTGACACAACGTTAACTGGATGTATCCACAAAAAATCTGCAGATCAAACATGACCCAGTACTTCCTGAAGTCACCTGTGTATATTGGGGTAAAAACTGATTTCCTTTGCCTACTAGAGAATTAAAGACCTTCCACAGCTAGCTTTGGCACAGGCATGGGTTTTTTTCTCCATTGTGTTAACAACTGACTTACCTCCAATAACAATCTTTTGGCCTATTTTGCACACTGTTCCTGGCACACAGAACAAATTAGTTTACACTTCCTTTAACTAGCTGCTCCTTTTGCTTCTGCTACAGGCCAGGCTGGCAGACCAAGAGCCTGATTTAAGCAGGAACCATGGTTTCACTGACCCCACAGTTGCATTCACTGCTCACGCTGCAGCTCCACTTTGAGATGGAGAGACTCTGGAGGGGCATCACTTCCATGTGGGGAGAAAACACAGCTAGGTTTCCCTCCCCAGAAAGCAGCAATCCCAGGCACATACATAATGGAATGGATGGCAGGTGGGTAGAGGGGAAGAGGAACAAAATGGGACCATGCTCAGTTCACCTTCATCATGGCCCAACAAGACCACCGTGCTCTTCACTGTGGCACTGGGACGTGTACTAGAGCCAGCCCACTCCGAGCTGAACAAAGGGTGTTCATAGTACTCCTCATCCGAATTGTAGGGCTCATCATCGGGCACAGACACTGAAATGGAGGGGGTCAGCTGTCTACGCCACTCCCTGCCGGCAGCAGGCCCGCAGCCGGGGCAGCGGTGCATCGGCCCCACCTTATCCTCCGCCCCTTCATCTACGAACAGACACACACAGACAAAAACTGCAGGAGAGACAGACAGACAGAGAAAAGGCAAGACAGGACGGACACATGCAGTAGCAACACTAGCCACTATGGCACACAGCAGAGTGGGTGAAAGCAGCCAGGGTACGGGTTAATGCAGGACGGAGCGATGTGGCAGCTGGGCATTTTAACACATGAGCCATGTACGTGGTGTTTCCTACACTGCTTATGAACATCAGAAACCAACCTTTGGAGTAAGTGAATTTCAAAACTATACACTTATTATCTGGAGGAATACATACTGTGCACAAACCACCTCTCACAAGCTGCACTGATCCTCACAGGTACTGTACAGCTGACTGTACAGCTGCATTAAAACCCTCTCAAGTATCCCAACACAGCTGTATCCCTCATAGTCATCAGGCAAAGTACTTGAAAGTATAAATTTTAAAAAGCCCTTTAATTAAAAAGCAATAAAGCAGCCTACGCTTTGGTCCATGGTGGTTTTCTCTCTCATTGTATCTATTTCAAAATTCCCCACGTTCTTCTTTTCCCTATAAAAAACATCTAAACAACAACAAAAAACCCTTCCCCAAATAACTAGCTACCTTTTTTCCCCACTCACAGCAATCTCTATTAGTAGCTCCAATATGTATCATTATGCTGCAAAAGGAAGATTATCCATGTTTAAGATTCTGTGACAGCCCTGGGGCTGGCCAGCACCGAAGGTATGCTACGTGCACCTCTGCACACACGCAAATACCACCATGGAACTTGGTCCAAGAGAACAGTTCTCACAATTTCTTTCAGGGCACAAAGAGTGCCTGAATCACCGATAGTTTAGTTGCTTCGCTCTTGTAGTGGAATCCAAATATGCTTAGGAGAGGTAGGTGTGGAAAGATAAGCTGGCAACCTGCCTCTGGCAAACGGAAAGGTCTGCAGAGCACGGCAATAGGAAATGACACAGGTCTGATCCTGAGCTTCCCACCTTTCCCTAGTACTTAAGAGCTGGCCACAAGGTTGCAGGGAAACATCTTGATCCACTTGCAATGCAGAACCTGTGGATTTCCTCTCCATAGAAGCTCTACAAAATTCAATGACAGATTGGAGGGGGCTCATAGTTTGCAAAAGGCTGGTTACAGGGGGTGAGGACACGTCTCAGGATGTGAGACCAGGAACCAACTCCCTCCTAAGCCTCAGAAGATTCAAAACTACAACTCCTGCTTCTTTGCCTCACACTAGTCCACGTATTGCCGTGGACAAGAGTGGAAACGGTTGATGCAGTCACCATCTCTTCTGCTGGAACTGGGACATTGTGGAGAAAAGAACAGAAGGCTGATACGGTCAGAAGCGGAACATGGAGGAGGAGGGCGCGCAGAAGGGAAGGCTCTCCTTCCAGCTGTGGGTTGTATTTAGCCAAGGGCACGTCAGAAGTAAAAGGCATCAACAAGAGCGAAGACAAAACCCCAGGACTTCTCTATACTGACGCAAACAAGGCTGAAAATTCCTTCTTTATAAGCTCTGAATAGATTGTAGGCAAGAAAACACAGGCCCTGCCTCTGCTTCTTAAAACTACAGAAACTGCAACAGTAAAAATGCTTAATACGTATTATTGTGACGGTCCAAAATCATCAGCAAAGCCTAGTATTGTCTGCGGCCGTTATGTCTGTGGCTATTGCAGATTTACATTGTTTATTTATCAGTTTTAATAAAGATATTTTCAAAATTACTCCAGATAATTTCATTAACAGGATAATGATGTCTTTAAAGGAGGATATGCTTTTATTTCAGCAAAACGAAAAATCCTTTCTTTGTTATTCTAGCCCCTTCTAATAACCCTTTTTCATCTCAAAGCGTGGGAAAAATCCCCAATGTATTTTAAAGTCCAAGATTAAAATCACTTCTCACAAAGACTAATTCTGCTTTAGCTTCCAGGTATCTTTTGAAAATGCCTTTCAAGAAGTAATTTTCACTCTGAGTAGATCCATTTTTATAGGACACTTGGTTCCTTTCAGTTTGCAAAATACTCCTCTATTTGGTATATAAAGCCTAATCTGAAATGCCTATTTCAAAATGGAAGACAGTCCATCAAAGGCATCCTTCTATCTTGTAACATTTAGAAAAATTTTTGCATGAAGACTGTGTTGACCATTGTCAAAAGGCGCAGAGCACAAAAGAAATGCCAAGTTGGCAAGAGAATATCACATCAGCCCTGCAGGACCAGATACAACTGACAAAAGGATTTGACGGTGCAAGGGAAAATTTCATTTCCTGAGCAAAATTATGTTACCATCGTTGAAATAAATGAAATAATTTCAATAAGGCAAATTAGTTATCTTACCTTCTGCAGCAGTAAAAAGGAACAGGCTCATCTGAATGTTTTTTCTCCAGACAAACGAAAGAAAGAAATCTACATCCACCGGCTCCTTTCTCTCACAAAATACGCTTGACCCACAAACCTCTCTGTCTTTTCTACCTTTTTTTTTTTTTTTAATTTGTATTTGCTGCATGGCTGGCCACATCCACCTTTGTCATGTCTACAACAGTGATTTCCTCCCCACTATGACTGAAGGAAGTCTCTTTTGGATTCAGAGCAATGCGACACACACTGACAAGTGCATTAGGAAAATGTTCTAAGAGGAGGGGGGGAAAAAAGGAGGCCTGAGATAGGTACACACACCACGTGCTCAGCTATTTTTGTTCAACAACTGTAGAACTGCATTAAATAAATTGTATTCTACTGAGCAGAAAGACAGACAGACAACGTAAACGTGCATGAGGATGAACAGCCAGATGGTATAGGGAACGGAAGGTTTAAACAAGTACAGCAAAACTGGGTCAAACTCTACTGAGGCAAACTCTTCTGAATGGGGGCTTTGCCTGAATGAAAACGACAGGTCTGGCTCACTCAAAAGCCCAACTTACCCACAGAAAACAAGGACCACACCTTCTAACACAGAGCAGAACACATGACTTCTAACTACATTGAATTGACAACACTGATATTTGGGGAAAAAACACCATAATACACTTCTGGTGAAATTTTTTTCAAGAAGTTCCTTCTGTTCATCAGCCGACTCCACTGTGATTTCCAGTTTCAGAGCCAGACATAAAGAAGCAGCTCCCAACAGAGTTCACTAATGACTCAGCACATCATTTCTGTCCACACGTCCCCTATAAGCCTACACTTTTGGGATTTACACAGGCCATCTGCTCCGAAAAATGAAGAGTTGAATCAAAATCTTGTATTGAAAAAGTCTCTTTTGAGTAATGCTAAAGGAAATTATTTGAATGTTTTTAAAAATGGTGGAACTGTGTAAATCATCAAGACGTCTCTCAAATACTGACCTTTCAGTCCTCGCTACCACCCCTGTGGAGTAGGTAAGTGCGTGCTATTACATTAACTCAATTCGACATGCAAGGGAAGAGGAAAAACAACTCTGTGATGTGACTTGCTGAGTCATATGCACAGCTGGGAACAGCAGAGTCCGGTAGCTCTTAACAGCCTCGAGTTGTATAGAGTTTTGCCACCTTTTTGTGTTAATACAACCAGCTAAATGGTTTACATTTGCTGAGGGAGCAATCTACGACCTCCTGTCAAGTAATCAATATGAGTACTTTATAAAAGCCTAAAATACACGTAAATAATACTGCTGATATAATCAGTACGCAAAGCTGATCCTCAACTAAGGATGTATGATGTAAGAACCTTGACATTGGCCCTTTATTGTGATATGAAAAAACTCAAAAAGCTTACGCTGAATTAGTCAAGTGAATTATATACTTAAAAATAGCAGTAAAACCCTCCTAAAAATTCTAAAAGCTAATGTCCTACTAGCTTCCTTTTTAGAGTGATGAGTTGAGGAACTGTTGTACTATTTTTTAAACAATGTGCAGATTTAAAAAAAAACCAAGAATCGATTAATCAGACTTTTTTTATATTGGTCACTAACTGCATCCAGTAGGTATTTCCAGTACAGTGGACTGACAAATGTTGTTAACGCAGCCTGTAATTGCATTATCTCAAAAATGACCGCAGGAGGGAATATGCCTAATTGCAGCGTCCTGATGAACTGCGAGTCAGACTATGTCAGCACATGAAATAGGAACTGCCCACTTGCAAAATTAATAGAGGCTCTGTGTTAAAATACCAACAAAGTTTGTTCGGCAGATGATATGAAATTATTTTCATGCACTTATTTAACAAAAAGAAAAAAAATGCAAAAAGAAAATCCAAGAAGGAAATAAATGGACACATAAAAATGCTATTGACATGGCAGAGTTCAACTGACAGTCCCCTGGAAATTCTGAACCCAAATCCTTCTCTCGTATCCACATGGTATGGCTCGGTTGTAATACACTGCTGTCTCCCTAAACTGATGGCCTTGATGCAGCAGTCGTCTTCTGTTGAACAAAGCACTGACGCACATGCTTCCCATTGTGACAACTTCACTGGTATTTAGGCCTCTTCTTAAAACTAAGCCAACACTTAAGTTCTTTGCTGGAGGGGATTTTAGCAGGAGGAAAACATAGTGATCATGGGCTACTGAAATTGAACATTCATTGTGCAGAACAGAGTAGAAATTTGCTTTGTGAGACTAGAATTTGACTCCCGCACTCTGTGTACAGAACCTCCAATAGACGTAAGCACTGAAGCATGAATTAGAGGTCGAAGACCAAAGACATGATCCAACTCTGAATCTCCTTGCTTTCACGCATTTAAGATTCCAAAACCGAAGTTAATGGTAATTAAAAAAAGCAGCCAAACAAACCCTAAGAAAAGAAAGATGACCCATACTGAATCATAGTGTTGGTGACCACACTGAGACAGCAGACATCTTGGCTCATATTGCATGTAACAGATAAAAGGTGAGCATCGCCATCACTTTTCTTTACTATGGATGTACTTAACATATCCTGTCAGTTACCTCTGTGCATATGTGTCTACCTCATCCATGCATTGCAGCTGGCTTGCAGATGGGGAGTTATTGCTGGGGAATGCCTTATCTGTTCACATGAAGGTGCAGACAGTATCTCCATGTTCTGATTCCCCCATCCTTTAGATTCATGTCTCATCCCTCTGCTGACAGCTCGCGATGCAACGTCCAGGAGACCCTTACCTTCCTCCAGAGCTCCAGTCTGCTCGGAAGCTGGCGACGGAGGCGGGGAAGGAGGCAGGTTGGCTGACTCTTCAACTGCTAGAAATCAAACAGTGAAAACGAGACAGAGCAATTAATTCCTGGAAGATCGATGCTTGATACAAACTGCAGTCAGCCTGTTCTGCCCAGCTGAGAGAACTATTCGATGGAGACTTGTGCCTAGCAGGTTTTCTGGTAGACCCTTTCAGAACACATGAATTTTTAAAGTTATAATAAAAGGAAGGTTTTTTTCTTTGGATGGTATGAATTCTTTTCAAAATTCTGGTCATAACTCTATGACGATATAAAAATCAAGTACGAAATTATCTTAAATCAGTACTGCCACTTAGAAAACCTACAACAACAACAACCTACAACAACAATAAAGCATCTGAGCATGAGAGATTTTATAAATTCACACTGACTATCAGAAACCAGCATCCAATCTCTCCAATTTACCCGGAATACATGAACAAAAAACATTCTGCATGCTTTTTTTTTCTTCTGCTGAATTCAAGGTTAATCACAGAATCCACACAAATATCGCTTATCTAGATACAACAGACATCAGCACAAGAACTTCTGTCAGCCACGACACACTTGTGATTCAGCTGAGCAAGGCGCAGTGAAATCTCAGATGCACTTAGACTAAATTTTAGATCCATTCCCAGTCACGAGACTGGATGCTGAAATCAGATGATGTTTTTTCAATTATTTCAATGCAAGTACAATGAAATCCTAAACAAACTGCTTCTTACATGAACTCAGCATAACCTCAGCGTCTGATTTCACACCAATCACTTTGAGATATTTTTTTTTTCTTTAAAAACAGATCCACTACTGGGGCTAAACCAATGTTCGTTTTGTTTGGGTTTTTTTAAAAAAAAAAAAAAGGAAAAAGTAACAAATCTGTATTAACAAATCTGTCCTATAAATGGCACCTCTCAACAGGCAGAGCTCAGTTTCTGATTCAGGGCTTCTTCCCAAGCATAGGAAGGCCAGTTTCAAAGCCCCAGCAGAATTTGCCAGGCCTCCTCCTATTGATTTCAGTGTGGTTTGGAAGAGACCCTTATGTGACTTGTCCTTACGATGTGCTGTCCAGGGACAGAGTATTTGTATCTTCATCACAATGCAATTCTACCTGCACTTATTTAACAGTCACCGAGCACAGGAATGGTAACACCGCCAGCTGCTCACTGAAGGCATACTTCTCACAATATTTTTAAAATGTCTTATCTAACTAGATGGAACTGAAAACCCATTTTGCCTCACCCAGGCCCCAGTGAAGCAATCTGTGCTTAAATATGTATGAAGTGTTTTGCAGAACTGGGGCCCTTCATGTAAAATTGAGTCTCTGTAAAAAAGGGAATTACCAAGCAACACATGTCCCTGATACAGTTCAGAATTAGTTCAATGAAGCAAAAGACCTTGGGAAACAAATTTCCAACAAATATTCTTAATTACTCGTTGACTTTAATTCATTCCTAAGCAGGGTCCAGCTGCTGTACCAAACAAAGCAGAGTGCCTGTGGGGAAAACACCACCAGGCATTATTTTGATTTGATCACAACGTACGTGCGCTCAGCAGAAGTTATCCTGGGGCAGGCCTGCAAGACTTGCTCTACCCCGGGACGGAGGACGGCCTTTCCCTGGCCTTTGTTGTACATGTTTTGAGCTACTGTGGAAGTTTTCTGGCATGGAGGAAGCACTGTAGGTATGAATGGCTGTATAATTACTTTTTAATTTTTGCGTACAAATATATATATACACACACACACACTTGTATTTCAGAGAGACATTTCACGTTGGAGCCAGCAGGAGGATGGGGTCCCAGTATGGGCCAGTGGCAGTGGTACCATTCCCAATCTGGACCACTGGGCGTTCGCTTCTACAAGGTGTAACTCCCTCTCCCTCAATCTCTCCTCGCCCTGCCTGGCTGCTAACCCCGCTCCCACCCTCAGCCCGTGTGCCCTGTCCCTCTGTACTGCTGTTGAGGTGCTCCTCCTCCATCGTCTCGAGTAGCCACCACCCAGCCAGCAAAGCCGCACTTTCTTTTTATATGCCTGTCCTCTAATCTTTGCCTCTTCAGACATGAATGTTTCTCTCTCACACAGCACATGGCTGAACGTGAAGGGGCTCTGAGCACTGCTGGGTCTCACCAGACGCGATGACAGAAGCACTACCACCAGTTCCATCCACAGCCGCGCCGCTCAGGAGTCAGAAACCACGTGGAGAACTGCTGTTAGAGACAGTCACAGGGCCGTGAAGAACCGGGGCAATGAGGATACAGCTATTATTAAGTGGTTCCAGCATTTATCCAGTGGTGCTGCAGTTTACCCTTGACCATAATCTATGCGAATGCACGTGTCAGTGTTTTTTTGCAGTACATATACATACAACATTTGCAGACAGGAGGATACTTTGAACATTCTTTGTCTCGTTTTACCTAAAGGTAGTGGTCCAGGCTGATCTTTGTGCTGGGCTTCTTTTTCCTGTTCGCCTTTCAGGACTGCTACAGCTTCAGCTGTTACTACTTGTACTATCCTCGCAGACACTTCTTCTGTGGCAGCAGCAAAGTTAGAAAAAAAAACAAAGGAAAATATGCTAATGAGAATGATGTTTTAAAATTATAAAGATTAGTTTAAACAATAAAAAAATGGCAGCTGACAATCCACTTTTAAAAGGTAATCTTTTTTCCCTGAAATACAGGCAAATCATTAAAAATAAAATAGAAGGACCAGATATTCCGAAGATCTCAGTGGAAAATGCTGAGTATTTATAAAAACCAGGACCTCAGCCTTTACAGTAAGATGCACAAAGCGTCATTATTAAATGCTCTTTCTGTTAGGGACAATGTGCAGCAACTGCAAAATGTTAAGATGATCATTTATTAAATGTCTCAAATTTTTTTTGCAGGTACTGTTTTGCAAACAGGGGTAGAATGGCCAGATGAATAATGGAATTTCTTGACATTTAATACATGGAGCTAGCTGCATTCTTACATGCACGTTGGATGATATTTCCCCCTCATCAGCACACAGTTAGTATGCATTAAAGGCACTTTCCAGACAGACATCTATGCTGATGAGGAGTTGAAAAAGAAGGGCTAAATAACATTTCTATGTGATTAAAAGGTATATTTTGTCCTCCTCACCCCTTTTAAGACTGCAACACAAAGCTTTATTTAAACAGCAGGCCTGAATACGATGCAGAGGGATTGCAGAGGATAGCATTTGTTTGGTGGGATGGGCTCTGCGGCCATGATCCCAGGCACAGGCCCGGCTCCTGGCCACTCGCCCTCGTTGTGCCCGGCACAGGGAAGGGGCACTCGCACGGAGGTGGCTGAGCATCGCATGCTTGACAGACCCCTTTGCTCTGCCCTCAACGCGGGGATGCCCCAGGGGGGCTGAGGAACCAGGCGCTCTGGTGAGTGGAGGACGGCAGTGGGACCACTTGGGGAGTAAATACTTCCAAACTGAGAAATTGTACCTCATCTTGGCTCTAGACCCACCCAAAGGTGCCGTGAAATGTCATCAGGCACACCACTGCCTGTGGAAGTAACCAGAGAGGTTTCACGCCCTAAGGGCAGTTCAGGCACCTTTGATCTAGCAAATCAAGGACATAAGGGCTGGTCCAGCAGAACCATCTATGAAAGAATTCAGAGAAAAAGGGTTTCCTTTTCTTACATGTGTATTAGCCCACTCTACCTTACTTGTTAATCAACACATTCCTCCCTCTAACAGCCAAACTCAGTGGAAACAAACCCCTTCACTCTCTGGCCATGCCCGAGTGCTGGCTGAGAGCTGTTCCAAACGCAGGGTGCCAGGACCGACGCAGAGCTGAGTCCCGGGGAAGGCAACAAGCTGCGCAGCCACGGGGCCACCAGCTGCACAGCTGGGCACCCGCCTGGAAACAGCGAGAATTTCAGTCCTGCTCCACCTCTCGAGCAGAGGTTTCTAACAGCAGGCAGCAACGTACCCCGCTCCTGCCAGGAGACACTCGCAGAGTCCGCATTAATCACCATCCCGAGCACAGAAATAAAAGCTCTCTGCTCACCCGTTACTGCGTCCTTCGGGCAAGGACCAGCTGGGAAGGGGCAGTATATTTAAATCAATGCCCTACATGTAACTTTACAGCAACCACCCTAACAAGGGACGCTGTCCATTAGATTAATAATGATGATTTCTCCTCACAGTTAGTACTCGTACAGAACTCCTTTGTACTTTTCAGTTATTCCTCTTTGTTTGTCTTTTCGAAAAGCTGATTTTTTTCTCCCCAAAAGCATAGATGTGAGTTACTTGATTTTCACAGTTGTGTTTGTCTAAAACCAAAGTGCTACGTTAATCTTTCTTTTGCACAAAGTATGTAATGATATATTAAAAAACCCACCCACTGGCAAAGAACATTCATAATTGTTGGTATTTATATCTTACAATTCACTTCCCTCCTGACTGGTCGCCAGGAGGGCCGTGACTGCAATAGCTTTATTGACTGCAGCCAATAGCAAGAGGAGATGGATGAATATGTCAGAACAACTACTAAGCAACGAAAAAAATAAGCTGATTTAAAAAACTGCTACCCAAGAATATATGAGTATAAACTTGCCAAGGATAAATTCAGAGTAGAAATCTGAAGACGCTGCTTTCCTGCTGTCAGGGGTGTGAAGTTCTGGCAGCCTTCCACAGAGCAGGAAACAACTCAACTGGTTTTGAGTGGAGCTCGCTACATTTACAAAAGGGACTACATACGATGTAGATGCCTGTATTAGCAAGAAGCTGCGAATGGCGGCTCTAGTTCTCTTTCCCTCTCTTCAACAACCTGCCCCTAGTATGAGATGAAACTCCACTTTGTTGTTAAGTAAATCGAATCGAGCACCAAAACCCCATAAATCAAGTCATGCATGTGGCTAGTCCCATGAATCAATGAACAGGGATATTGATTTCAAGCCCATCAATCTTCCCAGCTGCCTTTCAGGGGCCTGCACCTCATTTTGGGCTTTTCAAATTTCTCCTGCTCCCACGCCTGCTGGATGCTGGGGGTTCTTCTCAGCAACTCTTGGTTCCTTCCTCTTACGAGAGACATGAACAGCTACCTCCCAGACATGGTGCTCCTGTTCCAGAACAGTGGACTGGACAAAAACGATCCCTCGGAATCATTACAGGTCCTGACATTTCCCTGCGTTGTGAGGCACATGCAGACTGCAAAGCACGAGCGGCATTGGAGAGAACTGGGAGAATGAACCTGTGGCTTGGCCCACGCTCTTCCCGCAGCCAGGCAGTGCGCTCCCCCACGCCAGGCAGCCGGCATGCATGGGTGGGACACGCGGGGAGGAAACAAACCGCTCTTCCATAAAGCATCCTGCGATACTTGGTATATCACTGTTCAGATTCTGCTCTTTCAGAACAGGATAGAGTACGGCCCCGACAGCTTTGGTGAGCATGGAGAACAGCACAGAGCTTTGCAGAGACCCCACGCCAATCGCCACCACTGCTCTACACCTGGAGGATGTGACAACTGACCCTTCTGTCAAAATGTCCATGAATCTACTAATCACAACATTACTGACAAAAGTAATGTCATCCAGTCTGTACCGTTAGCTCAGATGAACAAATCAAGACTCAATTAGGAAGACTGTTAGGAAAATCAATTTTTTTATCCTTATTTTCACTTGAAAATTTTAAGAAAAAGCTCCAATTATTTTTTCAGATAAAGAATATGCAAATGTATACCAGCTTCAGTACCCTGGAGCACATCCAAAGGAAACCCACTCGGTCACCTGCTCTCCATCACCCAAGCTACCGCAAGCCTTCTCCCAGGAAGGTAAGACAAATCCCTATCAAAAATGGTCTCCTTTGTTACAAAATTTATACTTGTTCATATCCAGCCTGGTGCTGGGGTGCAAATGGGCTCTCCAAGGCTGGAAGACAGTTCCTACCCTCTCAGCTCTCTTCCTGATTTAATTTGCTTGGGACAAAGATTATGTTCCACAGGAAGATACAGCTGGGGGTGAAAAGGTTGCCTCCTGAAAAACAATTTCAATTTCGGGCTATGCAAAATAATTAAATAAAAATACAGGTAGCCTCTGGGGTTTGGTTTTAGGGTTTTTTTTGGTCTGGATTTTTTTTTTAATCAAGAAAGGCTGACTTCTGAACACTCTGTTAATGGATATTTTGGGTGACACAAGAGACACAGGCAGTTTGCCAGAAAAGCAGTGCTTTTGCTACACATGACTGCTGCAAAAGGACAGACATTTTTGTACTAATGGACAATATAAATAGCAGATCCAACGGGTAAGTCAAATCCTCGCAGGGCAGCTATTGAGACTCTTCATAGTTTCCTTATGGTTCAGTTAAAGTTCAAGGAAGCCTAATGATAAAGAACAAAAAAATAAAAGGAGAGTTAGACAGCCTAGATGCTAGGCCTATTCCTCACAGCCTAAAAGCTCTGGATTCATTAGAGATAGTTTTCCTTGTAGAGATTTATTTTCCTTCTCTTTAAGCAGGTAGACATTCTCTGACTATACTTTATTCCACAAAATTGTCACTAACAAATGACAAGTAATACAAAATATATGTTTCTTAAAGGCAACAAGGACCTTGGCTTCACATAAGACTCCAGCACAACAAGGAATGGCAACGTGGCTTTCCTTTGCATTTTGCAGAGTAAAACGCGGCTCCTTTTTACCAAGGTGTCAGCTGCTCATGATACAGGGCACAGACTGAGTCTCCCAGTTTAATTTCAGGGAATGTGGTACTCAAAATACAGGTGACACCACCTTGACTGTGGTGTCCATAATGGAGAGGAGACACTGTGAAAAATCTTAAGCACGAGCTTTCAAAAGCCCCTTAACAACGAGCAGGCTGAGCCCAGAGGCCAGGAGCTGACACACGGGGACGGTGATTCCGCTGCTCCCTCGAAGGTTGTCACTTCACACCAAGCTCCGAGGGGACCATCAGGTCCAGTCTGCCCAGCTGCTACTAGTGCCATGGCTGCTCTCTGGCAGGAACAGAGGGCTCTGCCCTGCTGAGGGGGCAGGCACCTGTCTTGGGCACTACACGAATTTATACCAAAGTTAACACTCAAATGAGCAAGCAGTCTCTGCTCCTGGTTTTCCTGGTTTCGGAAGTCAGCGCAATTCTTCTACAAACCCCAGCCCCCAGCATACCAAATCAGGACACCTGGAATCTGCCTGCCCCACAGGTAACTCAGGGACACAAACCCTTTCAGAGCACTGGGATGCACAGGGGACACTGGACCAGCCGCCAATGGTGTGGGGAGCTGCAGCCTTTCCTCTGCCTCCAAAAGCTGCTGCCCTCCTCATAAGCACAGCCAAGGGCACAACAGCCGCCCAAACCCCTAGCTTGCTCTGTCAGGGATGTTTAAACTGCAGTAGGCATCATCCAGACACTCCGTCCAGACACCTGAGCTCCCCTTCACTGATTGAGACTCAACCAGGGGCCATTAAGCGAGGCTACCAGCGGAAGGCCCTGGCAAGCCCTGCAGCCTGAGCCCTGGGGGGCTGCATGTTTTCGTGGGAGCTCTGTCTGGGTCACCACATCCATTCTGCCTAGGGCAGAGGACATGGTTTTCCCCGGTGCACACCATAGTTAAGCTCCTTCTGAGAGGGTGACGACCACCAACAGAACTGACCTCTTGAGGCGGTAGGCAGACTTCACCCTTCCTCCAAGCTGCCGCGCCATGCCCTGTTTGCCCGCTCTCCTGGTTGCTCGCACTCCTCAGGCTGCTTTCTATCAATGTGGAGGATGCCGCAGTTGCTCTAGCAATGCCCAGGCCTCATCAGCATCTCCTGAAAGAGCTGCCGGTGCCTGGCCGGCCTCTCCGCTGCCCAGGCGTTTCCTTACCTCAGAAAAGCCCCCTGTGTGCCAAGACCTGCCTCTCCACTAAGGATCAGGCCGGCTCCAGAGCACCTCCCCTCCGTGGAGTCTGCTTCCTTTGTGCCCTTTTAAATGGCTTCCCTCCAGCCTCAGGCACTTTTTCTCTTCCAGCCTACCACAACACCTCAGGCTCGATCCGATCCGTGAGGAGCTGAGTTTGCTACAAACACCACTTCCTAGGTGAAACTGCGCAGGCTCAGATATTTGCCTCTGACAGCCCTCATCCAGCAGTCCCTTTTCTCTTCTTCTCTCTCCCTCCTACCCCTCTATGCAATGCTGTACTATTGTTGTGAGGATTGTTTTTGACAGGAGAAACTTCCCATGGGCAGAGCTCAGGGCATCGTCCTGCCTCGCAGGCGGGTGCCCCAGCCCTGCTGCGGGATGCTGCCGGCGGGGAATGGGGCCGGTACAGCTCGCCCTGGGGAACAGCCGGCTCCTCAGCTCACATAACAGCGCCAGAGATTTCTCAGGCCAGAGCTGCCCCAGTCAGGCCAGTTTGTCTCCCCAGCTCCTCTTCTCCTTCCCCAACTGTAGAGGCCTGTGTTTCATCACTACCATTCAGCCAGTTCTCCAGCCCGCCTCTCCCTTATTCCGCCTGAGCACCCATTTCACTGCAACGGGGACAGCTCCTCACGGAAAGAAAAATTATTTCACGTCCCCACAATTTTACCGGGACTCTCTTCCCAGAACGGAGCACCATCAACCCCCGGTTTTTCTACCAACATCTCTATCAGACACTGCTACGGTGGCAGCGGATCCAGGGTTTGCCGTGGCCATGGAAGACGCCATCTGGTCTCTGTAAAGCAGAACTTGTTTAAGACATAAACAAAGTTTAACGTGCTGGAACCACACGGCACAACAAATGCTGCAGGAGAAAAACCGAAGGAAAGGGATGATAGGAAGGAGGGATGGAGAGGAGGAGATTGAAAATTGTGTCAAAACTTCACAGGAATTCACAATGTCACCCCTCAGACACCTACCAAGAAAATTAACAGTGAGCTCAGTTAAAGCAAAGGGTAATTAACGTTCCTGGAGCACTAAGGGTAAAACAGGGATACAGAAAGATGCAAACAGATAAAATGTTTCATTAATTTTGCTGCATTTTAGGGAAGGAACACAGGCAGAGCACAGCAAAAGGATTAGCTACATGTGTGCTGGCGGAATTGGGAAAACAAAGCAATTTCAGTCAAAATGTGCCTGTCAAAATCCTCAGTGGGGTGCAGAGCAGTTTCCAAGGTAACCAGCACTAATTGTTGGCACAGTGGAAGCCAGTCAACAACAAAAGCACAGAGCAACCTGCGCTGCTTACTGAGGCAAAATACCCCAAATATATTCCTGCAGAAAGGAAAGTCCAGAGTGGCTATTTGCTGTCTTTGACAATTTGAAAAGCAAACAGGACCTATGGATTTTCCCCCCGGGCACTGCAGCTCCGCATGCAGCAGGACCATGCGCCAAAGAGCTGCTGGATCTGTTGGGCGGCATCAGCCAGGCCCCCAGGGACGGGCCCTGAGCTCACACCAGCTCTCCTGGGAGCTGGTGGATGACTCGTCTTTGAGTCAGGGCTGCTGAAATGCCCGGGAAAAAAGACCTGGGCTTGACCCAGTGACGCTTCTGATGGAAGACCCCAAGACACATCTTGGACTTTGTTACTGGGATTGTGACAACTCCAAGTACTGCCTTTTGCACTCAGGTTAAAAGAGAAATGCACAGCAGCAATCAAAGCACTATGAATAAGTTATGTAAAACCCAAATAATGCCAACAGGTTAGCGCTTGCAATTGAAGAAAAAAGCAGTAACATAGCTTTACAGAATTCAAACATTTGCTCTCAAATGGCTTTCGTGAGTGTAAATATTTTGCTGTAAGTAGGTCCTTGAGCTGGATGTTGGCAATATCAACAGTAATTGGCAGGAGGTATGAAGGCAAATAATGGGAACATGAGCTTTTAAACTAAATGAAACCACAACACAACTGACAAGCATCATCTCCCTAATAAACTCATTGACTTTAAACTACTGTAGCATCAATGAGGACAGTGACAGCTTAATTTAATCCCCAGGATTTACCAACTAACTAACTGAACAGGTCAGAAAAGGCTTGGGTTTTGGGAAAGAGTGAGCTTTGACTGTTTAGTGCATTGAAACCCAAAGGTATGAACATTCAGACTGCCTCTGGGGAGAGAAATGTTGCAGTGACTATGTGACGAGCTGGGGGGGCGCACGTCTGCGCACCCCCAGCTGCGCTGCGGCGCTCGGGGGAGCAGCAGCCCAGGACGTGGGCTGCCTGTCCTCAGACCACTTCCACCCCTTCCGTGTGGACTTCAGCTCCACTGCCTTGACTGCGTTTTCCCGGTCGCCTTCTTCAGCAGGAGACCTGGACAAGACAGTCCAAATCTCCAAGGCACCTAAGTGGCAAAATCCCAAACGACTCATGCTGGGAGCCAGGCGCAATTCTGATGGCCCCAGTGAGCCCCCTCCTCGAGCTCCCCAACACCCCAGCACATGTTCATTAGGCAGAGGCCTCCGCCACGCTGTCTGGCAGCTGTAAAACAAAACACCAAGGGATCAGTCCCCACACCACCCCTTCCCTTGAATTATGAGCCTGTTAAAAAGGAGTCATACAAATGTCAATACAATAAAGCAATGCTTTTAAAACGAGCTCTCATTACTGCAAATACTTGCTCCCAGTGCATCCCCTGAGTCGCATCTTCTTAAGTCTACTGCCTGGAACAAAATATTTACCACTGTCAGCATTTCCCAGCCAAGACAGAGGTGGGGAAAGCTAACGGTTCTGTTTTGTCTCATGCATCAGCAACACAATTTACAGCTAAGACGCAATACTGAGGCAAACGCCAGACCCCCAGTGAGGTCCCACTGCCTCTCCCAGGACCTGGCATTAGCTGAAAACATCGCTCACACGTAGGAAGCAGCTATATCTATCTTTCATTAAAACATGAACTCCTTAGGACTCATGCAGAAGAAAGCACTTTGGCTTCTAAACAAAGAACTGAATATTTAATCCTTTGAGTGTGAGTAAATACACTTAACAGGTAATTCACTTTTAAATCAATATTTGTTTTGAACTTAGTACAAGTTAAGATTTTAAACAAACAGACTTTTAAGAACCCTCACAGAAGTCAGTGGAGCCTCAGCCACCTACAGCAGGACGTGACATGTCCCTTATAGTTCATTTTTAGCTCCTTTTGAGCTGATTTTAAACACTTTTTACAGTGTTTCCTGTGATCTTTTTAAAAAAAGAATTCCAAGTATGCTATACTTTACAGGCCACCTGATCAGGATGGGGAGACTGATGAGGCTTTCTACAGACAACTGAAGGTAGCCTCGCAAGCGCAGGCCCTGGTTCTCATGGGGGACTTCAATCACCCCGATATCTGCTGGGAAGACCACACAGCCAGGCATGCACAGTCCAGGAGGCTCCTCCAGTGCATTGATGACAACTTTTTGACACAGGTGGTACAGGAGCCAACAAGGAGAGGAGCACTCCTGGACCTGGTACTGACAAACACAGAGGGATTGGTGGAGGACATTAAGGTTGGGGGCACCCTAGGTTGTAGTGATCATGAAATGATTGAGTTCAGGATCATGGGTACTATCCACAAAACAACAACAAGAAGTAAAATTACAACCTTGGATTTCAGGAGGGCTAACTTCGACCTCTTTAAGAAACTGCTTGGAGAGATCCCGTGGGCTAGGGCTCTGGAAGGCAAAGGGGCTCAAGAAAGCTGGTTGATATTCAAAGACCACTTCCTCCAAGCTCAGGATCGGTGCATCCCTAAGAGAAAGAAATCGGCCAAGGGACGCAGGAGACCTGCATGGTTGAGCAGGGAGCTTCAGAAAAAGCTCAAGTGGAAGAAGGAAGTTTATAATAAGTGGAAGAAGGGACTGACCCCTTGGGAGGATTACAAGAATGCCACCAGAGCGTGCAGGGATGAAACAAGGAAAGCCAAGGCCGCCTTGGAATTAGACCTGGCTAGGGACATCAAGCAAAACAAAAAGAGCTTCTACAAGTATATTGGAAGCAAAAGGAAGACCAGGGAAGTTGTAGGCCCACTGCTGAATGAGGCAGGAGTCATGGTGACGGAGGATGTGGAGAAGGCAGAGTTACTGAATGCCTTCTTTGCTTCGGTCTTTTCTGCTCGGCCCAGCCCTCAGGAGTCCCAGGCATTGAATAAAGTAACAGGGAAAGAAGACGACTTCCCTTGGGTTGAGGAGGAGCGAGTGAGGGACCAATTAGATCATCTAGATATTCACAAGTCCATGGGCCCTGATGGGATGCACCCGAGAGTGCTGAGGGAGCTGGCGGAAGTCATTGCTGGGCCGCTCTCCATCATCTTTGAAAAGTCCTGGAGAACAGGCGAGGTGCCTGCGGACTGGAGGAAAGCCAATGTCACTCCAGTCTTCAAGAAAGGCAAGAAGGAGGAGCCGGGGAACTACAGGCCGGTCAGCCTCACCTCCATCCCTGGAAAGATGATGGAACAGCTCGTTCTGGGTGTCATCTCAAGGCGCGTGGAGGAAAGGAAAGCTATCAGAAGTACTCAGCATGGATTCACCAGGGGGAAATCATGTCTGACTAACCTGATAGCCTTCTACGATGGCATGACTAGATGGATAGATGAGGGGAGGGCGGTAGATGTGGTCTACCTTGACTTAAGCAAGGCGTTTGACACGGTCTCCCACAGCATCCTCATAGGGAAGCTTAGGAAGTGTGGGTTAGATGAATGGACAGTGGGGTGGATAGAAAACTGGTTGAAAGATAGAGCTCAGAGGGTTGTGATTAGGGGCACAGAGTCTAGTTGGAGACCAGTGACGAGTGGTGTTCCCCAGGGGTCAGTACTGGGTCCAGTCCTGTTCAACATATTCATCAATGACCTGGATGAGGGGATAGAGTGCACCCTCAGCAAGTTTGCTGATGACACCAAGCTGGGTGGGGTGGCTGACACACCGGAAGGCTGTGCCGCCATACAGAGAGACCTGGACAGGTTGGAGATCTGGGCAGAGAGAAACCTTATGAAGTTCAACAAGGGCAAGTGTAGGGTGCTGCACCTGGGGAGGAACAACCCCATGCACCAGTACAGGTTGGGTGCTGACCTGCTGGAGAGCAGCTCTGTGGAAAGAGACCTGGGAGTCCTGGTGGACAACAGGATGACCATGAGCCAGCAATGTACCCTTGTGGCCAAGAAGGCCAATGGCATCCTGGGGTGCATCAAGAGGAGCGTGGCCAGCAGGTCAAGGGAGGTCATCCTCCCCCTCTACTCTGCCTTGGTGAGGCCGCACCTGGAGTACTGTGTCCAGTTCTGGGCTCCCCGGTTCAAGAGGGACAGGGAACTGCTGGAAAGGGTGCAGCGGAGGGCTACGAGGATGATTAGGGGACTGGAACACCTCTCTTATGAGGAAAGGCTGAGGGATTTGGGTCTCTTCAGTCTGGAAAAAAGACGTCTGAGGGGTGACCTTATCAACGCTTATAAATACTTAAAGGGTGGGTGTCAGGACGATGGGGCGAGGCTCTTTTCAGTGGTGCCCGGGGACAGGACAAGAGGCAATGGGCACAAACTGGAACATAGGAAGTTCCACCTAAACATGAGGAGGAACTTCTTTACCCTGAGGGTGGCAGAGCACTGGAACAGGCTGCCCAGAGAGGTGGTGGAGTCTCCATCTCTGGAGACATTCAAAACCCACCTGGACATGTTCCTGTGTAACCTGCTCTAGGTGACCCTGCTCTGGCAGGGGGGTTGGACTAGATGATCTCCAGAGGTCCCTTCCAACCCTATGATTCTATGATTCTATGATTCTATACAAACTCTGCTGAATTTAAGTTTAAAATTAACATTAACCCGTGCACGCATTGTGTGGGATTCCTAGTCATGCCCCGTCAGATGGACTGAAGACCATTCTGTCAACACAACAGAATTTTGGTTCATCCCGTCAGGGGATATGGTGACACATAAGATGCAGCAATACCATGCCCTGTAGACCCAGCCCAACCCTGATCAAGCAGCTAGCTCTGCAATGCAGCAACCGCCGCACAGCTGAGCTCTCCCCAGCTCTGCTCCCAGCCGAGCCTCGTGTCTGTACCCAGGCAGATGTCTGTGAGGAATGGTGTTGCTTACTTACAAATGAGCACGTGCGACTGTTCCCACAGACAGGCAGAGCAGAACAGGTCCCACGTCACATACAAATTAACCAAGACCCACAGAGCTCGTGACGTGGATGGATTTTCAGCGTGGTTCTCAGCCCTGCTCAGCAGTTCTGCCATCACCCCCCGCCCCGGCTCTTCTGGCACTACACCAGTTGGAGGGAACTGGGTCTCCATCTGCCAGGTCACTATCCCCAACTGCTCACACAGCCTGCTCCCATCCACTGCCCGCCTACCCTTGGAGACTCCCAAAGAGACGTGTGCACCTACTCTTGCAGAAGGGAGATGCAAGAGATGCACATAAAAGCCCTCAGCGCATCGTTCTTCCTCTTTTTCTGACAGAGCTGTCTTCTCTGGGCACTTAAACACCTGCAGTCACAGTGCTGGGGACATCTGGGTGCTGTGGGGAGAGCTGAGACCCAGGTTTGGGTCACTGCAGCCACTGGGGGAGGTCTGCATCCAGAAGCAGAGCTCTCAAGCGTCCTGAAAATAAGGAGCAGCTGTGAAAATTCAAGGTCACAGAGGAGCTACACTGGATGTCTGAGATAAAGCCGGGAGTATATAGAACAGGAAAAAAAGCAGCCAGAGGCAACATAAGTGAGAAAAGCAGGAAAGAAGGAAGAGATGTCAGAGCAATTGTTTAGAAGAACAATATATTCTTAAATAGAGAGAAAGGATGACAGTGAAAGGAAAGAGAAAACAAGTCATGGACAGGAACAGCTAAGTCCTCTCACTTTACAGCTCACCGAGAATCTGCGCAGGCTGCGTTACCCTGCATTTGGCACATACCCTGGCTTTGGGGTAAAAAGCAATAGTCACGGCTGAAGCCTTTTCGTTCTGTCATATGTGATGCAAGGCTATGGATGCAAACAGTTTTGGTATGTCATCAAGACTGCCACATTTATGCAGCACTGGCAGCTGATACTTCCGCTCTTCTTTATTAGTGTATCTGTCTCGCCAGATGCACGGGCTGCATGGACAGAGGACCAGACTGTAAATTAGTTTTATCATAACTGCCACAGGCTACACGGGTCGCTGGGAGCTGTACCAAACTGATCATATAGCACTATAAATTAGTCTCAGGGAAAGAAATAGGAACAAAAAAGTGAAATACCTGGGGTTTATTTTCCCCTCTCAAAGTATACAGTGCCTCCAAGTGAAACTGATTTCCATGAAGTATTCAATCTACTCAGTCCTGACTGAAAATGACTCTCTGGGAAGTGGCTAACAGGTTTTCCTGCCTTGGAGACAATGATATCTCTCAGTTATTTTCCCATATACTGCATGCAATTAAAGTATTAAAGTTTTGACCACGTATTTTCCACACATAGGAGAAGGGCTCATTCACACAATCTAACGTACATAGCTGGGGGGCCTTGAGTTTCCTGCACTTTTTGCATGTCATGAGGAATGCCTCAGTAATAACTAACCCCCAAAAAACAATCAAGACTGCATTTCTAAACCATGGCCTCAGAATGGGTTTTCCAAGCACCACCGATTCCACTCTGCAGTCGGTCTGTGAAACAGCATGGGAAAACATAAATGTTTTGCTCAGCACCTCACAAGGAATAAATGACAGTCAAACCCAGCACCGAGCCCTCTCGCTTTGAGTCCTGCCTTTGAATTTCCTGATCAACCTTTTCACAGCTGGTAAGGACAGGCACTGGATTATCAGTGCTCATCTGCCAGCTCATGCCAGCTGCTTTATGCTGATTTCCATCCTTTCAGCTGGCAAAGACAAGCAAACCTGTATTAATTATCATTATAAGGATTTAATTTAAAGCGAGCAGTTAAATCTACCAGTAGCAACTCCACAAAATGGAAAAACCCCAACCAAAACACGAGTATGCACTAGATTTTGCTGTCCTTACTCAGGATACGAATACAGCATGAGAAGAGATGATTTCCTTCTCTGTATTGTGACCTCACGGACTAAAACAGCAGGGAAGACAAAGACAGGGGGCTTGTCCCTGGCTTCCTTCTAATCTTTCCTTTGAGTTCCTCTCAAATTAAAACCCAGATTGCCTTTGCTTTCCAATTTTAATACAGAGTAGCTCATCAGGGTTAGTCAAACCAAGACATTTGCATGTTTATGTATGTCACACATGTATTTTGCACCGTAAATACACCCCAAAGTATTATTCCCTTCCCATCTCCATGCAAGTTGTGCCTCAGTGAGGACAGCAGAGCGAGGTCCCCATTGCAAACTACTCCCAGTCTCTCTCCTCATCTACCCTGTCTCCCTTAACCTTGAGAAGCAAACGCTAGAGGAAAAAGAAAAAAAAATTTAAATCCTCCTTTCCTTTGTCAGACACCCTGGCTGTGGCTCAGAGCCGTTACAGAGAGGCTGTGCACTCCTGAATGCTAAATAAGCTCCCGGGCTACATACTTTCTCTCGGCGGAGCTTAAAAAGAGATCTCACTCCGCACAGGGACGTGTTGGCATGGCAACATGGAAAAAAGGAATTGGCAAGGCCTGGCACTCCTTGCAAGAGCAGCAGACTGACTGTGCGGCTCTGGTTCTTGTAAGTGACCTGATGGTGCCACCTCCTCTCCGCCAGAGGCCAAGCCCCGGCCCGGCTGGGTGCGAAGGGCTGTGGCCACTGCCCGGAGGACCTGCCTCTACCAGACGCGGCTGGGGACTTGTGCCGGGCAAACCTGCAGTGCCGCAGGGCTGGAAAGCTCACCAAGCCACAGACACGAGACATAATGAGGAAAGGAGAGGAAGGGATTTGCGACGCATGGGGCTGAGCGGGTTAATGACTGCTGCTCTGGGCTCTTCTGCTCTACACTGTGTGAGACCCCGAGAGCTGACAGTTGCCTGGGCACAGGTCGAGGGGCCAGGAAAGGAGGCGAGCAATGCCCACCAGCACATCCCAGGTTGTCACCTAAGAACCTGCCGCTTCTCTTTCAAGGTGACTTTGGAGAAGAAGATGCCATTTCAGCTCTGCCCAAAACAATAGCAGCTGTGTGTCTGCAAAACAAGGCTCTGTTGTTTGGTAATGAACCTTCCTCCAAATCTTCCTGCCCTCAGATCAAAAACTGGAATGGAAAATTATATGCTGGCACAGCCTCCAGCGATACCACCTTCCAGCTGCAATCGCAAAGACCACTGCCCACTGCCAAATACTGCCCAGGGCTCCTGCGTGTCCCTCGTGCTGCCATCCTGGGGATGGAGGCCGTGATGGTTTCTCTTCAGACGTGACAGGGCAGAGCTGTCGAAGCGCTCCATCATCACCCTCTGCAAGGGCAGAGCTGAGCCAGGCCCAGAGGACAGAGCCTGCAGCGGGGCAGCACCAGCCCCGCACAGGGCCCTGCCACAGCTCTGCCGCAGCCCTCCTGCGTGACATGGGGTACCCCCTCTTCACAGCCCTCCACCTCTTCTCCTGGCTTCTACAAGCTTTGTCTACGTAATTCATAAATGCCCAAGCTGTCTCCTGCCATATGCTGAAAAGGACTCCAGCACAACGGGCCATGATTTAGAACATGGCCTATGGACACAACTGCCCTACTAGTCACTCGGCTAACGCCGGTGCAGGAGGGGTGAGATCTGGCCCACAGAAACAGCAAAGTCTGCAGTTACAGCCCCCACCAGCACAGGCAGCCAAACACGGATGGTGGGGAGGAAGGAAGGAGGTGAACAGACAAATGGCAAATTTTTGTCCACAAAAAAGGGGAGACGAAACTCCCAGGATGTGCTCTGTATTTGATGGGATATTCATTCTTCAGCAGCAATAGCTATCCTGGCTACAGCAGCCCCCCAAGAACTCCTGCAGATGTTTTCAAAAGGCAACTTTGATAAACAGCACTCATGGCGTACAGTCTGAATTACCGGTGTAGTTGGAACAACACGTTATGAAAGATACTTCCTCCGTATCCCAGCTTCATCGCTCCTTGTTGCATCTCTGAGGTTGTTATCGATTACGTTTGCTGGGAACGCTGACGGCACCAAGCGAGCACTGGTTGCCAGGCCAACGTGCTCGCAGCCGTTTTGCTCTTACTCCTTAAGGAAGCACAGCTGCTTATGAAATTCCCTCTTACGATGCTCATACTGTAACAAGAAAACACCAAAGTGAATCAAAATACCAAGAGGGAGCCCAAAGGAAATGGCTGGCTGTTGCCTTCTCTTGGCCAGATTCAGCGCTGACATGGCACAAAGCAGCAGTTGACTCTTACGGTGCTACTGTACCTGGTTTGAGATACGGTTTTCAAAAGCAAATCCACACCGCACACTGACATTTTCATAAGAGCTTTGGGGATAAAAGACACTGATGGCTGAACTTCTCTGGGTGTCTGACTCCCAGTCATGGGAGTCAACGGCACCGGCACACTGGGTTATCTCACTCCACTCCCTTCCAGGCAATAATTTTTGCATGCTGGTGCCACCCCAAACTGTGCTGGACCTCCAGCTCCGACTCCAATACATTTCAATCACGAACTGACTGATTTCTGAAGTCCCAAGAGGAGGTGGGAGGGCAGAGCCAGCCCCTCAGAGCAGTTAGGGTTGGACAAAATGCAATGTCTTACTGGATTTAGTGACTGATAGTGCCAGTCACAGGAAAACCTGCAGAGACTGGCCTCTGCAGCAGTTAGTGAATATTCAGCGTCAGGGAGAAGACAGCCGGGGGTAGGGGATGCATGGGAAAAGACGGAGTTTCTCTGGCCTCATTCCTGGTCCTCTGCAGAAGAACAACTGAGAAGGATTTCTACAGCAAGCTTAACAGAGAACAGTAATAATAACATTTTCTACAAGTGCCCCAAAAGAGGCTCTGCTGTCTCCACCTATGCTCTCTTAGCAACATAACCTGAACATGTCTAAAATATTCCAACAACGTGTCCCAGAAAATGACACCTGCATTACTCTTAACACAGAGGAGAAAAGTTTCAGAAGTCTGGCACGTTTGCCTGTATCTAAATTGGCAAAGAAGATGGTGCACAGTAATTACTGTCACATTTCCCGGGTAAAGGGAGGGAGATCAAAATGGCTAATTAACAGCTTCTTTCCCATGGGAGCCATCAATGACATGGTAACATGCATTCTTCCAGCTTTGTAAAATAAACCACTGAAACGGGACAAACACAGCAATCACATTCATCTTTGAACGCCGCTGATTTTGCATCCTTCTATGCATTTTGTCTGTGCTGCTGGAGACATGCAGCTTGCTGAAAACGCACATCTGACAACAAGGCTGGGAGGCTCCTGTGGGAAACAGGCACCCAGGGAGTTTGTGGGGGGCTCTGGTAACTCCAGGAGGGCTCGGGCAGCAGCAGGACCACCACCGCAAACAGCCAAATGAAAGGGAAAGCTCTGACAAAGCAGCCCTGTTGGAAAGAAAAAGTAAAAAGGCCTCTGTACAAAGAAGGCCTGTTTGTATGTTTACTGGCAGTGCCATCTTAGTATTGCCCCTTGTATGGCAACAGAGAAAGAAAAAGAGACACAAAGGAAAAGAAGATTAAAGGAGAAGTCACTAGAGAGGGAAAAACCATTAACACACCATGGGACCAAGTGATGACTCGGTGCGGTTTCAGCCTGGAGAGGCTGTTGTGTTCACTGACCCCATGCACAGAGCTGCAGTCCTGCCCCCGCAGGACCTGCCCTCGCGGGCCGAGCACCCTGAGCCAGCACAACTAAGCAGCACGGTGATTTTCTAACAGCACACTGCTGGTGAGGGCCGTGAACAAGATCCTCCTTACCTGGGGAATGGCTACTAGAAGGCAAAACTAGGGAAGATGATGGGATACAGACTATTTCCTTGACACACTGCCAGGTAGCTGAAACAAGCACAATCCCCGTCTTCAACATGGGTTTTCTGCCAACCTAAAGGTACTACCCACCTCTGCTCAAGTCTTTACTGGCTATGCCAGGGCAGTCTTTCAGGCTGACATTCCCTGCAGCTTATTAAAGAATAGCTGGTCAGAGGAATAGATTTGTTGCAATTGCCCATTTAGTCTGGCTGAACAAAGCGTAAAACAAATGGCTGATTTAGGATAAATTACATTGAAGGCTGTAATGTGATTTGCCCCTTCTCGCTTTTCTCCTCGGTTGCTGCTGCCCGCTTCATGGCTCTGCTCCCTCATGGCTCCCTGCCCCTCACCTCTCCCACCACGGGCTCTGCTGCCCCACCACCCCTCAGCCCTCACTCCTCCTCCAGCTCAATGCCGCCACTCCGTCATTCCTCTCACAGGTCTAGGGCTGCCCCCTCTCTCTGTTCCACTTACAGACTAACATATATCAACATCTGGGTCCCCCCAGCCACCAAAAATCCCGGCCTCTCTCATTTATCTGTCACGGGCTCCCTCTCACCCACCTTTCCTACAACTCAAGGGCTCTGAGAAACAAGGCAGGAGCACTCAACCTGCGGTCAGTCCTCCGTGCTGTGTCAGGAATTCTGCTACAATTTTCCAGCAGTCTCTCTGCATCCCACACGGTTTGGGTACCCTGCCAATTAACAAAGGGCTCTCTTTGTCACTCTGGCAGGACACATCGCTGTCCTCAACATTGACTAACACCAAGACAGAGCCACTGTCCTGAGGCTCTGGTAATAGGATTTCAGGAAAGGCTTTCCCTTCATCTGTCAAAAAAGTAATTCATCAAATAACTGTGCGGGTAATCCAAACCCCCTCTGCTTATAAACCTGAATTTGGCATATAATGAAGAAAGCACTCAATCAGCCGAGTCACTGCACATAAAGACATATTGTAGAAGATGCTTCACAATGCATCTATTTTTATCCCTTACTATATAAATTTGACAGCTTAGTCATTATATTGCTGAAAATAAAAATAAATGCATTTTAAGTGTAAAAAAACCAAACCTTTGCAGCATGATGTTGCTTGCAAGTCAAATACAATGGGTTGTGCTGAATTGCTGGTTCCCAGAGAATGCTGCAGCACACCTGTACTGCTCCTCTGCGCTTCCTTCCAGCCAGTTGACCACGGTTTTTCAGTAGGCAAAAAGAAGGCTGCCACTCTCATATTTCATTATAAGTCAAACACATCCTGTGCTCTGCCATGGGGTCCAATCCAAAACTTCCACATCAGCCCACCTCAGAGAGAGTTTTTGAAGATCACTCTATCACGCCTCCCTTTGCAGCACACATCTCTCGTGACATGAAAATGTTTGGCTTCGCAAGAGCTGCAGATCTCATCCTCCCCTCTCAGTACTTCCAAAATCCTCACCAAAAACACTCTGTGTGTTTGTGCAGTGAGAAAGGACATGGCCAGGCATGGATCAGGGAGAGCCCATGGAAACTGAGTGGATCTTGGCCTGTGGGATGCTGTGGACAGCCCCAAAGGCAAGGTGTCCTCAGGAGCTCCTCGGGAGCAGTGCGGGACTTGTGGCTGGCAGAGGCGCAGGGCTGTGGACGGAGCAGGGCTGAGCCCATCTGCCAGGGGCAGCCCAAGTATACATACAAATATCTACACATAAATATATATAGAAAGGAATAACTGCTTTACCACCCTTACTTATACCACATCCAAAAGAGCTTCCTATGCACTATGCCAAAACCCCAGGCTCTTCTCTCTCACACATCTGCCCGTGACCCCAGTGAATGCCAGAGCAGGCCCCGAGGCTGCCCTGTGCGCAGCGTGCACTCTCCCACGTCCCCATCGGTCCATTTGAAAGGAGGGCATTGATGTGTCTCCATAATGCAGCCATTACCCAGCGCGATACCGAGACAGATCAATCAAAGGCAACACAACAGCCAGATTCAGAGGATTCCAAAATTGAGGTCAGACTCAATAACTCTTAGACAGATGCCAAGAGAGAGAGAAACACATATATACAGGAAGGCAAATTTTAACTGTGCAAACCTAAAAACGTCACTTGCAGTGATGGATTGAATGTGTTTTGGCAAGAACTGTTATTTCCTCCCCCATTACCACCCCTCGCTTCTGCATCAGTGTTGGCATAAGGTGCCTTTGTCTTGGTGGCCTGACTCTAACCTTCCCCTTAACACACAGCCCTCAGATTTTACAGCACGAGCCCTGCTATGCCCCGAAGGGACGAGCGCACTGCTGCAGAATACCTCTCCCGAGGAGAGGCCCATTTTGTGACTAAACCCCAGCTCCTGGGTCAGTCAGGCGCTGGAGGGCTTCCTTAGGCAAAACGCCTCCACATGTACCTGAGCTCTCATCAGCGGGCATGGCGCGATGGGTGGCTGCCTGGGACATGCCCTGTTCGCACCAGGGCTCCACCGCAGATCAGACGGTTGTTGCAGTTGCTGGGGATTCACAGACTCCGTCATGAAGGCTGAGAAGCCAGAGATTTTCCAAGGTTATGGTGCTGGATTTGCACCGGGGAAAATAAAAGCCCTGTAAATCCACTCAAACCCACAGTTTGGATTAATTATCTCGGTCGACCTTGGCTTCCTGTGCATTTTCTGCTCAGCTGTTTTGAGTCAGTAAGCTACTAGAAATGATTGAATGATTCACAGTATTGGTAATTATGTGTATCAGAGTGGCATTTAAAAACCCTACCTGATACAACACCCCACTGAAGTGAAAATTTACAAGCAGACAAACGTGGCAAAGATGACTGAATTTGGTGGAGGATGGCAATCCTGATGTCAAAATCAAACTCTGAACCAAACACCAAAAATCCACCTCTAAACTTCCTGCTTCACAATGCATGAAGCACATCCAGGTAGTAAATAGTAGTGTAAAATGGCAACACACGCCCCGGGCCCTTTCTATCGCTACAGCAAGTTGCCAACAGGTTTCTCCTTCAAAAAGAGAAAAATGATTAAAAATACATCTTAAGTATCCAAAGATATTTGGATTATTATTTGCATTAATTAAGTATGGGCTCAGCCAGCGTGTGAGTGTGCAGTGCTCAAGTTTCCAGAGAGCTATGAAATCATGCATGAAGGGCAAGCAGTTTTAGGGACTTTTCTGGTGTTCAAGGACAAAGAAAAGATGCCACGAGATAAGCTATATTAAGACTCCCAAACAAAAACTCTATGTATCAACAGTAAGTCCCCACACCAGAGATCTTGCAATCTAAACAGACGGTGAGAAAAAAGCAGGGGAGGAGGAAATGAGGCCATAAAGTGGTGATTGAAGCGATCTTCACCCGCATCAAGAGTAGTCTTGTTCCCTTGGCAGGTGTGTGTCCCCAGTCCCACTGCCTGCCTTAGACCACACTGCCTCATTTTTTCTTCTGCTGTTTAACTCCTTGTCTCAAAACGCAACGTGAAAATACACCACTACAATGCCCGACGATGGGCATCAGTGGGTTCCTGCCCCCTCTCACCCATTAGCTGCAAACTCCTCAATTAAGTGTGCAAGCCTCTCTCAGACGCTGACCACCGCTCAGAACCTGAGCTTGAGAGAGCCTGAGAAGAGCATTTCTCTCCTCCCTTTCTAAGGAGAGGAGATTCCTCTTCATCCTGTAAAGTTATTCCCACTTCCCCACGAGTACAGGTGGGACTTGTCCAGGATCGTGCGAAAAATCTGTGGCAAAGATGAGAAATGCACTCAGTCTCCCCAAGGCCCACATCAACCCCTAAGAAATGCAGCATCTGACTGGTGTGATTCCTGCACACCTGCTCCGGTATATTTGCTGGCTAAGCACAGCACAAAGTTGGGTTACAGCAAAGAGACAAGACCTTGTTATCATTCCCCCAAACAATCATCAACAGTGTCTTCACCTGAATGCCTATACAAGATTTCTTTTACCTTTGGCTTTCAGATTTTGTCTACCCACCAGAACAGACTCTTAACATCTAAACTCGTTTACTTTTAGCAGAGAGATCCATTTCCAGCACAATTGCTTATGAAATGACTGTAGGATCCAAGAGCCTTAAAATTCTCCAGCTGCTGAGAAATTACGGATAGCATCTCCAAATACTGTCAACAGCCAACAAACATTGCTAGAAAGATCTCTTTAGCATGCATGAAAGGATGCATCAAGGGCAGTTGTGTCTGTACAAGAGAAATTCTTCTTGTACTGTGCATTTGGGGTTTAAAGTGGGAACTCTGCACAGAGAATTAGCATTTACTTCTAAAACAGGAAACTTGCCTTGCATATTTCATTTTGACACAGTCACACTTTTTTTTTTCCCCAAACAACAAGCTGAATCCTAAAATCCCAACATAGTTTACAAATAGACAAAGCCTCAGTGAGTATCCAGTGAAATATGCCTGGGCAAGGGTGAATAAATGCTGACGCTGAACTGTAGTATTCCTGGTCAGATTAAGTAACATTATTCTGCAAATCACTGGTGGTTTCAAGAAGATGTTGTTACTTGTGAGTACCAAGAGGAGAACCCATCCTTCATGCACACGCAAACGCACGCAAGAGCAAGATGGGCTGCCCGTGCACAACAGCTGAACAGTGTCCCACTCCCTCCCAGCCCCGAGGCGCGGAGCAGCTGCTCTGCACCAGCCTGTTCCCTCACCCCCAGCGCGGTGACCCTGTCCCACCTACCAAGATGCACTAAGGCACCATCTTGCCTTTCCTGCAGCCTTCTCAGAGCACTGCCCAGAGTCCTGGGGAAGGGCGCAAGCTGTGCCAACCCAGATGAAGATGCAGCCCCTGCTGTGAAAGGCACACGCTTCCTCATGCTGCCCTGTGCCCCGGGGGGCACGCTTGGCTCCAGCTAACATTTCCGCCTGGAGAAACATCATCCAGCAGTCCGAAGAGCCCCGTGTTTCGTGGTGGGGCACTGAGGAGCATTACCTGCAGTTTCCCTGTCCCCCGCCGACAGCTCTCCGTTGATTCCATTCTCTTTGGTCCGAGCATACGTCCCGGGCTGCTCGTGGCTGCCCAGCCCTGGCTCCTCATCCTCTCGGTAGGGAAATCCATTGGCACTTCTGACCAGTCCGGCACCTGTGCCACCCTGTTCCTTAATTTCAGGTGAATGTGGGTGTGAAGAAGCCTCTGTTAGCTGACCCGAAGTCCAGTGCGGTGCCTTGGCTTCGTCTTTCCTACCCTCCGCCATGGTTCCTTGCCTTCACCGCTTGTCCTGTAACGACATTAGCAGGAGAGATCAGCCCCAGGAGGGTGACTGTGTCCCTGACCGTCACAGCCACGTTACCAGCAGCGCTGCCAGGGAAACTTCCATCCAGCAGATGAGAGAGGTTTAAAATGCAAAAGTGTCTCTGCTTGTCTGTCCTGGGCACGAGCAAACTGCTTTAAAACCAAAGCAAACCACAAGCAGTAAAAATTATGGCTCAAGTCCTCCCTGACTCTCATATGCTTTGCAATTAATAGCACCAGTTTCTTGAGGGCTGCCCTTTCCTTAATCTGATTTCAACTCACTAATTACAGTTAAACGTAGACCAACTTAACGAGAAGTGAACTGATCATCATAATACAACGACATCTTCCTGGGTGATAAAGGGAAGAAAGCCACAACCGCTAAATTGCTCTGGGTGACCCTGCTCTGGCAGGCGGTTGGACTAGATGATCTCCAGAGGTCCCTTCCAGCCCCTGCCAGTCTGTGATGCTGTAAAAGAAGTGAAGCTGCTGCTGCAATTTTCATTGCAGTTGCAAAGAGCGAGCGCTCTTCGGGCACAGAACTGCAGGGTGATCGGTGCTCTGAGGCTCCTGCAGTCTGCTGCCAGCCACGACAGAAACCACACGGGACAACACTGACTGGGCTCCCAAACATATGTGCTATTTCACCCTATTTATGCCCCCTCTTACTTGCTGTTTTATGAACATTCGCACTCATTCCCCTTTGTCCAAAACAGCCTGTGGGGAACACTTGTTTCCCACACAAGCATTTGCATTCTCTTATGACTATTAGTATTTATATATAAACAAAACTAATCATTATTTGCTACTTCACACGTATTTCACTCCTGTTAATTAGCTCTCATTTTTCCAAGCAAGAAAAGGAAGCCACTGCACAAGCCATTGGCTTTGGCTACTCCTCATAGAAAAATGTAGTAGTAGCAGCTCCTCAATATGTCAGCCTGGGAAGACAACAGATCGTAATCCGTGTTTTGATGATAAGGTAACCTCTGGCAGGGAGAGAAGGGCTTGACCTGAGCTAACTACTTCAAAGTGAAAACCAGCAGGCCTTCTGCAAAAGCACTTGCCAGCTTTTTTCCCCTGGAAAAAAAAAAAAAAACAAACCAAAAAAACCCCAAAAAACCAACCCCAAACCAAAAAGAACACCTAAAAGAATTCAGCTGAACACAATCAATCAGACACGTATCACAGAGGCTGAGCAGTCTAGAAAAGAAGGCACAAAACTGGATGGTGCACATATTCTGCAGACGTTTTACAAAAACCAAACCAACAAACCAGAAAAAAGCCCTAGTTCCCACAGAGTCGGGTCAGTTTGCAGAAAACACCCTAAACATAAGAAAAAGCTATTGTTATATGTCAGATAATCGTTCGCAATTGAGAACTCTACGCCTTTCTGATCTGTTATTATCTTTTAATAATAATGGCTTTCAGAGCTACTTTAAATTAAAAAAATCATGGTGAATCATGAAAATTAGATTTCATTCACAATAAATACATGACTCAAACTGCAGTTCCACTTTAAAAAGGAGCAATAACTCTTTTGCCTCCTGGTGAAACCATGGTGTTTTGGGAAGCGCAGCTCCGTCTGCTCTGACCCTGACCCAGCAGCATTCCCTGGGGGTAACTAATGGCACAAGGATTGCAGGACGGGGGAAACTTCAAGCCCAGCATTTCCTGTGAGCTGTAATGAAAATGGTGGGCTGAGCAGTATCACAAAGCTCGGTGGCAATGAGACACGCCTCAGTCAACCACAGAAACAGTAAACACGCTCCACATGCCTTTGCCTTCCCCTCCTTTACCCTGATGGGAGACTCATCAGCGAGCCATTCTGCACATACAGCGAGAGCCTCAGCGCAGCCATCTCAAACCATACCAGAAGAGCTGATGGGGTAATTATAGAGGAGAGAGCCCCAGCTGGGCAAAGACCATTCCTGCGTACCAAAGAGATAACCCTCTGCCTCCACGTTTGCTTACTGCATGACACTGGAGAATGCTTTCTGATCAGAGCCTTTCCAAAACGTGAGGCCACGGGACAAATGTCTCCCTCCATACAGGCGTGAGCAGACACTTCCAAAGCCACTGACCTTTGGGATCTGAGGACAGAACAGAGTCTGTTCTGGGGGAAAAAAAAAAAGGAGATGTTCTCATCTATGTCCCCTGAGAAAGCTCGGGGGGGGGGGTGGGGAAAGGAACAAGGAAAAACTCAAAATTTATCTCAACACTTTCCCCACAAATCTCCCCAATCTCCTGCGCTTTGAGCCTCATAGCGAGCCCCAGGAGCAGTGTGACCCTGGCCATCAGCTTCAGCCCCTGGTCACCCTCGAGAGGAGCCCAGAGCCTCGGCAGGGAGAGGAAGGGTTGTGCAAGAGCCGAGCGTGGGGAACGCTGTTCTGAAAATCTGGGATGAACGTAACAGTTACTATCCCACCGCCGCAGTTTGGAGGCTGTTATCCCTGAAGTGCCCTTCCCTGTTCCAGGCAGGCACTCCCCGCTTCACTTGAAGCTCTTGAGGAAGGATATTCACATCCGTACAGTGGACTGTGTCACAGAAGTCCTCTATGGAAGTAACAGAAGTGCTTTTATCTTTAAAAATAAATACAGTGGGCAGGCTTCAATGAGAGCTGCGTGTATCTGGAGGCAGAATTTGTCTCAGTATTTATAATAGATGGTTACAGAGTGAAACACGGATGAATTCATTCTTGACTCTCTGTTATTCATCAAGTGCTCTCAGAGTTTATAATGGTAGTAGAAACACAGCGAGTGAGTCACACAATGCATCTTTGTACTCAGCAATTTGGCAATGACTATCTGCTGTTTGGCATGATTCATCCACAGCTCAGCTTCAAATTCAGAATACACAGGTGTGCTTTTTACCATCAGGTTAGTTGTTTTTCTGTCATTCCATTAGCATATCACGGAATTAATTAATCAGGTAATTCAGATACTGACACAGAAATACCAAGAGTGGACAAATATTATGGCAGAATTTAAATAGTGTTAGGTATATAAAAAGAAGAAGCCTGGAATAGTTTGGACAATCTAGGGAAAGACAGTACTTCAGGGAAGCAAAAAGTTCCTCTTTTCACTAAGATTTTCTTATTCTTTGCATAAACTGCAACGAAGGCTTTCAAAAAACATCAGAAAAGAAGGCACAGCTAGTCCTCTAGAATGTCATGTTGCTTAGCTAAAAAATAACCTGGATGTTTATGACCATTTTTTCCCTGCCCGTTACAGCAGGACCTCAATACCAGCGAATACGCCGCGGCAACCTCACTAGTGCATTCTCACGGCTCCTCTCGTCTGTCGGCTGAAGTCCGTGGCGGCAGAGGGTGACGGAGGCGGGCGCTGGCCACAGGAAGGGTGGCAGAGCTCACAGGCTGCACCAACGCCTGGCACGGCCCTTCAGTCCAAAGCCACTCTGGTGACACCATGCCATGGGGCCTGAGTGCGAGCCTCAGCACGAGCTGTGCCAGCGACATGGCGCGGCCTTGTGCAAACACTCCTCCTTCATTACATTCCCCACCTTGAAGCCTGGCCAAAGCCAACTCTGCAAAGGGGCATGGGAGTGGGGTGGGACAGGCACCCTCCTTCCGGAGGCATCAGGCAGGCGCAGCTGTGCACCGGAGCACACCAGTGACAGCGACACACATCTCCTGCGGACCGTGCACAGCCCTCCCCAAAAGGCTTTCCTTGTCCAGGCTGACATGCAGGATGCTCCTGAGACCCCGGCCATTCCCCGTCTGGAGAGATCACCCTCCACCAGCAGCAGCGACCGGCAGTGAAGAGGCACTTCACAGGCCTTAAATTCATGTCCTTGTAACTTGGGCAGGGCACAAGCAATGTCATTACGGATCCAAACTGGACATCCTGCCTTCTAACTAATAACTTGCAGCAGAAATCATGGTAAAAACAAATTCCCCTATCATTTTCAGCCATTTGGGAACTGTACAGAGACAAAAAATACCTAAACAACTTGGAATTAACAGCGGGACAAACCTTGTGGAAACACATGGTCCAACTTTGCAGTTACCTCCTCATTTCACAGGCACGGTACAAATGTTTCTTAACCCATACGCTCCTTTATGTGACACCAGCTCCTGCTGCCACGGCTGGGTTAAACCAAGCTTAAGTGCTTGGAACTCAACACACAAATTACCCACAGTAAAACAGCATGAGAGCATGACATGCAAACCCCAAGATAATGCTGATTTAAACATCCTGTCATGCTAGCTGTCCTGCAAAATATTTTGTGAGTGCATCTTGCAGAATCTTCTTAGCATTATATTAGCATTGCCTTTGAAGGTAGCAGATGAATTTTCTATGAATTTCACTTTTTAAGAGAACAGAATTAGGCCAATACTGAAGGATTTTGCAAATACCCTGCCTTCCTGCTTCAAGCCATGTTTTTACCTACTCCTGTGTCTATAAGCCCATTCACAGTGAAATGAGGCTATTTGATTTCAAGGAAGCTAATTCATTAACCAAGAGAAACAGTCACCTGGATACATGGAGGAAGAGCTTCAGTTCCAGTTCAGGGGAGAGAATAACACCGGAGGTTCCTAAAGGGAGAGACAACAGACTGCTCCGAAGAGAAAAACAAGCCCTGGCCGGGCCCTGGGCAGATCCCGAGCTGAGCGGGAGGGCAAGGGCCAAATCCCCTTCCCCAGAGGGCCGTTCAGCCCAGGTGCACCACAGCTGGAAAGCGGAGCGCTACGGAGCCCACCTGCCCGCAGGCAGGGCTGCCCTCGCGCCCACCCCCTGGGACTGCATCGACTTGCTCAAACTCCAGAAATCCAACACCGGGTGCCCTTCTCTCTTGCCATGGTGAAATCCTGGTACCAGCGGTTTCTGCCTGCAAAAGCAACCTCTACCACAGAGCTCAGTTCTAGCTAAAAAGCTGGAAGAATCCCTACACACCCTTTCCTGCTCCAACACCACCCCTTTTCGACAATCCATTTCTATCGACTGTGCAGCATTTTTACACCGTTTACCATTCATCAAACACCCTCACACCCCCATCTATCACTAATCATAATTGCTTCCTGCAGGAGAGAGGAAAGGCGTTTTAGCTAGTGAAGGAGATGGTAACCATAACAACAGCACCATGACAACGATAACTGATATCTGAAATAAAAAATAAGGCAAAAACTTATTACCAATAAATTTGGTCTGTGATAAGGACGGCAAAAGCCCTAAAGAAGCAATACCAGTCAGCAAAGGTGCCAACGTGAAGAAACACAAGTCTCTCGGATGAAATTGCACACAATCCTTCTGCACGTTTTAAGATGAGGCACCATGACAGCCGTGTCTTCTGATCAGCAAACAGAGAAGGCAGTCCCCGCACAATCCTATCTGAGATCTCTTGTGCCTCGGGAGCTAGCGGGCTGAGGGGTGGAAGGAGTGCTGCTGGGAAGCCAGGATGCTTCCTGACAGACAGAAGACTCACAGATTTTTCCGTGGAGTCTTTTGTTTCCAGAAGACTCGTTGAAACACGCCCTGAACAAGAACGGGATTGCTCCCAGGGGAGCACCTCTGAGTCAGACACACCACATTGATTTTTCCACCAAGCACAATTCCAAATGGGCACCGTGAGCCCTCTCCATGTGCTTCAGAGAAGGCATTGCAGTTGGCAGGCTTGTTCAAAACATGAGATTCTGCAGCCATTAGCCAGCCACCACCTAAACAACCCGTGCCATCCCAGCAGAGAAACAGATTCGCCCACGCTTGTGGCTACGTTGGCTTTGTCACCCCCAAGGCAGGAGGCACCGAGGGCAGAAAAAGCGCCACAAACAAACAGCACTAGCTCCAAGTGCTGCGTGAGGATAACAGAGTTCTTCCAGGTGTGATCAGACAGGAGAACGTTCAAAGAAGCCGCTGCGCTACGTGACCCTCTCGGGGCTTTCCAGGGGGAACTCTGCTCCACAGTTTGCTACACAGGATGGATCCAGGAGAGCACACTGAAGTTGAAGTAGTCAATTCAAACCTCGACAAGAAGACAGCTGAAAATCCGTCATAACAACACAGTCGAGCTGGAGGAAGGGCTATGTAAGACAAGGGTGCTCAAAATACCACCTAAGGGGAAAGATTCTTCATCATTCAGGGAAGGAGTATACAACTTGATACAGTCATTGCAGGCTGGGGGTGGGGTGGGGTTGTGTGTGTATGTAGAAATAATAAGGTAGAACCACTACAAATACTTAAAAATACATTACATTAAAAGCACTGTGGCTGCCAACATTTCACAAGTTTGGCCAGCTGAAAAACACTGGCTGGCTAATAAAAACGAACACTGGATGCCTGGTTCCCCTCCCCACTACCACTACCATTATAATTTTTAGTGCTTAGGCTGAAACAAAATCATCTTCTGCTTATTTATTGTACAGATACAGCAGGTGACGGCAGCACACACCACCCAGTTTACTATCTTCTAATCCTTAGACTTATATTTTCAAGCCTGTAGTTTGAAGGAGTACTAGCCAAACTGTGTATTTGCCACGGCTGCTGCAAAGAGGCTACATGGCTATGAGATGGCTATGAGCCTCCTTTGCTCTCAAGCAAGGGAGAGGTAGCCCACAAAAAGGCTGGAGTGAAATTCTGCAGGATTTTTTTTCCCCCCATACTGACCTTGCTCAGGCACATTAATTTGATGTTGCATCTCTTCTCTCAAGAGACTCCACGTGTATGACAGTTCAAATTAGGTAGCGAGGAATATAATTGATTACGCCAATATGTTGCTTGCATATTCTCCACATAGGACAGGTCTATGCTCTTGCCAGCTTCAGTGGAGCTACTCTCGTGCAAGTGAGGCAAACGGGACTGTTTAGCAGAACGGTGCTACAGACTTAACTGCTAAGCAAAAACTCACACGATCAAAACCTCACTTACCCAGAATAAGCACTTTAACTGCACTTGTGCATCTTTTCCTTCTCTGCATACATGAATTACTTTCACATCCCTTTTTAATTTGAGTTTCACCAAGATCTCATCAAGCATGACACATTTTCACACAATCTTAACTTCACCCAGTGAGCTTTTAATTAGAAAAAAAAATGCTGCCTCTAAAAATGTGTCGGCATTTTTTGATTTTTCAAAGGCCTTGCCTAACTTTCAAAACTAATTCCACCTCTGCTGCAGTACAATCTTTTGAAAATACCTAGATGCTATCTTTGGGAGCATCATCACATCAGCTACTACAAATGGTAAAAAGGATGTCCTGGGCTAATTTCATACAGATTCTTCCCCACAAATATATGCAAGAGAACCAGTCTACAGCAAAATTCTGGAACGCAGCATTTGTACCACACTCTGTTTCTCTACACCCTCTCAAGGGCCACAGACCCCTGAAAAAGGGGCAGTTCAGTAACTCCAGGGGCGGGCCTTCCTGACCCAGCTGCCATCCCTGCTTAATTCTGCCCTTCTATATGCTCAAGTAAAGGATTACAGTCAATTATTCCACAACTGAACTAGCAACACAAAGATGCTGGTGTGAAAATGAAGCATAGAGGAAAGTATCTTCAAGGCCATGTGCTGCTCCAATTTGTTTGGGCAAAAATTCTTGCTCGCATGAAAAATGTTTTCTCCCCGGGTCAAGGGCAGCAGATTATTCCTTTGCTTTTAGCTTCACTTCGTAATACTCAGACACACCGGGCAATCATGCCAGGCACACAGTGGAAGCAGAAGTATCTTATTGTCTAACAGAGGCATTGTTTATTCATGCTGAAAAAGAGCATCAGACAGAAGAAAGCTTGTTTCGGGGTCCCTCCACCCAGACCTACTTAACTTTGACGCTCAGTTGCACGGTTAGAAAACCTCAGAGGCGGGGGCCCAGGAACCCATTACAGCCAGCAGAAGCCAATGCTTTTAACTGTGGCACAAAACATCTAATTCTAAATGAACAAATAGAAATAAGGAGACAAAGGGTTGGAAAACTGATGGGGAAAGAGGTTATTTGCAAAGTCTGCTTGCGCCTATATTTACAGCAAACTTGGCATGGATTAGCTAGTGCTAGAATTTTCTTTCCTAGGGAATGTCCGAGCTGTGACTGTCGTGCTGCAAAACCTTGGTCCTACAGAAATGGTAGGATTAATTCACCCCTTCATACTATTTTCTAACCAACAACGTTACAAACAAAGGACTTCTTTTAACTTAAATATACCCTCATGCTTCTATGACTTAAAAACATGCTGTCCGCCCACATTCAGCCACCCACCCACGTGACCCACCACTGCATACCCAGGCAAATAAAATAATCTCTCCCTACCTGGAAATGAGAATACCCAGAAATCTTTTGTGCTCTTAAGTGGTCTAGACAGTAAAATCACAATATTTGAGATATAATTTTATCATGTGGTAGCTTTTCCCTGCCAAATCTCTACTCAGCCAACCAACCCCTCTGCCTGCAAAAGAAAAGCCAGCAGGCAGCCGCTCCTGCAGCCGGCGCAGGGGGGGCAGAGCCTCTAGTGAAGGAACCTGAAGCCACAGGACGTGATTCTGCAGCCCCTCAATTTCAGAGGAAGTTTCTCCCTTAAAAGGGCTTCCATTAAGATCTTGGGATGTGCACTGAAACAGAAAGATGACTTTATGTGCCCCAGCTTGTATTTTAACTATAGTGACCTTTTTTTTTTAAAGTTTAATTTTTAATTCCTTGGGGTTTCGAATTAAGAAAATTAAAGTATCTAAAGCATGAGGAGGAACCAACTCACACAGTCATTCAGCCTTTCTGAAATCTTAATTGCAGGACTTGTTGTCACAGCAAAGACCTATTTTACAGACTTGTTTCCTCCCCGAGCTCCCACGGGTGTGCAATTACCTGATTCTTGCTACAGGTTGGGTTTAACCTTGTTCTGCTGCCACCCCTTTCCTTCCCAGCCTGTGCCGAGGGGTGGATGTCTGTGTGTGAAGTCAGCGGCATTCTCCTGGGATAAGATGGAGAATGAATGAGTTTTGCGGGAGGCGAGGAACAAGCCCAGGGTCGAGGAGTAGGGAAGGGTAAGAAAGTTGCATCAGATGAAGAAAGTGCGTGTCAAGAATGATAAGATGTGACTGATGAACAAATTCAGCAACTGAGGAAAGAGTCTGGAAAAAACCCAAGCCATGGGGCTGAATGTGTGTTGTTTTAATATAAAGAGACAGCCAGGGGGAAGGAGGGAAGTTAGGATTAGTTAGGATTTGCCATCTCTAATCAAACCATCCAGTCCAGACTCCTGCCACAAGCAGTGGCCGGCACGAGCTGCTCCACATGAAAAGGCAAGAAGCTCCACAGAGCTTCAGTCTCACATCAGCGTGTTCTCAATGCACAAAGTCTCCCCCAGGTGACACAGACCTACTGATTTCCATTGGAGCCAGGTGCCTACATGTTTATGAGGATCCAGATCATCACACGCTTTCTAATACTATCAGTGCATATACCTTCATAGTGACTTCCTACCTTCATACTTCATACCTTCAAGGTGACTTTCTGGACATGGGAAATAACCTGTGTTCTTCCATGGACTGCTGTCAGAGATTTCCATTAAAAAGACAACAAGACACGAAAAGCACAATGGGATATAGGACATGCAGAGCACTGATGGACACAGAAAAATTATGCATACATTTACACGCTCGGGTGCTTCTCATGTCTCTTCTGAGAGGTAACTAGGGTCCAACACATGATTCATCTTGAATTTCTCTGTACTTTTTCTTTTGCAAAGTCTTTCGGCAGCACTAATGCTGATGTTGGTTTACGATGCCTGAAAGCATTAAGTATTAATCACAAATGAAATACAGCAGACCTGGAAAAGGTACAGAGAGCTCAACGAGGATGATCAAAGATCTGGAGCAGCTCCTGTGCAAGGCTTACTCTTCATCCTGGGAAAGAGGGGAGCGGGACAGATGTTTATAAAAATACATGGGGAAGAGGCGAGAGGGAACAAACACTCACTCTCTACACAAAGAGCTGTGGTGCATCAAACAGAACTCGCTGGTGGCAGGCTCTGCAAACGAATGGTGATTCTTCCCATGTAGGGAATTACACTGTGGAGGAGGTAGTGTATAATTAAAGTTCACATAGGTTCAAAAGGCACTGCTGAATTTTTCTTCCATTAATTTGCCCATGGTTTCTCAATTTGAGAGCCTCTTCTGGGAAATGAATGCTTTTACCATGTAAATAACATCTACACACAACACAGCTTAGAGGCTTTATTTGCTATTATAATATTGATGTTAAATAATTGCATGGTTTCCTGTCACTGATTTTTAAAGGCGACCCTTCTCTATCGAGTGTGATGGAATGTCGCAGCCCCTTGCTGAGCATCACAACGTTTAACAAACTCTAAATGAAAATACGCTGTATGACACAGACTGTACTGCACTCTAGATGAAAAGCGCCTATTGCACAGCCAGGCTCTAGTGAATGAACAGCTCTGTCGGTCTCATAAGTTTCTAACTGAAACACACGACATTACATCCCAGACACGCGTTCCTCCATATCACTCTGCTGATGCAGCAAAATCAGGCTCAGCAGCCTATGCCGTGCCACTTGTCTGGGGCTGGTTCACCAGATGAAGCAGAGGGGGCTCATTTTCAACCTCTTCTGCAGAATCAACTTGACCACCTCATGCTAAAAATCTACAGAGAGCACATGGTGACACTGAGTTAACGATAAGGTTGGGGACATCAACTGGAAGATCAGCGCAGAAAAGTGTTCTATGGTAGGGGTGATACTGAAGAGAAAAAGCCCACGAGCAGCTAGGAAGACAGATGGCTCCTCCAGAAGGACCTGGTTATGTACCCAGAGCCACCACTTGTACGGGGCCTCACAAGATACTATATGTAAATGTTTTATAAATGAGATGCTCAAAGCTGCAACAGCGTAAGCAAAGTCTTGTATGTTTTCTTTTCATTTAGGGCAAGCAGTCGGAAACATATGCCCCAGCACTGACCTCAGCTCTGACCCAGAGGGGCTGTCTCCGGTTGAAAAGATGATTCATTCACTCTGCTAGAAGGGCTGAATGAATAGGCAGGATTCAGACTGCAGAACGCTTATCACTTGGGATTCCCTCAAAATTTAGGTCTGACATGACTGGGTCAGTAACCACTCGCTTTTGTTCCAAGCTCCTTGAACAGAAATGTCTCTTTGCATCCTTCAGTGGTTCCCACAAATCAGGTCGATTTTTATGGCTTGCTAATTATTACTGCTAGACTTCTGCCAGGCTTCAGGATGAAAAGAAGTGTATTTCTGAAAGCTCAGGGCACAAAACTTACAGAATAAATCACTGTCTGTCTGGCAGCAACAAAATCCAGCCATGGCAGCCCCTTAAATATACACATCAGGATAGTGCTGAACTTTATTTATTTAGGAATAGAAAGTTTTGTTCTCCTTTTGTTGACAGAGCATATTAAAGACCGCCAAAAATGCAAAAAGAGAAAAAGAAGTTACTGTCAGAAATTGGATTTCGTCTAGAGGTGCATCAACATATCTCACACACACAAAGCTATCTGAAATGACATTAAAGTTGCGAGGTTACACCTCAGGAGTTTGGCTGTGAAAGAAATGAGAGATGACTGTAAAATCGTAACTGGGTCCCCTTCTGCATATTTACTAAGCTACTGCCTAGTTTCAACAAACATATTTTATTCTTCTCATTCCCTCTGCATAGATTATCCCAGTTTCCATTGCATCAGCTTCCCATCCCAGGCATCATCCCTGTGGGCTCCAGTCCCTCACCCAAGGCCCGTTCGTATTTGCCATTTCTGTAGCTTTCAACACCGCAAACTTCAAAAGATTTTATCCTCCTCATACCAAGGTACGCTTTCATTTGTTGTTTCACTTGCCATAACCATAGGATGGCAAGTGATGCACTGGAGCACCGCAGGCCAGAGTCTGATGGTCTAATTCAAAGCACAGTGTGTAGAGAGACCTAGAAAGACTTTTACGGAAGGACAGACAACCCTTCTTTATATCTCCTGGAAGCAAGTATAGGCTGAATCAGAGGAAAGCATAAGAGCTCCCAGCAAAGGTATCTCAAAGGATTTGCTATACCCTCTTCATCAGCAGAGAGCTGCCTGCCATTCAGATCTGGGCTCTATTCCCACCCAAACTCCTGCTGCTGCTGGAGTGGCTCTGGGGAGCAGCCAGTTTGGATGCTGGGACTGTGAAGGGAATGGCTTTGGACTCCCTGAGCCCCTCTTGCTGAGGGTAATGCAGCATTCATGTCTCCTGCTATGGATCCCAAAAATCTCTGCTCCTTTCCTCTGACACTGCCATCACTATGGGTCTGAGCCCCAGCCGCCCTCCCCAGGCAGGTCCCAGCCCCGCAAAGGGGCACACCATGCTGGGGCCTCCTCCTAATCTCTGCTTTGCAAGCTAGTGCTCCGTAACAGGCGGTGAGATACTTGTCCCAGATCCTGTTTGAAAGGTGCAAAAGGACCTGAATTTACTCAACGCAGGCCCTGAACTGAGGTTTGTCCCAGCCAGAACCCAGGCTGTAGCTCAAAAAGTCATACTGAGGTTGCTCAAAGCCCATGAGATAGACCACACGCAGAACAGCAGGGCACCTTGCTCTGAAGTCCAGACACCTCTCTACCTCCAAAACTGTTCTGAAGCAATAAACAACCACTACTTTCTCTGCATTTAGACTTATACCGTGTGGGACAAAAAAGCTCCCATATCAAATGCTGGGCACCCCTACAAAACTGTGAAGAAGGTATCCGTGAAGAAACAGGCACTAAATTCAGTAAAATACAAACTAAGTGCCCCAGCACCAGCGTGTCCCTCTTCAGTTTCATTCCTCTCTTATCCCCTCTCTGGGCACAAGAGAAGATATGCCTCAGCCCACAGCCCATGTCTTGCCTCACGCCAATCTCCATGCCAATCTCTGAAACAGTTCTATGGCCTAAATGCAGTGCTAAATGCTCACAGATGAACATAACTGGTTCAGGCATTAAAACTTCCTGATCAATTCACCGATTCTGAAAGTCTCCTCCAACCCCATACCTGATTTCTGCTCTGTGTTAGGCTGAGCTGTCATTTGGGGGCGTTTTTCCAGGGTACAGTATCGAGGTGCTTTGCAGCATCACTGGGTACCCTACACATGCACTGTCAAGAACAAAGAAAGGATGAAAACTACTTTCTTTTTTTTTTTTTTTAAACACAGTGCTTACATATTATAAAAAGGAGGACTCTGCTGCCGTCCTTTTAGCTGTTACCAGTTAGAAGCACTTTACATGAGTGAGGCTGCAGCACAACAGAATAAAACCCTTTTCCTGAAGCACTGCTAGGATCAAACCCTACTGTGCACGTGCCAATTGGCAGAGATTTTCTGTGAAGATTTACTCTGGTGCTTTGTCAGTGTTCTCCGGGAATATTACAAAAGTCAGGAGATTTTTCTTGAAGCAAATTTTAACTTGTCCTTCGAAGAGGCACCTTATTTGATATTGAAGGATGGATGTGGGAAGATACTCCAAAACTGCAATCCTTAATGCGTTTCAATTTTCTTTAAATTTCTGAACATTTTAGAGGGGCTTTACTTGGTGAAGTGGGAATTGTTAACATCAGGCTAATAAAGACTACAATATCCATCCACATCATTATTTTTGACATAAAGCCCATGATCCAGAGCAAAAAATTACCATTTAAAAGATACAGTTGGTATTTCAAACATCAACCCTTCAAATAATATGCTGCTTTGAAGAATATATCGCGCTTTACTTTGTTGTACTGCTTCCAAGGAGCATTGCTCATAACCATTTGCAGCTTCTGAAATGAGGGTGGTATTCTTCCTTTTTCCACAGCAAGAAATGACTATTGAGGCAGCATGTTTTTAAATAGAAGGCTTCTTTCTATCAATACTAAATGAACATAAAGGTGGCGGGAAGTTACTGTATAATCAGTTCTCTCCATATAACTAACATTTCATTGCTCTCTTTGTTTTCTAGTATAAAAAACAACGTGGCTCCATTTTCTTTGGCTCTTGACCTTCTACCGCTTTCTCTACTGGTTTACCTGTTAAAAAAATCCCAGGAGATCTTAACATCAAAGATTTCCAAAACCCTTGGGGAGATTTATGAACATTGTCCAATGTTCTCCTTAACACTCCAGAACAATCTTTTGTGGCAAGAGAGGCGCCGAAGGATCAGTACATCACTCCCAGTCTTCTGATCGGCTCCCCAGAGCAGTTCTCAGTCAGCGGTACGGAAAACGGTCAGGGAAAATACTCTGAAGACGTGGCATTAAGACACTTCTCACTTCAGCTCTTCTTCAAAATCCAGATAAAAAAAAATTCATCACAGCTTAATTCCTAACATTCATTTTCCCATTTCATCAATTGCTGAACAAGGGAATTACAAGATCATAAAAATGGGGGCAGCAGCAAAACCCAGTGCTGTAGCCATGCCAGAACATACATAAAGGTCCTTGGACTGTCCCATCTCTGCAAGTCATTGTGAAGTGTTTATGCAAGGCCAAATTAGACAGGAAAGGGCATAAGCGGACTTTTATACAGTAAATCGAATAACCAGTCCCTTTGCAGCAAAAAGTCTAAACATCCAACGTGTTCTTGAGGAGGAGAAAGAACAGAGCCGTTCGGCCTCGCGGCAAAGCGCATCAATACTGCATGGAAGACCAGGGAATCAAGGAGAGATTTCTTCCCCACAGCTGAGATGTTTCTGTCCTTTCACAACCCCTAACCTCAAGCATTCTCTCTTACTGGCAATCCTGGTATTTCTGAAAATCCTACTTTCAACACCCTTCCGAAGGTGCAGGCCTGGTTTACTGAGAGATCCAGACAGGTCTATGCCGGGAAATCACCGGCGTGCATCAACCGTCCCTGACACACAGCTCCCGAGACAAGGCTGTGGTTCTTCTGCGGGTACACTAGGCAAGGACAATTGGGGTGTTATAGTGTTAAATCCTACACTGGTAATCTCCTGTGGGTAGACTGTAGTGGAAAAAAAAAAATTTAAAAGAAAAAAAATCCCTGGAACTTCATTTCCACATGTATTTAGAGCAGGAAATAGCCAATACATTTTCTCATTGTAAATCAACTTCGCTCGCAGCTGCTAAGAGTGAGCTCTCTCTTGCCTTTTCTGACGCCCCCCCAGGATCACTGACTTGTATTCCCGTGATCACTGCATACCTGCAGGACGGCAAATACAATGCAACAAAAATTTCTGAAGTGTGACACAGACAGCATCACAGACAGTTGAACGCATTTCCACGGCACACGGCAAAGCAGCAGACCATCTCGTGACCAGGCGCAACTGCCTCACTGCCAGGAGCCTGGCGTGTTTTAACCATGTGGTGCTTTCAAGATTAATTCATTAACAGAAAGTGAAGCATTCAACTGAGATCCTCCCTGATTTCATTTTAACCCCTTCTTGCCACCCTTTCCTCATCTGTTCATAAGTACTGAAACGAATTATAATGCCGTACAGCGTTCCCCCGTTTCTCATGCATTTACATGTGTGTTTTGATGGGGTCTCACATTCACAGCGGTGAATCAAAACACCTGTCAATAAAACTGCCTCTCTCAGGAATTACAAACGTGAGATAACTATGATGCCAGAATACATATAAAAGAATGAAAAAGCAACGTAAGGAGTAGATTACACATTACTTTAATTGCACCCTCCTTACAGAAAAGACAACAATAGAACCTGGTAAAAAGATGACAAAGATTTTCTGCATTCTGCAACACCTCCTTCCATTTTACTTCCCTTGTCATCTCTGCACCAGAAACACTGAAATAACCGGCATCACTGCAGCTGTAACGACTTAACACCCACCTCAAGCACATACAGAAAAAAACGACTAATTTTGTAGGCTTCAGTGCTTTTAAGTTATGTTTGTTACCATGAGAACTTGATTAAAATGCCACCCACAAGCTTGCAGAAGGGGGGGGGGGGGGGGGAACAACAACAACAACAAAATCTACTTTTAATCAGCGGTAGTACACTTGCTGCATTGCAGCATTTTCATAAGCTCCACAACCTTCTGCAGTAAGAGGCAGCAGAGATGCCCAGACAGATATATTTTGCTGAATACTTTATTCTGGAAAAAAATTAGCTGACAGGATGGTTGTCACCCAATACTATTACACAATATTCCATCTGAGGAAGATAAAGCGCACACACACATGTTCCGCACCATGTTACAAGGCTCAATTTGAAAACTAGACAATTACATGTCTATGTGCAAGGTGGGGGCAACACTGACCGCCGCTCAGGACAAAAATTTATTTTTTATGCTATCTGAGATAAATCAAAGCTATGAAAAACTCTGGTTTCCTCCCCACCATATCCATTTGCTGGCTTTATAAATTTAGGCTGATTTTTTTATATATATATATATAATGTACATATGTATGTGTGTATATATGTATCTGGAATTTCAAGTGATAGCACTGTATCATCTAGGCTTCTTTTTGTTTTTTTTCTTTTTAATTTACAGTCCCATTCTCTTTGGATTAATGGCTATGGACACCGCATTACTGCAGTTTGACCAGGAGCCAGAGTCTGCACAACAGGCACCCCAAGCCTGCAGCCGCTTCAAAGCAGATAATTAGCACTGTGGCTGAATCAAGAGCCAGTAATAAACTACGTAAAGCAGCTTGTTCAGCAGCGTATGTGTTGGATGCAGGAGCTGATGCAGATGACAGGAACAGCATGCAGCCAGTGGTGGGCTAGGAAGGGGGAAGAGTTTCATACTTCTGATCAGAACAACTTCCTAGCCACTTACGTTTGAATGTTACGTGAAATGTGTGTATTTGCAGCTGTACTTCGACCTGTCATGAGTTAAGCATCACACATGATAAAATGTTCTTCACCAGAGGAGGCAACAAATCCATGAACTAGCAGCTGGAGACACCCTAAAAGAAGGTGATGTCCCATCTGAATTGCTCAGGCCGCATGGGGAGATCATACCACCTAGACTGGAGGAGGCACAAATATCTTGCAGTGACATGGGCGGCTCTCAGCCACGCAGCAAAATACAAGCGTTCTTGTTTCAACTTCAAAGGTCAGACGGGGAGTGTGTCATACTCCCTATTAGGCAAGATCCTAAAGGAGATTTTTTTAATCACTCTCAATCAGTATTTTGGGGAAGAATTCCACACGGCATCTGTCACGAGTGACTTCAGTGAGGTCAAAAGAACTACCCTGACATCCCAGCTACGAGTCTGACACCCACTGGCTGCCTGGAGCTCCCACCTCAACCCCTTCCTGGTCCCACACGCATACAGGACTGACTCCCACCAACTCCCATGGCATATACACCATGCAGGCAAAAATGTCAGCAAGGCTTGACCCTATATACACAGAAGAAAATGAGCATATCATACCTGGGGGTGGGACACAGTGCAAAGACATTTAGAGAGAAGAGGGCTGAGGTGGGACACACAGAGCAACCAGAACTACAGTAGCCATGGTTGAGTTCTGCGCAACCTGCTTTCACACCTAGGACACACAACGCTGTGGATGTGCCAGTTCAGGCCAGCAGGACCAGCTCAGACAGCCCCTTAGCTCAACGGCATCACATTTCTATTTTTTTCCCTCCTTTCCTTCTCTCTTTCTGCTAATTGCAGTGAATGTGGGGTCATGTTCCCATAGGGTTGCAAAGAGAGGAAGAACAATGTTGAGATCATCCAAACCTCCCAGTGATGAAAAACAAAAATTCTCTACTTTCTGTTCAAGGAAAAGCTCGGCTTATTCTTCATAGACATGGATTTCCCAGGACAGTAATAACATTACTAATTATAAGGTACTTTAAATAAAGAGATTTCCCTTCTATTATCTATAGACTGCTGAGACTATGATTGTCTCACCTCTGAGACAATAGAATTTGCTAAAATTGACCACAGGATGAAGAAATCCGTGCACCGACTTAAGTGCCTTCAAGATTATCTCACTCAAATAGACGTTTTATTCCTCCTACCACTATGGTATAATATAGATATTCCTATAATCATGAGGGTCTTTTGAAAGTTTTATGGTTAAAGCACTGAGATGCAAACTCAGAGTTCAGTCCAGGGCTCTGCCATTCACCTGCTCCATGACCTTGAGCCTATGAATAAATAAGCCTGTGCCTCAGTTCTCCCAGCTGTAAAACATGGATTATAACGTTCATGCTGTCTGTAACTTGCCTATTTTTGCTGCGCACCCCTTCAGGGCAAGGGCTGTCTCTTCCCGTATGTGTGAGGACGCTCTGGCTCCCAACCAAAGTCTTTGGATCCAGATTTCAGAAAGTTTTGCTCAAGCAAGGACATTTATCAGACGCAGCATCTGCCTAGAGGCAGCATGACAAACTTGAGACACAAAAAGGAGACCCAAAAGGAGAGGACTGCAACCTTGGCCACGGACACCAGAGCCTGCGCTGCTGCTTGAGCGTGGTGGGGACGTGGAGGGACCCAGGACACCCAGCACCCACTTGACAGCTCGCCCTAAGCTTCGGCTGTCTGATGGCTCTGGCCCCTGGGAGCCTGGAAGCGCAGCTCAGGCCCACAGACCCTGATCTCTGAAAACTCTTGATGCTCAGCCAGGAATAGCCACAGTTTAACGTATGTAAGTGAAGTCTCTGATGAAGGCTGCAGCTCACAAACTACATTAAGGAGCCCCTACTGTTGACGTTAGCATAAAAACAAATGAAATGCAGATTCTTATTTCAACTCTGCAGTGCTGCTGGCCTGACGAACTGGGTTGTCTCTAAATGACTTAATTCTTTCACAGAATCTCCATAACGCTTCTGCCCTCTTTCCTCCAGGGATCTATATAAATTTTTCTGCATTTCTTCTTCTGATGGATGCTGATTTCTAAAAATACTTTTGCAAAAGAACTGCCTTTGGTAGCAATTAAAAATGTGACACAATGTAGTGCCAGAATCCATTTAAGAAAACATGAATCGCAAGGTACGCATCAAGTCCCTGATACCAACCTGCCTCCACAACTACATAACGGGTCCTTAAAATTTCTCCCTGACATTAAACCAGTACTGTCAACCTCCTGCTCGATTCTGCTGGCTAACTCAGCTGAAGATGTGTGAATGTATAAGCAATCCAAAAATACTTGCTCCCTAATTTTCTCATTATGTTTGTGCTCCGGTTTCCTGTCTCTGCCTGTCTGCTGTGTCTATCCACATCCACAATTGTGAATCACACCGGCCAATTTCTATCACATTTGACAGAAGATACTAAGCTCCTACCTACCACCTTAGGAAATCCACAGATGGGTAGAGGAGAGAGAAGATTTTCATGCCTCTATGAAGGGAAATACAAGGAGAAGAGTTCAGCCCCTATTCATTCTGTTTGGCAGTGTCCTGGTGGTCTAATCAGTAGATGTGGAGCTCACATGCAGCCATAGCATATGCTCTTTCTGGCCCAATTAACTAAGCAAAGACAGGTAGAGGATGAGACAGGTGCTGGTTACCCTACAGTGGGAAGTCACTGCAGAGAGGATGTAGAAAGACGTTGAGGAAATACTACGTGGAACTCAAAATTAAGTCAGGAGACCCCAAAGGTCCAAGGAGTAAATAGAGATAATTTGGTGAAGAATCAGAAAAAACACAGGGAAAGAAACCTGGGGATGCAGGGAAGAAGCACATGCTGCGGGTCTGAAGGATCACGGGAGAGAGTGTGAATCTTTCACAGAGAACCAAGGGGATGAGAAAACTCACGGTAGCTGGTACCAGAGGAAGGGAAAGCAGGGGCTGGAGAGTTAGGGGTAGACTATAGGTAGTGTGGGGAAAAAAGTCACCAGCTGCGAGCAGAGCTGACACTGGATGCACCCCACACTGACAAATAACACTGATTATTTTAATTCACAAAGTAGTTTAATTGGCAACACCATTTCCAGCAGCGAGCTGAACTCAAACCCAGAGGAAGACCTGACTTCAGGCATTTCAAAGTACGGATTTGGTCTGAGAGGTATAGGTACACCTCAGATTGCCAGGGAAGGCACTTCGATGGCTTTACCAGATCCTCCTCACTGGGGCCAGAAAAGAATAGCTTTTCTCATCTTAATTTGGTGGGTTTATTGCTAGCTGAAGCCAGTTATCTAAACATTCAGAACCTGGGGGAAAAAAGGGGGTGGGGGAGGGGGCGCGCACAGGATCTAATTCCAGTTTAAAGCCAGCATTTAGATGAGTTTTTAATGGCGCTGAACTCTTTTGTCCATTTTTGTTACTTGCTACACTAGTCAATATGCAGAACTACAGAGCTGCATTAGTAACTGGACTTTTGCTGTATTAGAGAGACAAATATTCCCAATGGAAAACATGCTAAACTGCAGAGACAGACCAGAGATGAAGCTGGCCTCGTGTATTTTACAACTCGCAATACATTGGATTTTAAGTCAAAAACATTAAGTAAAAGAGGATTAGATCCCTTGTCAGCTGCACAACGTATGTGCTTTCATGCTGGTTATGTCCCAGGTGAACTGCATCACCCAAGTATTGTTTTCCATCTACAGTTTGCCAGCATGAACTGCGGAGTCTCTAAGCTACTAATTACACTGACAAATATTGTCTCAGCAGCGTGCTATCTGGCCGCTTACACCTCCACACCTCTTCTCCGACTTGACTGTAAGCTCTTTGGGGTCTGGAACAACTCTGCTGTTTGAGCACACAGCATCTAACACAACAGTGATCTAATCCAGACTTGGACACCTAGTTACTAATATTATGGTAGCTACAGCAATGAATCAGGGAGCATTAACAAGAATCACAGCAAAAGCTGTCGCACACAGTGTCTAGTTCCCAGGCACGCCGCCATTAACTCTAGACTTGATCCTGTTTTGTCTAATTCTGTTTTCATTACACTCATCAAAAGGCAATACAATTCTCCTGTGTTCTTATGATTTTTAGCAGCAAAACTGATGCAAGAGTAATTGTATAAGCAAGCAAAATATTTTTTTGCACGGAAGAAGTCATAACTAAAATAAGGGTACCAGGGAGTTATTATTAAGAGTATGCTGCAGAAAAATCTTACGGATGCAGGTACAGGTAACATTACGAATTAATTGCTGAGAAAGAACTACTGATAAAAGTGCCTTGCAGTCTCCCCCAGAGATCCCACACAGACATGACAAAAGGCAGAGCAACAGGCAATCCGACAATTTTATTACAAAAACATCCTGAAGCCTTCCGATTCAAGGACAATTTGGAAAACAATGAAGAGAACAAGCTGTGTCTGTAATGTCAGGATCTCCCTTTTCGTGTGAAGACCTCACTGGTACATGAATCGCCCGGCGTATTACATCCCTCTCCCTGCCTCATTATTCCAGCTGCCCAACATGTCATGGCCAGAGACCGGACTGAATTATAACTTCCTGCTTCAGAAGGGAACCGGAGTCTCAGAGGGTTTAAAAATGAGGGAAAAAAATGACTCATCTTAAGGATGACAACTAGAGCATTTTTTGGTCACGATTATGAAAAGTTTTCTTTCATCAGCTATGTTGGAAAGAACATTATGATTCAAACATCTGCTCTTCTCATAAGCTTCGCTCCTCATTACAAACAAATCTGTGCCTCTCTCAAACTCCTCGCACGGAGAACGCTCGCAGCACTCCCATTACTCCCACTACCTCTTTCAAAAGCGTGTTTACTAACACAACTGCTTAAATACACGTAACTGGGGCTTAACTCCGAGTGTCAGGTTTCCCAACACTGAACATAATGGGGTTGTAATGCTTAGGCATTTGGTGACTCGTGCTACAAAGCCATTTGCCATTATCAAGTGGGAACGGGATGATTTTTTCCACAAGTGCTTTACAGGCAGCGCGGGCTCCCAGCCCCCCAAGAGCTGACGAGGAGAGCACACCCCCACGCGCTGCCTCCTGGCCCTGGCACCAGCGACAGCCAGACGCTTCACAGGGAAGTTCAGGAGAACTGGGCAGTAGGATGCTACGGACAAGGGTGGTTTTAGACAGCAGCAGGGTTTGCTCTGAAGATAAAAGGGAGCATCCGATCACTGGAGGAGGCAGGTGACACAAGGCCTTCTTTAACAGGTCACCAGCCCGGTCGCACCCTGATGGATGGCGTAATCTGTCCGACTCAGAGCTGCCCTCCAGCTCCCGTGAATGAAGGGCCAGCACACACACCACACAGCAAGGACCAAATACCTTTCAAAACTGAAACTGTAATTTTTAGAGTTGTGGGCAATTCCTTTTACATATAGCCATAAAGCTATAATCCTTCACAAAATTACACGTTTTCGAAAGGATTTCAATGGCAAAAACTCAACTGCCTTTAGGACAGCTGAGCTGCTACTCCATGGTGTTGAGTTTTCTTTCCCTCCACGTGATTCAGGGGACAACACTCACAGTTGTGAGAATTCAACATTAGCACACTAGACTTGCTCTTGAGCTACGGGGAGTATTATGTTGACTTTACTGATGGAGATGCAAAAGAAAATATACTTCTCAACTGCAGTAAGTCTTCACAAAACCAAAATTCAGCTCATCAACTCACCTTCACCTTGTTTAATTCCGCCCCCCTATAACGTCACTTAAGTACTGCAGAAGAGTGGAAAAGCTCAGTATTAGGGTTGGCTTCTGACCCTGACAAAAGCATCGAGCATGAGCCGCAACACACAGAATGGTCCAGATTCTCTTACTTACCAATCTCTTCCTCCAAATTAATCTCCTTTACTCATCACTATGCAGGGGAAAGGAAGGATGACATTTCCCTCTTCCTCTGCCCTCCTGGTCTCTCTGGCCCACCTCTTGCATCCAATGAGCTGGGGAGAACCTTACTAAAAAGCCGCAGTAAGTCATATAACCTCTGCCTGTCAATTCCTACCTGAACAATCTTGCTTCTTGGCTGTAAACAAGTTTTAAGCATCTACTAGTGACTCAGACTGCTAGGTAGGATTATTACTAACACCACCACCACCACCATCATGATTTACTAGTGACAGGGGACATTCTCCTTCCTTTCAACTGCTCAACAGCCACGCCTGAATCCTTTCCAAATGTAGCAAATGCTACCTTCCACAGCTGATAAATACAAGTAACACAGTGTTCTGCCTTTGCAGCTTATGTTCAAAACAGGTGTTCCCAAAGGAAAGAAGGTGTAGATAATGGCTATTCAGATAATCAGAAGAAAGGAGGAAAGCGACGGGTTGGTTTTAAAATTGATGACAACCCTCCTTTCACAGGAGGAAAGGGGTGGATTGATGATAAGGGACAAACACAAAGGAGAAAAACCAAAGGCTAGTTTGGTACAAGAACCCTGTGGCCATTCATAAGTTTTAGCTGGAAGCTAAAGGTTTCTTGCAAGTGAGACTGCAGAAGAGCCTACCGGTTGGCAGGAGACGATTTTTAAGAGGGAGGCTGATGAAGGAGGATAGGCTGCCGCACTGGCTGTGACAGCAGGCACGCCAAGAGACATCAGAACCCCCTGGGGGGATGCCTCCTTGCAGCCCTCCCAATGCCACACGGGAGACACTCGAGCCAGCTGCATGGGAAAAGAGAAGGCAATGCCAAAAACACCACTAAGCTGTATCTTGCACTCTGCCCACTTAGAATCTTTCCCTAGTGTTACAAAGATCATTCAGGAAAAAAAAAACCTAAAGCAAGCAGAATTAAAAACATATCTAGAGTTTTTGACTCTCCAGAGATCAAGACAACATTTCATCTCTAGGTACCACGAGAAATCCCTTCTAGCAGGTATCAATTGGCATCCCTTTTCCTAAAAGCTGTTCTAATCATTGCTCACTGACATTTTTCTGTACAATGCTAACTTCCAACCAGTGGAGAGGGAAGTTTCTAATCCTGAAAAATACAAGCTACAGTGTATTTAAAGTGCACCAGTGAGCTCTCAACAGAATTCATATAAGATGCGCTTGTATCTGAAGAGGTTCCAACCTAATCGAACAAAATATCGATACACAAGTGTTGTTCCTGAGTACACCGCAGGCTCCCCTTGGCCCCATGCTGTCCTTGAGCCTCTGCTCAGGATGGCTGCTGCCAAGCACCATCCCCACGTACGTGCCTCTCCTTCTGGGCCTCAGTAGATTCACAGTAGAAAAAGAAGGGCAAGTAACGCTTATACTTGCAAGGCTACTCAAAATTGTTAGGAATCTCAACGTGACAGAGCCTTTGGAGCATGTTAGAGTTCCCCCTCCTGCTCAGAAACAGCCCCACACCAGGCCTAGGCAGAGTCCAGGCGAGCAAGTTGTCTTGGTACCTTCCTGTGGTGGAGTCCTCCACAGGACCCGCTGGCACACTGAAGAGCCCATGTCAGGGGGTGCTGAGTTTGTTCACAGCACACAGGGAACCTCAAGGCCCAGTCACCAGCGTGAAGTCACTGCAGCAGCCCCAGAAGCATCAGAAGCAAAAGCACACCAGCAGAGAATGCCGTAATGCTTCCAAAGCCTAGCCCTCAGCTCCAAAGGCTGCAAACGGGCTGTGCTGACACCCCAGCTCAGAGGGAGGTGAGGTTTAGCACCCAGCCCTGTATCCCCCTGTGCCACCTTGCTGCTTCTGTTGTTCCTCCTCCTGCAACTGCCCAGCCTTGGGGGATGCCCTTACACGGGAGGCGACACCACAGTCTCCGTGTCCTGAGCCCCTTCCTCCTTTACCACAGCCTTCTCCTGCCACACACCCGCAGCACACTATCTCCACTGCTGGTTTTCACTCTTATTTTAGTCCCTACAGAGACAAAGGACACAGGAGAGACAGCAATGCTCACAAGGTATTATATCCTGGGTTTATCTCCTAACCGCTGATGCAGCGGCTCTGTGTAGAAAATGCCAGTTCTGACACAGAATTGTTTCCCTCTCTTTTCATTTCAGGCTTGCCCGCTTCTTAAACTGTCTGCGGCTATGGGGCCCTCCACAGATACAATCTTTAGTTTAAGAGCAATAATTTAGGCCTGTCAGTTAAAGACAGGACCTGCAGAGACGATTTAAGCTTTGCACAGTAGATGTCTAGGAATTTACTTTATCACCAGTGGAATATTATCAATGGAGAAATGGTGAATGCAATAAAACTGCCCATTATTTTAAGTCTTAGAGGCTAATTTAATCCTTCGTTTAGTGCTGCAAGGGTATTCATTGGCCATGGGAAAATTCGCGACGCGTGCAGAATGACTGTAAGCAGCCCCAGCTGCCCTGCGCCGCCGCAGAGGCCGGCCGGGCACCAGCCCGCGGGCACGATGGTGTGCTGTGGCTGCTGGCTGCCCCAGTGAGCCCGGCGCTGGGCCCACTCCTGCCCCAACGTAGTTCGCCATCCAGAAGGAAAATGCTCCTTCCCAAACTGCTGGGCTGCTTGTGCCACGCTTCCCAAGAGAAGGAGTAGCACTGAAATTTAGTGCAGCAATGAAAGACACCCTAAACCTCAGGCACGCCAGCAGCACATCTCGCAGGGAGAGGAGAGGCCGGCACACACAGCCTGTATCTGACCCCCACGGCAGGTCTGGGCTGCCATGGCTTGTGAGAGAGAAAGGTTCACGGATGAGGAGTGAACCACCCAGTACTTGTGCATGTGCTTGGTGCAGCCTGAAAACCTAGAGGGCCAAATCTGATCCTTGATTTCCATTTCCTTCAAACTCACGGGGCCAGGAGAGACCACATGCTGAAGTAAACTAGGGGTCTGGTGAAGAAACAGATTTATGGGCTTATAAAAGATTAAAAAGTCCAAAACCAGCCTTATACCCAATACACACACTTACACATACAAGTGCATGTGTGCACATACACACAGATCCCAGATCATACACTGTTACGGATTTGACATTCTGTAGCCAGCCTTCCTTTAAAGCTGTGCTTGATCTTTCTGTTTTTTCATCACTAAGTATCTTGGCAGCCTCCGAAGTACGGTACAGCAGTTTTGGGGGCAATAGTGAAGATTCATTTTGCTCACAAAAGAGCAGAAAAAACACGAAAGATTTTAAAATACCCCATAATACTCTAGCCTGTTCTTTGTAAACCAAATGCTTGCCATGCTTTTCAGATGTCAAAAAATGACAGCTTGTGAAATTTCAGTAAAATAAGGTCCAGAATGGACTGCCCACTGACTGATGAATATCCCCAAATAATCACTAATTATTAATTGCTTTTTCCCCCTGCTTAAGTGTAATGTCACAGAAGGAACGTGTCCTAAACTGGCATAATCCAACACCTTTTTATTAACAACACCACAGAGGAGGTAACTTTTACCAGCTGAATAAAACTTTTGCGTGTGCATGTGTTCACGCTGCTCCTCAAAGGATGCAGAGCTTGACCCTTCTCTAGCTTGCTGAGCAGACGGGACACCCTGGGAAGGGGACCACCATCCCAGCATGCCTTACATCTCACCCTCTGTGATCTTCTACTGGCATCTCCTGAGCTCACCAAAACCCTCTTATTTAGGTTGTGTTGTAAGGCCAGAGCGAACACGCCACTTCACCCCAAAAGAATAGCAGTATTTCCCCCTGCCCTGCCCAAGTGAAGTTACAACAGCAGAAATTTGGGCACTTTGCCGCCCCGCTCACCCTGCCCTCCTGTGCTTCTTTCTTACGCTTCATATGAAGTCTTTCAATTGAAACCCCTTCCCACTTCCCGAAGTTCAGTGTTCTCTCTCTGTTCTCTCTTTCAAGCTCATACTTGTGAGAACAGAAACTACGTTCACTTGTAAATCAAACAAATGAATACACGTGTATAAGACAATATTGGCAAAACAAGTATCTGCTCATCCACACGACGGAGGCAGCAGAGGTTCCCTCTAACACTTGTTTTCAGTCTTCTGAGACCGCGGTCTCTTGAACGCTTTCTCTTTCTTAAAGAGAAGAAAAAGTGCATTTTCTGATCTAACGCAATCATTTTTGGTTCTGGAGACGAGGTAGTGTTATGCTTGCCCTTACTCTGCCGAACCGTTGCCATCTTTTCTGTGGTACGACTCACTGCAGCGGCAGGGCATCACAAACGGGAGCAGCAACACTGTCACCTCTCTCATGTGCTCTCCCTTTGCATCAACACTGTCTTACGCCCTTTCCACCCAGAGCTGTAAGCAGGTTCTTGCAGAGCCAAAACCAAGACAGCTGCTTTGACAATGGGTACAGTGTCTCCCATCAGACGCAGGAGGCTTTTAAAATACAAAAGGCTTTTAAAATACAAAGCATGGAGATTACAAAAGCGGGAACTAACCCCGGGAAAATAAAGTGTTCCAGGAACTAGAGGAGTTTTCTTCTTTCTCTTTTCTTAAGCCTCCCTGCTCTGTTGAAGCAGCCTCCTCCTTGTGAAACTATGCTAACAAGTAAAAAGGTCATACCTGTTTAAGCAGACGATAGGATGCTGCAGCTGGTTGTTAAACAGGGGAAACTCTCTGTTCCTATAAAGAAATAGAAACACACATTCTATTTAGTCTCTATTCAGTGAATTTAGCATAAACTCAATAAGGACTACAAGATGCTGCATATTTGTACATGTATGTCTGAGCCTTTTTCTCTCCCAAGGCTCACCTGAGACACATTAACTCAGATCTCCCGTTATGCCCAGCCTGCTTTGGGATCACCAAGGGGCTGCTTCATGCCTAGACCTGCCTATGAAAAACTGGCAATGGCTCCAAAAAGCCACCCATGTGCAGCACGCTCCCGGACTCACCCCCTCCACCGGGAGATCGGGCAGGGCTGCCATACGCATGATTTGCTGCTACAGGAGGATCTCAAGCAGGAATGAGGGAAGTGGTTGCAAAGATACCCAGAAAGCATCAGAAGAGGAACAAGAGTCCCCCACCAACTTCCCAGTATGACACTTCAGAGCAGCTGAAGATACCAATGCAGGGAACTACTCCAATTTCTTCTTAAAACTGTTTTTCTTGCCTCACTTGTACAGCAGTATGACATCCTCCCACAGTAACATATTGCAATGATACTCCTTTTAGTGTCCTCATTTCTTCTAAAGGACCAAAGGTAACAGAATCATCATCATCAGTAAAATTATACTGCTGAGATATATATACATAGAGAGAGAGAGAGAGAGAGAAAATATAACTATTTTGCTGTCCAAGAATGTAACTGTTGACTCTTTGATCTACAAGCCCTTAAAGCATAAATCATCCCTTTGCATCAACCAATGATGGTATTTGTCTGATAATTTAATCAGCTGAACCTTAGAATTGAGCACTTTGCATGTATCTGAACAGACATTTTGAACATGTTCCTGATACAGGTGTTAAAAAAATAGAAACAAGCTGGCATGGAAGACACTCACGAAAAACATATTGAAAGGAACGCTGCTCATCACAACCGTAGAACATGGAAGGTAATGACCCACTCCAGCTGTGACAGCAGCCAGAACCCCAGGTCCTCACGTAGTACTGGTGCTGCCTACCAGCTGCTGACTTGAAAGCAAGAGTCCACAGCACTGACATACCAATGTACGCCTGCTGTACGCATCGTCTGGAAACAATTCAGAGAGAAATTCTCCTCCTACTTGTAGTGAGGAAGGTCGATCCTTGCAAAACACTAAGAGATCCTTGTTAGAAAACCTAGATCATGAAAGCCCAAACCTCCACCATGGAAATACTTTACGCAGGGCTGTATATGTAACGGCCGGTGTAACGCAAACAGAAAAGAAAAGCTTGTATTGAGAGCGGCTGTATCACCTTCTCCAAGTTTTCTCCAGTTTATCTGGGATAAACAGCAAAGGCTACCACAGACCTTTTTGTGACCCTCTTTGCTCAGTGAGAAATGCCTGGACACCACAGGTAGGTAGCTGGTTCAAACTGCCTCCCTTGCACGTCCTGTCTCGCGCCCTCTCTCCTTATTGTAAGTCTCTGGTCAGAGCCCAGCCGGGAAACCATTAGAGGCACTGAAGTGGCTGCCATCAGGGAGCAGGGGTTCTCCTTGCCACACACGTCTCAGTATCCCCTAAGTATTACGCGGACAGCTGGTACTATCACCTATACTCAAGGCTGCACAGTTTCTCTCAGGCGCTTGTAACTTTGCCGATTTTAATTGTTCAGAAATTAATTCCCCACATATGGTATGTGACTCAAGCTAATGCTTTTCTTTGGGAGTTCTTTGTTTTAAAGCTTCAGCAAGAACGGGCCAGGCATTTCCAGGAACTAGAATGGTGAGAAATGCATCACTAAAACCAAGCCAAAAAGAAAGACAGCATTAAGGTAATGATAAAAACCAGGATGCAAGGATGCAATTAGAGAGGATCATAATGCATACACACAAAGGGCACTAACCTTAAGACGGAGAACAGTTCAGGCATTTCCTATTTCCAAGCCTGGACTCTCATTCTTTGACACTGAGTCTCCTTGCCTGGCAATGTCACTGGCATAAAGCTGTGCTAAATACAGCTTTTCACCAGTTTGCCCAGTTAACACCCAGCAAGAATTAAAAGATTTTGCTGCCTTAAAGGGTGAAGGTTTCACACGGTTCTGACAGCAAATACATGGCCACGACCGCTCCACCCCACTGCAGAGGCTGTCAGCAAAGTGTACCATTCACTCACATGAAATAATTAGTTACACTAAATGAGCTATGTGGAAATGAAGCTCCAGCCAGCATCAATTCTACCTACCCGCAGGATGAAGAGGAATGTTAAAATAAGCTAATTAAATTTGCTCTGGCTCAGCAGAAAGATCGATGCTCTCGACAGCTGAGTGTTCAGCACTCAGCGTCCCAACAGCCCTCTGATGTGTCACCAACGCAAAATACTGCCACGTAGTCAGAACCAGAGGAGGTGGATGCACACCTTCTGGGAAAGATAAATGCAGAAGACAGAGGCATTCAACAGGGATATTAACAGAAGGAGGGACACACCTACAACGAATCCCAGATGAAATTTTTAATGAATTAAAATAACCTAACGTATATCATCTTAGTACTTTCACATTGCCTACTATACCAACCTTCAGCATGCTCTCCAATAGTCAGAACTGAAACCTCAATCACCTCTCTGCTAAAGGTCTACCACAATAAATGTGATTCTAGCTGGCAGCAGAATATCAAAAAGACCAGACAATCAAAATACAAGATGCCAGAAGTGGGAAGCAGTTTGGCCACCCCAGGCATTTGCTGGGGACAGGCTGTGATGAGCATTTCCACCTCTCACTGACCAGGAAGAAACTGAAATATTTCCAAGATTCTTCCCCTAGAAAACAGGCGAGACACCTACCCACACAGAGGAGCCAATGGCTCCACATCGGGGGCAGCTATCTAGAAAGCAAGAAGTTAATGTTTAAGTGCCTGGTTAGTACCTGGCACCACATCTACGAATGGGGTTTTCCACTTCCTATGAGTATCTAATAATCACAGCAGAGAATATGTGAGGAAAGGTTTCTTTTTGTTTGGTTTTCTCCCTAGCTCTCTTGCTATGGAGCGAAATCCCCGAAGAACGTGTGCCAGTAAGGAACGCATTGACATTAGCTCAGTCTTTAGAAAAGCTTTGTGCTTTGATGAAGGGACATGCCGGCTTGTCAGTGCTTTGGCGCCGGGGCCGCAGGGGACAGCACCTTGGCTGCTCTGAGCATCACCCTTTCCAAGGCACTGGGCACAAAACAGACGAGCTGTTTCACTCCTGATGGGAAGCTGCCATTCAGAGACCCTTCAATCTTGGATATGAAAATCTTTATCAGATCAAGCAAGTTTATCACAATGAATAAACCCTTCTGAAGTCCTGTTCACAAATACAGACTGGTATGTGCATTTGGCATACATTTACTTTCAGTCAAGCACATCACACAGTTTTTCCGTTGATGTAGGCTAGCACAGGTCTAGACAGCTCTAGGCTAGACGCGCTGCGACCTAGTGTAAAATGGGTAAGGATACATGTTTATTCTGCCTCTGCCATTGGCCTGGGGGTAAAGCATGTCACTGAATGCATCCTACTGCCCCTGTTGTATATATTAGGGATTGCATTTCCTTCTTTTTGTTAAACACTTTCACATTCACCTATAAGAACTGATAGAAAAAACCCAACGAGCACAAACATACTCACACACAGCAGAGGACTAAGGCTCTCCTTTATGCACAATGTATTTGTAACTATTCTCCACTAATGTGCACCTACTCCTGCTTCTCCTCTTATTAAACTTTCAAAAGCAACTGGCTTGATAGATTTATACATTTTATTTATTCAATTTCTAAAAAAATAAAATCTGTCTTTTACAGGACCTGTTTCTCTTTCTTTCATTTTGGGGGACTTTTTCAAAGATTCCTGCATGACCTATCCAACAACACACCAGTTCCGCACAGTTATCTGCGATGAAAATCACATGGCCCAGGTGCATACTTCTCCTGAGCTGTTCCACGCCTTGCCCGCAGAAAGGAGCTGTGCTGTCGTCCTGAGGGCTCAGCTGTCCCCGAGGCTCTGGCTCTGCCTCGCAGAGATCTCCGAGCTCCACCGAGCTGCCCGCAGAATTGCACATTTAAGACTATACACTCTTCAGCCTGGGAGCTCGTCTTTTGCTACATATATCCCCAGAGCGGCATGCAAGCAACGATAAAAACCTAAATTGCCACAAATTACTTTTAAGCATTTAGTGTTTTGCCCAACAATGCATTATACACGTTAGTCTGCAAACACTAAGGCTGCAAATGGATCCGATCCATTAGCACCAAAGCTTTCCACACAGCTTTTTCCTTTTAGAGGACACTCTCCTACTCCCTGCCCCCCTCACACTTCCCCTAGGCAGCAGAGGCTTAAAATAAGATAACAAACATTTTTCAAAGGGATGCAAAGAAAAATAATCTGATATCTGGAGGGTAGAATTCACTATACATTTATTATTCGGTTTCAAAAGTGCTAGGAAATGAAGGTCAAATATATGGGAATTTCAGCTGGTGTTAATGTGGATAGCAAATGTCTGTATGGCACTGCAGCTAAAGCAGGCAACGCAGAGGCCGGGTGATGCTGGTGTAAGTTGCTGACAGTCAGCAGAAGTCAGCAGCTTACCCTAGCTGCAGACGTGGCCCAGAAATTCAGAAAGGACCACAGTAGGACAGTGTCTCAACTTGAGAATCAAGATTCTGGTGCCCCCGACTGAGAAAAACCCATACCAAAACTCTCACCGCCAGCTTGAATGGGCTTTAAGCTGCATGTAACTCAGTGCTCCTCTCACACCTAGAACATCGGTCTCTTGGTCTCTTCTCCCAAGGAACAGGCGATGGGACAAGAGGAAACGGCCTCAATTTGTACCAGGGGAGGTTTAGACTGGATATTAGGAACAATTTTTACACTGAAAGGGTTATTAAGCGTTGGAACAGGCTGCCCAGGGCAGTGGTTGAGGCACCATCCCTGGTGGTATTTAAAAGCCGGGCAGACACAGTGCTTAGAGATATGGTTTAGTGATGGGTTTGTCAGAATTGAGTTGATGGCTGGACTCGGTGATCTGAAAGGTCCCTTCCAACCTGGGCAATTCTGTGATTCTATAACATGCCTGCCTCTGAAAGCTGGCTTAGCAGCACTGACAGAAAGCGTTCCCTTTTGACCCAGCTAATCTAGAAAAAGTTTTAGTACTGCAAAAACAAGGAATGCTGATCTTGCCACCACAAATTTTTTTATTCTAAAAGCTATTAGATTGCTTCTGTGTTGCAAATAACTGAATTACTCTCAACACTTTTTAATTCCCAGGACTTAAGTAGTACTGCTTGTCCAGTGACTACAGAAATCTCCTTTTCACTATAATATCCGCATCAAATTTTTCAGTAAGTTAAAAGAAATTCTAAAAACCCTACAACTTGAGAAATGTCTGTTCATGGGGAAAAGCATCTTGGGGCTGCTACTGCGAGTCTGAGCAGCTCACGGCCACGAAGGTAGAGGAGACAGAGTCAGGCTTGGGTATGACTGTGAGGAGGAGGATGAGGAAGATGAAGAGCTCTCTCGGCATCCAAGAATCTTGGGTAACTGGAGCCTGAGATACACTGCAGGCAGGAGACACTATTCAATCATTTATGGAAATCAAGGTTAGCAGTGTCAGCATTGTTGGCTTGGGAGGAAACGGTTTCCTCATCCTCTTGGCGCAGAAGTAACTTGGCTACGTTAGTGGCTGCCAGTATGGAATAAAGAAAGGAAACAGAGACGGGCAAGGAAAGCAAAGGATAAAATGAGTACATCAATATTTTCACAGCTTGCATACAGCAGCCCAGCTAGGACCCCAAGGGGGTTTATGTTTCAGAAATCTGGGAGACAGAGACAATCGCTACATTTGATGAAAATATACGGTGTCTGGGTTTTACAAATGGTGTCTCTAATAGTGTATCTGATTTTATAACTAGCAGGGAAAGAAATTGTTCTGATGACAATTACTGCTGAGGCATTTGAGGCATTTTGCTGCATTTACTGGCATAGACCTGTCATTAACACTCCATTTCTCTTAACTACAACTTAGTTCCTTTGTAGTTGCTCAGTGAAGATAGGTCTGGGGGCTGTTTTCCTGGTCTTGTCAAGATGAATTCTAATGCATACTGCTAGAAAGATGTGCCACCTGCTATTTTATATCTATAATTTATTGTATAATGAGTTCCTATAAATGCTTATGATAGCTTAAGAGACTTGTAAAATGAATCGCTAGCCTATTTTTTCCTCGGTTCGTCAGCAAAGCAGAAAGAGCTCAGGTCACTTTGAGTTCCTCCAGACACCCCCTTCGGCCGCAGTTCTGGCTGGCCTCCTCCACGGAAGGATCCAGCCTCCAGGAGAAGGGCCGTTATAAGCCTCTGGCTGCTAACTGAGAGATGCTGGCACAGCAATGTACCACAGTTTGTGCCTTTTGCTTTAAGAAGCCTCAGCTATTGCAGATACCCATTAAACTGTTCTATGGACACAAACTAAGGCTTCACATGCTGGAGAGCAAAAGCTCACTGGAGACTCCTTTCTGCACAAGCACTGGCTGCTACAGTCATCTAGTGAAAACGAGACCATGGCAGGTTGTTAAGATCTGGGACTGAGAAATCTTTCACCTCCTAGGGGCACCCTAGTATCTACCTCACCTCAGTATCTCACACCAGAAAACACGTTTCCACACTGTGGTCTAGCCCCACACACACGAAGTTACCATCAGAAGCTGGAGACTTTTCCATTTGGGACGTTACTTTACATTTCCACTACCACTCGAGGCTGAGACCTTGTCAAACACTACTAATAAGTTTGTAAGAAGCAATGGGGATTCCTTACTTTTTTTAATTATATTGTAAATGATCAGCAAATAAAACCCCACAACAAACCTACTTCAGAACAAGGGTGCTGTAGTACATGCATCCTATTAAACACTACATTTCATCTGGTTTTGGACTAACAGCACTTTCTAAAACAAACCATAGCTTCATCAAGCTCACGGATGCAAAACCAAAAGTGTGTGTTGAAATGAGACTGCTCCCAAGCAGAGCTCTTGCAGCGAATAAAGCCTGGATGTGCCAAGACTACAGAGGGCTTTCTGTCTCAGTCATGAGTGACAGACACCATCAACAGAGAAAATCAGCCACTGCCTTTCATCTCCTTACAAAAGCTGTGACAGACAAGCTGTTGCAAACCAACGGTACAGGAGTCAGAGGAGGGATGAGGAGCCGGGACAAAGGGTCGCAGTGCAACTGACAGCTGGGCAGAGCCTCTTCCAGCCTTGCTACACATGGATTTAGGGAAGCTGCAGATGCGCTGCCCAGAGCAGGCAGGGCCCTGTGTGTCCGGACGAGCCTGGCGTGAGCACACGCCCCGGAGCAGCCGCAGGTGTGTGCTGCCTCCACTGCTGCTGCAGGGACATGCCTCAGCCCAGCAGCATCCAGGGCATCTCCTCGGTTGTGGTGTTGAGTTCTGTCCTACCACAGCAGTAGAAGCTTCACCCCAGAGGAAAGCAGCAGTACATTACTCCGTGCTAAGCTCCCCGCTGTTCTGGTTTCCAGGCTCTCTTGCCCAAAGTTAAAGGTGGGTATCCTTTCCCTACAGCATCCAGGACTAATACACATATAGCCTATGGATAAGATAGAGGTGAACAGACGAGGCAGCTGCAGCGATTGACTTCCAAAGGACAGCATGGGAGTCTCTCACCATTACTCAGGGTCTACAGAAGGCAGGAAGGGGGCTTTCTGCAGCTGAGAAACGAAGGACGTAAGAGAGGGGGTTAGAAAGCAATAGCTGCTGCACTGGCTTGGCTCCATCCTCTGGCTCGAGGATCCATTTCTAACACAGCAGTTCTGTTCATCCTGCAGATTTCCCTGGGATATACTAGGCAGACGGTTTCCTCAGTACATCCTACACCCAAGAGGCAGCAGTATTTCAGAGGTGTGATGGAAATGAAAAGTAAGACACAATAAAAATGTCACCATTTTTTGGCTTGGGTTGGGTTTACTTTTCTTGTTGGTGTGATATTACACAATTTAAGGGTGTCAATTAAACTTCAGAAGACTATTATGATGAAAAAGTAGCGAAATCCCATTTTACACGTTTGTAGACTTTCTATGGGTCACAGAGTTATTGCCCGAGGCAGGGAAAAAACAAGGTTTCTCAGATCCTGCCTCTAATAATAAGGTCAAATGTATATTGCCAGTATTGCCCCTGATTTAACATGGTGTGTAACTCCCTACTCCTATAGTAACCAAGTGCAGCCTTTTCCCAGTGCACCTGTTAACACAAACTACGTTATGGCAGTTCAGGATTCAGGGCTGCCCTGGGGCTGTATGGGGAAGCCGCTTTAGCCTATAGCTAGTCCACAGGTTCCTGTAATCAGCCGGCTGTATGTTATCTCTAACTTCAGGGCTCAGAAGTTAACTTTACAGAGTGGAGAGCAGGCTGTGCGATTTGTGCTGTACCCACGGTAACTGAGTTCAGGCTGCAGTTTTGCACTGAGATGGATATATTTGAGATAATAAGGACTAAAGCACCAGATTAAATAAGGAAGGGACAGGGACGACACTGGCTTGAACACATTCTCAAAGGCACGGCTCCAACATTGTGGCATATGTGCCACCAGCGATGCCCAAGACAAATACAAACAGCATAAAAACATTGTCTGAAGACCTCCACCTGGGAGCAAATGTGACAGGGAGTGCAATACAGGTTAGCAGGCATTCCCAGGCTTTTTTTGCAGAAATTTTAGTACCATACTTTGGATTTCTGCTTCTTCCTTCTCTCCAGTTTAGAGCAGCCCAGCCAAGCAGTGGCATGGCAGTACTGATGACATCCCATGGCACATTACAGAAGTTTTTCTGGCACCATTTTGGAATGAACCACATCGCTGTGCTCATGATCGTATTGACAGACCCATTTCACATGCGCCCCAGTAATACAGGCACTTCCCATGCGCCACACAACTGCAGAGCAAAAGCTCCCAGAGGCTTTAAATCTTTTATCTGCTAAATCACCTCTAAACTGCTTATCTCCACTAGCAATCTGGAATGCACAAGTCACCTGTCACAGAGTGCAGTGGAATTAAGTAAAGCAAAGTCTGTCGGTAGTTGAGAACTGGAAGCTTTTTACTTGCTTTGACAGGGGTTTTCTGGACATCCCCTGCCGTGATTTCCTCCAGAGTCCCAAGAAACACCCACCGACACCCCCTGCACACCCCAGCCAGGCACCACCGGGACAGCGTCAGCAAACCCTTATCAGCCTCATTAGGCCCCGCCACACCAGCTCAGGAGCCGCTAAGCAGCACTGCCCAGCAAAGAGTTTCCTCATTTGGCTGCAGAGGGTTTGGGGAAGCCCCTGAGGTGCCAAACGCTTTCACAAAAAGACATCCACAGACTGGACCTCAACCTTGGCAAGTGCCAGCCCCCCTTCTGTGTCGGGGCAGAGCTCACCAGAGGAACCAGAGACCGTGACTGAGCCCTGCCGGAGTCTGCAGCAAGAGGTGACTTAGGGGATGACGACAACCCCTGAGGACAGAATCAACACCATCTCCCTGCTCTGGACAGACACAGTCTAACCAAGGCAGCTGTCACGGTCAGGTCACAGTTGTTGCAGGCCAACTGCTTGACCGCGCTGCAGGAGGTGCCCTTCCTGGTAGCCAGAGGAAGGAGACAAAGACTTGCATATATGCATGCCTTCCTATAATTCAGTACATAGCAATCAAGTTTTTCCGTAAGAAGTAACAATCTTCGAAAAAAAATCATGTCATTCTCACTTAAACACCACCTGTCCCCAGATCTGAAATACAGCATCACTTTATTTGCTGCTTGACCAATGTGAATGCTCATAAAAGTCTCTCCCAGGCCAGGGACTGCTGAAGTAACCACATCTGCCATAAAATTCCTCTTGGCACGCATCTGGTTCCTGCTTTGTGGAAAAACTGGTAACCTGCTGATGACTGAAGTAAATGAGCAATGCTCCATGCCAGGGAGAACATGATACCAGGACCAGCCAGGAAGGGATGTTTCCACTGTGAAACAGGACTCGACAGCAGTCATGTATTCAGCCCCAAAACGCAGGGTGGTTGGCACCAGCACATCCACATCCAGCCTTGCCTCCTCCTCCTGTTTTCCCCTCATTCCACTGTCCACCTGTCTGTTCCCTTCTCCATGCTAAACCCTTAAGAGCAGCAAACTCACATGACATTTGCCTAACATCGGACATTTGGTAAGAAATGCCAGCTTCATTAGATCAGTGGTGCTTATGGGACACGGGTCCTGCAAATGCCACAGTCACACGGTCCCCAGAAGAGCGACAGTAGGAAAATTGTCCAAAGAGACTGAAGTCCCTGAAGTTCTCCGGTCCCTAAGAGCCTCAGTCCCTGAATTCCCTAAAAACAAAAGCTCTTACTTTTGTATCTAATAAAGAAATTAAGAAAATATTGGCAAAAAGTCTTCTCCTGCTCTCCCAGTTACATGAAAGCCCTTGACTGTTTGCAGTAGAGTACAGGTGGGTCCAGCTGATAAGAATTCGGGCACGGCCGTCTCACTGTATGCAGGTAAGAAATCTGTAAATATAGTGCTGGTACTGGGCAGAGGCTGTCATAAAACAGAATTCTGAGCAGGGCTGGAGGCTCCAGATGAGACTGTGGAGGATTCCTGACAGGCTATCAAAACTAGCTTCACATCTCTCCAAAACGGATACGTGAACAATTTCTAGTCACAGAGTTTAGACCATTATACTCAGAAAGTCTGTCACCCTCCATTATACAATTAGTAAAAAGTCTGGAGCTCGACTCGCAGCAGAATCCTCTGACTCCTCCATCCCCCCGGGACCCAGGAACACCCACTCCCCACTCACTTTCCCTCCAGAGGCTCTGGGGGATGTAGTCCCACACAGCCTCCTGCCGGCCACCCAAGTCCCCGGACAGGCTGGATGCTAACCAGCATCCACATTACCATCTCCATGCCCAGCGGGCACAGAGGGCCAGCGCCACAGCTGGGAGAAGCCATCGCGCTTCCCAACTGTGCCTAGGGTTTGTGGGCACTGGGAAGCGCATCCCTCATTAATCGCTCTGCCTGCCTGCTCTTGAGAGAAATCCTGCTGCATTTTCAGGGCTCTTTCTGCTGAGGACACAGGTAGCAGGGATGGAACAGAACACTGTGCCCATCATTAAAGCTGATGACACAAGTCTTGCTGCTACCCACTTGACCAATAACATTTTTTTCCTCTCTCTCTTTTTAATTTTTTTTTTTTTAATTTTAATTTGCCGATTCTTTTGCTTCTAAAGAAACTGTGGACTGGCCTATTCCTCGTGCAGGTAAATGGGCAGCTTTTGGCATGGTCCCCTCACCCTGTGGTGAAGCCCAGGCTGACCCAGCACCCCACACCCTGACACATGATGATTTTCAGCTGGGCTGAGGTGCCAGGCAAAGCAGCTACACTGCTTTTGAAACTGGAGCTAGTGTTTCCTTACTGGCCTCACTGAACCAGGTGGGAATTCCCTGGATGATCAGCACTGCTTGGCGTGGTGGTGAACTGATCACCGATGCCCAGAGCTGACAGAGATCGCCTTGCCAGGTCCTACAAGATTCTGAAATGTTTTCTCAATCCAAGCTCAAGATATCCAAATAAATACATAAATAAATCACTGCGTATTTCAAGTTAGGTCAACTGAAATGGTTCAACTGTGTTTTACTTGGTTTTCCTTTGAGTTGAGTTTTCCTTCAGAAATTTGGTTTTGAAACTAATCCTTTCCCAAGAAATGTTTCCATTTTATGAACAGGTTTTTTTCTGATTTTAAGAAAAAAAAAAAAGTGTTTGATTAGAAAAAGGCCATTTAGCTCAACTTCCTGGCTTCAACTTCAACTCCAAGCCTAACTCTGGGAAACAAGTCTTTCGTTACTTTCCCCAAAGATAAGACAAGAAAGACTGACCTGCTTCCATTTGGGGGAAGAGTCTGCTGTGAGGACTCTCTCCTGCAATGTATATATTCCAATCACTTGTTTATTTGAAAATTATGTAGTTCCTGTGAAACCAAATGTTCTGTATTTAATAGCTTAAACAATAAGTCATAAAAGCCAATTTCAGCAGACTACACGTTATTAAGAAATAGGGATCCAGATGGTTAGCTGAGGTCAACCTCAGGCCAGCATACCCATAAAGAACACACACTTGTGTGTCCTTATTAAAGTTTAGAGATTTTGTAAAAACATGAGTGCTTTTCTTTTAGAGCACTCATTTCAGATAACTTTGTTTACTTTAATAAAATACCCTACATTTTTCACAAAGTTTAAAATAACTAGAAGCTGCCAGAAGTGGGAGACCACTATATTGTGGTTTCACAAGGAACTGTCGCATGTTTTTTCACAAAATTAAAAGATAACGGTAACTTGAAACTACTTTTGTTAGAAGACAGAAGCTGTGTCAAGGTTGTTGCATTTTGGGAAAACTTCCTGTGCCTCGAAGGTTTAGAAATGCTACAGAAATCAGTACCACCTCCCCTTTTACTCCTCAACTGCTCCGCTGAGAGCAGCCTGTGACAGCGACCGCCTCTAGCTGGAGATTTGTCACCTTTTACTGCTTCACAAAGCTCAGGTGGTCGATACTGGGTGCTGAAGTCTGCGGTTCCCGGCCACTGTGGGTAACGCAGAGGAATCGCCAGAGGAAGCAGTCACCATCAAGGCTTGCTCCTGCCCACCACCTCGCCACTAACCTGACACGGGACTTGGCTTCTAAGACCAGGAATCTGCAAATCCAAAGGCAACTTTTTGCAAATTATGGAGGTTTCGAGCATCAGCTGAGATCAGGTTAATGTGAAAGGCCTCGGTTCCAGCAGCAAGTTTGAGATGGGCTGGTGAGGACGGATCTGCTCAGGCTTCAGGGCTTCCAGCGTGAAGCCCTGCACCTCCCCGCAGGCTGTGCCCGAGCTGCCCCAGGCACTCAGCGAGACCTGCCTCAGATCATGCTTGACATTGACCTTTCCCAACAGAGAGCTAATTAACAGCTGATAACATTGTGACATCAGACTAGTGCAAAAGGAAGCAGTGAAACAGAAACTGGAGGAAGTTCAAAGGGTCCTGGTGCTCTCTCAAATCCCCTTCCCTCCTCTGAAAATCCTGCTGCCTGTGACCGGACAAAATGAGAGAAACCCACCATGAACATCAATAGCCAGCACTGCAGGAGGCACAGACTATATTGCTGGCCAAAATGCTCACAGTTTCTCCTTTCAATTTTCCATCCCCCTTTCTCTGGTAATTCCCTTTATTTATGAGCAGTTAAAAAGTGTATTTCATTATTATACTTTAATTGGCTTATGATTAAGCAAGCAGGCAGTGCTAAGGAGATGAGAAAGAATGGTGCAACACAGTAGAAAGCATTAGATGCCTTATTTCCTCCCTCAAAAAGAACTGCATGGTGCATCTGAAAACACTTAGCAAGCGGCAAGCCAACAAGAAAAGCAGGGCAAAGAGAGATTTCTACCCTCTTGAAACTAAATCCCTGTAAAGAAAATTATTACTCTCCCCCAGCACCACATGCTTCTGATTTGTATCAAAATGCATTAAAATAACAATGTTTTTTCCTAAACTGACCAGTCTCAGGAAGTGAGTTACAGGCTGAGAGCTGTACTTCACTTGCTGGAGACTACTTAAGTACCGGGCCGCACCGGTTACTCACAGCACCACGCTTTCTCCAACAAAGGACAACACTGATTGCAATTACTTTTATAAAAAGACAGAAAGAGTAAAAAATGCATTTTGACCTTAAGATTAGGGACTTTATGGGTCACAGCAAAGCCATTAACACCAAACACCTGTTGGAATAATTTTAAAAACAAGTATTTCATTATCTAGCGAACTTGTCTTTTTTTTTTTGTTAGAGCTAGCACGTAAACTTGGGGACCTTTCAAAACAAGCTCATTACTCCAAAGTGCGTAATAGCTTCCTTAAAACACTATGCTGTGTTATATTAATACCTTAATAAAGATTAAAGAAAGTGATTGAAAGCCAAAGGCTACTGACCCATTTGACCACAAGGGCTGCAGCCTCCTGTAATAGAGGATTTCAGGTACTTTGGCACAATTCAGACCTCATAGTCACACAGGGTACAGGAAGTCCTAAAGAAAACTCGATATAGAGACCAGCACTTCTGCCCACCTGGCAGATACTTTTCTTCACATTCCTGATCCACTTTCAATTCACACATTTGAAAATGGATTCACAGATCTGGGGACAACATTATGGAGCAATAGAAAGCTGTTTAAAAAAAAAAAACCACTCATGTATAGCAATGAATTACACAATAAGGAGAATCTCAATTTCTGCACTGATGCATTTGCTAACAAAATTTATACTTTCTATTTCGAGGATATTACAATTTTAAAAACCACTCTGTGGCTCAAAAACTATTTCCATAAACGTAAAGAGTTACTAGATCTCCTTAAAAGAAAAGGAAGAACCATACTGCTTAGGGATATAACATGATGCCACAAGTAAAGGCCTTACTGTCAACTCTCGAATCCTGTTCTGCCCATCACGTCACACACAAGAGGACGTGGCAACACTTGCAGTCCTTGGTCCAAAGTTCAGGGATTGCCCCTGGTCAAGCATCTGTCAGGCAATGAGCTCTGCTGAGGGCAAACTGCTGCACCAGAAAGGCATATGCAAGGTGAGTGATACATCAAAACCTCCTTAGCCAAGAGGAGCAGCAAACTTCCATGGCTGCTGTGCAGAGGCAGAAAGCCCCGCACACACCCCCAAAGGGTGGCTCTTTCTGCATACATGGCAGATATTGCCAGATTCCAGCATCATGATTAGCCAGACACTTCTAAATGCTGCCAGAGACAATAGCCACGGGTCCTCTTTGTCGGGAGCACAGAGCCAGGCACTACTGCGGAACAGCTGCTGGAGTCTGCACACCCCCGTGCGTCCCACGCTCACTACGAGCCCCCATCTCACTTAGGGAGCCAGCCCCGCGTCGCAGCTTACGGAGCTAAACCAGCTCAAGCGTTTCTAGCTGTCTTCTTCTAGCTTGGGCCCAGGGACTAAGGGGCTTGAACTCCAAGAAGAAGATTTTCCTTCCAACCACAGGGCCTGAAAGACTTCATTTTTTCAGCAGACTCCCTTTGAGTTCTGTACCCCACGGTTACCTCAGCTCCACTCATCAGAGCAAGCACCAACAACCTCGTAGGATCCAATCCTACTTATTTCCAGTTTATACCTATGTGCCAAGTACATCCTTAACACACGCAGGCTTTGGGTGAGAGTGGGACCCGTTACAGTGGGCAGCGCACAGATGAGAAAAGGTGCTGGTCCTTGACGAGTCTATAGGCCAATACAGATGAACAGATGACAGAAAAGGAAATCCCAGTGATTACCACGTACCTGTAAGACTCAGAGTCTCTCTGTAATAAATGAACAACCTGTAATTCGGCATCGGTGCAGACTATGTTCATATAGAAGTCACACAACAGGAAAGTTATCTGCCTCTGGTCTTCTTTAACCTGTCTCCTATTCCGCCGCTGTTGCGCTCTCGCCTGCTCCCTGCCTCTGATTTTTGAGGATTATCTGTGGATTAATTTTCAAGGAAAACAGTTTTAAGAACTGTGTTGTATTGTGCCCATTTTTAGTGTTTTGTTTTTTTTTAAGATTATGAATTGAGGCTAAGGAAGATAAAATGCCTTGCCTGAAAACATGCACAGGCTCTACAGCACATCAGGGAAGTGCACGCTCAGTTTTCTGAGTTTCAATCCAAGCTCTAACGACAGAATCACTGCTCCTTCTTAGCTAAGGGCTGCAGTCTCTGTATGCAGTAAACAGATCATGTGGGCCACAGGCCTGAAGTTTATCTTAAGCTCCTTTAAAAGCACAGCTCATCATTCAGAGGAAAACGTGTGACCTTTTGTGACATCTCTCTGGAAGGAGCTTTCATGTCTGTTGCTCTGAGATGATTAGAAGACATGGTATTTCGAATGCAAACTAAGAAATCCCAGTGCTCCGTTGCTTCTTATTCTCAGGCATTAAGAAACGGATTTCTCTGGGTTTTGTAGGAGTTGGAGAAATACACGAAAACAGGAAACTTGCAATGGAGTAGCAGGGAGCTTTGTCTGCCCTTCCTTGTTGGTGGAAGTCTCACTCTTCTCCTTTCAGGTGCTGAAGGGCACCCTCCAGCCGCATACTGATCAGAAAAAGTTGCCTGGAGACTGGAGGAGGCAACAGCCAAACTGGAGGTTTGGAAGGATGAAAACCTTGTTCAGTTAGCTACTACAAATGGACAGCCATTCCTTATTCCAAGCTTTCCTTCAGGGCATGGATCAGAACATTTTGCTGAACAGCAGCTTCTCCACCAAGAAGAAGGAATACCTACCTCCTCGTCAGACTGGCCATGCCATAGTATGTTTTCTCTCTCCTGCTGGATAAGGAGCAGCTGGGTAAGGAGTGAGACGATCAGGTAGCACATGCTCCCTCCTTTGGATAGATGGTCTCCTCAGTTCTAAGGGCATTTTGAGGATGATGCCGTAAGACTACAGGAACAGGAATGGGTTGGATCTGCCAATGAAAGGATGGTACCCTATATAGTAAGGACACCGCCAGATGTCAAAAAGATAAAACCGTGCCCTAACTTCATCGCACTTGCAATTCTCTACGCTTACCTGGCCAGAACAGCACCTCTGCCTAGCACGTCTATTGTCACCTGAGCTGACTCAAAACAGCCACAGTGACCCGACTGGCACAACTCTAGATTGTACCAGCTGAGGGCATGGTCTCAAAGCAGAAGCTAGTTTAGCTAGACCTCAAAGTTTGATCACCAGTACAATACCTAGTCACAGCAACAGAACTGTCAGTACTCCTGGAAACTACATGGCATCTGAACTGAGCCCCCTTGAGGTTGTTCAGGTAGTATCAGTCTTTATTAAGGTTTGATTCCTTCAAGCCCCTTGCATCCACACATGTAGTGTCGATTTTCTGGTGACCTCTTATTACTGAGCTGGCCCATTTCCCAGAAAACATATGCCATCTGAAGTAGCTCACCCCAAATTACTCCAAACCAATTAAAACTGTTTTTGAAATGAATTGCCTCTTGGCTGAGCGTATTTTTGCAAAGCTGTATTTTGCTCTCCTTATTGACTGTCATGGTCTCTTATGCCCTTGTCATGGGGGCATTAGCCCAAAATTACTTGAGGGAAACTACAGTCTTCCCTCCTGTGGCCAAAGAGCCCGGAGAAGGCAAGTGCTCCAGGCTACGCCGCATCCCAGTTTAACAATGGGGATAGCAGGAGACAGGAGTTAAGGCTGAGACAGAGAAGTTCAAAGGCCTCCTACCAACGATGGCTAAGTCCAGTCTGTCTTACAAAGGCAGAACTATACCACAGGGCTCTTCACTCAGGAAAAACAAAGGCACATAAGAGAACAGAAGCTGCTACGAAAATAACACTACCAAAAATTTGTGTCTGAATTCTGTAGAGACATACGGTGTCCCAATAAAAGGCTCCGCGAGAAGTAATACGGCCACAACTCATCCTGAACACATGTGACAGTGGGGCCATAAAGTCTGGGAAACAGAAGACAGAATGAATCTCCTGTAACCCAGTACATGTGCTCGGTGTCACAAGATGAATCATCGATTTGCCTTAATTAGGCTACATCCTCCTGCTGTCATGCAACCTCTACTTGGCAACTGCACAGCTAGGTGAAACCAACCCCTTATGTATCAGTAACTACTGGATAAAAGTTTAATTTTGCTATATTCTAGTATCACAGTGGCTCACTCTGCAAAGTTAGCCATAGTATTTTCAATTCAGATGGATATGTGAGATGGCATACCTTAGTCGTAACTTCACAAGTAACACCTTCAACAGGTGAAGAGGATTTGCTCAACCAACCAGCACAAACTTCAAGGAAACAGAAACAAAGAAATGCTGAAATAAAGACTGAGCACACGTTTGGTACTGAAACCAACCATTTAAACCAAGAACATAATAGTACTACAAAACAATTTCCTATATTTAGGTGTGCACTTGTAATAAATGTGCTTCAGATATTTTCAGTTGTTGATTAACAATGAATGAAGAAACAGCCTCACTAACACTACTCCACATGGCTGTTTTAATGCTACGAGACAAATGGGTGCTTATGTGACTCAAGAGGTCGGAGGAGGGGACTTATTCTTTTGGACAAACTGCATGTTGTGAATTACTTGCTCCAATCCTCTTATCCCTAAGAAAAGTAAGGTAACTGGTTAAAAGAAACAATCCACCCTTATCTTGCTGCCAACAGAAAAAAATCTTGCAAAAGGTATTTTGTCATTGGAACTAATCAAACTGTGCTGCGCATGAGGCAATGCCTTCCACGGTGAGGGCAGTGTCTTGGCTTCCAGAGATAAATTAAGAGCCACAAGGGCACAAAAGGCTTCTTCCCTACTGCAACACATGTGCACACAAAAGGGTAACTGCCTCTGCATTAGGGCAACTGCTGCCCTCGAGGCCCCCCAAGACTGAGACTTGCCTCTCTACACCTGCGTGTCAGAGGAGACCCAGGACCCAGCTTCCCCCCCTGCCCTCCACTGCTGAAAGCACAGCAGCAGGAGCAGACACCTCTCCAGGTACCTCCCCGGCTGCTCGTAGCCGTCCTAGACGTTACCCCGGGACAGTCCTGATGAGCACAACGTGCCAATGACCTTTTTACCCATCCAACACTGCCACACCAGCCGCAGAGCAAAGAGCTTATTGATTGTAGCTGAGCCAAAAGGATCCCCTGCTAGAAGCTGCTTCCATAGCATTATTTTTTACTGCTGATTATTAATAGAACCAACTGATGGAAAATAATTTCCAGAAGGGAGATAGACAGTTTAACGGGAAACGTACAAAAAAGCTAAAAGTCGTCTCAAAAGTCTGCGCCATTTTCACATTGTTAATGAGCCCCATTCTGTATAAAACACACATCCTTCGTGGGTTTACGGAGAACTTACGTAGGGACTTCTGCCACTGGGATTTCCGTAGATGGAAAGAGTAAATAACACACATAAAGGAACTACGCTGTAGGAAACATTGCCCTAATTTTGACAGCATATGCTTTAATGTACCGTTTGCAACCAGTCAATAAAACCACACAAATCTGTTTGAATACGGAAATGAAAGCATTTCAATGTGAGTTTAATTTTTAAGGTTGAGCCCACACAACCGCATGTGTTGCTACTAAACAACTCAGAAGAAATATAATTTATTTTAAACAGCCTTTTTGATATTTCCCCCCCACCATTCTTACCTTTAAACATTCCGCTAAGTCCATCACAATTCCTGCCTACATATTCATTATAATTACGTAGATACCTGAATTAAAACATCTTCATTTGTGTAAGGATAGAATATACCTAAACACCTCCACACTCACACCACAACTACACCTTAACCAGGATGGGATGTCATTATACCAATTTGCTCTACTACAGATGATCAACCAAGAAATAGACATGACCAGAAAAATGCAGATGTTTAGACCTTTTTAGACCTAAGGGTTGTATTAGAAGTGTATCCATAGCGGCCATGAGCATTTTAGAGGAAATGGCAATTTGGGAACCAGAGCAAGCCAAAGCTTTACCAAACCATGAGTGAGTAACTAGAAGGTGTATTTTAGTAGTTAATATTAAACTGTAAATTCTCCCATTCTGCCAACATCATTAACATCACTTTTCGGCATAATGACAGCCTCTGGCAAAAGACTCTACGGTGACAAATCCAATTAACTTTTCTCATCTTTATCTCACAGGTCACCTGTTAAAAAAAAATGCATGTTTACTCCGTCTCCTCTTCGGACAAGACTGACTGCAGTGGAGGTGAAGTGGTCTTCCGCGTCAAGTAGGTCACCCCGCCTCAGTTCCGCGTTGTGCAAGTCACTCTGTGCGTTGTGAGGGAGGAAGGACATGCCTCCCCGGCGCCCAGGCGGAGCTGCCTCATGCCCTGCAGCCAGGCTGCTCTCCTCCCCTTAGGCACTGGAGGGGAACCCGCAGAGCAGCTGGTATCTACACTAACCCAGTGCGCTCTCTTCACTGAATAAAGGAGCTCCTCGGGGGCACGAGCCAAAACCCACTGAAACTGATAAAAGTTTTTACTTTGGTTTCCGTAGGCTTTGGATCAAGTCCTGTTGATACAATCATACACTTCCTACAAGATACGCAAGGGGAAGAGGGGGAGAAAGTATTTTAATTTAATCTTGTGTTCCCCTGACCTTAAGGGAAGAGCACAAAAGGACCATTCAACTCTAGGAGCAGCGCCTGGGACCTAAGCAATGATGTCAGGAATCCATCACAAGCGGATTTCACAGCTGTGGTGCAAAAACAGCTACCTGTGGCAATGGGAGGACATCCTCGGAGTAATCAAGTCTGATTCCCTCTTGGATGCAGTCGTGCACAGAGGCTGTTTCTAGGCACTATTTGACCCTGTGGACACCACCTCCAGCCCCTGTCCCTCTCCCAGGGAGACAGTACTCTGGTACTGTCAGTACGCATGTCAAGGCTGAGACCACACAGACCATCGTGTCTGAGTTATACGACACCAAACGAGAGAACCCGCGTAACATCAAAATCCCTACACATCTAAGAACCACACAGAGTGAAAAGAAGTAACACGGTCCCAGAATGAAGGAAACTTCAGAGTTTCTTAGACCATATAACAAATTCACATTTGTTTGTTTTTATGTTTAATTATCCATAGCCCCTTAATGCATGTATGGGTCAAATGGTACAGTTTTTGCATGCAGATACACACACGTACACAAATTCGCCCCATGCCGTGGCGAAGTTAGATGATTCAAGGAAGAGGACAAACAGCAGGAAGGTGAAGCTGCATACTAAATTGCTAAGATCAGTTGTTAGATGTCAGCTCTCAGAGGGAATGCACAAAACAGTAGTATGGGCTTCATCGTCTTGAATCCATAAGCATATCTCTTTCTTCAGTATCAACAACTGCGTCTTAGGCCAGGAAACAACTAAACCCAGGCCTTCTGGCAGCTCTGCCTTGACAGAATCAAACAGGATTCATCCTTGAAGTGGCTTTCCTGGCAGTTTCAAACCCAAGGTACCCGCAGGAGTTTCATATAACAGATGCTGTGCAATACACCTTTGGCCCCAACACTAAGTTTTACATAGGGCGTTTTTTAGGCAGTCAAAACGTTCTTTTCTGGTGTCTTAAGTATCGCCATTTCTGCTTATACAAGCATTTGCTGGGCTAGTGATCTCCTGCGCTACAGACTGCAGCGTTTTGTTTGCTCCGAAAACCAAAGCACTGCCACTCAGCTCTTTGCAGTTACCCCAGGCACGGGACATTCTCACAGCAACACCTTCAACCTGCGAATCCCCAGGGAGGACTGCAATACTTTTGCAAGATCTAGGTGCAATCTTGGCAAGTCACTGACCTAGTCACTCCAGTTTCAAGCCAATATAAGGCACGTTCAGGCTTTAGATAACTACATAAATGCATATATTTTATGTATCTACCTAACAGCCTCCAGATACATGAAGTTTGGGGGTTTTTCCACACATTTCCTAGGTAAGAAAACTGAGTGATGCAGTCACATGAGAAGGCAGGAATTAACCAACTCATCCTAAGTTACAGAGCAATCGCTGAAAGATCTGGGAGAAAACTGCCTTCATGCAAGCTATTTGGTGTAACAGCATCTGTAGAACTCTTATGTTAAGCACTGTAGAGTTTCCCTATCAAGTGAATTACTTAAAATTTTTAGATTGCATCTTCAACTCCATCCTCTTCCCCTCCCCCTCACAGAAACTGCAACTGATACCAGGTAAGCAGGATAAAATCTCTGGGAATCTCTGGGGCTTGCAATGATCACCAGTTGCATGACTGAAGCCTGAAAAAAAAACCAAAGTCAGCAACCATGCAATCGCTGCTGGACAAACTCCAAGCGCCCATTTCTGCTGGCACCCAGAAGACGTAGTGGCAGGTCACCATGGCAGTACCATGATCCATGTGCTACAAGCACTGGGAACGCCCTTCTTTCCCAGCAGTACACATTTTACATGTACAGTAAAATATAGCTGTGACCAGGAGCACCAAAAGCAAATACTTTCTTGGTCATGTTGTTCAGCAAGCTGCTAAGCCGATCACCACCACCATTGGCTCAACAGCCCAGACACAGCACTCCATAACATCATCTCCTTTAGGAGATACTAAGAATGGATTTAGGCAGAGCTTATTGCAGCACCTCAAACCTTTTGTGGAAGCTCAACGGGTACCTATGGGATGCAGACTAGAAACTGGCAAAAAGAGACCAACGCGTGACAGGAAAGACCTCGAAATCCAATTGTTTATGAACCTGCTCACGCACCAAACACCTCCTAACTTCCACCTCCAGTGAAGGAAGCAAGGGCCTGGGAGTGTTGCCACGTTTCACATGCTGGAGGACTTCCCCTTCCCATAAGCCTGTCAGCCCAGAAAACTGTACAGGATTTTGCTATAGAGTGAGCTAAGACACTGCTCAATTTTTAATTCACAGATGTGCACTGACAGGCAGCAGGCTGTGTTGAGTGCACAAGGACAACTAAATAATCTCCGGCCTCTGCAAAACCAGGGGCTCCCCTGCTGCTCTCAGGCGCACAGCAGTGGGAGGATGCCTCCAACAGCAGCAGGGGGACTCTAACTCACACGGGCTTAACCTCTGTCTGGATGGCAAAGACCTTCAGAAATCTTCCAGAATATTCCTGCTTCCTTGCACTTATCAAAATTCTCATGACTTGGGCTGTTTGTTAAAGGGAAGAATTTCACTTGGGCACTTGAGTGTTTGTAGCTTCAAAGACTTCAAAAGTCTTTGTTGGTGATGTTGAGAACACCTGTATAGAAAAGATCAATAAAACATGAACTGCGGAGGGGCTCCTGTTCCCGCTCGCATCAGTGCTGCAGACCTTCTGCAGCTGCTGCACCTGACTGGCTTTGGACGCAGTCCAGAGATGCAAACATCTTCAGTCTGCCCAACACCGCCATGCAGACAGCAGAACCAGACACCGGCTTACCCATCAGTACTGCCTCCTGACAGCAGGTAAGCAGACTGACTTGGATACGAACTGGCACAACAAACAGTGTCTACAATGCATTACACATTTGCCATTACATTTTTATTACTGTTAGCCCACTTTAAAACTCCTTCAAACTTCTCAACTCTAGCTAGCAAAATTTTTTACAGAGTTCCCTGAAGCATCTTCCATGTCCAACACTTGATCTTCTCCATACCATGCATTTATTTCCCTCCTAATATATTAAATCATAAAATGCATTTTGCCTTTCAATGCTTAATGCTCCAGCTATTGTTTATATGGCTACTGTCTTCTGTTTAAAGCAAAGTGCCCTATTAAAGTGCAGTGATTAATCAGGATGATAAACGCTGCGGTGAGGCCCCTGCTATCAAGCACATTTCTTGTGCAGAAAAGCGCTCATGCCAAAAAGGCAGGGGGGAAGGCTCATTTTCCACTAATTTAGGAAGATTCTTTTCTGTTAAGAAAAGTGGCAGCTCCTTTATCCAACAATGAATGCAGACTGACCAGCAGTTAGAGACCTAGTAAGATGCAGTTGAAGATAATAACAAAACGAAGTTGTCCTGTGTGAAAGAGGACAGATGGCAGCCACACAATAGCCATCAAGTCTACTTAAACAGATAAGCAGTCTTCCTACGCCCACCCCAGCCCTAGACATGTGCTGGTTCAAAGACCAGCCCTCTTCGCATGCAGCCCTCTAACCCCAAACAGGTGCAGAGGTCAGGGGTTTCCTTCCACGCTCTCATTGACGGATTTGCCCATTCTCTCCATCCAACGCAAAACAAGCACAGCCCGCGACAGATGCTCCTGCGCAGCAGTGATAAGCTACGCCCTCTGTGCCCTGCAGCCGCGTGCTGCGCACCCCGGGACAAAGCAGCATGGCTCTGGGAACGGCAGCGGAGCACCGCATCGGCAGCGCGGCTGCCAGCCTGGCAAGCCCAGCCTTTTCTCAGGTTTCTGAGCCTTGGCAGAGACAGAGACGCTGCCAGGGATGGCAGACGGCTGCACAAGAGATGCCCGTCTCACTTCAGAGACGCAGGCCGTCCCCAGGCAGACTTTCTGTATAGAGAGAATCAGTGACAGATACAGGGAAAAAGGAACAGAAAACCACCAGTATCAGCCAGGGTGGCCAGAGTGGGTGGGTTGCCGTGAATTTTGAATGACATGCATCAGTGAAAGACTTAATTCCACTAAGCAGCCAAGGGCCACGGATCCAAGGCCAATTTCTGCTATAGGGAGCATTTTACCAAAAGCAAAAGGTGCCGATGAGCCTGAGAAACCAGGAGCCAGAGACAAGTGGAAAAGCCGGAGGGAAGGCATCAAGGTGGTGGCGAGACAGACCCTCTCAGCAAGTTTCTGTGAAGTCTGGTGGGCCCTGCGCCCCAGACACTGCAAGACTGGGGCTTTTAATACTGCAAAGATTACTGCAGTCCATTGGCTTCACCTTCCTACAACAGACCTGCAGAGACGGAGTGCTGCTGTCTTCCTGCTGCAGGGCGGTCTATCGGCCGCAGGCCGGCAAGTCACATCTGAGGCACGGCCGGCAGCTGAGTGCCCCTGCCTCCCACCGGCTGGCGTCCTGCACTACTTCATCTTCACGTACAGACGGCTTCTGATCGTCTCTGCAAGTGGCACTGCTGGGAAATGAAAATGCTCTGGGTTCAGTTCTCATAAACACTCACGGCTGTAAATCCTCAAAAGCCTTTTTAAGCTCTGTCATAACATATGACTTTCTTTCCCATGACATAGTTTATTATATGACTATTTTTTCCCTTGCTTTAAGAAAGGGGGCATAACTGCAAGGAAGCGTACTAGCACTGTAATATGAATTGAATCCAAAAGTGGTAACTTTTTTTTGGCAGAAAGTGTATGAGCAGTTTAGGCCCCTCATTACATTTAGTAAACTATACAAGCAGAAGTACAGGTGGAAAGGAGATGCTCACATCTGTGACTACCCTTCCCTAGAAGCCTAGCCGAAGGCTTTGCAAGTCAAGTCACCTCCACAGATGGTGGATTAGGCCCAGTAAGAGTATATTTTTTAATGATTTTATCAATTTTACTTCAGCAACAGTATTTCAGAAGACAAAAACAATCTTTTTCCCTAATGAGAAAGTATCTCATCTTTGACAGATGTAGAAAGCTAAAAAAAAAACCAAAAAAAACCCAAAAACCCCCAAAATCAAAAATACTGTCCCAAACGCTAGTTTTTATAAACTGAGTAAAATTCTGGGTGAGTGAAAGAAGGTACACTCCTTTTTTTCCCCTGGCATTACAGATTTAAAATCTGCTTTTCTGTATTATATATGATGATACATGCATATACACACAGGCCAAATTCATATTTGGTTACCAAAAGAAGCTGATTTGCTCCAGGAATTAGTTTGTCCACAGTACTTTATTCCAATGGACCTGATAAAAATAATCCTAACTCCAGCACTCCCTTCACTGATATTAGGAAGAGGAGCTTGTTTTGGTATTTCTCCTGCCTGCTCTGATACCGTAGAAAAGCATTTTATGGATCCCGATAGTGTTACTACAAGCGCTCCTCATAAGAGAGCGAGCTCTGGAAAATGTAAATGCGAACACTAACAAATGCAAATGGCCACAAATGCTTTTGTCCATTTTTAATCATAGGTTGATATTTTAGGGGTAAAATCACAAATCTTTTGCAAAGCTGAGACCATGACTGAATACTTGTACTTGCCCTGCTGGGCAGAGATTAACCTCTAATGTATGAAGAGCAAAAACTAAGTTTTGGGTTGCACAGCCAAGAAGTATTTTGTAGCGCAGTTGTGATGGTATCCCATTGCAATCCAAAAGGTAATTGCGGTGGCTCCAGCACTTGAGGTGTCTCTGGAACAGAACCACAATCATCCGCCAAGCTGCTGCAAAGGATATTGCAATAGCCCCGAGCCTCCACCAGCCCCGGTTTAAACACAGTCAGCAGAAGGTGGAGGGATTGTCCACCCCACAGATCACCTTACAACTGGAAGAGGAAAAAAGAAAAGAAAGAAAAAAAAGGACAAGACAGACAGTCTTGTTGCTACAGCTCTCAAACTGGTGTCAGGAGAAGAGCTCCCCAGGCCCAGGTCTTGCTCAGGAGGGCTGTGTGATTTTTAGCAACAGGCGTAATGGCCTCGTTTCTCCCTGCGCAGGAGGCTGGTGTCCAGCCCTGGACTGATACAGCTGGCGGCAGTCATGGTGGCCTTCATGCACATGGTGAAGAACAACGTCACCAGCATGGAGGCTGTGGCAGAATTGGGAGGCACCTCTCAGGCAGCGCAGGCCCTCGTACGCAAAGGCATCCATCCAGATGTACAACCGCTGCAGCGTCAAACTGAAGCACGACAACTGTGTTGAGCCATCGGCCTGCGGGGTCTCGACCTGCACCTGGGCACAGACCCCCAAGAGCAGGAGCTCTTACACCTCATGCACCCTTCTGCCGCTCTTCCCTGCGCTCAGTATGATAAATAAAATTTAGCACTTTGAATTTCCTGCAAAAATACATGAATGAGGAATGACAGCACACAAAAAAAAGGCAGGGCCTAAGCGTTGGTGGATCTGTAAATATCAGTCTGAGGGTAAAACCGTTACAGGACAAGAACACTGGAAATAAGAGGATCCCACCATAACAACAGTATGCTCACTCAAGAATCCTTCCTAGCCTGTCCTGCTGTACTCAGGGCCGTACAGCCACATCACATAAAAGGCCTATGATGACGTGTGATGACTGCCCTGCTCTCACACACCCCCCCCTCAGCACACACAACACCGAGGGCACACAGCAGGCTGAGGGGGGACCAGTGAGATGCACAACAGTCCAGAACAGCACTCTCTTCATCTCCTTTTGTCTGTGCTACAGCCACACAGAGCTTATCTCCCTTTTTTTTTCCCCCCCAAAAAAAGTTTTTGTGAGTTCTTTCAGGGAGTTGTTCTTGGTTTGTATACTGTTTATGAGCCACATGGATACATTACTTGTACCATGGAGCATGGTTTCCATCCCTTCTGTTCTATAATTAATGACTAAAATGCTCAAGTTTCCTGCTTGTGAGTAATGCACACAATGGTATTTAAACTTTTTACACACACTGGCTAGTTACGCAATTGTAAAACTACTTTTAGTAGTTGTATACGTCAGTCTTGAATTTACTTTTTCATAATTACTTCCACAAGTGTTCGCTGAAAGACATCTTTACTCATGGACACTAAATACAACGAACCTAAGAATAAGCATGTTCATTTAAATATGGAAAGGCATTTTGTGTATTTTGCAGTAGAATCGCTGCAGTAAGCGATTCTGTCTGTGTCTCACGGCTGCCATTGCAAATACTGCTGTTCTTATCATTCATTACGTAACACCACCGCTACAAATAACAGCGCCAATTCTTATTTTAAAGATTATTAATATGCCTAGTTGTATTGCAGCAGTACTTTGTGGCAACTTTCCAAGGCAGATAATTCAATTCTCCCAGGCATTGCACACCCACCCAAGGAGAAGCCAAGCTCCTGCTCAGGGGGATGCTACCGGCAGCTCCGAGCATGGCGAGCCCGCAGCACCAGGCACCGAGAGCTCTCTGGATCCCAGAGGGTTCTGAAGAGAGACAGAGGCCCCCTTGGTACATGTATGGGACAATGGGGCGAGGGGGCGGTCACGGAGTTTTATATCTCAGGTTTCTATCTTCTCTGAGGGCATTCCGCACATTACTGAGCATCCCAATTTGTTGCTTTAACTCCCATCTTATCGTGACTATGAAAGAAATAATCAGTGCAATCTTGACTCACTCTTTGGCATCTAATGTTCCTTTAGTTTTATCATCGTGTTGCTAAACCCAAGAAAAGATTACTCAACTGCTGTCTTGTCCTTTAGAGGCTCAGAGCATGCAGTGTCGGAGCTGCGCGCTGGCTATAGCGGAGCGTGTGTTCTGAGCGAGGAGCTCGCCGCACAGCGCATTCAGCTGCAGTTTGTTTCACTTAAAAATAAAGCATGTGTGTTTCAGATTTCCTATAAACTTTAGAAAATGACAAGATCAAGTGTCAGACTACACTCGACTTCGCAGGGAAGTCACCGGAGCAGTACGTCACCGGGGCAGGGGATCTGTCCCGGCTGGACAATGATCCTGAGGCTGCTGAGCATCCCCGCAGCTGGCCGGCATCACGCCCTGCTGTAGCACCAGGATGAGGCCTGGCAACACGGACTTGCTGCCGTACACTTAAACCGCAGCAGGAACCGAGCCCTGATTTACCGTCAAGTTACCAACACAGGTATCAGCCATCTTGAATCATAAACTTGGTTTACACTGCATTAACTCAACACGGAGGGCCCTAATGCCAATCCATCAGTCAGGCCACTGCAATCACATTAAGAAGTGCTGAGAAGGGTTTTGCATTGATGCAAGTAAATCCACTCTTAAACAGATTTCAGTTAAACTGCTGCGACTATGGAAATCCTAAAGCAGGTAGTTCTAAATTATTAAATGTTACTGGGGTTTGTCCCTTCTCTGACCCCATTCAGAGATCACGTCAGGTGGACCGTGACTGCAGACTGGGTTTTTATGCCCTTGCTTTCAGCAGAAGCAAATGCAAGCTGGAGCTCTCAGTGAGATCGCTCCCTTGTGTGCTCAGGGCTGGATACAAGGGGAGAAAGGTGGAGCAGGGCTGATTCCCAGACAGGGCAGCCTGGTTTACAGGGCTAGAGCTTCCAAAGGCAGAACGTCATCAATCTCCCAATCCTTACAGCCCTATGTTTTCTAACTCTGCTGCCCTTTCTCCGTGATGTCTCAAACATTTTAAAAAAACAGCAGGAGAATTTAGAAAATCCACACTGCCAAGAGCAGCTTCTAACCCTGTGAAACTCCCCATCTTACCTCGACAATTGGCAGCACAGGAATGACAATAAAACACTACAAGTCTTCCTGAGACTCACAAAGGGTGTAAAATACAGTTGCAGGAGTGCAGCAGTCACCAGCCCGTGCATTGCTGCCAGAAGTACATGTGGGGCCTGACAGCACACTGACCGACCCCCCTCCCTCGCAGCAGAAGGATGTTCCGGGTCGGTGAGCAGTGCTCCTACGGACCAGAGATAGGTGCTTTCCCCCGTGCAAGAATGAGACGCCAGCTTAGCTCCATTTCCTCTCTGCTGTACTACCCAGGCAGTGGAGCCTGCTGCCCTGTACGCGAAGTTGGCGGGGATTTGCTGAGGAACTTCGCACAGAGATGTGTTACAGATTTGCCTCCATAGCTCAAGCACCTGAAACAGGGAAGGGGAGGATGTGCCGCACACCACTCCCTGGAGCTGTCACACGCATCTCTCTCTCCCCAGTCAAACTCAGGACTGTGGAATCCACCAAAAGTCGAAGAAGTTTTTCAGTATTAAATGCTACGATGCTGAGCAGCACAGTTCTCAGGTCCCTTTCTGCATGTGGATGGAAGCGACCTAGGAACCACAGAGACACAGGCAACCGAACGATACCAGGAGCTTTATACTGACATTTAAATACACATCTCGGTGACCTCTCCCCCACCACTCTCTACTCCTGTCTCTAGCAGTCATAAACCTCTTCCCCTTGATGATGAAGACGCTAAAAAAAAGGCACTTTCTTAAATGGGACTCATTTTCTTTTAGCCAACTAAGGCACACATTGCATTTTTAAGAGCAAATATACACACAAAGTAAGAAAAAGAAGAGATTAACCCAATTTACTAACCACACGTACTGAAAAATCACCTTATCGCAAGAACCAGGATGACTCAGAAAACAAATGTAAATAGCTTCTGTGATTTAGCACCGACTGACACCTAATGTATTAAAATAAATTGCCCATGATTTCTCGCAAGCTCCATGCTAATGCACTCCATAAAATGTCAGTGAAAACGCAGCAGTGCATAACTATCTAGAGGCTTCACTTGGTGGCAAATAATACAATGAATTGTCCTCTGACCAGGACAGGCAAAGGAAGTTAATCTGCATCTCCAGCCTTTCGGGGAATGTTCCAGGTTTGTAATGCATGAGTCAGCAGCATTGCTGCTACGGAGGGTTTTTTCCTAGCATGCTACTAGCAACACAGTCTCTTCTGGCTTTCCCAGCTTTGGTATGCCAGCTTAAGTGTCCACCAGGAAAGAAACACCTTTTGCATAAAATAGGACAGGTGAATTGATTGACACCAATTCATTATCATGTCAAAAGCCATCGCAGACCTGTATGATCACAATATAATTCCATATAGGAAAGCGGTCTGCATGAAGAAAAAGCTGATGGGTGAAGACAGGAGAAATCCAGTATTTTACTACATGTATTCTAACCTTTTTATTAGTACTGCTACCACAGTAATACCACAACCCCCTTTGTTACTGCAGCCAAGACAAAAGCCACCATACTAAGTCTCATGATCAAATCTTGCGTGTATGCAGCTTCCTCTAACCAAGGATCTCAATCATTTTACAAAGCTGATGAATACCCCTACTGCGGAACACGTTGGCATTTCTTAGTCTGTTTTACAGACAAAGAAAACAAGGAAGAGGAGGAGGACGCAAACATTCAGAAATGAACCTGGCAGCTTACAGCCCTTACCAGGAACACAGGCCTGCGCCTGATCACTCCTTCCTCCAGTTGAGGCCAGGTCAGCTCAGCTCCTGGTCCAGTTCATCCTCCATGGGATTTCTGCACTTTGATGGTTGCTTTCTTGACAGGTGGATACAGGGTCCTTCCTCAAGTTACTAAACCAAACTCCTGCTAACTGTCCCTAGCTCTTAATCTGTAAACGTACCTTGACAGAGAGTGAAGGGCAGAAACGTATTTTCTGCCTAGAAATGGAAAACACAGCTGAAATGAGTTCTGCCTTCCCTCCAGTGAAGAAAGCACTGACATAACCTCATCACTGCTGCCTCTGATCTTCCAGACGGGCAGTACGGCACGCGACAGCCGGCCATCACCCCGGAGCAGCTCTGGCCTGAGCCACATCCCGCCCGGCCGATGGCACAAGGACATGGAGAAACCGGGGAACTCTGGCACAAAGGCAATGGAAGACGTGGTAGGGGAGGAACGGACACAGGTGTAAAGCCATAGGAAAACAACTTTCATCAGGACCACAATACATTAGCTCCAGTCTTACCCACAGAAAACCAGTTTTATGTGGATTATTTTCTCCCCAGCTAATAATTTTTGATTCTATTGACCAATTTCAACCTGCAGAAGCAGAGGTAACTGTCTTCCTACAAGTCACCTGAAACCAGACATCCATCTAGAAGAGACAGACCCTGCAAGCGACCCCCTCAGTGTTCTAACTGGAAGGAAAGCCATAACATAGGACCCTTATTTGCCACTGAAAATTTTGCCTAGGAGACAGTCTTTCTAATCAGTAAAACAGCAGGAAAATCTTCAATGAGAATTCGTCATCAAGAACAAGACATAAATCCACAGGAAAGTCATCACCATTAATTCCGGTGCTCAAAAAAATACTTGTTTCATGTAATTATAGGACAAGACAATGTTAGTACTGGTTATCTAACCCTACCCCTAGTAAACAAACCAAGGATATTGAACCCCATCCTAGAACAGCCGTAAAGCAAACCTCCTCCTTAGCTCCATCACACGTGCTAAGAGAGGGCTGTCTGACAAGTGGGGTTAAAAATGAGTGACAATGTCAGGAGAGAGGCAGACACGGGGGCCCCAGCTCGCTCCTGATGCTGCTCCCAGGGAAAGAGCCCTGGGGATGGACTGACGCCACGCATTGCTTCTGAATGCCTTTGGTGCATTGGTCACCATGTCGTTTGTTTAAATGAAGGTGAGTGCCAAACATCACGTCATTCTGGGTGCATGCCCTGGCGTCCACAAACTGTAATCCAACTCACCTCGTTGCCACCGCACGCTCTAGCTTCTAGTGCCTTTTTGTATCAGCTAACAAAACGTTTTCCTTTTGATATTCCAAGCCATCTTATGCTACCCCTGTTGCTATAGGATTTTTAAATCCTGTCAATCTAGAATTAATTCTCTCCTTACAGATAAAGTGCCCCTTACCTTTATTTCAAGAAAATATAGTTCGACATAATTTCCATTTTTGCCAGCGTACCATCTCATTTTCTTCTTTCCAGCCAGAAGGAACAATTTGTAACATGAATCTTAAAAACCCAGATCAAAAGCGGAGGTTAAAATGACGGATAAATGAGAGATGTAATAAATGTATATGTATTGTTTATTTTAAAAAACAACTCCACCCCCTCTGAGTCTCCTCACCAACTCTGATTTATTAACAAATAGCTGACACCATGTCTTTGTTTTTAGGAGACCATAGAGGACGGTAAGATGCTGTGCACTGGAGATAAGAGACATTTCCATAGGAGATGAAAACCATTCATCCAAGGAGATCACATTGTCAACAAATCTGACTCATTATCCACAGATACTGTAAAAACTAGGCAGTTGTACTTGTCTCCTAACAATGCCATCGCTTCTGTTTGTGAGAAATCCTTCTTTTCCCCTTCTCCAATGCTGCAGCAAAACCTTGGATTTTGACATCAAGCCCAGCAAAACGCGTTAGTCCTTGAGACAGAGTTTGCAAAACATTAATGAAATCAGAATGAAACTGCAGTTTGGCTTGTTGCCCTTGGATAATGGAAGTGAAATTAAAAGTAGAGGGAAGAGAAGGGACTTTCCCTTTCAACCCCAATCACTCTATGATTCTATGCCTTGATTTTAGATAAAAACAGAGCACTGAATGTATTTTTCAAGAATTAAAGCATTTTATACACTATTTAGTTCAGGTTTTTCTATTTCAATGAGTCCAGTGATAATTGATACCAGGAGGAAACAGTATTAAAAGCAACTAAGAAAAACTAACAACTAAAGCATTCCTTTGAGGAATTTTATTTAGCCAGGAAAACCTATTAGTAAGAAGCCCTCTGCCCAAGACAGAACATACAAGGGCCAAGAGAACAGAAAGATGTGAAAAGAAGAAAACAAGGAACAGACTTACTCGCAAGAAAAACAGGAGAGAGAATATCCTGGAAAATTCACTAATGCTTTCCCCCCAGAAGGAGCATCTATCAGTCAGCCCTAGCAATTTATGGCAATGAAATGCATTATTCATCGCATTTCCGAGGGATGCATTGCTGCTAGCAGTGGCCCGCGTCCTTGCCAACACTGGCGTTCTGGCTTGGGGTTCCTGCCCGTCCAGGGACCCAGACTGGCCATTGCAGGAGACCAGGCTTTCTCACAGAGTTACCGTTACTCCCGGTTTACCCAGGCTGGAAATGTAACTGCCTTTGCTGAAGAATTTCTCACCCTTTTTATTCTGGTTTTCAAAAGGCACCCTGAAACTTCAGACTAAAGACACAGGCAGATTTTGATTGCTGGCCTACAAACACACATATTCCCTTCAGGTAAAAGCAGAGCTAAGAAGTATGATCAGCTGTAGGACACCTGGGGAGAACAACACATAATAAAGTCTGGTTTGGAAAGTATTGGATGACATCTGGCACCTGAGAAGCTAATGCGAGATGGACATACCTTTCCTTCTCTCCATCAAGGTGCAGGAAGCAGATTTTCAATCCTGCCTAGATTTCTTTTTTTCCTAAGGGTACACCCCCCGCTGCAAATCAATGAGGTCTGTATCCCTTAACCACTTGACACATCTGAAAGTTCAATACAGTCACTCAATGTTTTTTATTCTGCAGGGTTTTATCTCACCATTTCCCTCCTTTACAGCATCAAGGGGTTAAAGCAACCAAAGTCAAAAGGTATTAGGGGGAAGAGGACAATAAACTACTTTTCTTGGGAACTAGCAATGACACTGTCAAAGAACCCCAGTCTGTTCCCTTCATTTTGAAACGCAGAAGTAATTTCTGAAGCGCCAGTAATATGTCAAAAACCCCTCAGACAGAGGCTGTTCCAGCACTGCCCTGCCCGGCTACTGAAACTGTGCACAAAACCCCATGGTTTGACGCATGTGGTTTTTGGCAGCAGTGAACGGGTTAAAAGAAGTTTCCCTCCTCCATGAAAGCAATACAGTATGAAACCACCACTATGCTTTCTGCTGTGTGCAGTGATAGATTGTACCTGCTCTGAGCAAGCCAGTGAGTTTAACCCTCTTCTTGCTGATACTAAAAATCAATATTAAGACGACTCCACATCTGATACGACCGGAGGCGGTTTTGCACCGTGGCTATACAAACCCAAGACAATAGACAAGCACTCAGGTCTGCATCTCACCCTTTGGTAGCTGCAGCTGAAAGGACTAATTAAATAGCTAGAGCATATGCGAATGCTTCAAAAATAACTTTACAGTGCCTGCCAAAACAATTTGAAAATCTATACAAAGCTGCAACACAACATAGTTTGACAAAATGAAAAATAACAGCTATTGTTTAAAATAAATTTAAATAAGAACAACAAAAAACAAAGAACAGCCCACACCCTGTATCACATTCATTCCCACATTCTCGAAATCACATTGAAATACAGAGGTGTCCTACCTTTTCGATCTGTGAACAAGCAGATTCCAATCAGTGCGTCACGTCCAAGACTATATACTGGAGAATCTGCCAGTATAAAACAAAGGTGGGGGAAAAACAAATGAAAATACTTAATTTTTGCTGAAAAACAGTTTTCAGCTATGAAAAAAGTTTTTTTCTATTATACAAAGACATGGATGCATAAACATATCCATACAAGTATGCGTGTATGAAGGGGTGTGGGCATATAATATACATTATGTATGCATCAAATATATTTATAAACAAAACCATGGAAGTTTATTACCTATATATTTTAATTCATCCAGCGTGCACTGCTACGGAATTCAATCTACAGCAGACTAAATCCAAAAAGCTACAGCATAAAGGTATAACTCTTTCAAATCCTCAACAAGCAAACAAAGCCCACAGTTTTAAAAGAAAATCATTACCAGTTCATATGCTGCCATACCACAAAAGCCTATCCTTAAATAACTGCTGCATAATCATTCTCCTGGAGCGTTGTTATCCATCGGCTCGCTGCCTATCTCCAGACAGACGCAGTCTGCAAGCCACCAGCTTGTATCTACCATGTGTACGTCAGGAAAAGGAAAACTGCAAATTAGAAGAAGTCCCCGCAGTGGTGAAAAGGAAAAGAGGGTGAGTGGGAGAGGAAGAGGGAGTTCACTGGCCACAGAAATTTCGAGAATGATGACAAACCAGCCGGCTCCGCCATCATCCACTTACAATAGGATGCTGCACCTCGCCGCTGCTGAAGCAGTTTGTCAAGGGGTTGCTGGTATCGAATGCCTGACAGGCATTTTAATTGCATCCAACCAAGTGTGTCCCCAGGAATCGGGCCTTTAATCCTATGAATATAATCAACTGGTTTCTTTTGTACTGCTGCCAAACACACACAGGCACGCACTGCACACAGGCAGCAGCGCACCCTGTTTCCACCGCGATGCCGATCCAAATCCTAAACAGGTTTTACGGACGGTACACGCTGAAAAGGAGCTCTTGAGGGATTTAGCTTTTTCTGCATTACAGATTAGGAGGGCGATTCGCTCTCCCCCTTTATTTTTCTATCTAGCACTTATGTTCACGTGTTGGAACCAGCTCGCCTATGCTGTTATTTGAGCCTTGTATTTGCCTATTCACACCAACGGGAAATAAACCCAGGGAAAGCACAGAAGTGCTGTAAGACTGCAGGGACGAGAGGGGACCCTTCAGGACTAACAGGAGAGAGGAACAGGGCTCACTGCACGGTTCAGCTCACAAGCAAGTCGCTGTGAGGGGTCCAGTTTTACGGCCACTACTCAGCCATCACGCCTGCCCTGATCTTGCCTCCCTGTTCCGAGGCTTTCTCCAGAGCAACACTGATCCGAGTAGGACAAGGGACCTGTGAATTGGGAAATCACCCAGTGTTTTGGGAGGAGAGACGGTATGACTGGGCAGGGGCAGATTAGAGCAGGATGAAGGCATTTTTTAAAAGAGAGTATGTTGGTAATGAAACAGCAGAAGCAGCAAAGGAGCAGTCAAGAGAAACCAATGAGCCTAACCACACTCGTAAGGGTTGAAAACAAGCTTAAACATCCCTGCAGCCAGGACACGCAAGCCAACCAGATCCCCTTCCCAACAGCAAGGTGGTGCTTCTCAGTCCCCGTGACAGCAGAGCCCTTGGGAGGAAAGGATGTCAACAGGAGAAGGAAATGTCTCCCTACCACAAATTTTGGGAGAGGTCCAACAAACCCCTTTTATCTTTGAGAGAGACAAGGTGCTTGTAGGAAGGAGTAATGAATTTCCAGGGCTTCTCTCCCAAAACTTTGCAGGTAGAGGGCTGCAAAGGGAATCGATTCCCTCTTGCCTTCCCCCACAACCACGACATGATGACTTTTCACCCATCCATTAAATTTTGCATCAACCAGGAGTTCCACCCTCATTGCTACAAACCAGTCCTAGTGCCTTAAAAACATCTGTCCTGACGCGACAGTCTTCACCCACTCTCTAAATCACCACAGCAGTTGGGAGGATCCAGAAACGGAGGAAGGTAGCCCCCAAAGACAGCCTGAATGGGACAAGGATGATGGTAGAGCAGGTACCGCAAGGCAGCAAAAAGGCCTCCAAGAAGAAACGGAAAAAACAAGCAAGAGCATCACTAGCGCAATTCTTAGACCTTTCCTCTGAGAAAGCCTCCTGTGACTCATCGGAAGGGGTGCCTGCTGCTGCCAAACCTCCCACTGCAGAGCTCATCCCCTGCAGAAACCAAGGAAACTCTAATCCTGCCCTCATCTTCCTCAGCTCCACCATTTAGCAGTTGGTGCTTGTTCACAGCATTGCTACCATCCCTCCCCTCACTTCCACGGCTCCCTTCCTCCAGCCACTCTTTCCCCAGAGCAACCCAGAGCTCTGGGAGGTCCCGGAAACAGCACAACGGAGTTGGGATGATGGAGGGGTAGCAGGAAGTCCTGAAAACTGCCCTCTAATTTCTCTCAGATGTTCCTGACAGACCTCACGTGGTTCACAAGGGACTCATACATATTGCCAGGCTGTGTCCTACACGCTGGAGCCCACGGCTGAACCTTCAACCAGCCATCCAAACCGCCTTCACTCTGCCCACGCAAGCATTTCCAAGGACCCAATCGGTCAAAACAGTCCATGGCAAACAGTTTTATCATCAGATACAGCAAATGAGATATAATAATCAAGTCTGTTCCAGCTGCTCTGCAATATGCCTTTTCGTAGTCCTGTAAAAGCATTTCTGATGAGACAGGGATGAGGGGCCTAATCCTGGAACACAGAGAACACTCAGCCCTGTCGGAGATTTCACCTCGTGTTTTCCTGGCTCAGACAGGGAAGCAGGGTCAGCCACAAAGCATCACATAAGATCCATGTACCTCAACACAGTGAAACAGGAACACTTGTGAGCAAAAAGAAAATACAAACATCAGTAAGTTGACAAGTAAGGGTCCTGGAAATGTGTAAATTATGAACCCATGCTACGTAGCATGCATTTTTAGTACTTCGTCCCTCAAAGAGGAATAGAGACACTTACAGTCTTGGTAAAGGAGGTGGTGAGACTGTGACTGAAGTCTGGTCTAAACTCTAAAAGATCTTGCATGTTCAGGTGGGCTTTTCTCTTTAATTCTGACAATTCTTTCCAGACAGTCCACTCAGTTTCATTACTGTACTGTAGGAGAGGTTTGGAACAATCCAGCTGCTCTCCCTCCGTGCAAGGTGCTGGGCCAAACACGAGATAGCTTCTATTACAACAGGTTACTGAGAAGAGCCAAAATGCAGAAGGGGGTAGCGGTATCATTCTCCTGGTTTTCAGGATAATGAAAAAAACAACAATTAAGGGGCTTGGGCTTACGCAAGGTCACACACGACCTCTGCTGCCAAGACAAGCTAGAAGACCCTCCCAGAACCTCAGCATGAGATCTTTCCACCTAAAGCACTGCTGAAATCTTGCAACCGGCCTTTAACAAAGGACTTGGAGGTTGGTTGCTTCTTTTTTAGCAAAGACTGGGTGAACATTTTATGCCATGCCTAAAATAGCATCTAATATCATCAGTGATGTAGATTAAGAGGAATAAGTCTACTGAACAGAAACTCCACCACTCTGGTAAAAATAGCCCTGGAACAGGGAATTTTCTCTTTTTTTCACTATTGTCTTACCACTTATAACAGGGCTGGGGATGGCTGCCTGCTGGAAGGTTGAGAGGAGCCGGATGCTTCACCAGACTCTGTAAATATTGCCTGTTCTGCAGTAAGTACTAAATATCAGACTGTCCTATTTTGCCAGCCATCTGAGGGACAACCTTGCCTTTCTTTTTTTCCCTCCTTGAGAGGGGAAAACAGAATAGAAGGGGGTTAATTAATTCTGGAAAAAAACACATGCAGTATAGCACACTAGCTCTTTCACTAGGGCTACATGCTGAGGAAGGCTGAGGCTGGAGTCACTGTCTGTATCTCTATGGTTACTGATAATGGGGAGGATGAAGGGTGGGAGGAGTTAGGAAAAGCTGCATGCTGAGTTAGCAGCTTCTGCGGGTAACAAGGTGCAAAGGATTTCAAGGCAGTGTAGAAAGTTTCAGGATGCAGAGGGGTCTCGTTTTGTTTTCAGTCTCCCCCACAAAGAACATGTGTGCCAGAGCTGCTCTGCTCACCTCACGCAGCCAGCCCCTCCAGAGCCTTTTCAATTGCGCTATTGCTTTTACACCAGTGGTGCCCCCAGCTTTGTATCCACAGCAGATTTCAGCATCTTCACGGCACTTACCTGTCCTTTCTCCCAGGCTACCATAAAGTGGGCTCGTATTGGTGACATTGCCCTTCCCCAGCGTCCACGTAAAGGCATCCCTTCACACAGAGTATCATGGCCAGCTCTCCTGCACCCATTAAGCCACCAGCTGACAGAACGTGGGCTTCTGTGTGGCTCGGTTATATAAACAAATCTTCAAAACCCAGGCAAATTATGTCTTGTCTTTCCCCTATCTCAGTGTATTTGTCTTAAACCTGTTAGATAGTGTCAGGCATGATCTCTCTTTTGTGAATCCAAGCTGACTCTCCTCAATGAAATACTAGATGTGAGGAATACCTAGAAAGGGATCTCTCATTTCTGTTTCGTTCTGTGCCAGCATGTCACTGGAATCAAGGTGGAAGATGTACGGTATTCAAATCCTCCCAGGCCAGCTTTTCAGATCAACCAATTCTGCACAGAACCCTTGGAAGCTAACAGATAAACATATTCTTGGGTTTTCTCAGGAAACCCTTGGTTTCTAGCTTAGAAACCAGTGAGAACAAAAGAATAAGAAAGCAAAATTAATGAAAAGTGTTTCTTAGCCCCCAAATGTGTATCTGGGATAGTTACCAGTAACAGCTGCAACAGAAGTTTTTGTGTACTAATCCTGTAATAAGCCATCAACTCTGCCCCAGGTACCGCATGTGGAGGGGAAGAGCCCAGTCTGAGTGCTGCTTCTGGGGTGCCACTGTCAGTGACAGCTGGGCGAAACACCCCAAGCTCAAAATCCAATTGGCCACAGAGGAAAAGCAAAAAGTAGAGAGACAAGTGAGTAGTCACACCCCAAATTTCAACATGGCAGAAGCAAATCTCCATATCAGGGAACCACCGAAACATCACTAAACTCATCTGATGTGTCCCCATTGGCACAAGCTGCAAATGCCTTGTCACCAACACCGTGGGCCCGTAGATTTCCCCACTGTCTCTGGAAGATGATTTCAATTTCCAGTTAATTCCTTCAGCCTGCAATATCAGAAATAATTGACAGCATCAACAGTGCCACAGAAACCAATTCCACTCAAGAGTGCCACAGCTTTCTGCAAAACCAGATCACGGAATCACACATATCGACAAGCACAATGTCTTCAGAGGCTGCGAGACAGACCTCTGCAGTCCATACTGAACTATTAGGAGGCTCAAAGATCACATAAGCTAAGACAAAGCTCCTCTCTCACAGTCCAGAGCCACTGGTGTGTCTACAATAGATTCATTACTGTCTTAAACATGTAGGTGGAAGTGGTGGGTTTATTCTTCTCTTCTATTTTTTATTTTGTCTTTAATTCCACTTCCTGCCAGGATATAAATGGCATCATTTTGCATTACAGCATAAAGTAGTAGCTGTAGTTTTATAGCCACAACAAGCTAAGGTCATAACAGACAGCAAGTTTTCTGGAAAGAGTATCTGCCCTTATCAGAGGGGTGCTGGTGCACACAACAGTCAAAAAACAAATGATAATTAATCCTCTGGTCTACTGAAAGATACCATTTTTTCCTACAAATCCTCCCTTCCCATGCCAACAAGAGATGGAGGCAACTGCTATGGCCACACACAAGTGCTGAGTCCTGTGGGGGACTCGGGATTCATGACTGCCCCCGAGATAACGGGAGGATGAGGTTTTGTCAGGCTCTCAGAAAGTGAGCTTTTTCTGAATGAAAATCAAGAGTGAAGGGTGTCAGAAAACACAAAGATAGACTGATATAGTTAAAAACAATGCTTGTGGTGTTGCCTTCACTGTTACAAGGTAACCAACCACTTTTTGTAATTCCAGTTCTCAAAATCCCCCTTTACTACCTGGCTCTGCTCCAAAGACTCCTCCCAGCTCTCTTCCAAATGCTGCTCCATTCTCATTTCTCCTCTTCTGTTTGTTTCCCACTCTTCCCCTTTCACTGCCATCGCTGCCCTCTCTTCTTTGTGCACCCTTCCCGTAACTCTCTCTTTCGATGCCTCCCCGCAACAGGTAAAGGGTGCAGAAAAGTCAAAAGCCTGAAGTCATGTGCCCTTGTTGCCAAGAAGGCCAACAGAATTCTGGGCTGCATAGGGAAGAGCATGGCCAGCAGGTCAAGGGAGGTCATTCTCCATCTCTCCTCTGCACTGGTGAGGCCACAACTGGAATACTGTGTCCAGTTCTGGGCTCCCCAGTTCAAGAGAGACAGGGAACTACTGGAGAGAGTCCAGCGCAGGGCAACAAAGATGATGGAGGGATTGGAGCATCTCCCTTATGAGGAAAGGCTGAGAGAGCTGGGACTCTTTAGCCTGGAGAAGAGAAAGTTGAGGGGGGACCTTATTAACGTTTACAAGGATCTAAAGGGTGGGTTTAAGGAGGATGGTGCCAGACTCTTTTCAGTGGTTCCCAGTGACAGGACGAGGGATATCGGGCACAAGCTGGAACATAGGAAGTTCCGATCAAATATGAGAAAAAACTTCTTTGCGGTGAGGGTGACAGAGCACTGGAACAGGCTGCCCAGGGAGGTTGTGGGGTCCCCTTCTCTGGAGACTTTCAAGACCCGCCTGGGTGCAGTCCTGAGTCATGTGCTCTGGGCAATCCTGCTTTAGCAGGGGAGTTGGACTAGATGATCTCTAGAGGTCCCTTCCAACTCTGAAAAATTCCGTGATTCCGTGAAGAGCTTGTGCTGCATGATGCCTGTTGAGCATCGCGTTACTTACTCTGCTTGCCCGCATTAGTCCTTCCTCCACAGCTTCATCCTGTCTTTAGGGGCAATCCTGCCCTTCCCTCTCTGCTCACAGAGGAAAGGAAAGCGATTGCTCAACACACTCACATAAATTCCTGCTTCAGAGAGACACTTAAACCAGGCTCCTACAGCTGTAGGATCCAAACCCAACAGTTACTGCTGAAAACCAGAGTCAACTTTCCCATTACACCTCTCGCTAGAATGAGACGTGCTCCTGAGGGCATGTGATAGCTGGTACTGTCCAGTCCAACCCCAGCCTTAACCTGAACTTAGCCACAGGCGCTCTGGTAGCCCTTGGGTGCACACCGCCCTTGTCCCAGAGGGGTTCACGTGAAAGCCTGTCTTACCATGTGCATGCCAGAGAGGCACGGAGTGTTTCTCTATCCTATCACACGGCTTATGACTAAGAGAATACAGCGGATACAAACCCTACCATTTCTTCTCATCTCTTCTCCCTCCTGGCCTCCCAGTGGGGTGATGAATCGAGACAAAAACTTGCTTACAGTAAAATATCACAGCTACTGTGACAGAATTTATTCAGATGTCAGTTTGTACTTCATTTAACCATGTAACCTACTGGTTTTCAATTAACTGTCATGTCATACCTTATCATAGAGGCTTCAGTTATTCTTCTGTATAAGTTTTATAAATAAAATATTTTAAATTCATGAATCATTTGTTGAATCAGATTTTGCACGACATGCAATTAAAATACAAACTCAGAGCTGGCATGGACTTAAACATATAAATGCAATGTAAAATACACAAGTTTATCTGTTTTTTCTAATCACACGTTTTGGGCAGTATTTCAATTTAAATCCCATTTGTATTTGGGATAATGTGAAAGCAAATATTTAAGTTCAGTTCCAGTCAGTGGGACGTTGGCACGTAGTGAAATGCAGTACTGAAAACAGAGGTTTTCCTGAAACAGGTGGGTATCTGAGAGCCTCTTCAGAGAAAAGGTATTTGCTCCTTCATTTTCACCATGCCGATACGTCAATTTAAAGACCAACCATTTTTCATAGGTATCTTTCTTATCAGCTAAGTACTGCCTTCCTAAAAGGTGCCAGCCAGTTATTTTCCCCTATGTCCACACTTTCCTTCAAGAAATTATTAAAAAAATGGGTTAGCACTAGTAACTTGCTGCTTTTCCTAGACAGCAAAACCAAGCAGACAGGCTATGGAAATTGCAGTAACATGTAAGAACATGCAGCAGAATGGGTTTGAACAGCTTCTCACGTAGCAGTGCTTTACGTAAGGAAGGCAGTCAGGCAGAAACCCATGGAAGAGCTACCAGCAGCTGAGCCGCGCAGAGGGGAAGCAACTCCGTCCTCTCCACAAAGGAGACGACAAAAGCTGCCTTATGCAGATGCTGCGAGTAGTCAGCCTGGCGCACACGGGCACGTATGGGACGCTCTGCCGGCATGAGGCAACAGCTTCTTCCCTCTTCGTATGGGCATCGAGGTCCTTTGCATGGAGGTGAGCCTGTCCAACAGCTGTCCTCCACAGACTGCAGATTTCCAGTAAGACCAACCATAATCAATAGCCACTTTGCAGCTAAAACCCCCAGAAGCCCTTCCCTGACTTCAGTGCATTTGGATCATAACTGGTATTTCACACACGCTGCTGTAGTGCTTCAGATAAAGGCAAGGAGGGCTGACAGCACGTGCACTGTGCATTACAGATACTCTCTTTGCAGAGGACCCCCTTGCAAAGGCTTCCTAATGGATTTTGACTGTTGCATTTACTGTGAAATGAACATAGCAAATATTGCAGGCTAATTCATTAGCTACTTGTGACTGATTCTTGTTTTCATCACTATAAAAGCAGATGTCCTGCGGTTACCATAACGATCCCGATTCCCTCTTTGCTTACACACATTTAAGTCAGACACAGCTCCACCGAGTCCACAGCAGTTGCTACATCAAGACTAAAATGGGTTTAATGACTGGAGACTTGGACTGGGTAACTTAAACATAGGTTTCATTCACCCTGGTCTCACAGCGCTGTCCGAAATGATTCTTAAGCTCTTTGTACTTGAGAATTACTTCCCTCAACTCTACCAGGTAGTTGCCTTGAGGGTGAAAATCAGTGTCTGTTTAGCAGCTGCTCAGTTACGCTGCCCACGAGCTCAGGCTACAAGGCTAAGAGTGCCACATCCAATCGCCATCACCGGGAGGACTTCTGGGAGGTGTAACGTGATTATAGTCAAATCTGGTTTATCATAATGGGATGGAAGACAAGAAAGTCATTAGGTAAAATGGAATTTCAGATAAATGGAGGACCTCAGAACTTATCTGATAGACCTCAAGGGACATGACCTTCTTGTAGATGAAGAAGTACTTTGATCAATGGCATTTTAGATGACGGGCCCGAACAGCAGCACTACCAGTAAATCAGGGAACCTCTCCTGTTTCAACAACTGCCACAGGAATTGCTGCTACTGTAAGCACTGCTTTACACTGTATTCAAAGGATGGTACTGTTTCTCAGATCAGTGACCCACAGCAACAGCACAGCACTGACGAAAATATCATCTGGAATTAAAAGGGAGAAGGCGGAGGTGAGGACGGAGAGAGAAAGTGCCGGTTTCGGCTCTTCTACTGTCCTACCCGTGTTTATTTGAAAGATTTCCATTCACATTGGCAGGCAACAGAAGAAAGCACGGAGAGCTCAAAAGACAAAGGTTTATGCTCTGTGCAGGGCTCCTGAGATACACAGAACCATCAAGGAAAGACAGAAATAAGAGAATTTAGCTGCTTTAACAACAAAGCAGTTGTCTACCAGTATAGAGGAAGAATACACTAAGCTTTTTAAGAGTCTGAATGCTCAAATAAAAATCATACAAAAACCAGAGGCAAACATCATGTAACTAAGGGGCAGCAAAAGGACACGCATACAATCAGAAAAGCTAAGAAACAAAATGAATTACAATTAGCAAAGAACATAAAATGCAACCAAAAAAGATTCAATACGATCTGAAAAGCAGACAGGGCACGTCACGGTTCAGCAGAGAGGCACAGCAAAGATGATGTGCAGAGGGTAGGATTCAACATATTCAACGTTTGCCTCAATTTTCACAAGCAAGATCAACTGTGAGCAAATGCTGCATGCAATTAATTTTAAAAAGAAGCAGAACCTCAAGTCAGAATAGCAAAGAGCAGCTTAAGAAACACTCAAAACAAGACAGATGCAGCTCAGCAAATTTTGTGAGTCCTCCCTGACTCAAGAAGAGCATTTAAGGTTTCAGAACAGATCCCAGAGAAGATCAAACATCACACTCTCTCCTGAGAGAAAGCCATGGGAAATTACAAACCACTCAGTTTAACCTCATCTTTAAAAAGATTTTAGAAAAAATAAATAAGCAAGCAGTTTACAAGCACTTAGAGGACAGGAGCACAATTGAAAAAATACTGCTGGCAACATGACTTTGTCAATAACAAATTCCAACACGTTAATCTCATTCCCTCCTGATTTTGCATTTATAAAATTTGGGGCTGACCCCAAGTGGGGATGAGCTTGTCACATTTAGGAAAGCATCTTGAGAAACTAAGATCGTTGCAGCATAAAGCAGAGCATCTCCCAAATCTAAAAGCAGGAAATCAAGAAAGAAAAGGACTGAACAGCATATTGAGAGAGGAGGTCTCAAACACATAACTAGACAAATCGTGAGTAAGTAGCTAGGCAGTAGCTTGGCAGGAAGAGGCTTACTGTGGGCAAAAAAAGACAAATCACAGTTTTATTTTTCCTAATGGGGATGCTGTCCTACAACACTGGGATAATTATTCCATTTTCTTTGTTGGTGGTGATGTCTCAGCTGGAGAAGTGCCAAAATTTGGGGTTTGCGCAGTAAGAAAGATATTGGCAAACTGGGGAGAGGCCAGATAAAAGCAAAAGGGAGAGTCTGAGAAAACATTCTTCTAATCCTTGCTTGTAAAGCACATGTTTTCAGATACATTTCTCTAAAGTACAGAAAACCAAACAGTAATAAAAATCTCCCAAAGTATATAATTTGTGAAGATAAAGCAAGCAAGCAATTCCGTTCTAAATCAATGGGGGGTGGGGGTAGTAATAAAAGAGGAATTCACTGAGCTAATTAAAAGCAAAGATTATTTTTTGGTGAGGTACTTAAAAAACCTGCTACTGAGGAAGGTCAAAATTTATTTATGTCTTTATTTTCATAAAAAGAGCACCAAGGCCAGTGCCTAGGCATGCTGGCATCCTCCTCGAGCGAGTGAGGATCCCGTTGTCCTGTCCTATAGGTTTCTGCCACTGAGCACAGATGGGGCAACTGGTACAGCCCCCAGCAAAATCCAACTGGGCCACAGGAGTGACTTCTATTGCCTTCTCTCCATCCTTCAGCTGGCTTCCCAAGAAGCCAAATCAAAATCACCATTGCAGAGCATGGCACTGCACCAACACTGCTTCTTCCACACCCTCCCAGCCTGGGCCAGCCATGTTGCCGGGGGCCTCAGCCCCAGTCTGCCGCTGGGGCTGAGAGCGCTACAAAGCCCAAAGCTCCCAGGACACTGGGGCTGGGAAAGGCATGCCACAGGGAGCACGGCACTGCACCAACACTGCTCCCACTGCAATAACATGGTCTCTCAGAGGACAAGGCAGGTGCGACAAGCCCTGCAGCTCTTCCCCATGAATCCCACCTACTGCTCCCCTCGCTGCTGCTGGAGCAGCTCAGTGGCGTGGGGAGGGCACCAAGGCTGGCCCTTGCCTCTCCACAGCGCCACTGAGATCATACATTTGCATTTACTGGTCTGTGACCTGCCATGCCCCAGACTTCCAGCTGGTCCACAGAGTGTGACTGGTTCAGATGAAGGTGTCTGTCCACTTATTAACATCAAAGCAGAGACTGAAGAACACAGATGCTCCTAGAATTTGCAAAAAGGCTCCCTGCGTCTCTCTAAAAGGGTTCAGAACCAAAGTCAGTCTTTGGGGCACAATGGCTCTTATATTTGAGCAAAAACCCCAAGCAACGATGCAGAACCTGCGAGCGAAAAAAACAGGAGCGCAACACTATTAAAAAAGACCACAGAAGGAACAAAAAGGAGAGAATAAATGGAATAACTAATACACATTTGCTCCAAGGTTCTCTCTGCACCAATTGGCAAAAAGAATACAACTGAATCATTAATAATTGAAGGAACTTGAAGACAAAGGCATTTTCAGCCAACATTAGATAAAGGGATGAAAGAGGTCTGTAATGAGAATTCTGACGATGGTATCATTTGGGGGGGTGGAGGGGTGGAGCTGGGAAGGAGGGGGTAATATTTAAAAGAAATGATTCCGTTGTAAAATGAGAGCAAGCATTCTCATTACTAATGCAGACAGACGCATCTGAAAGACCTTATTCAGATGATGGCGTCACTGAACAGCCTTTTGGACACAAGCTCTCCACTAACAATATTAAACAAGGATAGGAGACTGCTGTAGCAAAATATAACGTGTCACTTCTTTATATTTTTTAGCCTCATAAATCATTAAGAGATGAATATTAACAAACATCCAGCTTTCTGAGCTTTTCTTAACTCAGATGATTCTCTGCATGCAGCGGATGGGAGCTTGAGCTTTCATTGCTTTTGGAAGCTGGCCCTGCAGACCAAGTCAGGAGAACATTACTAGCAAAACACACTGAAAAACACAGTAAAGGGTATCCCCTGGTTCAAAGCCTTGAGTTTTGCACAAGACAGTTTCTGAGCAACCAAACTGCACAAAGGGACAAACAAAGAGCACATTTATTTGACCGGCTCGCTGCCAGTCAGTGACTGGGGAAAGATGTCCACGAAAACTCAGTAAGATTGAATTGCGTTGTTTTCATCATAAAGAATAAAAGGCTACAACTCCAAAAACAGTAGAGAAAAGATCAGGTCAGGTAAATTTCAGGTAATTTGCAACAGAGCAGCACAAGGCAGCACAACCCCTCTGCAGCCCCACCTGAACAAACGCCATGACCAGGAGGAGGGTGGCCCTCCTGCAGCCGATCACACCCTGAGGACTCCAACCCAGGCAATTCTATGATTGTATGAAGACTGTGTTTTCTGGTGTGCTAACTTTGCTTGAGTCACCTTCTGCTGTCCTCTGAATATCCCCGCTGAAATCAGCAGGACGACTGGAGCTGTAACAGTCACTCGACCCAGGTAAGCGTGGCAGGACAGACCCTACAGAGCCTGTTCTTGGCTGTACTCTACAGGGACACGCATGGAGCCACAGAAATGGGATGGACAGCATCCAGTTTATGAGGACAGTGGGGGTTTTTTGCATTGTCTTCTTTTAGCTGCTAGGGATCTCTCACATGTAGACTCACCTTTGTAACTCCTGACTTTCGGGCGCTGTGCTGTTTTCTTGAGTCTCCCTGGATTGTCCCTCTTTGCAGATCTGGCTGCAAGTTTGCAAACACGTCACCTGCTGTGCGCGGCTCTGCAGTGTTTCAGTGAGCAGACAGGCAGCTCCAGAGACCCTTCACCCCAGCCACCTCAGTGCAAGTCCTCCCAAAGACACCCACTCACCTCCCACAACTGCAGAGCCTTGACTTTAGCTCAGACTAGAAACTGAACCCCAAGAGAGCTCAAGTACATTAAACTTGGGATTCACCTCACTTCATAGTAGCCCTTATTCACAGGAACTGCAAATTGCCTAGTATTTTGTACTGCCCTCATTAATCATTTTTAATTGCTTTCCAGTTAACGCAAACCAAAAACCTCAGAACCTGGACAATTGGCAACATTTTTCTTCAACATTTCATTGCTTACACTCAGCTATAAATCTTCTGGCTGATAGAGCTTTCACAGGACAAAAGATCAGTAGAACAGGAACAGGTTTTCATTATAGGATTTATTCTCTATTCATTGCCTATGTGAGGCTTTTAAGGGACAAAATCATCCTGCATTTTCATTTGGAAACTAACAATCCTCTCTCCAACTTAATTTCTTATTATTTCCTATTCAGAGACGAAATTTTGTAAAACAAAGGAAGAAGTATTTCTTGCACTTCTTAATAAAGGGAAACCATAAGAAATCATTAATAAATCATGAACGGCTTTACCAATAAAAAAAATACAGGGCCAAGCCAACATAACCAGCTTTCACACATGAAAAAACCAGCATGCAAACAAAACACAAGGAACCTACACCTGCTGCAGAGAGTTGCAGGTCAAGAGTCAGAAAATTCACATCTGGTAAGGCTACCTGTGCCTTTGTTAACTTGTTGTATTTCTCTAGGACATTTTGATTCTCTGCTACAACACATTGCCTGTTAAGTGCACCAAAGGACTGGGAGTTTTAGAAAAACTGACCCTAAGTGCTTCTCAAACAGCATCCGCAGATTACACCTGCGTGCTAGAAATCACCTGAGCTTTAACTACTGCAACGCTGGGAAACACACTTTTCCTCCAGCCCTTTTTGTTGCCCCAGCAGATTGCATTTGCTCATCCTTCTTGCTGGATTTAGGCCACTTCCAGTTGCTGACCCCCATTAGTCCATCAGGAGGGGGCCATAATGAAAACAGCTTTCTCAAAACAGATTTTCTTCCTGACACTGTCCCCCACTCTCACGTTCACCTATCTCTTCCCTGTTCTCTTCAGCTGCTCCTGAGGGCAGGGTTCAACATCACAGAGGCAGGTCACATAAGGAGCATATGCCAAGGTTCAGTGAAAGACACCGTCAGGACGAAAAGGCTTTCTTGTCCTTACACCTTTTGGAGAGCCTTAGAGTACCTTCTCAGTAAAAAGCCATCTCTACACATGCCCCACCTACTGACTGTCAAACAGACCAGCTGATTCTTGGCTCCCACCTTTCCCAAATTCCAAAATGCTCTGTTACTCTAGAGTTTAACAGGATCTATCAATCATTAAACACAGTTAAAAGCTGTGAGTACTTAAAAGTATTCAAACCTTTAAAAAAAAATATAATAATAAATGCATGACCTTATCTTACCCTCTGATTTCTGTTCCTGAATCACTACCCAGAGGTCACACCTGATGGTTGGGAAAAAAAAACAAGAACAGCTTTCCCTCGAACTTCACAAAGCTTTCAGGCTAAGAAAACATTGTCTTCTCCTGAAAGGTTTAGGATAATTTCGAAATGTTTCTGTGTTATAAATGTACTAGCAAATGTAAATAAATATAAAATTAGATAACGTGGAATATACACATTACCAGCACGTCTTCCATTTTTTTTTGCCAATGTTCTTCAATCTATTTGTTGTAATATTTAACAATTTTCTCTGACTCTTCGGCTTCCGACCATCTCTTTCCCCCTTCTGCTGCTTCTTTATGTCTCTACATTCTCTTCCACTCAATTTCCCACCTTTCTCCATCGTTCATGTCCTCAAGGCCTGCATCAGCTCTGCCACAGCACCCTGCTCACCCTTGCTGCTGCAGGCTGAGCCTGCCCTCTGCCCAGGACCCCGCTGCAGGCCTGCAATCTCCCAGCCCTCCCGAGAACAAGGCTTCCACAGCCACATTATGCTCCCCCGGCATGCTGCAGATGCTTGGGTACATGGTAAACGCACGTCCCCAGCCAGGTCATCCTGCACGTGGCATAAATGCACACTCCCCACCATGCCCCAGACCCAGCCAGTGTCCCTGGTGCACCCTTCACTGTGCTCCTCCAGCCGCTGGCTCTCATTCCCCTGCATCTCCTGCCACACTTCATCCTAAGCAGACCAAGCGCTGCTTAATCATCTCACAGCATTGTCAGGAGGCCCAAATAATTACTGTTTTGCAATGCACGCCTCAGTCCTCAAGTGAAAGCTGTTTAGTACATGTGCTGGACCCCGTTGTCAAACTGCTTTCAAGAATTCAATGAGCGTGCGATTGGGGCAAGCAAAACAGAGCAGCGTTTTCTCTCCACTTTCCCCACCTAGCCTTAAAGCTTTCTTCCTTGTCTCTTTCCATCCCCTTGAACAAAGGAGAAGCCAAGTGTAGAAGCCTTCTCTGTATAAAGCTGTATTTTATTAATAAGTATACACACACGCGTTGGTTCAGATTGACTCCAACATATAGCCAAGATAGAAATAACTGAATACTATTTTATTTTGTTATGCCTTGGTAGAAGTGATTTTACACTTCAGTAACTTGAAAAACAAGTCGCTGTGACCAGCAAATGCCTTCTCCCCTGCAACATGCAATCTGATGAGCAGAAGGCAGAGTGCAAAAGGCAGGTATCACCTGAAGAGAAGTCTCCTGACAGCATGCCCCTAATATCCACAACTGAGCAGGTGTTTGCCATCTGACAGAGAACTTGGAGAACAAGATAAACTGAAAAGCTTAAGGCTTTTTTGCTATCTCATTTTATTTTTATTCAACTACCACTCCACATGTTGCTATTTAATTTCTGGTTTTGCCCCTTTAAAAGGCCAAAAGACTCTCTCATCCTGAATTAATCTTTCATTCCTGAAAAGCACTGGACTGAAACTCCTTATTTCCCCTGGGTACACCAAGGGCAGTGACAGCTGATCCTTGCCTGCACTGCCCAGTCAATTATTGTTATTTTTCTTCTGAAGCCCACAAAGACTCTTCAGGAGTGAAAGCTCTCTCAGCACGAAGGTACTGCACAAACATCTGCTAAGACATGAATGCATGAGATGAGATAATGGGTGGGAGTAGGAAAAAGGCTGTAAGGGGCAGAGTAGCTCACTGGAACCAGAGGCAAGAGCCCAGTCCAGCTCCTGCATCTCTGCCCTGACTTCCAGAGACTCAGTGAGAAAAGATTTCCTGCAACCCAGCTTTTTCCCCACATTTGGCCTTCCTTACCCACTAGCAGGGCAAAAGATTATTGTATGGTTTACATTTTATCTACACCGCAGCAGCTTGACGTCTCAGTCCCAAACCAGCCCGAGAGCACAAGGTACTCCATCCGCTTGCACCAAGCTTCTCAGCTGCACGGCAAATAAGTGACAGTGTAGATACAGACAGACAACACCCGTCAGCTGCAGGATGAGGTGAGTCTCAGCTGGGGCCTGTTGGTGCACTTTCAGTTGGCACCGCATGACCTGGGAATCCTCTGAGGACAGCATGGGGATTCGGCTGCCACGAGATGCTTCCTCGGACCTCCCGATCCACATGGAGGGGAAGCAGGAAAGAAAGCAAGTAGGATACAGCAAGTGCTGTATGGACTGGGAAGAGGATTAACGCACAAATACACAGAAAAAAAACAAAAATAAGAAATCCCTGTAAGCAAAGAGCAGTCGGATCCAGACTACTTACCATGCTGACCTTGGCCAAACAAATCTAATGTCTCTACCAGTCTCTCCAAGTGAAAGACAGCCAAACCCCTTATGTAGCCAGGTCCCTTCAAGCTACTAAAAACTGAAGACTAGCCATAGAATTCTTTAAGACAAAAAAGTAGAAAAGAAAAATGGATTAAAAAAAAATAATTCTGCCTTACCTGAAGCTTCAGAGAAATGACACTGCAGTACGCCAAGTAGTGCAAGAAATGCACTACTTGTCAAGAAGTGACAAGCCCACATCAACGTCCCGCTGAAAGCCCGGCTGCTCTCATGGAAGAACCGACCCAAGCAAAGCCTGACCTTAGGGACCAGCCTTTGGAAAGAGGGAGCAGGGGCCCCCTCAGGCAAACCTCTCCCCAGCGAGCTCCCAGCAGGAGCAGAGGCTCCAGCAGAAAGGCCCAGCAATCACCAACACGGGATAGATGGCGCAGAGCAAAGCCCAAGCTGACGAACAGGCTTAATCATTTGCTTGCTGTTTATTATGTACAAGCACGGCACCATCTGCTTTACTATATCCTTCAAAGGGCTGTCCTGGGGCGACGAGACCAGGAACACAGAGCGCTGTCACCGCGCGTGGCCGGGTGACTTGGGTGCCATCGCAGACCGAGTGCCGGCACGGCCAGTGAGAGGGAGGCTACGGAGCCAGGAGGGGGTGGGATGTCAGCCCCTGCCCAGGAGCGTGCCCATCATCCTGCTGTAACCGCAACACACCCGAGCCAGACAGTGCGTACGGGCACACAGCAGCCTTGCCCAGCACAGGGAACCCACAGTCCTGCAGTTTTGCAGGACACAAAGTCGCTGCTGCCAGGGCCAATTCTGCTTCTAAAAGGGCCATTCCCCAGACCGAGGGAAGCTACCCTTGTGTCAAAGCACTAAGTAAGATCAAGGCCCAGGTCCCTGAACAAGTTTTTTTTCTGATTTCAGAGCTGGGTGGCTTCAAACAAGGAGACATGACAACCTTGGAAAGGCCTCCTTGAGGTTGCCATCAAACGCAAAGCTACAAGCTATGGGACTGTTCACTGAATGTGTGCATATCTCACATGGTCTTGAGAATCCCAATATTAGATCACTCACTCATCCCATCCCACCACCGATTACTGCCATCCTCTCCCCCATACACGCCCAGTCTGAGTGGTTGGTAAAGCCTCAGTGCGGCCCTGTGGAATCAAATGCTAGAGAAACTCATATATATATATATATGTATGTATATATATATACATACACACACACCCCCCACATAACTGTGAAACACCCCATCTGCTCACGTTATGACACTTTAAACGCATGCAATTAACTGAACTGAAATGGCATAAGGATCTGGATCAGTCAGTGTCTTTTTCCCCGACTCCCACTATTTCCACCTTCCTCTCACCCTAACATATGGAATGCCATATGAATTACTGAATGGATCATGCTAAAACTGGAGCCTGTAAGATCTATTTTTAATACAGATTACGGGGGGATATTGTCAGTCCGTGGTGCAGCATTGTTTTCCTTACAAGCTTGGTCTGTCACTACTTCTGGCAAGCCCCACTTCCAGTGCTGACGACTAATCTCCAAAGTCTTAAATATTTTTCCTCGGTGCTCTGAAGTAAAACTCAGTTTCCTTCTGAGCTCCTCGGCAGGAACTTTGCAGCAATAGCAGGTCAGGCGAGAGTCTGTGGATTGCAGTTTTTCCAGCCTGCTGCTGCTGTTCTTAAGCGGCCATGGGACGCCTAACAAGGATGCCCAGTTTTCACCGACAAAGCTACCAAGGTACCTGGTAACCCCCCACGTAGGGCTGTTAACCTGAGCTTTCATGAACCATCATTGAGACACACAAATCATGTGCTGCCCCAAGAAACAGTTAGAGAAGAGCCTACACGTTTTTTTGTCCTCTGGTACAAACTGGGAGGGTACATCTTCAACCCCTCACTGAAAGCCCCTCCACCCTAAGGAGACACAACAACAGGGTCAAAGTCTCAGCAGAAGAAATAATGGAAGCAACCTGGTTTGTTTATGTGCTGGTAATTAAATCCTGATGCAAAGCTAAGGAGACGCACAGTAAAGACCCAGCAGCAGACAGACAGACACAAAAATACAAAATCTCTTTACAAGGCCACAGCAAGCTCTAGTAGGCATTTTAAAGCCAAGGCAGGTCAGCCAGGTTATTATTAGCTCTGAGTGGCCCATACATCAGTGTTAGCATACATTACCTGAAATTGCAGTGGTTATCAAAACCTGCATTTTCTCCTACCCTTGAAAAATCAATTAAACCATTACCAATCTCATCTTTACAGCCAAATGCACCATCAGCAATGCAGACTCAATCCAAAACCAATGTCAGTTAAAAGGCTTCAGGTGAGGTCATACAGAATTAGAGGGAACATGTGCCAAAAGAATGTGATTTCTGGACAGTAACGCCTTCTTTCCTTTTAACCTATACAGGCTCATCAGAATCAAGCTCCACTGAAAGCAGTTTCCTCCACAGTGAGTTTAACAATTCAGAAAAAAGCAACTCACACACAGAGAGCCATGTGGATGAAGAGTTTCTAACTGATTCCAGAAATGATGCTTACATTTGCATATTAGATTTTACCTGATGAAATGCAGGTGCTGCCTAGGCAAAACAGGAGGCTGGGACCAATCCAGCATTTCCAGCTCTGGCTGGAGATGAACAAACCAGCGGTTCACAGGGTTCCCAGCAGTTAGGGAAGGGAAGCTGGGTGCACTGAAGCAGCTTCAAAAGCGTTTAACAAAGCGGAAACTGGAACTGATGTGTCATAAAACACTATCAATTACCTTAAACTGTTACTTCATTTTAATGTACCACAAATCTAAGCCTGCCTCTTCAGGGTAGACCCTTTCATAAGCAGAGGCCGCTTAGAGTCTCACACTTAAAATGTTTTCACATATTTCCTTTCCCCTCAATGAAAACGAAACTCCCAGTGATTCCTTCCTGGTTACTCTCTGCAGGACTCAAACTTCAGAAACACTCTCACGTCTTTCCCTGCAACACTGAAATTTCTTGGCAAGGCTTGCCTTCTTGTTATGTATCTGCAGCAGATCAGGCTTTCACCCCTTTACATACAAACTCCCTTTCCTCTCCACCACTCTGCCCCATAGACATTTTATTTCACTGTCCCCGATGTAACCACAGACCAAAGGACCTGAAGTATTTTAAAGCAGGGCTAGGATCTGACCTGGATTAGGCACCCACATAAAGGAACAGAGAGACCTTGTGCTCCCACAAAAGCTGTCTTCTCTCTCATTGGACTAGCGCACATAAAAAAAAAGTAGGTTTCTACTCCTCCTTTTTCAGAGGAGATAGGGAGGAAAAGGCGGGCACCTATCTCTTATGGTCAATGTGGCCAAACTGGATTGGGAAGGAGGCCCAGGCCAAGAGCCAACCACCAGGAAAAGCCAGCAAGAAGTTAAAACCTCAAGAAGCAGGAGGGCTCGGGAGAGGCAGTGTGACTGAGACAGAGCCCGAGGACAGACACCCCAACCTCTGCGGCCAAGGCAGTGCCCTCGCTCGGAGCAGCCCCTTCACCCCAGCCGAGCCCTCCGTCTGGATGGCTGAAGCTCCCCCAGCCCATATGTTCCTGTGGCTCACACAATGCCATACGCTTTGCCTTCGCTTTGGCAGGGGGAAGAGGGGAGGGAGAAGTGGGCAAATTAATTCAGAAGCTCTTGGCAGGCATGACTAACAAAATAGAGGCAGAAGTTATGTAGAGCAGGTCTGTGTTGCCAAATGAAGTCACAAGTGACTTAGTTCAGATTTGAGTCTTTTTTATTATTTTTATTATTGTTGTTATTATTATTATTATTAGCATCTGGCAAAAGGAGCCAGGAAATACCTTGCTGGTGATGTCTGCTTCTCCCAGCAGGAGCCAGTTTGGAATGCTGAATGGCTTACCCTGAAAAAGGGAGAACCATGCTATTTCCGAGCCCCTGACTTCTACTGCTCTTTATTTAAGCGGCATTGCAACATTTTATTTTTGTTCTTATTTTATAAGAAGTTATTACACGATGAGAACAAACCTTTCCAAGAATGTTCACTTTCCTCCTCCTCCATTAACTGGGCATGGCCTCAGCGAGATGAGGAAATTTCCAAACACATGCACTGGTGAAAGCTGAGTTTGATCTCACAGGAAAAAGCCTCTATTCACTTAAAAGCCTTATAAAGAAAAGAATCCTGAAAGAATCCTGAGATAATCCTGTCTTTCAGATACATAAACACACAACCAGAATTCATTGGCTCATCTGAAAAGTGAAATATATGGTCCCATTGCAGGATATAAATAACTCCCAGTCAAACCAACATGAATGACTTGTTCCCTGCCACTGCAGAACGTATGGTCTAACAGGGCACATACTTTTGAAGGAACCCATTTTTAACTTCTGGGCAAAGAAGCAGTTTAAGCTTAAGGAGGATGATGTATGTTTCTTACAGAAAAAAGGCCCAGTTAGCAATATATAGAGCATCAAATTCATAGAACACTAAGCAAGCCACCTACAAACCTGTCGCTTGAAGTGAAAGCCAAAAATACAGCGCACTCTGACAGAATATACCTCTCCATCTGTTTGCTGCTTCAGGTCAGTTTAAATACTGCAGCTTCCTAGAAAGCGAAATAAACTTCACCTAAGAGACCCTCCAAACATTGACGTGTGACTGGCCAGCTTTCTTCCTCCTCTCCAGCGTTTGTAGCCATAGGGAGTCCCATGCCACTGTCGAGAGACTCACCACGCTCCCTGAGGCAGCACGTCCTCACACCAGGCTCTTGTGCCAAATGCAGTTGGATGCTTCTCCTGGGTGGACCCCAGGACCAGATTTCTCCATTTCTGCAAGCTGAGCTCTTTTCAGAAGTCTGGCTGCTGGTAGAAGTAAACTCTATGCTCATGTTCCACCCAGGCACAACAGAGTCCCATTTGCACAATCACACACAAAGTGGCATTTTGTACTCATAAGCACAAACAGTTGCGAGGGTCAAGCAACCTTCAATCCAACAGCCTGATGCCAATGTCATGAATCAACATAACAAATATTCAGATAAAGATAATTAGTGTGAATGTTTCACTTACATGCTGTTGGAAAACCAAGACTCTAAGTCTTTTGCTTGAAAGCACAGGAATTCTGCCATCTCAAATAATGGACAGCCTCTATAACTGCTTGTACTGATTATCATCTACCCAGTCTGGACGGGGCACCAGCACCCTTCAACCAGCACACCACGTTCATCACTTTCAATGGGACAACATTTAATTTAACTCACTCATCTGTGGCCTGTCCTGCTTTGCAAAGATGCCTGTCACCTCTCCTTTCTAACTACTACTAAAAGCTGACAGCTCTTTCCATCACTGCATAGAAGACCATTTCATAACATAGTGGATTACTGCAAGAACAAGCTCCTTCTTCAAGAGCATCAGCATAATACCTGTGACTTTAAACGCAAAACTAATCTTACTGAAAATGGTCCTTACTTAACTAAAACTGTAGCAGATGCGAACAATAAAACCTGGGGCTAAGAAACATGAAATACACTTCTTGAGGAAGATACCTGAAACAGTCTCTTAAACATCTGTATAAATAGCTGCTTCAGAAGCAGCTCTTATACCCGAGTGTTTATGAAACCACCACTTTTGCAGAGATGGCACTACGTGCTTTACGAGGCTACATGCCTGAATCAGCTCTGTTCTAATGTTTCATGAAGCTCACAAAATTCATTGTCATTCATTCTTATGCCACCATAAATTCTTGCCAGAAACACAGCTCTGTGACCAGCCGTTTATAGATTGCTATTTCACATCTCGGCCTCACCTACCCATTTTCTTACAGCCATAGCTGACAGGAAGCCCAGGTGCAGCTCTATGTGGAAGCAGGAATTGCTAGATTTATAGTCACTACTAAACCAAATGAGAAGCCAGTGAATGGACCGAGGGAACCTGAAGTGTCATAATATCTACCGTGTCGTGTGTATCTCCCATGGTTAGTAGAAAGATAAAACTTAAATCACAACACCTACCCAGTTCTTAGATAAGAAAAATAAGGCAAGAGAAGCCGCAAAAAAGCAGCAACCAGACACAAGCTGCTCGATGATACCAGTAACCCTCCAAAGCGTACACTCACAACTGGTGTCAAGCCCACCAAATCACTCACGATCACTTGCTAAATGAACGTGAGTAATTTTTGTTGTAGCAGCAGTTTTTAACTCTACATTTACGTGTGACAGCTGTGCAACTGCACCCACGTCAGCCAGCTCTCCCAGCATGCTGGCCCCAGGACACGCGCTGTGGTAAGGTTTGCTCTTGAAGCCCAGGCTCTCACGAGGGCAAATGCTGAGATTGGTGCTGCCGCAGCCATATACACACGCGCCAGCAAAGCCTTAGGCCAGCAGAGACACCACCACAAGCAGCGTGCTGAAGCGGCCCCGTGACTCCCTCTGCTATCTCCTGAGAGCCCTGCATGGGACTGCGAGAGCCTGTCAGAAATTCACATGCAAACAGTAAACTAATACAGAGCACAAGGCGACTCGCTTAAGTAGTCACTGCATTGTCACACAGACGACTTACTGTTAAATCACCATTTCTTTACCTCCATAGCAGAGCAAGGTATGTCTACATCTTTAAACAAAACCTAAATATCGGCAGGATTGTGGGCCAGTGCCAAAAGCCTGAATCTGGGTAGGTTTCCTATATGACAGAAATGCTGTACTCGCATTATAGAAAGACAAGTCTCTCAATGGCAACCGGGTGTTCGCGCATTTACACGCCAGTCAGAGCCAGTGCCAGGCTGCGCGGGAAGCAGGACAGCCACCACACAGGGCAGGCCAGCGTGGCGCAAAGTACTGCGCTTCTTCCTGAACCGAATGCACTTCTGCCCTCTTGCAACTCACTCTTCCCTTTCCACCTCTCATTGTCCCTCTAAGCTGAAATACAAAAACTCTAGTTTGACAGAACCGCAGGGAAATGCAAGGACACAAACATGTTATTCACAATTCAGAAAATCTGTCTTCTGAATTAGAAGCAGCCAAAGGATGAATTCTCCAAGGCAACTTGCTCCAAGTACTTGATGTGGCCAAGGATAAAGCTGACAGGGCAGAAAAAAGGCTCAGATTTAAGCAATCAATTGCAGAGCCGCTGAACTGAATACAACTGCAGATGGGACTTCGGAACATTAGGAGATACACTTTGGTTTAATTTGTGCATCAGCAGCGTCCCCCTCCCCTGTGCCACAGAGCTCCGGCTGAGGTCAGCAGAGATGTCAAAGCCAGCGCAGCCCCTCCGTAAACGCCAGGGACTGATAGCCATTTCTCTGAGGATTATTTGGAGCTCGTTCCCTTCAGCTATCCGGTTTGCTACTCCAATAAGGCAAGACCTAAACAGAACGACTAAATTAACAGGAGTTAAGTTCAGACAATACCAAAAAGAGATATGATAAAGTATCATATCAAAACGTATGCAAGATTACTGCGCATAACAGGGAATGTGTGCGGTGGATATGAAAAACAGGTCTATCAATGCACCAAAAATCTAGGTAGTTATTGGAAGACATTTTCTGTGACTAAGGACAGTGAATGAAAAGAAAAGCAGCACCAGCACAGGTGCATGCACTGCATCCCTGAAACACAGCGAGGGAAGCAGGGAATGAGCTCTGACTTCTGGCTAATCAGCCTCCTTCACCCACCCAAATACTTTTATTTGCAGCTTTGACAGCTCCTCACACAGCTGCTTCTCCCCTCCATTATTGTGATTTTCAATTTAATACACCATCATTTTGTTCTGTTACGTTCCCTCTGAGCTAATATCCTGCTGCTAGGGGCAGCAAAGAGCCTTTCTGATAGATTTTAGCCTTCCATTTTCTGTGATGTGCAATGCACCATGGGGTGCATATTGCTACACCGCAGAAAGTTTTAATTCAGAAGCAATACCATGAACACCTTCTGGGCGCTAGCTGGGTCATTTGGTGAGAAAAAGTAGCTAGGAAAGCATAAGAAAAGCACTATATATGCCACAAAAAGACCAATCATTTCTTCAAGCAGCGAGGTACTATTGGATGACAAAGTTTCATCTCCCTTGCAATGCCCGTCAGTAGCAAAAGGGCCGGAGGCAGCTCTGTGCTGATCTCAGCCCTGCGGGCAGCAGCAGGGCTACGCCAACAGGGATCTGGCGGAGCACAGAGGCATTTTGGCTGGTGGGGAAGAAACACCACGTTGTTCTCCCAGGGCCACCCCTGAAGCCGCAAGATCTCCACGAGGGATCCCAGCCAGGGTCACATTAAAAGGCGCCGCCTGTCCCCGTGCCCTCAGCTCCGCAGCGCTGGGACTGCTCCTTACGTAAGGCCCTTCCCAAGCCGGACAGAGGAGCCCTTTTAATGCCCTGGTGTCCCCTCCCATCTTCCTCCCAGCAAAGAGTTTAATGAGGGCTGTTTTCAAGCAAGGTTAGGAAGAAAACAATCATCTTTTTTAGTTGTATGGGCGCAGAAAGTACAGAGGAGTGGGCAGGAGGGGAAGAGAATACATGGCCTTTTTCCCTCCTTCCGGCATATAACTTCTGAGCCTTGAAGTACTGGGGTAAATACTTAAGTTCAAGGAATATGCCGTATCTGGACTGGAAAAATATGAAAACAAAGTGTAAGAATAAAAACATTCACAAAACCTTCCAGCCTTTTTCCTTGACCGTTAGCAGGTTTATTTGGATTTTGCCACTCCCACTCCCCAAATCAAAGAAAAATTGCAATGAAACTGAAACTTTTTGTCCAATCACAAAAATTTCCTTTCCTGAAATGTCTCATCTTGAACTACCGAGGCCAACATGAAAAATGTTCTTGTAGGGATTGCGGAGTTAATGATTTGCTCAACAGGGAAAGATTTAATTTGCCTCCTTCACACCAAGGCTTGGCACAGCTTACATGTCTCACCAGGAGTACGCAAAAAAAAAAAATCCAATCTTACAACCACCAACTCATAACACCGCTCATTCGTTCTGCAGAAGCGATCAACTCTTATAATCGAACACTCTGTATCATCTCTTTACAACTACAGCCTCTCGCAGTCTTGCGCTCGCCCAGGGCCATGCTGGGTGGAGGTGAGCCCCCTCCCCGCGTTTTGCTCACTGGTTGCTCTGCCAGAGGCGCCACCGCGGTGCCCTGAGAGGGGATGCCACCGGAACGGGCTCACCCAGGCACAGCCACGCAACCACCATCTGGCTCCCAGGGATGCTCCCCAGGACCTCCCCGCTTCAGACGACGGTCCCTTCCCCACCAGCAACTGTCGTGGTCACAGCAAGGCAAAGCAGGCACCTTTCCAAAAGGGATTAACGTCTCGGCACCAACTCGGCCTGATAAACAGAAACCAAATGACACGGCAGCTCTGCCCCACATGCTACCACCCCGCCTGGCATGGAACAAGGGCTGTGGCAACACCCAATGCCGCCGGCCGGCCCTCGCTCTGCTCGGCACGTGCTCTGTCCCGACCGCTCGGGAAGCTCGAGCGGCAGGCACTGCCCTGAACGGCTCTTCTTCCTTCTCTTTTCCCACAGAGGAAGCATTCCTTTCTGCCTACGCTCGCATTGCTCCTTCTGCACAACAGTTTTCCACCTGAGCAACTTTATGGTAGGTTACACCTATTAAGCCAAAGATTAACACTGCTTATTTTGATAGCAAGCGTTTAGGAAACAGCTGAGAACGGGGCTGCATTGTACCAGGTACTGTACAAACACACAGCAAGATTATTTATATAGATACATAGGTGTTGTACAGTATCAATGTTCTTGTGGAAAATGAGCAGTAAAAGCATATCACAAACAGATTTTGTAGCAACTCCAGAACCTCTTCTTGTGTGGGAAAAATGCTGTTGTACATGAAATTATATGCACCTATTTTCATTGGGTGGGAACTTGGGTGGCAGAAAAGGTTTCAGGTTTTGAAAATACCTGTTTTATTGAAAAACAGAGGAAGAGTTCCAAAGAGTTTGCTATCTCAGTGATCTTTAAATATCAAGGAAAAATAAATCTTTCATTTATATGGTATAAACACACAGTTTCTCTAGACAGAGACTATTACTTTAACTGCCTCAACTGTTGTTTAAAGCAGCAAATATTTTATTATTTTTAGATGACTTGGGCTAGAGGGCAACACCCTAGGTGTGGCAGAGTCAGCATTTTATACCAGGATGTTTTGTTTGGTTGGTTTTAAAGTATCTTTCTTGTTTTAAACACAAGTAAAACAAACTACACAATTCCACTAACCCTTGAAAATAATGTTAAAAGACAAGTACCCCAGTGTGTTTAACATCAGTTTGAAAACTCTTGTAAGGGATGGATCATAAACTTGATTTTGAATGGAAAGATTCCCTTCCTAGTTCAACATTTTTTTAAAATGTCTCTGGAATTGAAAAGGACTATTCACAACCTTGAAAGGATGGATTGCCTGGGGAATTCTGTCCTGTTTCCCACCTATTTTTTTTTTTTATACTCAAGGCAGGTTTTAACTGACTAAATTATCTAAATTCTTATTATACTACACACACACAACACTCCCCCATCTAAAAAAAAACAAAAACAAAAACAAAAAAACCACACACACAAAAAAAGCCCCACAAAACCACAAGCACAAAACAAAACGCACAAACCTGAAAATCATGCCTTTTGGTGATTTTTTTCATGGTAAAATATGCAAGAGCTTAATAGCAATAATGTCCGTCCTTTCACACAATTCTTGTCATTGCTGAGCACTGCATGAAGTCCCCTTCATCCTCACTTACTTCAGTGGAAGCTCCTACAGCATCCTTTGGGATAAAGTCCTTAAACACTGAGTTTACAAAGCATTTAAGCATCTATATAACTTTAGGCACTTGGGCAATCCACCCTCATTTAGCACAGCACTTAAGCACTTAGAGTAAATCATGGGCTTGGTAGCTTCACTGACTCAAGGCTTCAACGTTATGTCTTTACAGGACTATCCAGCTTCCACGGGACGACTGTAACACACACCCAGCAGCCCCAGAAGGTACAGACTGACGCTGGCTTCACTTTTTGAAGACAGTATGGTTAACAGATAGAGTATGTGTACCATAAGCCTATTATGTGCAGTACATAAAAAGCTCCGATTGTGATCAGATGTTGGCAGGTGTCATTAACTTGCTGTTAAAAGAAATAAATGTATGTGTTTTAAGTGACAAGAAACCTTTGGAAACCAGCAGTAAATAAAAGTACTCTTGAGGATGAGGGCAGGGCTGAGCACAACGGATGAAGCAGCAGGTTCACTGCTATGTACCTGAATTCCTGCAACCGGCAACGTGCTTTTGCATCTGCTATACTTTTCAATTATAGATTAGTGCTGGTTTTGCTTGAGCTTATGGGCTGTCATCACCATGGCAACATAACGAAAACTACCAGATATACTTACCCCTCTTCCTTCCCTTCCTTCAGCCAATTTAGCATGGATTTGGAGTTGTTTATGTGACTTTTATTTAGACATCTCCCCGACACGTACATCTCCAAAAGCTGAGTTACTACAAGATCCTCCAAACAGCGAGGATCTGTATTTTGCCCTCCCCAGGTTCCAAGGTTAATTGTTTATACGATTTACTTCTGGCATTGATTTCTGCACACAATTTGAGCTGTGTGTCAACTACTTAACAGTTTTCATCACAGGCCCACCAGAGTCATTGGCAGGCTTGCTGCTGATTTAGTTACTGCTGTTCTGATTCATCTACTCATCAAGCAAAATAATCCTTAATTTAAAAAAAATAAATAAATTGGCTCTGAACTCTCAGGCATCAGTGTTTGGTGTACTGATCCTTTGTCACCTAGGTTTGGAAGCTGCCATAGAGTCCTAAATGATGATGACAATCTTCACCAGTTACAATACTTTTTCTTCCCCCAGATGAGCAATGGTAAAATCTGTATTTATTCAACTAGAAACTCTGCAGACGAGAGAGCAAGATGTTTCTCTTTCAGAGCCACACAGTTTTTGTGTGCACAGAAGAAAAAGCTAACTAGGACACAACAGAGCATTGGCTGAAGAGAGAACTGAGCCAGCGAGATGTGCAGGCAGGACCAAGCTGTCCTCAGAAAGCCCCAGAGGAACAGAAGACACTAAGCACATGCCTACACCATCAGTTAAGAGTCTGCTGTCAGATCAGACTCGACCACCATCCATATTGTAAATCCCTGGCTCATGCTAAGAGGATGCTTCAACCCAAGCTCTCTGGACAAAGAGATTACTCATATTCAGCATCTTAGCCCAGGCCCAGACTATTAATGTGATCTGGACGGCTTTGTCATGGGAAAGGCAAAGCAAGCTACTGACAGCCCACCAGCAGATTGGAGAAGATGGCTCCACCAAAGCACACTTCAGATGCTTTGATCCAGGCATAAAGTCAGGCTCTGGCCAGCCACAGTGAGGCCTGATGTGCTGCAGCCTGCTTCTTATTTCACACTGCAAAGACACCCAAGAGCCAAGAGAGGTGCAAGAACTACCATAAAAAGGCAAATTTCCTAGACCACCATGATGAAATATCATCTGAGATCGGGCCCCAGCGGAGGAAAGGAGAAGGGAAGGAGGAATTTGAGATGAGGTAACTCACAGACTGGAGACATCCCAAATGAAACACGCAGTCAGACAACTAAGGAGAGCACAAAGCAAACTACTTTATAAAAAGCAAAAACCCTTGTGCATTCCCAGAACAGAATCTCAGACTAGTTGAGGTTGGTAGGGACCTCTGGAGACTGTCTAGTCCAGCCCCCTCTGAACAAGCAGGGTTGCATTTGTTCATATCAGCAACTATTTGTCCAGAAGCAGCCCATTTAAAATAACCCTTTGGTCCAGTTTAATTAGAAATGCAATTAAAAAAAAAACAACCACAAAACAAACACCACAGTCCTGCATGTTATTTGGTCAGGCCAATGGATGTTACTCCTTTCCCCACTTGAAAACACTGATTTTTCACCTTCATTATGAATCGTATCAACAGGGGCGATTTTACATAGCCCTTAGCTAAACTTGAAATCTGAGACGCTACTTTGATGCATTCCTCAGGGGTACCCTAAAAGCATTTTCTGCTACACATAAGAGCACGATCAAATGAGTCAGCACACACTGGGTGTGAACTTATCTTGCTCTTTACTCCCTGTTCATTTAGCTAGGTGTAAGTCAGGAACAACCCCACTGCTGTCAACTGAATTACATCAAAGAAAGAAAGCAAGCATACACAGACTTCTAAATGGAAGACGCAGTATCAAGTTTTATATCTTGCATAAAACACTGCACATTCTTTGGGTTCACAAAAACATGAATGGTTTATGTGCTATTTGTTAAACCATACTTCCTGTCCTAATACAAGAGCAACACAAAAAAGGGATAAAAAAAAGCGCCTTCCATACAAATGCAAACCTACCTGCTTCTGAAGTCCTGCTAAAGCTTACATTAACACACACCCCCCCTTCCGTTAAAGGGACTGGGAGAAAAAGAAACTGAAAGGAAAAAAAACCACAACTGAAAAGAGTGCAAGATAGAGATGCATAGATGGTAACAAAATAAAAAGCACACACCCAGGATTGCTATTTTTAGAAACCCAGGGATCAGTTCTTAGTTCCAGCTTCATGCCCAGGCAGTCAGATGGGGGCACAGAGCACCTGCTTTAGCAGAAAAGCCTCCAGCAAAGCAGTTGCCAGCAAAGCTCCACCTGTGCCAACTGCCCCAGGCACACCGGGAAAGCAAGGCTATGGCTTGCGTCCTTGCTGAGAATCTTGGCTCCTCACATAGGTCTCATCACCGTGTTCCTTGCTACAAGACCATCCATCAATCTGGAGCAGCCCCTTGCTGACACTTGGGAGAGCCTCAGAAAGGCCTTCCCCACTCTTCTGCTAGAAGTGTCCCGAGTCCTTTGCATGAGTAGAGGACAAGAGATGCCTTGGTGACTTGCAGGGTAGAAATGAGAGGTAGGATTCAGTATTGTTAAACTGGAAAGGCAGCTGCCTAAATGACAGAAACTGGGTAGATAAAACCTCTACAGCTGTCCCTTACTTAGGAAACCTACCCTTTGCCCTGTGCATATGCTGCATTTTTCTGGCATTTTGCTTGCGGAATGTGCAGCTTTCTTGATCCAGTCCAAAGATGTGATTTGCACGGTCGAGGGGGGGCAAAAAAAAGCATGCCTGAAGAAGGACCAAATCTTCCCCAAGTAAGGCCACAGTGCTCCAAAGCTGACAGTATCATCTGTGAAACAGTAATTGTCACGGCATTACCTTGCTTTCCTCCTTTTTTTATTTCTAGGAATCTGACTAGCAGAATACCTTTCAAGCAGAACTTTTAACATCATAAAGTCATACCTCCAGCCCACTCTCCTGCATGACATTGACTGTTTTTTTTGAAAGGTTCCCAGATTCCTAAAGTCCTGGGGAAAAGTTCAAACAGACTGAGACTGGTTTTAAATACACACACGCCTTGCAGCACGACGCTTCTAAAACTGCAGCCAAGACTTCCATTTACTTTAATGGAAAGTGACTGTTCTAAATGACTCCCCTCTCACACCTCTACCCTCCTGCGCTCCCACTTGGATCTCCTTTCATTTCCTAACTCTGCCCATATATTTGGATCTCCCCCACTGACACCAGACTTGCTGGGTCCCTCTTGCACCCTCAGCATCAGTCTCCCCAGCTTTATTCACTAGAACCAGGTGAATTATGAGGCCTGCTACTGCAACTACTTATGTGTTCATAGATCCTTATTCACACGAGCAACATGTTGCATCAGTGTAAGTGTTTGTGGTGTCAGGAACAGAACAATTTTGACTACAGTAATACAGAATTACTTGGACCTGGCTTTAACTTGGCAATGACAACGAGCACAGCCAAGGCTTCACTCTCATCCACTCCCATCAGCTAATGCTGACTTCAGGATGTGGCTCAAAAGCTTTAATTAAATGTGATCAGGATACATGTTACCTTCATGGCTTTTGGTGATGCCTTTTAAAACTGTAGCCTGTCTGACTGTAAGAACCATTAGAGTAACAGATTGCCAAACGGAAACATCCCTTTTTTTAAATAAATCAAGAAAGAAACTAAGGGGGAGAAAAAAAAAAAGAAGGAAAAGATGGTAAAAATAGAACTGGCTGGAAACCAGAGACCACAAGAAGAGCTGGCTTACAGGAAATTGCCCTCATCAGTTACTAGATGGGAAATTTTTTCCCATGTATTACATGGATCATGCAGAGACAGGATGGATTTCCACACACTCGAAAAAGCATATTATCACAGGACAACCTAGCTTGCAGTCCTGTATGGTTGGGGAGAACGGGAATGGAGAGGCTGTTTCTTTTCAGTCCATAGCAGCAAAGCCAAAAGGATCACAGAAAATGCTTTGTCTACCACATTAGCAAGTTTCAGTTACTGAGTTTTAAAATAAAAACATTAAAATGTTTCAGCCAACATAAAGTATCAAAACAAAGTCAACAAAGCAGCAACAGATACACCACAGAACAGAGATGTAGGGCCCGACTTCAGTGGTTCCAGCCATATGAGGGAGCATTATTCATAGTAATAACATGTCATTTTTTCAGGTCTTTACATGCTGTTTCATTGCAGAAGTATTACACCTTTTTTCACTGTGCCACTCTAATTGAGCTTAATAGCATATTACTTAACGAGGTCTACAGCTACAGGCAAAGCTTACTTATTGCCTTTTAATATAAAAATGCTACATTTCCTAGCCTGCCAATAGCAGTGGTTTTGTCACAGAATGAGCAAATGTTTGCGCAAATGTGCCTACTGTTGCATGATGAGGTCTAAGTCATGAATGAGGAAATAGCTAAATCTCCTCCCAAACAGACAGCTTTTGTGATGTGCAATCATAATCACAAGTCGGCTCTATCGTTTGGCGAGGACTTCAAGCAGCTTTTACTAGTTACTCCTTGGTGCTCTGCAGGCAGTAAACTGTAGGCTTCTCTCAAAAAAATGCCGAACTATTTGCTGACAATTTGGTTTTGTTTACGAAACCACTTCTGCGAACAGCAACGCTGCTAGTACACATGTAACAACAGCATGCTCGCTCTGCAGCATGGTAAGTATATCGTTAGCCCTATTTTTATATTGCTCGAGGTCACCTGGGAAGACCATAGCAGAGCTGGGTTTGAGCACAGCCCCCTGAACACTACTCTCCCTTTCAGTTGGCCACGGGACCGACAAGCACAGAGATACTACACTGTGCTCTGCCCCGTATCAGTGTTCAAAAGCCAGTCATGGTTACAAAGAGTGTCCTTCTACATACACAGCTAACTTTAGATCAATCCTGATATCACACTAACGAAGAGCAAGAAAAGCCAGGACCGTTTTCCACCACTTGCTGAGCTTCCATCACCTCATTGACCCATTCTTTTAGGTCGGTTCTATTATTTCCATTATGTGGCTCAAAGTTATCGTTCCTAGAAAAGCCATTCACCAGCTTGGACTAGGTAAGTCCCCCATCCTCAGCATCTTTTTTCCGTACTTCTTTAGGACTACATTCTGCACCCGACATGCATCATAACCAGCGCCTTCTTCCCCAAACGCTCCCATTGCTGCACCGCCGCTGAGTTTGGCTCCTGCGCAGCCAGCAGAACTGTGAAGGACCAGGTAAGTTACAGAAGTTAGCTGGGCTGCAGCCATGGATGTGAAGGCCAAAATTTAGATCATAAGAAAGGACTGGTCTGGGGAAGAAGTTATACGAAACTGCAAAATTTAAACATGTAACACATAAAACATCTGGTCTAGGAAGTCTAGATATGTTGTTGGATTCCCTGCCTGAATGCACAGGCCAGATGTGGCATTACTGTCACCTCCCGGTACTCACTCCCAGAATTAATTGTCATTAATTTTTGACCATTAATTTTGACCATTAAGTAATGGTCAAAAATTACAATAATTCAGACGTTAGGTTTTACGGCCACTGTTATGCCTATGTAAGATTCTTCATAATACAATCATGCACCAACTGCTCCTATATTTGTATTTTAAAATAAAAACATTTCAAAGAAGTATCCCATAGCATGTAGAACTGTGTTTTTCCCTAATACCTGCCATGAAATTGATACGAAAGCTTGGGAGAAATATTCAGGTCATAATCATTTTTTATAATGGAAGTCTATCTTCCAGCAGCTAGCAAACAGAGAACGGGATCTGAAAGTTACTTTTATCAAAAGACAATTTAAAGTTTTAGATGTTTAAGGGACTGCCTCTCCCTTTATTCTCCACCAGCATTTAACACCTGAAACCAGCATCATTCCTACATACATGAAGTATGCTTTTACAAAAGGCGGGGCTGAGCTTAGTGCCTCTCTCTGTGAAGAGCCTTTCAAACGATTGTGCGTCCTGTGCGTCAGGAGGCAGGTCGGAGGCTCTTCCCAGACCCTTGCACAGCTCACATTTGCTAGGCTCCCCCTCACTCCTAGGGGCAAGTTGTTTTTACTCCTATATCATACACAGCTACAGAGACGCTACAAGGTACTGTAAAGTACGAAAACTGTTAAAAACAAAGGTCATGGTTTTTCACCGGTTCTTTACATGCAGGCTGTACTGTACTTTATCACAGCAAATTCCCCATGAATGCAAACAAGCACATAAGGAATAGCCAGTCACTGTCAGCCCCGTTCTCCTTGTCAAGGACGACACCAGAACACGTCACCGCTGGAACCACATCTACAGGGAGCTCTGGCGCTGCCCCTGTCCTGTCCTACAGCACGGCTCATTTACCTGGCTCCGAGCGCCGACCTTATGGCCGTTTTTATTTCCTAGCTGCTGCACTTCCCTGCAGCTTACCCTACCCCCAATCTAACCTCATGATGGTAAATAGTCACAGCCTGAGCTCTGCGCTCAGGCAAAATTTTCATCTCCACTGCTTGATTTGGCATAATTTTCCTAGATTTTGTTATTTCGGCCTGAATAAGCTATTTCCACATCTCTGCATGACTTTTTTTTTAAAAAAAAAGTTCTTATCTCTATTTAATGTCTTTTCCACCCCACCTCCTCCAACACCTAGGAAGCCTACAGACACCTCAGCAGCTAACCTGTTATAGATAACAACATTCCTGCTATTTACCAATTTGTTTCAGAGCAGAATGCAACAAAAATCTCTGTTCTGCACTGAGAGGCAGAAGAAAGGCCATGCCTTCTAGTGTTTTCCTGATGATAATCCAAGCAAATCTTTCCTGTTCAATTTGCAATCAGCACTCAAAAGTCCTGCAGTTTAAAAGCATGCCCTAGCACAATGCAACACAACCGCATTACACAAGACAGAGACAAGACACGCAATCGCAGGGGCCCTGTGGAGGAACACGTGAAACAGACAGACTGGTCTCTGTAACAGGGGATGCACACGGGGGCAAGTGTAGCACCCATTTCCCAACAACTCACCAATACACCCCTCCACTGGTCACTGGTGGAGAAGAGGGTCTGTAGTATACTTTTTAATCAAGTGGAGATCAGAAAGCATCTCCAAAGGAGGGCAAGATTTAAAGAGGATTCTCCAAGGAGAATCAAAGACATTTTTAAATCAAAGTGGTAAATGTGACTGCTCCCACGCAAAGAGTCTACCAGCATACGTATTGAGATACACAGAGTTCATGTAACCTTACAAAACCAGGTAGCGTATTTGCAGAGGAAATCAATCAGAACTGAAGAAAGTATCCTTTCTAGAAATGCAAGCACTTGTTCAATCTGCCTGGAGAACAAGCCAGGAGCAATCTGACCACACCAGGTCCCAAGCCCTTTCAGTAGCACAGCAGCATCACCTTTGCTTCTCCCCTGCTCCAAGGGTCTATTTTCAGACTCCTAAGGTAGATGACAGTCTCCTGAGATCTGTTGCTCTTGTGAAAGTTGAAAAACACACTGTGGGCTAACATCTCCTGAGAATCTCTTCACTATGTCTGCACCTACAAATGCAAAACTCAAGACTTTCAGCCCACTTCCCCACGTGCCACTGGTGAACCGATACCCGAATCCCAACTTCCAACTGCTCTATAAAGCTACTTAGAAAGTTAATATTGCTTCCTGATTGAGGCAGGCACAGCCTAACAGAGGCAGGGTGGTGTCTGCTCTGCACCATTACAGAGAAGGCTGTACTGACCACCCCTGGGCCTTACAGCAAGCCTTCAGGTACACTGACCCCGCTGCAGGGCTGGGACACGTTGCTCTCTCTGATAGAAGGCTCTGCAAGATGCCACCCCCTGCTCCGGCTGCAAAGGGCTCTGTCCAAGGGGGAAACACAGGATTTGCAGGCAGGGCAGCAGTACTTCCAGACCTGTAGGGCTGAGCTTGGGATTTCCAGCTCAAAGACTCTAAACTGATGTTTAAAACAGAAAAATATCCCATTGCTTTTTGAAAACTTCCGGACCAGCTCTCAGTCACTGCACTTTGTCTAAGTGTCCCCCTGCCTTTTTCTCATTTCAATTTTTTTCCTTGCAAGAGCAAGTTTTAGCCACAAAGTCATGCACTTTAAAAATGCCCTGAACCCACAAATCACAGTTGCTGTGCCCAGGCATGTGATTCATAACCACAATAAAGTTGTCTGAGGCTTGCCTACTCTCTTCTGCACTGACACTAATTTCAAAGATTAAAAATGAGATGCAGATTGCCTCTTCTGCAAATACACTCTGTAACCTTCATGACAGCTGGGTAACCTTCAGCCTCAGCTTTATTCCTTACCTGCCGAATATGTACCATACCCTGTGTGTGCTACCCTTGGCATCTCCCATGCCTCCCTTCTCTCCATAACTGAGCTGAAGTACTGCAAAATACAAAACCTGAAGAAGAGCTAGTACTGCAAAATACAAAGCTGAACACTGCAAAATACAAAACCTAGAGAAGAGTTCTAAGGTCCCACATCTTTGTAATGTCAGTGTCACCAGACACAGGCTGGAGAAAGTAGCTTCTGGAAACACCGTACAGAACAGGAGCCTTCTTAAGGCAGCCCTTAACCTGTTGTTTATGGGCAGATACTCACTCAGGTTGCACGGCAGCAAAAGCGCTCTAAAAGCCTATAGCGAGGCTGGTCACAATAAGGAGGTGACATGATTGCCTGATATGCTTCAGCTAAAGCAGCAGACAGCATGACGTTCACATTTGAACATGCCCAAAGAGATTACAGTTGAAAAAGACTGCACCAACTACATCAGTGGCCAGTGTCTGGGATCTGTCAAATGAATACTGCTCCCAAAACGGAGTGCTTGCATCTTCAAAATTCATCTTTTCAACTGGGAATACAGGAGATTCATCTCCAGAGGTCCCTTTCGACCCCTACCATTCTGTGAGATGCTTCCACACACAACAGCAGCACCCCTGTGCTAGTCAGGGCTTTCACTCTTTTCACAGCCATAAGCACCCACTAAGGAAGGATGGGTGAAGTCAGCATGACGTCACTCCTGACTTCTATCTAAAAAAAATATCAGAGTTTGCCCCTACCCCAAAATAACTTATCTAGCACACAGCTTGTCCAGGCAATCTGCAGGGTCTAAACAGCACATCCCCCGCGAAACCCATGAGTCTCCAACCAGCCAGCCGCTCCATGTACGGCTCAGCCTGATTGCAAACCTTCTTGCCTCAGCAAACAGGCTGCAAGGCCCACCCAGGCTTAAACCTGCTGCTTTCATTGCAACCTCACGATAAAGAAGAGAGTTTGACTCTGGGGATCCCAACAGGGGTGCCCTCCCAGCAGCAGGAGCGGGGTCTGAGCCCCCCTCCCTCCCCATTTCTCTTTGATACAAGCACTTGGGCAGCGCAAGTTCATCAGTCAGGTCCTAGCGGGGCTGGGTAGCACGACTGGTAAGTGGCTTCTGTTCATATGTTTGTTTTTATCATCTTCCAGAATGGAGGGGTTTGCTTCACTGCAGTAGCCAAGAAAATGCAGAGCTGCTTCAGCTGAGGTGCAGTAAAACACACTTTCTTTTCCTCTACCTTTCTTCTTTCAAATGATTACAGTTACCCCAAAGAACAAAGTGAAAGAAGTAACATTTCCACATAAGGAAATAGGCTACAGGATTTCTCCAAACTGCAAATTATATTTGTTAATGATCAGCAGTGCTGTAGAAACAGACCAAACACAGCTCTAGATTTTGTTTTGAAATATCCTTTAAATGAAAGATGCTCTCCCCTGCACTGCACTTGTAAAAACAGAATCACTTCTGTCTCTTCACAGAGAAACCTGAAAACCATTTAAAAAAAGAGAGAGAATTGCCCACGATGGGCACAAACAAACAAGCCAAGTTCCTGCTCTACAGTACTTTTATGAGACTTACTTCTTGTCTCACGCGGTGACAGATGAACACTGAAGCAATTTTACATCTTGTTCTGTCAGCACATGAGACACCTAATAAATCCCAAGATGTAGAAAACACCTAGAAGGCTTTTTTCTGTTTCTTTTGGCTGCATAATTATGGGCAGTAGCTACTACACTCACGCTACCTCCCCTTCTGCCCTCGCAGATATAATAGGCAAACAATGTGCAAAACATAAAAGATACCAGGGGAAACCCTAATTGCTACGTTTTGTGTAAATACAGGATATCTTTCAGGCAATGTCTGGCTTGTGCAGGATCCGGTGCTACTCTTTTCGGAATGGCTTGATCCAAGTAATTCATTTTCTCGAATGGTTTATTTGCAGAGCAGGCAAAGAGCAGCCAGGCAGCAGGCGCTGATCTCCGGCCGCAGCGCTAACACCGGCAGGGATGCCGATCCCCAGGAACACGTAATGGCTGCTTGTGGCCCGCGACTGGTTTCCAGGGGCCAGTACCTCCTCTGCCACGCACAAAGGCAGCTCCTTTTCATCCCCAGACAGCACAGCAAACACCAAGGGCCTACCGTGGGATGGCAGCTGGGGCTTCTGCTGCCCACGCAGCCTGTGGCAATGCTCCAGAGGGCCTGGAGGGGGAAAACAGACCCCAGACGCTGCTGGCAAAGTTTCTGATGGATTCAGGAAGGCCAAACTTCACACAGGGGAAGCATTAATCCCATGGAAAGCAAGGAGAAATGATGGAGCTGCGGGGCTGCGTGATGTCTTCCCAAGCCTTCGTATTGAACCAAAGCTGAGGTTCCTCAAAGCTGGGGCCTTGCACCACTACCATAACTGCTATTTTTATAAATTTGGTAGGCATTACACTTCCAAACAATTTGACTTGCCTGAACAAAAAGAAAGCAAACCCTCCACCACATGCTCACTATTACCACCAACCTCAGACCAACAGTACTGAGAACAGCATAAAGGCTTTCCTGTTGCTACGTTACAGATGTTGCTCGGTATCTTCATGGTGCGTTTCTGAGACTCAAGGGCCTGTTTGCTGGCTGTTATAAATGCATGTGAGTGCAAGTCTGTTGAAATCAATGGAGCCACAGCAATTTCAGAGATAAATAAGCATCTGTCTCTGATGCTTCAAGCTTTCTAGCACAAATGCAATGTGCTCAACTACATTCTGACATGAAGAGCTTAAGCACAGCAATCTTCAGTCTCACCTCTTGCTTCCTATGAAAATGCATAATTGTTAATAAAAAAATACTGGCAGAATCAGTCAGAATTGAATTTAAAAGTCCAGGCTTTCTAGGTCAGCTCCCAAAGCTCACACATAAAACTCGCCTTTTCATTCGCTTGAGAAAAGCGACAGCTTTTCACCCAAAGCAATAGTTTACTACTTGATGGGTTGGGGTCCGTGTATTCTCCTGAGCACATGATAACATGCCGCAGATGCACGCACCCCTGTTCTAATAACAAACAAAATATAAGTTTATACACATATTTGTCCATGCTGCTACTGTTTGCACTACAGAGCTATTTCTTAGTTGTTAGATCAGGATAAGCTGTTAATTAAGATGTCCAGTGGAAACAGACACTGATGGAAGAGACAACAGACCACTGCATGGGGCTCAGGGGATTGTAGTCTGATCCTAGCTGGGCCACAGACTTCCCCACTGTCTGCAAATAATACCTATGTCTTGAGACGTGCCTTATTTCCTCACATGCAACCTAGAGATACTAATGCTCCCTTTGTACTTCAGGAATGGATCTCCAAGGAGGGTCCTCCTTCCCCCTCTGTCTGCCTCAGCTCTGGAACTAAACACCTTCACAAAAGAGTAACATGGCATTTTTCTGGCTCCTAAACTCAGCCCCCAAGCCACAGGGCAGGAAAAGATGCTGGGCTGTACACTGCTGGGGAACACGGCCTTCCCTCTACCCGCAGTCTTGTATGAGTTCAAACTCATTTGTGACTCAGTGCAGGTTTGTTTTTGGAAAGAGCCAACCCCTGCACCTTTCAGTTCTCATCCCACCTCCACAGCCAGGACTTTTGGGCAGGCGCTATTCCCTGACTGGTGGTGCTCCAAACCAGCCCCAGGTCTAGAAGCCTTTCCCCCCTGCTTCACACATTCAATCACACAGAGCCTCGCCCCCCGCCTGCCTCCTGTCCCCATTCCACATATCCCCATAAATGTTTCTATAGGAAGACCATTATTTAGTTCAGCGGGTACCTCAAGCAAAAAAGAAAAAATGAACAAAAGCTTATAAAGTTCTGGATTTCAACTGCAGCACCATTGTGATGCATTGTATATCTTCCCTAGCTCTGACTTTTTGATTCAAATAGTTGGAAAGAGCAGTATGAGTGCGACAGCTCAGCGAAGAGCACACGAATCAGTTGAATTCTTGCCTCCAATTCTGTGCCACAGCCAAATCCCTCCTAGGACTGCACTTAAAAACTGAGGATTGAGGTTTTCACATTTTCAGCCACACAATTCCCCTCGACTCTTGTTCAGAAGAGGGGCCTTTGGAAGCCTCAGCTCAAAACAACCACCATTGCAGCATCAAAGTGTGAGATAACAGCATTTATATTCAGGGGAGGTTTAGATTGGATATTAGGAAACATTTTTTCACTGAAAGGGTTATTAAACATTGGAATAGGCTGCCCAGGGAGGTGGTGGATTCACCATCCCTGCAGGTGTTTAAAAAAACAGGTAGATGTGGTACTTAGGGACACGGTTTAGAAGTGGTTTTTGTCAGGGTAGGTTAATGGTTGGACTTGATGATCTTAAAGGTCCCTTCCAACCTCAGCAATTCTGTGATTCTATATCAATGTCTAGCAAAGCACTGTGTTGTACATTTGGATTATAAACCTATCTGATGGAGAAAAACATCAATACATAAAGACCCCCCTGTTTAACAGTGGTTAAATAAGGGCAACAGTGACATGGACCTCTAAACAAGTACTGGTCAGGATCAAAATGTTTTGAGGTCCCATTTATGTCCAACTCCCTCAACTTCTAGGCAAACATTCTCCATACTGAATCAGACTGCATTCCCTAGAAGCGTAAAGCTGACTTGATTTCATGGGGATTTGAGACACAAATGCTAAACTAGGAATTACAAACCCAATGACTTCACAAAGTTATTTCAGCTACACACAAATATCCAGAGGAGAGGTAACAGAAGACACATGATTTGTGTATCCTAAAAAGTGTTGTGTGTTTCGTTCATACAGTAAAATAACCAGATAATTATAATAGTAAAAAGGCAAACCAGTTCCAAGCAAAAACAGTGGGGTTTCGTATGAAAGTTTTAAAGTGAAATAACTCCTGCCTTTATACATTGCTGTCTTGGTTTGAGTGACACAGAACTAATTTATCTTCTAAAGCTTGGGAAAACTGCACTTTTAGAAGACTCTGGTGTCTGAATTCGTGAAAATATTTACTTTATAACCAGCTATGGTATGTGGGTTTCAAGGTCTCAGTGTTTTTGAGCTCCCCAGGAGCGGGGATGGGGAGGAGCGAGTCCTGGGCACTTGACCCAGGCTGGCCAACAGGATTATTTCATACCATGAACATTACATTCAATATAAATTAGAAAACTTGCTGCAGAGTTCTCTCTCCCTTAACGGCTGCCATCCTGAGAAGTCCTCGCCCCGGTGCCAGACTTCCCTTCCTCCCGAAGCCACAGCGCCTGCAGTGTCCCACATCGTCTGTTCACGGCTGGGAGTGCGCAGCTTCCTGCTGATGGAATGGGATGAGTATAATCCTTGTACATTTTATATTGCTATTGGGATCAATAGTGGTTCTTTAGTTATTAATGCTCATTATCTAGTCTTATTCTATTATATCTGTTTATATTTCAACTCTTGGGTTTCCTTGGGTTTTTCTCCCTGATTCGCTCTCCTGGCTGGGGAGGGGTCATCGGGTGATAGAATAATTGTCTAAACAACAATAAGTTGTTGTGGGTTTCTCAAACTATAACAACTGCTCAGACAAGTGAATTGCATCCCAAACAAATGAACTGAATTTTACAATCCACTTTCAAAGTCTGAAAATCAAGAATTCAGTGAATGGCTCCCATTAATCCCTTATGCTTCCAAGGTGAGAAGCAACACTAAAAGAGGTATTGTAATGCCTTTAGATAATGAGGCATGTTTATGCTTGTAGCAGTTAAAAGCCACAAGAAAAACAACCGATTCTTCCTATGACTGTAATCTCTTTTCTCTCAGGATGTCATCCCTTTTTCTCTGACAGACCTGGCCACATGGAAAATGTGACATTCCCTTTAGGGGTCTCACTGCAGCTCTGCCTATCAGATCGAATAGCTTTAACCCTGGATCCATTGTTATTGGCACCAGTGTAAAAAAAAAACAAAAAACAACTGGAAGTGACTTTATGGGAGAAAGGAAAAACTCTTGACATATCACTTGTTGAGCGGCAATGGTTCCAGAAACACATAAGGAATGGAGATAAAAATCTATGAACAGAACATGAGTCGGGTTTGTAAGTAACAGAAAAGCTTCTGAGTGCTACACACTGAAATGCTTTCTCCCCACTAATAACAAAAGATACTTAAGTTAAAAAGGTGTTGCAGCCACTATGATCAAAGGCTGTAAGTGAAGCAAGCCTTGTAGAAAGAGAAAACATCTAAGCAGCTGGGGGGGGGGGGGGGGGGGCGGAACAAAAGAAAAAAAACAACAACAACAAAACCCAAAAAAACAGCCACACACAAAAAAACAAGAAAAGCTTTCAGGAATAGAAACTGTTATCCAGGTCTTCACTGCTCACCTGCAAACTTGCCTGTTTGTCCTGCTAGCTCAGATAATCTCATAAAATACGTTTTCTCTCTCCAAAGAGACTTGTCTTTCTTAATTTAAACTTTTAAGTTTAGAATTAAAGGGTGTAACGACTCCTCTTTAGTACTGTCTCAGAAGACATCCCTGCTGTCTTACAAAGAAAGGGCCTGGCTCCTACTCCCATTGAAGTCAAGAGCAAAACTCCCACTCACTCCTTTGGAGAAGGATCTAATCAAAATTGTTATCCGACTGCCTCCCAACCTCCTGGTATGGCATGCAGGAGGTAACAAGGGTTATGTTTTTACCCCACTGAATAACTAAAACAAGAATTTATAAAAAAAAAAAAAAAGTATTGTAAGTGCCTCCTGGCTGGTTTAGCAATTCATTCCACATAAATGAACTGCATTAGAGAGTGTTTGAAGATTGAGCATTAAGCAGAAGCAGACGCTTGCAGTTCTACAATATGTTGTTTCCTTTTAAAAAAAAGTTGTGTACCACCTGTTCCTTCCATTTGCTGTTTCTTCCTGAAGACATTGCTGGCAATGGAATTATTCATTAAAAAGCAACCCACAAACACTTAGTTGGTTAACTAACCAGCACTCCGGAGCTGCTGGCGTCAATAAGAACAACTTCCTCAGATACTCCCTCAATAAATATTTTTCTGGCCCTGCCTCTGGTTTTCACATCTGGTGTTTGGTAGAAAATTAACTCAAGCATTTGCTGCCGCTCAGAAAACTGCTGCTTTTTTAACTCTGTATCTTTATCCATTATATGTAATCTCAGACAATGAAAAACAAAGTGGCCCTTAAAAAGGGCACCTATTTTTGTATATTCATAATCTCAGGCTTTGAATTATTTGAGTGAGTGGGATTTGGACATGTAGTCCATATGCCCAGATGCACCTAAAAGAGAACAAAACCAACAAGCCAGTTCTGCTGCTGTACAATACTGACGGACTTGTGCTGACTTCAGTAGAGCCATGACAATGAGAAATCTGGTCCATCAGACTCATTACTGCAAGCACAGCTGGTTCAGGGTGCCTGCACTACTGAAGAAAAGTAGGGAACCCCTTCACACTTTCTGTTCCCAGCTGCAGAGTAGGAGAGACTGGCAATGATGAGTACATGTGAGCAGCTCCAGAAAACAATTTGAGGTGAATAATCTCATACTGGGAACCAGAGAACCAGAACACCCTGGTGCAATGACACTTGGATTTCTCCAAGAGATCAGGTGCCTTATTACAATCATTTATTTGCTGTGCTACAGCAGACCACTTTTACAAAATAAACACCCTGAAAGAACAGCAATTTTAAAGACAGAAGCACAAAAGACTCCATGCTATAAATGATGATCACAGTTCTCATACCACTCTCATGAATATAGAGGCAGACACTCCGCTAGATCTCTCTGATTACAGGGCTAAGAACAACAGCTCACTCAGTTTCTTCATACCTCACATTTGACAGAGAGCAGAAGTGTTCAAAAAAAAAAAAAAAAAAGCGCCTTTTCTAGATTCAGTGGAGAGAGAAAGGTTCTCTAGAAAATGGCCCAACCACACGTGACCTCCACAGCCCTCCTGAGGTGCCCATCCACAGCCCATACTCTCTGCAGGAGGAGAGCAGGGCAAGCACACTTCTTGCAAGCAGAAGCCACACCGAAGGGCCTCACGTTAAGCCAGGCAATGCAGGTCTTAGGCTTTTGATAAAATTCTCTACATTTTTTGTTCATAAAACCTGGAAATTCACCATGAATTAGTACAGATCTGGGAACTATTTCCTACATACACTCATGTTTTTCCTGTGAAATAGTCTGACAAAATTTAAAAACATGGGCTTGTTGCCTTTTTTTTTTTCAGATTCTCAGTAAAACACAAATGTTGCAGTTATATTTAATGTTTCGTTTTGAGGATTTAGGTTTTATTGCCCTGCAAGTGTGAAAAAATAGGTAATATTTAGGTTTAATATGTGCCTGAGCTTGCAGAGACAGGCCTGAGACAAATGGACTTGCTTTCATTCCTTTGTGCAAGATACACAACTGCTGTGTGATCAGCAAGGAGGAGAGGAAAGGCGCTTTGGGGCAATCCAGAAAGTGATGCAACACAGTCAGGCCAAGAAACACGTGCAGATTTTTTTCTGTGCCATTACATGCGTTGTGTACGAGGTTAAGAGAGGGTTACAAGGAAGGCTATCAAGACAAAAGGGACAGCTGAACATTTAGTGTGCTATGAAAAAGTAACATGATCTCAACACGTCTTAGATCCACGCAGGAGAAGAGGGAAAGAGAATAGTATCAGACAGAAAAACTAACGAAATTCAATGTTTAAAGAGTTTATTCAGCCTTGGTCTGGGGCTGCTCCTGCAGCCTGCACTCCCTGTTTATCAGCTTACTAAAATGAGATTTAGGCAACCAATTATTTAATTACAAGAAATTTTTTTTGCTCTCCATTTATGCAAGAACACCTTTTCTTCACATGATAAATTGTGAGCAGCTCAAACACAGCTGAGAGTACCCATATTCTGGGTACAGGGAGAATTAGATTACTACTCAATTCTAAGAGCAGACAGGAGTTTACCTGTCCTTTTCAGCCGACAGCTCACCAGCCTGCACTGCACTGCCTTTCCTTCTTACGCGCGTGGCTGCTTGTGATGAGCTTTTGGTAAGAGCGGACAGCACATTCAACACCCGCCATCAAAACTTTTGAAGCTCAGACTTGCACCAGTGAATTTAAATGCAGAACAAACTCTCCTCAACTTCACTGTTGCGCTTTGCAAAGAGCACCCACCAAACAGCTTCATCTACACTTTAAGCTCAGATTCTCAAATCACTCTCTTGCACTAGAGTTATTTGCCTTGGCCTCATTACAGCTTTGAAAGACGCAGCTCTTCCTGACCATTTAACTTTTTGCCTAATGAATCATGTTCAGTGACACACAGAGGCTGACAAGGAGCAGCTAAAAGAAGCACCTTGCACTCACTGAAGTCAAAGCTAGACCTTTTCTCGCTGGTCAAGGATTGACACCATGAGCAGGACCCTGGCAGTTTTATTTCAAGTATGTTGACAACCAGAGGCTTGCTGATAAATTTTCACACCTCACCTGTTTCTCTCACTGCCTTCCACAAACACATGAAACAAGGTTTACAAAATTATGGCAATTCTTTTTAGCATCTTGAAAATACAACCAGCATGTCTGCATTGCAGCCCATCACAGTTATAATGCAGTATTTCAGAGCTGGCGACAAACACTGCACTCTGAAATACCCAGCAGAGACACTGCCACTCATTCTCCTGCTGCGGACACGTACTCTAGAAAGACTCATGCCTTCAGACATAGGAAAAAAGAACTGCGACCTCCAAGAGAGAAACAAGGGGCTGCAGTAAGAGCAGCAATGTTGTGGCCAGAAGAAACTACCCCCAGCACACAGACGCAGGGAACGCATGTCCCAGTTTTTACTCCATTCTCCGCCCTAGAAAGAAGGACATGAACAAGGTCCAGGAAAGAAAAAAACCAAAACCAAGCCTATGACTTAGGCATGGCTGTGCAGTGTCACCAGATAAACCTGGTGCTTGAAAACTTCCAGTAGCTGAGACCAGCACTTTTCTTGGCTGAAGAGGAATGACCAAATAATTGTTCTTGCAACAGCCACTGGATAAAGAGAAAAATTATATTTACCATCTCTCTTTGTGTTGTTTTTCACTTGAGCCATTCAAATAACCAAAAGCTGTCTGCACCCATTACGCAAACCCTCCTCTGAACAGATAATGCCAGGGTGCAGTGGCAAATCCAGGGTTCAGCATTTCTTTGCATCTGTCCTGCATTGCAAATTTGCATATTCTGTAAATAACCTCAATGAAACATTTCAACAAAGCAGAGCAATGAACCCTCAAACCAAGTGAGCATGTGGTGACTGACAGACAAGTAATCAGCACATGTTGCAGAGAACATTCTTGGCAACCATGAACCCTAAATTTGAAGTGTGAGAAGAGAAAAATGCCATGTTATAGACTCAGCTTGCAGTGCAGTACTCGGCAGCACCGGCTTTCGGATAGCTCAACTCCTGCTGCCAATAGGACGCTTCCCATGGAGAACACCTACACAAAAAAGTTGGCAAAAATCCCAATGTGTTTTTATTTTCACCGAAGTTTCCATCTCTGTGCCATAAACACCTTCACTGTACAGCCCAGGAAACGTACATATTCTCTTTGTTTAAAACACCATCAAAATACATAACACATGTACACGCAGACATAGGAGGAGTCCTGTCAAACTAACTGGTTTTGTTTGAACAAGCCAAAGGCATTCATTATGCAATCCATCCTAGCAAAGTAGAGATGTGCAGCATTTCCAGTGCTCTGGAATGACTGACAGTAGACCAACAAAAACAGAAAACCCACCTTTTTGTGTCGTTGTCACGCTGTCAGTCACAAAATATTGTAGTCCAGGTTTCCACAATCTGAAACAAAGCAAAAGCTCTCAATTAGTGGCAGCTATTAAAGGGGAAAGGCTCTAATTTTATTAAATGAATTAAAGACTTATGAATTGCATCATGGGATTAACAAAATACCTTCCTTCTCTGCTTTTGGTAACAAGCGCAAAGTTACACCAAACTCTCCTTTCCAGTGACTAGAACCTTTCTTCCCATCATAGCTTACATGCCTTCAAATGCATCAGACCATGTCCCACCAAAGAGCTTGAACCTTCAGAATGCCTGTTCTCTTATAAAGTGGATATCCACAGAAAAGCAGATTCCACTGAAACACAGGCTACATGGAAGGTTTCTTTAAGGATCAGAGTTTCACAGAAACAACTAAACCCCTTCTTCCTTTACAGAAAGGAGAACATCTGCAGGCCGAAGACGTTTCTAGATTCACCAGGGACGATTCACCAAAAATTACAAGAGATGGTAACAGCAACAACCAAAAGTAACCGGAGTCAGCAAACAAAGAACACAGATAATATGACTTAATTTACCAAAAGCTTCCTTGTTTCCAGGAACCCCACAGTTATACCGCACAGTAAAAAAAGATGTGCTTACAGGTTGCAGACCAGACTGATAGGAGCTATGAACTGAGTATCATGTACCACAGAAAAGCTGCAATGGGTAGTGCTGCTGAGCAGTCACAGAGGAGGACTCTCTCCAGTGCTGCACCTGTTCACTGTATGACCTTGGGCATATCCTTAACTGCTTTGTGCTCTAGTTACTGCTGTATCTTACGATGAGTGCAATATTGTCATAACAGCATAAATGAGGATTAATTACTGTTTTGCAAATCCTGGGAAAGGCTGGGCAGGGGAGAAGCACCTACAAAGCGCAAATTGTTGGTATTTACGAATTGCATTGAATTGCCCAAGAAGGAGGGAGAACAGACAAGAGAGAACTTCCCTTCCCAGCTTCAAGCCAACAGCCAGCAGACAGACCATTTTCCAGTACTATCACCCTTAACCAGCATGCACCCTACCTGTGGATTTAACTTCTGTCAGTATGCAGGTAACAAAAATCACAGCTGAACAAAGCTATATGAGATATTCACTGCTTGACAGGGGAGGGGTGGGGAGAAGATAAATGCTAGCAGGAATAAAAGCAGTTTGTACTTTTAGTCAAGTTTGCTATGCCTCGCTGTACTCGTGAGCACACGGATTGTCACTGAAAGCAATGGAAGTCTTGTCTCCAACTTTATCAAACTTAGAAATGAAGCATTTCATTTCACTTCACAGAAAGGTAGTGAAGGGCAGATTCAGTGTCTTGCCAAAGTTAACGTGAGGCCGTGGCTGAATCATGAGCAGAAAGCAACACCCCATCCCTACCTTCTGCTTTTAAGCACAGGGCAACTTTCTGAAAGCAAGAAATTATTAAGTCTGTATTGCACGCTGCTGTTGTAATGAGGGATAAAGATGGAGGTGTAACCAGGAGAAAAGCAAAAGAAAACTCAAGCTTAACTATTTCTTCTTTCCTACCAATAGCAAAAAACAAAAAGTCAGTTCTTACAACATGCTGGCCAGGCGTGGTCCCTGCTATCTTTGGTTAATTCCAGATGTCTGAGAAGGAAATCAGCTCTAAGCCGGTTAGACTTGCTAAATGAGATTTGTCTAAGGCCCCACCCCCAGGTGCAGTGTCATGCACCAAAGATTTGGCATCCTTTGGGAAGGTGCTACTTGTCCAGACACTAAATAATGGTCAGCAAAACACAACCATCTAACAACTCATACATAATATTCTCCTCTTGAGCAAAACCCCATTCAGCACCTCCTAATCTCTGAGGAGCTCCCAGTCCATATGCAAAGCATATCCAAAGCAAGAGATGAGTAGGGTCGGTCCCAGCAGGATCCCTTTTATAAGGTTTCTGATGAGCATATGATGGACAAGCACACCACCCTGGCACCTCCAGCACCTTTAAGGCCTGGTCCACAGTGTTTACTCCTTGAGAGGCTTTAGGTTCATCCTAATATCTTGGGTCATGACAAAAGAGAAACAGACTTGTTGCTAGCAGGATAATATGGCTGTGAAACACCAATAAGACACCTATTGAATTTTCTGCTACAGTTACACTCAGTTAACTCTGCTTCAAGAACCTCAAGATTTTCAGAATCACAGTACTGACTCATGCAGCCTGTGGTGAACACCCAGGACAAATTTAGAAGAAGGCTACTAATAAATAAAGTATCATGCCAATTGCTTGACTCAGAGAAAATGCAATTAGCACTTCTACATGTTGGCACTTTGTCTTCTGAATACTTGTTGGCTAATAAAATCAGGAGTTGTTTTTAAAGAACATGCCTATAATTGAAATAATTTATCTATCCCTTTCCTGTAACTACAGTGGCATTTGCTAATGCTGACAACTTTTATGTGAAGTTGGTGTTGCTGTAAGGAGTCACACTGACAGATCTGGTTAGCAAAGTCTTTCCCTGACAGTTTTCCAGTAATATGCAATAGGAAAATAAAGTTGTCCAGTATTTCCCATCTTCCAGCCTTTGCCAGCCCCGAGAGAGGGGCACATGCCATGAAGACAGCTGTGCTTATCCAAAATACCCATTGGCACAGCTGGACACATCAAGATCTTCTAACACCCGGGGTAGGTTTCATTTCAGAAGATGGAGTTGGTTTGGCTAAAAGGGAGAAACTGTTTGAAAATCTGAGGGCAGGAGACAGGTTGGGTAATGGTGATGATGAAATTACAACACCAACTATTCCAACAGACGTAAGGAACACGTGCAGCAGATTAAGGGTAGTGAATCTCAAAAAAACCCCAAAAAACCAACCACCAGACTTCAAGCAACTCTGCACAGGTCAGCAGGGCTTCATGGAAGGCCAAAAGAGTGCAGGACAGCTGTAAGTGCTGGAGATGGAATAAAGATACAAAGCTAAACGATTATGTGGCAAAAGAAAGCCCGAACATCGAGTCACTACAGTGCTGACCAAACCAGACAGATATATTTAAAGAATAGAAAGAGACTCACGTCTCTTCAGGTAAGTCAGCTGAAAAAGATTAAATTAAACTGCAAATTTTTTTATTATGTAAAAAAACCAAACAAACCATCAAACAAAAAAAAAAAAACAAACGACCAACAAAAAAATAACCAACCCCAAAACAAAAGAACCACACACTAATGGATGAAACTACTGACACTGCGAACTCACGGGAGATGAGGGAAGTCCTCCAATGCTGCCTGAGGCAAGCACAGAACCACTGTAAGAAGGAAAGAGGATGACGACCACACACTAGAGATCTGACAGCCTAACTCAGATTCCTGAAACAAATCATTAATCAATTATAAATACCCAAAAGATGGTTAGATGATCAAAATCAGCAAATCTGCCTCTGTAGAGAGCCAACCAAGACAAACTGGTCTAATCTAGTTTTCCATATTAACTGGAAAAAGGGCAGCGCAGAAATGCTACACCCTTCAGGGGCTGAATGAGTTCTCAGAAGGGTCAGGCTGAGGCTCACTTCTTTGCAATATTTTGTGCGACTAGCCAGAAGAAAGCACCGAGCTGAGAGAGTTTACAAGTATTTCATCAGGCCCAAAATCATCCAAAATTGATGCCGTGAAACTCAATGATGCAAAGTGCTGTAGTAGCGCTGCTGCAGAGGCAGCAAAAAGAAGTGTTTCAGCACACAGCTTCATCCACCAGCATCTCAGCTGAAGGCCAAGGGGCTGCACCCAGGTACAGGACTCTGCCTGGGAGGAGCTGGAGCGCAAACCCACATTCCTGTCTGCTGCGCTGACTCTTAGGTGGAGGCAAGTCACACCTCACAGAAAAGCCAAGTGAACAACTGGATATTCAGCTTCCACAGTCACATTTTCCAGAGCTCTTCTGTCAGAGCAATCAACCCAGTACTGCTAACTGTTGTCTGCAACCCAGACATGCCTTAACACAGGAGATAATCCTCTAAAGTATAAAGCTAGCAGTTGTTCATGTTCAACATGTCTGAAAGACTTGCAAAGGAGATTTAGACTAATCTAACTAAATGAGGAACTTACTGAAGCTGTACACCACCTTCACTGGACAGCCAAAACGAACCAGGTAAACAGGACAGGGGTATCTCTAGGAACCTGCCTCCACAACCAAGGTCTACATCGTATCTCTTGCAGTTTCTTCCAGCCTTGTGCGTTTACCTTTCTTTGATCTGCCCAGTGCAGATAACGGACAGTCCACGGTTTTTGGTTGTCTGCCTGCCTGCATGTGATAAAGCTGAACAGCAGGAGCTGTGGATGCACTCTGAAGGCCTCGTCCCTGAAAATACACTAGGCTAAGTCACATTTTGAACGGAGGCTCGCATTTGAAGCCTACTGCTGCAGGCTGCTCACAGCAGTCTGTGTGAAGGAAGAACAAATGAATCTTCTGTTTCTTTAAAAAGCCAGAAATTTCAAAGCCCACTTCATCTCTAATTGGAGTAAGGCTGTTCCTCATCCGCTATGGTACCTTTGATAGCCTCTCTTACCACGTCCCATGATATGAATAGCTTAATGAGTTCTAAAAACCCCAGAATATTTTAGATTGTTTACACATGACAAATGATCTATGGCTCAGAGCTGAAGAGGGAGTAATGTAATAGATCTGTGGGGCATCTTTCCTGCTGTGCAAAAAAGGAGCAGATACATATTCAATATCATTAATGGATGCTGAGAGCCTAGTTTCCCAGGAGCTATTCGGAGTGCATACCCTTTCAACTTTACCCCTCCAGTTTCAGGGATGGGAATTCACACCACAAGTACATTGTGCACTGTCAGTACTTCTGCAGCAACAGAACCTCGAAGCTTCTGTTTGGTTCTTTGACTGATCCTGTTATCCTTACGCCATTTTTTTATGCTTAAACACATTTTCAAAGGTGCAACTCAATACACTGCAAGGGTAACAACAACGTAACAAAACATCTAACAAAAAATATATTTACTTTCAAGAGCAATCAGTTTTGCTCTAACACTGCTCCTATTCAAGTATATTCTTTATCCTCTCATGGCATGGTTAGTATGAACCTGCAAATTCTGAATTGCTTCCTATTCTCATTCATAGGCAATGTGTTCCTCATAGCAATTCCAGTTTCCAGGGATTTTATCCAGGATCTATAGAGTTGCAAGTAAAATTAAACCACATCCTTTGATTACACACTTAGCCGATTTTCAATTTATTAACATCAACACTATAAGAGATAACACTGATTCACAGTAGATAAGGATCCATCTTGGACGCATGTCTCTGGGAACAACGTGAGTTGTTGCTTTCTCTGCAGTGATGAAAAGATGCTTGAGAAGTATCTTTGCTTTCTTTTACTGCCAGAGAATCTACACATTCCCATTCTCTCCCTAAAACAAACGCTTGAGTGTTTGTCCTGTTACTCTCAAAACATCTGGTCCTGAGCCCACAAAGTCAATTGGAGCTTCACCACTGACCACCGCTTGCCAACCACATTACTACAGTCAGCCCTGACAATTACAGCTTTTCAAGAGGCAGCATTAAATGAACAGTCTCCCTCTGTCGTACAGGCTCCTACTGTTTTAATGTCCGAAGACCTCCCAGTTTACAATCTTCACCTTCCCGATTCTTCTACAATATGGCAAAGGATTAGTTATCCCAGTACAAAGGGTAACAGAAGGGTAACCGAGGCACAGAGAGCTTAAGTTATTTATTGCAAGTTCCCAAGAAAATCTTTGAAAACACACACAGACCTCAATTCGGATGACATCTGTCACACAACCTTAGCTGAAGCTAAGGGCACTCGTTAAACAGGCTCACAGCAGCTACACATAAGCAGCCCTAGTTAACTGTTAATAGTTGAGAAAAACCCCTTAATAATTACCATAGGCAGCTTCCTTTCAACAACCAGCAAATCAAAGAATGTAATACAAAGCTTCAAAAATACAGAGAAGAAAAAAAACCCATCAGCCAAAAGACACTCATTTCTAAAAATCAAGTTCAATTTAAGGTATTCATATCAGAAATCAATGAGAGTTCTTGTGGAGTTTCTAAGTGTTACACGCATGAAGGATTACTTTGAGGAAGGATATTTCTTAATTAGATAAAGGATCGATTCAATTTGTGGTAACCTTAAAGATCTGAAACACTCAAATGGGCTGATTTGATAAATATGAATCTTCAATAATTTAAAGAGACTGCCATTCTAGATAAGAAAAAAAAATTAAGAAGTTAAAGAATTAACTTTTCTGAGCAGTTTAAACTCCAGCTGCCTCATGCACAGGTTTTAATTAAAAGATCACAGTGTCTTTCCACATGACCTGCTCCTCACTCTTACAGAAGTTAAAGCTAACTCCAGGGATGAAGAAACGGAGGTATCTGTAGGGCAGCTCTCTCTGACACCACAACTCAGAGACACGTAATAAAGCAAGGACTGGGGATGGAGAAAGGATGGTCTCAGAGTCAAAGCGGAACATCCTAGACAACTGTTTCTGTCCCAGCCTCTGCCCAGGCTCTGGTGTCCCACCTGCACCTCCGTGCCCAAGCTGCTCACACAGGGGCAGAGCAGAGCGCTGACGGCTCCGCAGTGAACCTGAGCAGCTTCCACTGCACACCTACAAGTAGGGTTACTTGGACTTGACAAGTTTGTTCTGCCTCTACAGTGCAAGTGTGCCTCCATTTCACTGCAGGGTTCTGAAATATAAATTCCTAAACATGTGACACAGCAAGATCATATACGAATGACGGATACGGAAAAGTCAGTATTTTCAGAACAGTCTTACACTTTGCAGAAAACAAAAAAGAATGAAGACATGTACTGAAAATACAGGAGAAAACAAAAAACACTGAGTGGCTGTTCCTAAATGGAGCCACATCTATACCATACACTTAATGAGGCAGGAGTTCTGTGGAAACAAGTAATAATGTGATCCCATAATTAAAGACCGCTTTATAATACATATGCAGAAGGCTGCCACAGAGATTGCACAAACACCCTTTATTCCAGTATTTCCTGAAATGAGCCATTTGACTCGGCAATGTTAAAAGGTTCCTTTAACAGCTTTCTGGGTCTGCGATACATCATCTAGATGTAACTGAGGTCAAGTGCATTACGAATCTGAGTAACATTTTGTGCTGCAACATGACAAAAGAGACACTGTCTGAGCTGCAAGGCTGACTGGCACTCAATCTATTTCTACAGCCATACTAGAAACATATGTGGAAGTGTATAGAACTTGGAATTCATGAAAAAAACCCCAACTTTTTAAAGAAGGGTTTTTTTATTCTGAATAAATTATATAAATACCAAGTCTTTTGTGGCCTCCTCATCCCTGTATGAATGACAGTGGCATCACAGAAACAGCACATTAACAACACTACCCAGTCTAAAGGCCAATTGGGGAAGACAAGGACACATAGCAGGGCTTTCTGGGTGCTTCACCCAGAGACCTCAGTCCCAAGTAACAATAGCAAACTGATTCAAATCTGGCTTAGACATCCCATTTTTTACAGATTTATTAACTTCTAATTAGTAGGTACAAGCATCGTTCTAGTTTTAAATAATCCTTCCTTGGGAAGTGACATTATCTCTATTGTATTTGTATTTCAGCCAAGGAATAATGCTTTTCTTCCTTTATTAAAAGGGCTGACAGTAACATAATTAATGAGCAGCTTTGAATGTGATCTTCTTTTAAAGCCCTCTATTCAGGATCAGAATGCTGTTTGTAATTATAGGTGCTGAGCAAAGAGCTTGTCTTGGTACATTTCAAAATGCTACATATATAATTAATCTCCATCTTTTTTTCAAAGTAAAGATTTTTCTAAAGTTCACGGGGCTTTCAGAGTGGAGGGGTTTGATTTAATAGGGGCTGGTCACTCAAAGCAGACACTCAGAAAACTGCTTCAACAGCCCTAAGCTGACCACCGTGGCAACTATTCTCTTGAGCAAAGAAAGGAAACTGGGCTGTGACACAGCAAGCTGTGATTCTTGAAAGTAGTCCTTAATCACGTGAGCGGCCCTACTAAACTCAGCGGGTCCTAGCACATAACCATTTGTAAAACCAAGACATACCGAGCACAGGGCTCAAGGGATTCCATGCAGCATTTCCACTGACACTTTCTGGTTCTGGAATAGTCTCTTTGACCGCATATTTTTTTCAAAAGATACAAGGAAAGCACTTGGGAGCAAGCAAGTACAGCTGCAGCATTAAATAAATTAGAATACACTTGTCAAAATTCTAGACCATGTGCTGATTTGAGATAGAGGTGGTGTCTGGCAGGGTGTGCAATGTTAACCTAACCTCACCGACACAGACCACCTGAAGTAATTCTATTCAGGACCCACACCAAAGCAAGATGAGGGTTTATGAAAGCTGCACGTGTTCTGGTCCTCAATATTTGGGTGTGTGTGTGTATGTATGTGTCTGTATGTATATATACACACAGAGTAATTACACAAACTTTTTTTCTTTTTTTAAAGGAGAGATAGGAAAGGAAATACATGAAAAAGGAAAAGCATCCAGGACATGAACATCTAAAGAGCAAATATACTGAAAATCAAACATCCTATTCAATTACAGAAGGTTCTAGAAGTGTTTTCTGAGTACTGGCTCCTACAACCACAAGACTGCCACTGAATCAGAATGACTACATCCATTCAGAGGCGAAACCATGAGCACACCTGATTTGAGCCCAGTTTATACCTGCAAAGCATATAGCCATGGTCCCACTTCTAAGGAGGTTTAATTTTTTTTTAATCCTGTATCACAGTAACTCTGACACTGAGTCCTTCTGCAGTGGCTGAAGTGCACACTATCTCGGGATAATGCCTTGTGCTGCCTGCCAAAGGCTGAATCAAGCTAATCAGCAGTGTGCTGTTGCATGCTAATGTTGACACTTCAAGGAATCACAAAATATTCAGTTCAACTCATTAATCCTTTAATGCTACTTCTCCTCAATCACAGAGCTCACTGTAATTGCAGGTTTCAAAAAGCACCAATAAGATTATTAACAGAGCAATGCAGAGGACAGCACAACAAGAAAAGGACTTCAGATGCCAAATCATTTCTATTCAAAGCCTGTACTAACGGCTGCAATCTCCTCGTATGCATCAATGTCAAACCACAGGCAGAATTACCCGTATGCAGTCCACGGAGGAATAGTAAGCCAACAACCTGCAAAAGCACGTGCAAGCATATATCCTTTCCTAGGGGCAACACCAGTCCCTGCATTTCAGTGCAGGCACCTCAAATTACAAAGGTGGAGTCCAGAAACTCCACTGCTGACCATTCGTTTGCTGGACATTTGAGCCAGGGACCCAGTTCTGCTGCCCACCTCTGACGAACCTCTGCCTCCAACAGCCTGCTCTGACCCTGCTGAATAGATGTGGGAACACATGGGAGTTGTAGGAAACTTGACTTAATGACTCTGCAGTCTCACTGCACCCTTCCACACTTGCAGCTAGTTTCTCTCTGCTATGTACAGTGAGCATACAATTCTTCAGAAAAGAATATGCTGTCTCTTACTGGTAAACCCCATCATCCAATTTTCAGCTTCTGCAGTATTTTGCGATCTCTCAGCAACACAAACCACTTCCTGCCGTCATCCTTCCATCACTCTTCTTGAATAACAGCAGTGAGACATACACTGTCTTTGGGTAGCTGGACACCTTTGGCCAGGACAAATTGAGGCAGAGACTCTCTAAGACACTCAGGCAAGAATCTTCGGGGTGCCAGTTTATTTGAAAACTACATAGAGCAAATAAGCATATGCTCTTCTGTCTAGGTCTCAGGATTTTCCCCATCTCTTCCCTTCGCGTGTTAAGAGTGGGATCTTACCCCCACACACTGACACCAGGAATACTGTAGGATATATGGCCCCAGCATAAAGCCATGGAACGCTTCAGGAGGCACGTGTGCTGCCAGGTAACCCTGATATGGGTGTTTACTCCAACACTTAATGTCAGTGTTTAAAATCAGCCATCTTTGGATGGGATACTCAGTGCTCATCATCCACCTGGACAAACTACCCTGTTCCAGAATTTCTCCCTGAGGTTTCAATCCTCAGCAGGTTGCTCTGCAAATACACCACCTTTCCCTCCAATTTCCCCTACACCACTTAAACGTGGGAATGTGCTTGTGTAAGGCCAGCTACTTGTCAGCTACTAAGGCCCTTGTCAGCACCTTTTTCTACTGTTTCCAGAAGTCCCAAGGAACACGTGAGACAAGTGTTGTAACAGTGGTGGGGTACCATCATCGCCACCAAACAGATAAGGCACAAGATCTCCTGGGTTTTTTTTTCCTTGCAGTCCCCATGGTTTCTCTTCTCTGCTTAGCACTAACATCTCAACTGTTCCACCTTATAAAGCAGAAGATACAAACACTCATAGTTCAATGATGATTTTCCCCATCAGCTGAATGCAACAGAGTCCTGCCATCTGTGGCCCTTGGGCAGATGCAAGATGTATGCACTTGAGAGGCAACATTTCTGTGCTAAAGCCCTACAGATAACATTGCATAGCCATAATTACCTCACATAGGAATCTTCTGCACTTGACCATGGAAGAAACAGCATTCAATAAAGAAAATTACCAAGCAACAATCAGCAAACAGCACTCAAGTCAAATGCAATCATGTTTACATACATGGGTACATTGAGTTGATGATGTCTTTAAGGTCAGAGCCTATTTTGCACTGCCCCCAGCTCAAAGGCAAATATGCCAGCAGTAATGGTAATTGAACCAAAGAACTGGATAATTCTGCCCTAAGGTGAGAACATCTGGTAAAGGTTGAGTCAAAAGCCTGAACATCCCCGGTAAGAGAAAGCTTCAGCACCTGCTGTTACCTGCAAGTCCAAGCCACTTGAGGTCTGTGAGTAGATCTTGTTAAACAAGGCTGATGCATCTGGTCTCGGCGCAGCAGAGGAAGCCATCATGATAGCATGGCACGCCTAACACCACTGCAGCACAGCAGAGCAGCACTGCAGGCCAGCACAACCACCAACCGCACCTTCAGCATGCAAGATGTGGTTGTGTGGTCACAGCCCGCGCATTGTCTTTCATTCACATTTACTCAGCAAGTATCAACCTTAAGACAAGGCACAGCACCAAAGCACTACTTCCCAACTGAGACCATAAATCAAAAATTAAACAAGGTAAACAAGACAAGCAAATAGACTACACTTAGCCATCCCCATCAGTGAACACTGTTTTCACTTTTCCTTTTCTTGAAGAATAAGACATGGGTACATAAAAAACAGTCAATGGTTGCTGAGGGATATATTAATTTCCACATGCTTTATTGTTACAGAAAAATTGTTAGAGAAAAAACTCCAATAATATGTACTGACAGCTTTGCTTTTACCATTCATACCTGTGCAGGATCACAGCTCCGGTTCCTTAAACTTCCTTTGAAGTTCCAACACTTAAAATATTCACCTATATATTCTATCCCTGTCAATCTCTGAATCATCCTAATTATTCAGTGATCTGCTGCAATAAGGATTTCTTTAGAGAAGATCTGCTAAATATGGCATATATGGAATCCATTTCAGTAAAGGATTTAATCTCTTGTCAGATTAGAAAATAAATTGATAAAATTACTCATGCTTTCCAAGAAAAATGGATGTGTTACACCAATTCTTTAGACTTCTTAGTTTTAGGGTAGAAATTTTTAAAAACATGGTAGCACCTGGACAGACGACAGAATGCAAATTCCTAATCACCTTTCAAAAAAGGCACACCTTCAAACATTCAGTCCCTTTTGAAGAGGGTAACAAGACACACAGTACTAGTTATACTCAAAATAAGATCTATAACAAGGGGATTATAAGCCATATTCTTTGACGACCCTTAATTCATCAAGAAAAATCTAAGAGATTTCTGCAACTAAGAAGGAAAAAAGCAAAATCTTACTGCATGGAGAGAATCTTTTCCTTGCACGTATCTAGCTTAGATACTTTGCAACTGATCCACTGAGGAGGTGAGACAGATAGATATAGGTGTGTGTACACACACACACAGACACACGGCAAAAATACAGCGCTGGCTGCTTCTCTGCAGAACCACAGGCTGGATATCCTCCCTGCTCCTCCCTTCCCAGATGCCTGGAAAATCCTTGTGGATTTACAAAAGCAGAGACCACAGCTGTCCAGCTAAACACACAGCAGCAGCTTTTGGATGACTACCAAATGCGTCTTTATTCAGGCCAGGGAAAACCATGCTGAATCCCGGCATGGGGGCCTGCCCTGCTCCGAGATTTCCCACTTCCATCATGGTGTGGGTAAGCACCGAATGGCTCCGGCACAAAGGCGGGCAGCGGGAGCAGCGGTTATGGCCTGGCTAATCCTCTAATCAAATAAACTCTTTAACAGCTCTCTGGTGGTGTGTAATGCTGGTGGAAGAATTATGCAGCTTTTGTGAAAAATTATAAATTAAATCTGCTTTTCTTCTGCGGCTTCATGGATAATTTTGCTCTTAACCTCACAAGCAAAGGATTTCAATTTTTCTTTAAAATATTTCTACAAAAGTTTGAAGTTCATCAAAATGGCAATCTTCCAATTTAAAAAATGTTGTTGCCTGAGTGGCATTGGTAGTATTTAATCATTATTAAGGGATTTAACACAACAAAAAGTGTCATTGGTTTTCTTGCTCTCATTGCAAATACCTCACCGCAAGCTTCCAAAATCTTGCCCGTCTATTAAAGTAGATGCTCCGTAACAAGGAGTTAAGCTTTCAAATGACCTAAGATTGCAGGAAAGCATATGCACATGAATTATGCTTTATAACAGGAGGAGGAGGAGCCTATAAATTCTATGTGAAATTTCCAAAAGACAGATTATAGTCAATATTAAACATTTAGATGACAGCTAAGGAAGAATAACCGGAATAACTAGAATACTCATTCAAACTGCGTGCTACAAGGGGAAAAAGAATTTTCATGTGATGATCTTTTTGACAATAATATAATTTCCAATGTTGTTTTCCAGCAATATACAGGAAAAAAGGCATAATTCTATTTATTATTTTATTATATTAAAAGCAACATCTGTGCTTGCAAGTGTCTTTGGGAAAAGGTGCACAATATACTCCTTTTTCTGCAAAGGCCACGGGGAAAGAGAAAATGAAGTATCTCACCACTTTCTGCATCACTGTCATGCTGTAACCAAAGGCCACGGGGAAAAAGAAAACCAAGTATCACAGTAGTTTCTTCATCACTGTCATGTTGTAACCAGGAAGGCTAATTAACAGGGCTGCCTCAGAAGCTGTCATAAAAATATTACTTTGTTTTTTGTTCTTGAGAACAGGCTTACTGCATTTTTACCCATTTTAAACTTTCAAGCAAATAAAAGAGAATGAATTTCTTGATAAATCTAGTTTTATCCAGATAGAAAAAAGCAACCATGGGAACACACTCTTCTTCCATTATGTCTTGTCTGCAGATTCGAACAGGTAAAGTGTTGGAAAAATTTATTCCTCGGATAAAACCAGCAAAAAGCTTTCCACTTTGGCTCAAGTCTCTTTAATTTTCAGGGTGGCTTGTTTTTCTTTGACCAGCAATAAAAGACAGATTTTTCTGAATTTCAAACCATTTGCAAACAATGTGCAAGTAGTTCAGTTCGAAGAAAAATTTGCAAAAATTTTAAAAAAAAGTCACATCCCCGACATTTCACTGGCAAAAGTTTGCCATCCTTTTCAACTTGCCAGAAATGTTTGTTTATATTAGTCAAGCCATCCTCATTATGGTATATAAAATCGATTTCAGCAACAATGCTGTACTGTATCTTTGAAGTAAGATATTTATTAGTGACGATAAGATCCTGTTGCCACAGAAAGATAAGTTTACATTAATAAATAAATTCTAAAATACTATTTTTGAAACTTGTCCATCAGACAAAAATGTTTCAGATTCTCTTCTAAATTAGCTCCTATAACAACATGACTAACTGTGAAAACATTCCCAACCATTGCAGTGCTGTGTACATCAGATGAATGACATCCACATGCTCTCCTTCGGCCTGCTTTTTGCATACTAAAGTCAAACATGTATAGAGCTTTCAGGATCTTTGTTTTCTATTTTATATATTGTTCCTGACTATTATTCCTTGGATCTCAAGTTTCCCCAATAGAAATCCCTCAGTTTCTTTATCAAACATATCGAAGTTTTAAAAGCAGATTCTATGTTCAAACCATTAAAGGAGTTTCTTTCGCAAATAGCAACCTTCTGGGGAAAATGTATTTTATTCACTCCTGTTCTTCTCACTTTGTTGTCGATGATACTTAATTCACAAGAAAAAAAAAGATGCTTGACAAGTGTCTTGCGCTCTACCCCAAATAAATGTTTTGAAACTAGCAAAGAGATCAGTACTTTGGGGGGAGGTGAGGGGAGGGGGGTTCTATGAGAATTTGCAGTCTATTGTACAATAGCAAACCTCAACAGCTTAAACAAAAAAAAACTCCATGCAGAACGAGGGTAGCGTGGCAGAGGTGGTCATAACTCCTTCTCAACCTTCTTTTTTACGGCATCTCTATCAGGCAATAAACAAGGACAAAGGAGCACACTCCACCCAGACAACACAACAGGAAAAACTGGATGTTCCTCAGAGCAATCGCTGCAGAGCCAGGAACTGGACCACAGCTTTCCTTTCCATTCTCAAATGAGAATCAATATAAGGAAAGATAAGACATCCCTTAGAAGTGCATGTATTTACCTTGTGCTTTATACATTTAAGTGCTACACCTTTTATGTTCTGTGCTTTTCTAAAATACACAGGGTTTTTGCCTCTAACTGTCACATACTACACTCTCGGTGCTTGGGATAGCTGGGATATTCTATTTAGTAGCCATTTCTTGATCCTTCCACAATTCTCCCATCAACGCAGCCACCCTTAGCCATTCAGGCAGCCATAGTATATTACAGCATCTCATTTCCATTTATCCTTGAATGATCAAAACTGTATTTCAGAAGTACATAATAAAAATATGTAAAAGGAACAACAGACATTTGAAACGATAAAATAAATGGAGGTCCTGGCACAATGCCATGCCACCATTCCACCTCATCTCCTGGGCGTGAGAAGTGCATCATGTATGGCACATCACCTGTTTTCAGCCACTGCCGACACGTTCAAATGGTCTTCCCAGCATGTTACACTGTGAAGTTTGATTTCACTTTAGGTGTTACTCGAGAGAAAGCCTCAAAGCAGACCAGTACAAACTGTTTCAATTCCCAGTTCCCAAAACTGACACCAACACTGGTGTCTGCCCAGCCCTCTCCCTGTACCTGCAGCATACGCCTCCAAAACTAGAAGAAACAATGCAATGCAGTGCTATTGCAGCATAATCTATGTTGACATCTGCATGATTTCAAAGGTAGGGTCTGAAACGCAACTGAAGTAATTCACTGGCTTTCAGAGTCCATATCACAGCTGTACCCAGCTGTCTCACTGCCACCGAGCCACTCTCACAGCAGAACAGACCCGAGCAGAGTCCTGTGTGACAGAATCCTAAGGTGGCTGCACTGACCACGCAGCCCAGAAACACACTGCACACTGCTGCACAGAAGCTGTACAGCTGCACCAGTGCAGCATTTTTTCACAGGCTAATTGCCTTCACATCTCCATTAATATCCCCTTGGTCTTGGACTACACCAAGGATCTCTGCATCATACAATATGCCACTTCGCTCGCCAGACACGGTCGCCCAAATGGAGTTTATATACAAAACAAGGTCTCAACCTGGCTTTCCACAGTCCAGGTGCAAGTCGGTGTCATATTTCTTAGAGTAGAACTCCATGTCTTGGCTTTTATTCTTTCACAGAACTTCAGTGTAACAGAAATACAGTTCTCTGTTAAAGCATGCAGACTTTTAAATAGCACTTGCCCTTGTTCAACTTAATTTGCAAAATCCCAAATCCAGTTTTACGACTGATTTTAAATGCATCTGTCATCCAGTGGGCAACATCTGCTGCACATTGCTAAGACCTGCTTCTGCTGTACAGCGAGGGAGTCTGTTAGTGCTGCTGCCGGCTTTGCAGCTGGGTTGGTTTTCAGCTAGAAGGTGTTCTTGGCCAACACACAAGCATGTGGCACGTGCATAAGTAAAACTAGTTGTGTTTGTGCAAAGCAAAGCCCAGCAATAACCCAGTCACGCACAGAACTTTTCACTAGCCCTCCCTGCAAACATGACTCCTCATCTAACTCTTGCTGCCATGAAAACAACCATAAGGGGATTAAAGCACAGATGTCTCACTGCCGGCCTCTCCCCACCCTTAAAATCTAACTATCACGCTGGCCTGATTTATACTGAAGAAAAAATCCTTGTTAGCCAGCATATACTACCCCTTGTGATGTCAAGAGTTTCAGACAAGTTTGTGATTCAAAGATAGTGGAGAAGAACTAGATGCAGTAACTGAAGGGGAAAACTCCACCCCTTTCAAATGCAGATAAAATATAAGCCGACTTAAATTAATACAAGCCCTGTAATTGTCAGGTTAAAACATCATGAGCGTCCTCTTTAGGTGTCCAGGGCTGTCTGGCATATTTAGGCTAATGAGCATCATTTATTGCTCTTTGACCTCTCTTTTCAAGAGTGCCCAGCCATGTGCTATGCTCCTCGGCCTGTGGGAATGACAGGACATGGTGCTATTCAACAGGATGGGAGAAGAACCAGTGCTGTGGGAAAGGGGGGAGTAGAGTAGGAAGATGGTATGGCAAAAGAGCAAGAAACACAACAAGCTGAAAAGGAAAAGGTAAAACATTTTGAATCAGAAGGGAAACAACTCCTGCAGGTCCTCTGATAAGAAATTCCTTTTGGTAGAAAGATGCACCACAAGGATTAACTTGAGAGAATGCCTGGGTATGGTACAGCATGGTGAGCAGCTGGTACAACATCACGCCTCATTACCCACCAACGCTAATGTGAACACCTCACACCTGGTCCTCCGTCATTCTGGAGCAGAGTTCACAGTTCTGCTGTTAACACAGGAGCTGTTGCAACCCAATTCTTAAGTACCATTAGCCAAAGATGCAAATTTTCAGCCCCTCTGAAAGCAAGACCAGTAAGGGACAGCTATAACCAGCTCAGGGAAGAAGCTATCCCCCTTTGAGGAAGAAGTACATGTGCAGGTTGGGGACAATGGAAAGCAAACATTTCACTGATGTGTGGGGATAGCAGGTCTGTCTTCTACACAATACATCCGCATCCCTCCCACCCCCACCGTCCCCAAATAACTCTGGTTGAATCAGTGCTCAGTGCCCCTCCATCCTTGTACTTTGATGTCAGTTGTCCAGAACAATCTACATCTTACTACAGGTCTTTATGTCGTCTAGCCTAAGCAGCCTCCCTTGCAGCACGTCAGTGCTGCACAAATTGCTTTTTAGCAAGGACACTTAACATCCAGCATCTATGTAAGCTACGTGAAAATGTAAGTCCCAATTTCAAGAGTCACTTAAACATTTCTCAGCCTTGCTGCAACTCGGCAGGCTCCACTTGACATCTCTCTACAGGCACTAAGATTTCCTCAGAGCTACTTCACTTCTCCTATGGTGGCTGAATAAAAAAGGGAAAGCTCTGCTTTAGGAGCTAAACAACATCTCCAAGCCCAGTAAGAAAAATAATAAATAAATACATACCCTGGAAAATATCAGAACATACTCAAAATACTGATAAAGTTTAGGTTTTGCTGCCCTCGGTGACATTCTGTCCTAAAATTAGCTGCTGAAATCCAAACTGATTTTCTTCTGTTCTTTTGGCTTTCAGACAGTTCTGACAGTCCCATTACCACTGCCTTGTTTATCTCCTCCTTGTGGCTTCTCATCAGGACAAATATTTATTTTTGTTTCTTAACTGTGTATGCAGTTTTCTTTACCACCAGAAGGCACTTCAAAAGGATTAACAATAATTTCCGTACTCACTTGACTGACACATGGCTTTGTTTTCCACTCTATTTAGGAAGAGAAAAAAAGTACTGATTAATGATCGTCAACTGTTCTTCAGCTTCTCTCCCAGGAATTGTATTACTGTCTTATTTACAATAACAGTTACGCCCTTAAGCCCAATTAAGAATTGGCTTCATGGATTATAGCTCCAAGAAGATCAGAATATCAGAGGCCCAAAGAAATTAGTTATCTCCTTAGAAAAAAAATAATCTTCTCACAAACTTGGGATACACATCTGGCACAGCCCCATCAGTCTTAGTCAAGAACACCAAAATCTACAAATATAGTCTCCTGCTGATAAATATCTGTGCAGCAGACAGTTCGCATTTATGGTATCAGTCATACTCTAACGGACTGCAAGTCCAGGCAATCAGTAGTTCTATAAGGCACCTCTGTAAGAAATCCCCTAATATTTTCAGACTATTACACAGTACGGGGGAAGAACCCTATCATTCAGTCAATCCTGAACACTGATTTTGAGATAGGTAAGAAGCACTTCTAGCTTTGTAGTGCCAGCAATTATATACTTGGGGTTTCAGCCTTTTAAAACATATTTAACTGTGCAAACAAACACAAAAACCCAAAACAAATGAGTGGAACTCAGTGGTCATTATTTCCTGCAGGAACCTGACCGCATAGTCAAAGATAGCAAAACAAAGTAACAGCATCTTAACTGAAATCGGTAATTAATATCAGGAAAGAAGTGGCGAGCCAGGAACTGCAATATAGAAAGTGAAGAATTATTGGATGCAAATGCAATTCATTTAGTATCATGACACTCAAAAATTTTGTTTACCATTCACAGAAGACCACTTTTACTGCCTGCAGTACCCTGTTACTTTTTTATCACAATATAATTAGTATCAGTGGAAATAAACTTAACATCCTGTTAAGAAAAGGTCAGTGGTATGCAACAATTTACCAAGTGTGAAAATAAAATGCTATCAGTCAATTTTTCTTATACCAAACATGTATCATGGAGCCACAGCCAAAATCAGGACCTCACTTGAGTCATGTCTGCATCATAAACACCATAGGGACTTCTGCTCTGAAGTTTCTCATTTAAAGACGCCGAACACCCCCCACTCTCCCAAGGGGAGCAGCACAGCCCCCAGCAGCACGCCCCTACACGGGGAAGACAGGGAGAGGTGGAGGCAGGGGTCCTGGTACCCAGGCACCTCCAAATCCTCCCAGTTCCTCCTCCCACACAAGCACACCTCCACAGACAGAGCTGCTGCCTGGGGCAACATCCAAATACTACGTGTTTAGGAAACACCAACAAATGTATTTTTAATCCTGACCCAAGCAATGTTGGCAGGACAAGAAAGAGACCACACAGGAGAACTAATTAAACATCTCTACCCAGACAGAGTTGTTTTGTTTGTTTTCTTGTTATTGGTTTGGCTGGTTTTGGTTTGCTTCTTCAATGTTTATTTGTCCTTGCGTGTGATCCATCAATTCAAAGACAACTGCAAAGGATGTATCAATCTTTTTTGTGTAGTAAGAACACTGAGACAGCAGAAACAAACAAACATTTTACTCCCAGAGAATGTATTAATACTTAGAAAAGTAAAGTGCTCCTGGCTGAATTCCAGTACTTTAAGCAACAGACCCGCAGTAGTTAAATACCACACTGCCTGTAGGCAACGTTGCCTGTGGGAAGCCATTTGAAACAAAGTTCAGATCTCCTACTCCATCGCCCTTTTTTGCTCACCAAGACAAAGACGACACAAATGTTTCTAGAGAATTATCACTGCGATACTTCCCCAAGACAGAGAAGCAATGTGATTTGTTCAGGAAATACGCTATGGTAGATTTTCTAAAACCCCATTTTGCTGTGCACGTGACGCTTTCAGCTCAGGCCGCACCAGGCCTGCTGTGATACAAGGTGGCTCCAAGGCCTGCGTCTGTTGGGCTGAACCCCGCCAAGAGCCCCTGCAAACAGGGTCGTTTTAACTACCATGACAGTTTCAGTCTTGAGGAGACAAGACCCAAATGATCTAGGGGGCATGCACAGCTGTGGTATAACAGTGCCTGACACGGCCTACAGACCCATCTCACACCGCAAAGTATAAAAGGATGCACAGAACAGCGCCAGAGAAATTATGCAGACTAATTGTGTCTGATCAGAACCTATCAGATAAAATTTCAGGGGTCAGCAAGATTTCTGCTCTGTTAGAGTGACGGACACACAAATATCATGTTCATACGTTCACATGCCATGTTCATTTGCTAAGGGATACTGGGCACGGCTCAGACCTGGCAGAGAGCCCAAGCGCAGCAGCGCACTGGAACGAAGAGATCGTTGTGAAAGCAGTAAATCTTAATAATATTCTGGTATTAGCCACAAATGAAAGGTGCTGGTTATCTCAAGTACTTTTTAAGAGCTTCTGAAATAAGTTTTCAACCTTTAAAGAAAGAAATTTTCCATAAAGAAAGAAACATTTCCACAGCAGACTCCCAAGGATGTATCGAGATACAAACCATAAGCTGGTATTGCTCCTCTGTTTTTCTCGTCCTGCCTTGCAAAAGTCAGCCTTAACCAGGCAGAAGAGATTTAACCTTGGCACAAGCTACAACAACAGCCAGCAGCTTGATTTTGGTAAAAACATTTGTCACCCACAGACTGGCCAGAGGAGAAAAAAAGTAACTGATGATCAGGAGACATGTTCTGTGGCTGAGAGAGAATAGCTGCAGTGCAGAAACAACTATTTTGGTCATGAATTGCGTGCGGACCCTGTGGTTGTTCAGCAACTGAACTGTTAGGCGTCCGAAACAAAACCTGCCTTTTCCTATCTTTGCTATGATCTTCTGTTGACCCATTTGGGCCTGTGTGTCGTCCCTTTTCAGCAAAAACAGCACAGCTCTTTCCCTGGCACCTAAAATTGACTCTTTACAGGGTCAAGAACATCACATAGAGGATTCCCTTTTAACAAGCAAACATGGCATACCAAGATCAGAAAGGAAAAAAACCTACTCTGTTTCAGAAAGCTACTCTGCTAGTTTTGTACATGCACTGATGTTCCCTCAGTGTTCTTCACAACTCTACTTGCATGTAAACACAATTATTGTTCAACAACTTACAGCAAACTCCCCAAAACAGAAGAGCAGCCGAGCGTGAGCTGGGATTGAGGGAGCACCTGCACACCCGCTTTACTCTGATGCAGTGTGTTACATCTCAACAAAGTCATGTATTTTGTGGGTACAAGCTCCAGTTCAGAGCTAAATCTTACTGGGAAACAGCACAATAGCTCACAATGACAAACTATACCACTGTTGTGGAATTTCCTGGAGCTGCAGTGGGACACACAGAGTTCAAGCCTATCAGCACTGCCTGCTGGGACAGACTGTACTTCTCACAGAGAAGGGAGGAACTGTTTGAGCTCCCAGCAGAGGGAAGGGACTCCCTACCAAGGAGAAAACATAATAAAACTTCCCTAAGCGACTCAGCTGAGCTGAGTGAAAGGCAAAACCCTTACCAGGCTCTGAAAACAAACCTGAGTTTCTGTGCAGCAAGAGCATCTAAATGACTGGAGAGGTTGGTCTAGCGTCATGTGATCCATTTAGCCAAATAAAAGTCTAGAGTTACATCACCCATCCAGTTGTGAGACACCACTGTTCTACATCAGCAGAAAATGCCCTTGATTGTCAACTGACACATGTAACCCTGGCCAGCAAGTGCAAGGCCATGAAAGTGTCCTGTCTACAATACAGGTGAAGACATCTTTCAACAATTACAGGTTGGACCAATCGATTTTTTTCAATTCCCCTGGTCATCCTTACCAGTCTTCCCAAGTCTTTTAACCTCCTTTCCCAAATTCCCACAGAACTGAAGAGGGACCAAGTATTAGCTGAGGTGTCAGCCTGCAAGTGCTGCTAGTGGCTCTGACCACAAGCAGTTCCAAAGGCTGAAACACAAACACTTGCTCTAAATGGAGAGCTGGATTTAAATTGCAAGAAAGTTAAAAAAAAAAAAAAACAAAACAAACACAAAGCTGGCCTTCCTATACTGTCTACAAAAGAAAACCTATTGGTAGATCTCCAGTCACTGCTCCCCAGGCACCACAAACACCCAGTCTCCTGCTTGAGATTGCCTCCCCAAAAGCTGTCAACCCAGCCACTCACATGAATTTCTTGAACGAAGCTAGTTTAGCACAGAGTGACCACTGCACAATAACTCAGTTCATCAGACTGGGCGAGGGAGCCCAACACAGGCAGCTCAGCCAGGAACGGGCATCAGTGTCTGAAGCATTAGCCTCTGCCACAAGCACAGGTACTCTGAGAACAAACAAGAAAATATTATTTTGGATGGTACCACACCATTGCCTATCTGCACTACTCTTGCAGGCCTCACTCTGCTGCTCCACCCAGCCCCTGTGCAAATGGCCTATGCGAAACGCCTTGATGGTGCAATCCAGCTGCTGACGGACAGAAACCCGGTCACAAGGTCCATTCTCCACACAGCCGGCCCCTTCAGTGGCAGCATCAGCAAAGAGGCCAAGCACTGAACAGTCACACACCTCAAATGGAAGCAGATAGCTCGCCCCTCAGTAATTTATTCAGTTATTGATGAAAAAATATTAGTCCATGAAATCATTAAATGTTATTTCTCCATCTTTGAGGCTAGATGAATAATGAAAACAATGATTCACAAATGGCTCATTACAAAAACAGCAAAACAAACACTACGATCTGCTATTTACACAGGATTGTTTCAGCAACTTCACTTCAAAGTGCCAGGGTGGAGTCTCCAGGTCTGCCTCTGCACAGGAGGACAGTATCTCAAACGTTGCGCTTAGGCTGCAAGTTTGCTATTCCTGTTTCTCTGTGCTTCCAGGACTGTTCTGTCCAGCTTCCAGAACAGTGCAAAAATTCATTTTCAAAACAGAAACACATAAATTAACTCTTCATATTAAAGGGATGTATTTGTTTTTCCTTCAGGAAACTGTGCAGTCAATATGCCTGACACTATTGCTAGTTTACCAGACAAACCACTTGAAGAGAGAATTATTGCAAAGCAGGCTGGAATGACTTCTTGGAGATCACCTGGGTTTTGCACAAGGCATCGGTTCTCCTCAAGGCACAGAAAGAAGGGGGAATGGAGAGCCATCCCACGTGCAGAGCTGCAGCGGAGGCATGGCTCCCCAGAGCAAACCACTCCTTTTTGAAGGACCCCACTGGAACCAGGGCGGCTCTCTGCAGCGTGTGCTGCAGAGTCAAGACCTGTATCCAAAAACATGCATCCGCGTGGCACTGTCACAGCACGCCTGCATGGCTAAGAAACCAGCAGCATGCAGGGACACAACCTTAAATCTAACCATGTCTCTAAAGGGGCAGACAGGGGCACGCAAGGATTTACCAACACCACCCAGGCACCTCACCTCCCAGCACTTCCAGTAACAGATAACATTTGTAGACACCAGGATTGTTTGCAACTACAGGAAGGTTAAACACCTTTAAAAAAAAAAAAAAAAAACAAAAAACAGCTGGAAATCATCAATGCATTTTAAAAGGCCCTACCCAAACCAGTAAGATTTCAAATAGCAATAGCAAAATTGCATTTCTCCTTTTGAGATGGCAGTTCTCACCACAGAGGTCCAACCACCAGATGATAGACTGCTAGGAATTTTTTTTAAATCTGATATAATCTAAATATAACTTTTTTTTTTTTTATGATGTGGTTAAAGAAATCCACTCTCAGGAGAACACATCTGAAGCCAACTTCCAATGCCAAATATTTTTTTTTTAATTGCCAAGTTATTATTATCCTGTAATCCCTAAAGATGTTGAAAGTCCTTATGATGGAAACACAGCCTTAACTACAGAAAAATAATATTCTCATATCTGAACACAGGCAGTTCATTTTTTGGTGGACATCAGATGTTAAAATACTTACAATTTGAGATTTGCTAGTTGCATGTCCTTCTTTGCCAGAAAAATATTTGTCCCCAAGAACAAAACCAAAAACTGTGACAGGTGGTCTTCACCACTATAACCACCTGAGCCAGGAGACAAGCCAAGGATTTTCTATTTTTAGACACTAAATCATCTTCTATTAAACAGAACTCTCTTCTTTTTGAGCAGCAAAACACATTGCTGCTCAAAAGCATGCTTACTTTCATGATGATAGCAGAGATGAGCAATGGGGAACAAAAAAGAAAAAGAGTAATTGCAAGCTGAATAGATAATCTGAACACAATGCAAATGCACTAAAGAAAAGTTTAATGAGCATTACGAAAAGTAAACTGAGTGACAAGTTCACACGTTCTCTCCCTCTTTATTAAAATAAAATAAAAAAAAACTTAATTATGACCACTAAAGCTTTTTTCCTCATTCCATCTCATGAGCTCAAATAGCGACACACTTTTCGAGGAGAAATATTGTCCCTGTACTCAAGACCTAAAGGCCTTTATCTCCTCCAGTGTTACACTGCATGGAGGGAATCAGGCCATCAGCATCAATGCTACCTCCATCAAGGCCCACGTACACTTAGAGTTACCCTTGAGTCCTCTGGGACAACTCAGAGCCAGCTGCAGACACAGGGTCTTCAGCCAGGTGGCACCTGGGGAGTCCCAATGCCCACCCCACGCAGCTCCATGCAGTCACCACCCAGACACCGAGCTGCTCGGAAGGGAAACGTTTTACTTTGCGTTACGTACAGGGAAACATGTTACATGTGCAAGTCCCCAGGAGGGGCATGTGATTTAATGGGACTGCGTATAAAGAAATTCAGGATTTGCGTGCATCCCAATTCCCACTGCATTTCAATGCCAACCTCACAGCTTTTGGCCACTACATCCCTACCTGCAAGCATGTGGAAGACAACAGATCGATTCACAGAAGCAGCAAACATTTGTACTCGTTTTCTATGAGGACCTAGGTTTTTTCAGACTAACAGGAAAGATCCTGTGCTCAAAAGCTGTTCTACAATCCAAACTATACAATCTGTAGTCAATACTGCAGATCCAATGGGCTGGGAGATGTATCACTTTGTGGCAAAACAGAGTAGAAATTTTTGGTTTGGAAGAAAAGTAACATTAACAAAAATATCTCTTGCAGCATTAATTATAGTGGGAAGAACAAAGAAAAGCACGTTGGAAACTGGGAGCGAACCACATTATCTACAAAGCATCACGTCAGCACAGTTACTCTGATCCATGTGCAGTTTGTGTCATGTTAAGTCATCATTTGCCAGGACTTCTGGGAAAGAATTTGAAACTAATCTTTTCTTTTTTTCCCCTCCATACTGAGTGCGGAGGAGTTTTGAGCCCATCTGTCCCTGAGACAGGTTCAATGTAAAGTCCTCACATATCAGTACATCGTAGAGAGCAGACAAAGAGACACGCCACAGGAGCTTGCTACTCTCAGAAGGAAGCTGGGAGTCCCAACTGTACCTCAGCTCCAATTAGCTGCTTCATGAACTTTTCTCAGAAGAGAACGTCTTCTGAAAAAATAAATACACACTCTGATTAAGTAAATTGTGAGGAGTTAATTTGCAATTCTGCAATCCCCAAGGGACTCCAAGACCAATCTATCTGGTGTTTCATCTACAGTAATTTAATAGTTTACATTGTAAGGCCTATAGCCTACGATGAAGATACCAGGTCAAATCTTGAGTACATTATTCACCCTAGTCCCACTGATTCAGAGGCACTACTAGGCCAATTAAAGCAAACAAGATTTAGGAGTCTACTACCTGCCCCAATGATTAGTAGCACAAGCTGTTTTCCCTGCTGGGATCAACAACTTCACCGCTAACAGCTTCCACCTGCAAGCAAGTTCAGGTTAGGCATGCAAAAAGAGGCAAAACCAAATATGTTCCTCCATTTACATTCCACTTTGCTAAAGTCACTACACAATTTAATTCCCCGCTCCCACAAACAGAGACATGCAACATAAGGTGAGCCTTCCGGATTCACGTGTCCAAACCGTTCTGAGCTATGTTAAACACTGCGTTCTCTGCTCCATTTTGGGCTAGATTTTTTTAATTTGTTTTCTTCCCACATCTCCTTCCTTTGCTTGCCAGGAACCGAGTTGGTCATTTTTATTTCAAGTAATGTTGCCCCAGCCCCGCAGCATCTCAGAGCTCTGGAACAGCAAGGCACTCTTTTTATGTAGAGTGCACTTGATAACAAGATTAATAAAAACTACACAGCATCTTTAAAGGGCCGCCTGGTATCAGTGTAGCAAAAGCACAAGTTCTTAACGATGGATATAAGGAGCGCAAACCAAACAGTGCTAAGAGTCCAGGCAGTTCTAAGCCTCTTCTACTACAAATCAATTAAGCTGAACAGCCTCTAAAGAGGCTGTCTCCATTTCCAGGCCACACTCTGCACTGCCAAATATTCAAAAAGTGACTGTCCGTGCTCTTTTAAGGAACTCACAGTGACCTGAACACTATTTACACAAGTATCATAATTCATTTCCTATACATAAAATGTCTGAACAAAAAGCATTTTCTTTAGATTTATTTACATAAATAAAACACTATATTGGGCTGGCCGATATACTGCTGTAAAGCAAATGATTTGTGTAAACTGGTGATAAGCATCCCTCCCATGCTGCACACCATGGAAGGAGTAAATATAAGTTTACTTATATATATATATACTTAATATATATTTTTATATATTATAATATTATATATATTATATATTATAATATGTAAGTATACTTATATTTAAGTATATATATAAGTAAATATATAAATATAAGAAAATTAATTTCTCTCCAGTCACTAACAGAAATTAAGTGTCATCAAGGATGAGTTGAGTCCAACAATCCTCCCTCTATCAAAAACTAGCATAATTGCTAAAAACTTTTGAGATTCTTTCCTAAGGAAAATTATGGATTTTCCTGCTAATTTTCAGGTTTTGCAACCTATCATCAGATACAAGACAAAAAATATTTAGTTTATAGGTGAAAGGATGCAACTTCAGTGGTTTGATGCCGAATACCTGAACACTCTTTTCAGAGCAACTGTGAGTATGAGTGATTCAGCTGGAAATTGTGAGGAGGTGATAAATGACTCGTAGAGTTCTCCAACTGGTTTTCTATGCATATGCTCCAGTTGATAAAACACAACTTATGTAACTAGGACAAGACAATTGAGCAGTGAAGACAGCACAGGAAATGCCATTTCTGCTGTTAGCCAAAATGCTCATGTGGCATTTACATTCTCAGAGACTCATCGGGAAAGTTTGTTCCTTTTTTCTTCCATGAGAACAGAAGCACAAGTGTTTACAAGAACCAAGAACACCTCCTTTCTTCTCCACCCACATGGACTTGGCAGCATGTCCCAGTATTTTGTGATGTCAGCGTTGAAAAACCTGCATCACATTGCTTCGGGGCCTCTGAGAAAATAAAAACAATTAAACTACACACTGATTTAAGACCTGCCTTTTTCTCCTCTCTGTGCCCTGCATTCAAAGAGAGACTTGTTGGTTCCCCTAATAAGTCTGGCCCCAATTCAGCTGCTGATTGGAGTTGGCTCGTGGGATTAATATTTACAATATGAACTGATGAACATTTATGAATCAGGAGGTCTGTATGGTTACCTGGGCAGTGTGTGGTGCTACCAACACTGCAGATGGAAAGAGTGCTAGGGCTTTAAGAGCCTATGTCAAGAGTAACCTTCTTGAGCTCAAAACCATGAAGGAAATAACAAAATCACCCAGAGGTCCTTACAGGACAGGGGAACTGCGAAGTGCCGTTTCCTCCAGAAGAAGGCACTCTAGTTAGGGAGGCTGGCCAGAGGAGGTGGCTGCCATGTCCACCAGCGTTCGCTGGCACACTGTCAGCCTAACCAAAGAGCCAAACACAGGTACTACCTACCTGGGAAGTAACACAGAAGCCCAGGACCAGGGAGCAGGATGCAGACAAAATGCTCAGTTCAAGCACGCCTTTCCTCCCTGGATCCCCTGACATCAGCGTGGTTCTCCCTGCACATTTAGGAGCATCCCTCAGCTAAGTGCACCATAATGCCACTCAAATCTGCAAGGGCAGACTGAAACACGCCTTTTTGTTAATATGCCTACAATTCTTAAATTTATACCAACAGATTCTCTCCTAACATAGGCTTTTCTGAGCAAAGGATGAATTTTGCCCTAAAGGCTTGAAAGGTCTAAGGACAGTGCCACAGCAGGGTGCGCGCTGTTCGAAGGGCAGCAAAGGGAATAAACACGCTGGTAAGCACATAATCATGCTTTAGGTGTTAATCCTGCAACGTAGCCTACAAGCACAGACTCCTCTTTATCCCTAATGAAGAGGCTGAGACCTCAAACGAATGCATTGATGCCACAGATACCTGGTTTTTGCTAGAGGACTAGGGCCTCAATCACAACTGGAAAAAACACTCAAAAGCAGATTTTGGCCCTGATTGGAAAATGCCAAAATTAAACTCCAATACAATAACTAAAAATCAACTAATGACCAAGAAGTAATTCAGGCACAGATTTCACTTACACCTAAAAAGTAAATCCTGTTTGGTGGCGTTTAAGCAGGTGACCTTCCATTGACACATCAAGATTTATAAAGCCTGCTAGCTATTTTACTGGAAAATAAATCTATCACACTCTTAACAAGATTTCCAGAGATTACAGTCTGGGCTCAACTGTAGTACTATCTTGTCCACATAATACCATATAAAGAAAGAGTAAATAGAAATGTCAGTTATCTTTGAAATAATGCAGTTAGATTCTGACCCAGAATAAACTGCTCTCTGTCTGACGGCTACTTCAGTGGAGTACAGAAAAGAAACATGAATGCTCACCTCTGTGCATGCATATGCACACTTATGTTTTAACATGAATTTGCCTGCTTGTGTTCATGGCCCAAACAGGTCGGAAACCTCCCTCCTCCTCCCCAAAAGTCACTGACGCATGGAATAACTGGCAAGTGACACTGAAGGACCTGCACTTTCCCCTTTAAAGAAAGATGTTGTTGTGGAGTTGACGGTCCACTGCTTTTGTTACACACTGCCCTCGGTCCCCAATGAATCCCTTCATAAATCCCCACAAAACAGCAATAAAGCCACAATCTTTAGCAAAGTCTGTATGTGGTTCACTTGTAAGGCACTCTAGAAAGTTATGGCAAATTTACTATTTCCAACAGGTGTAATGAATAAAAACCAAGAAAAAAAGATCTGCACATCACTAACAATCTCATGCAAGTCATTACTGTCCTTCCCACAGGCTTTGTAGAGACTAAATGAAAGCTATAGTCTTGTTATAAAATGGGTGCTGCACTAACAACTGAAAATAATACATTTCTTCTGAGGATCCCAGGTAAAGAATGAGAGAACAGCTCCGTAGGAGTCAAAGATTGTATTAGTGATGATTGTGGGTTCTCCCACAACACAATCTGCCTTCTGAAAATTTTTCAATGGAAGATAATTAATAATGCATGCTTCTTTTCACCAAATTAAACAGGATCTAGATCGCATATCATTACTTTTCTACTCTTTATTCCTGCTCTCCTATTGAATTCACACCAAAATTCCTGGCCCGACCTTCACCCACGGTGAAGTCTTCCATGACAGCTACCTTTCCTAAGGACAATAAAACTGTCAATCAAGAAGCTGAGGCTCCCAACTGAAGCTGTCATCAGCCTCTGGACAGCCAGCTTACAACTGCATACCTTCTCCCACTGCAATGGGAAACAGATCACCAAACCTTCCCCCTCACAGAGCAGCAATCAAAACCTATTTCTTCCCTTTAAGGTCCTCACAGTTACAATTTGTACATCCAAAAACGCTACCAAGCCACTGTGGGAAGAGGAATAAGGGCCATATTTATCAATATACATTCTAGAAGTTATCCAGGTGTCAGGATGGCAAGTAGGGCAAAACAGGAAATGAGTAAGATGATTTAATAGCTCTTTTCTTGTCAGGTAATTATAAAAATGGTTACAAGATGAATGTTGATATTTCAACGTGCATGCACAGTTTATTCTGTCATTCTTCATATTTTAGAGACTTCCACTGAACAGAGATTATATGTACATTACCGCGTTTGACAGACAATCCAAAGCTGTTCTTTACAACAATTTATTTCCTTTAGTACAGTACAACACTATTCTTATTGCAGAAGTCATTACTGTCATAGGAAAAGCTTCCTATTTACAGTCCTTCTGTATGTGGAGGAGCTATTGCTCTAGCATGTGAACGCAGCATGCAGAAGGACTTACAGTCATTCATGTGCATCGGTACAAAACTGAATTAAGTAGCACTGATTGCAGGTAAAACATATTTCCCTTGGAAACTGTCCAGGTGACAACTCTCATCTATTGACAGTAATGGTCCTATTGTTCACACTATTTCTATTTAACACGATCCAAGTATTAGATTCCAGAAGTATTTATATAACAAGTTCCATTCAGCTCAGTGGAGTTGTATAGGTGCATACATACATTTTCACATGCATAAATATTTTTAAGAGTAAAGATGTACAATAGAAAGTTTACCAAAAATTAATAAACGGCACCTACGCTGATCAGTACGGAAAACAGTTGGGGAACTTCACAGGGACAGAACTCAGTTCTGTGAGAAAATCTGATATCCTCAGCACTTTGGAAAAAATAAATATTCTTCCTGAAGAATTCTTGGTAACTAACAGATGGCACTCTGAAACAGAGATAATGCTCTAGTAAATGACAGGAGTTGGTTTAAAACTTTCACAGAAATGCAGCAACTCTCTACAGAACTCTGTCAGATTCAGGATTAGGCTCTTGTGGAAAGTCATCTCTATTCCAGTCTCTTCCCCAAATATTAATTAAAAAAAAAAAAAAAAAAAGCCCTAAGTCATTGCTCAAGATTCACAAATACAGGGTTTAAAGTAGACCATTATATGACTCCAGGAGACCGCAGAAAGTATCAAAGCTATTTGCTTAGAATAAGTGACAGCGTTAGCCCAGCCAGGCATTTTCCAGTATCTCAAATGACATTTTATAAAGATGTACTTTTCCACCTGACAAACAGCATGGTTTCACCAGTTGTCACCATAAAAATCTAAATGGCAAAACCAAAACTGAACTACAGCTTTTTTAGTATGGAAAAAGGAAAACAAACATCTGCTCTGTTTTCTGCCTCACTCGTTTGGGTCTTTTAATGTGTTAAGCTAGACAACGTGAAAAAAAATACTATTTTAAAGCACTGTTCTAACATTATTCATGCCTCTGAACCACCAAAATTAAACATGTACAGGACCACAATTAAATCAAACACAACACCACTTCACAACATTGTTAAAAAGCCAGGCTGAAAGGGGTCTTTTTCTGGTTTGAAACTGAAGGCTGGCCTTAGCAATAAAATTCAAGACCATTTAAGATCTCTTCAGGTCATGAATGTCTGTATCAAACTTACCCCAATAAGGCAAAGTAATATTATAAACAATAATTAATACTATTAAGTGGGCATAAGTGTGGAGTCTTGAAACTATTCTGTCATTAACATCCCCTACATAATTACAAAAGTCTTCCTGGAAAAAAAAATAATAATAAAGAAAAAAGAAAAAGGAGCTGAACAGCTATCAGGCAAATATGCCTAATCTGTCAGACGCACACACATGCAGCTCTAAGCACCTTTACATAGACATACAACATTCTCAACAGCTGATTTGGTATGAGAGCAGGTGCCAAAACCCTAACACAGAAAAACAACAAACACTACAGCTGCTCAGCTTTTAGACTGGGAACAAGTCCCAGCCTGCTTCTCCAGGCCCATTCCAACTAAAACTGAGCTCTGATTCTCCCTACCGCTTCGTATGTGCTCAGGCCTCCAGCAAGTTCCACACAGCGTTACAATGAACTCAAACTCCCTGACAAAAATGAGATCCTTCTGACTGGTTTTCTGCTTTCAATGTTTCTGCAAAAGATGCTTCTTTCCAGGCCTAACCCAAAGTCCAGCAGAGCTAAACCCAAGATTCCCACCAAGGGCAAGCCACCTCGCAGCCTGATTCACAGAGGTCTTCAGCACTTTAGCAGGCCCCCCCCAAGACGAGGCACTCCAGCAGCTCTCCATCCCAACTCTGCAAAATGCCATACAAAATTACGAGAGGATCCACACCAGCACCTTCTGCCCGTTTTAGTACCAATGTGTTACTGGAGCAGTAATTCTGTACATTCAGAAGTACAAGTCTTCATGAGGTTTATGCACCACAGCAGCAGGACTGGTGGGGAAAAAGAACTCATGCTCCATTTTGTTGCAACTTTCCCAAGCTGGAGAGCACCAACACAGTGTGCGATTGCTGGTAATTGTCCCCTCCCTCATTCACTGCCCAAACACTTCTTCACTGAAAAAAACTGCACACCCCCAAAAACTGAAGCTGCCTGCACCAGACATCATCTAAAGGAAGTACCCTAATTATGCCTATTTAAGGATTTACATTTTAATTTCAGCTTTAAGACAGCTGGGCTCCTCTCAGGGGAAAACCAACAGCAGCACAATAAATCCTTCAGGCACGTTCCCCCTGCTTTTCTTTCCAAGTTGCTGCTGTGGCGTTCTGCACTGGTTGAAGACACCGTCAATGCACAACAAAAGGATATTCTAGCCTCTCTGGGTAACAAACTGTTAATGTAAGGACTGCCTAACCTGGGGCAGTAGCTTTCAAGAACTAAGAAGATTTCTTTTTCCTCTCCCGAGGGTAAAATAAGAAATACCATATAGCCTTTCAGATTCAAAGAGATTAGAAAATGAAAAGACTTACTGAACAACTTGATCCACCCTTTCAAGACAGAATTGTTCCATATTCATGTGGCTGCCCCGTATCATGTGGTAGGGTGTCATTGGCTTCTCTTTAATAAAACACAAACACTTGCATTGCATAACGCAAGTTAGCTTGTCTTGAAAAAGGATCTCGGCTGCAGAACCAACCCCACAAGTAGTAGCCTTAAAAACTGAAATGATATCTAAAACAAGTTTTTTGAGGTGGATTCCTCAGAACTCACTGCATTAAATTCACACTAGGCTTTGACATCAATGCTAACAAGTAATTAAATAGATATTTCAATGATAAGTGTTTTCAAGTTGTGCTTATCAACATTTTAATGTGAAAGTGACAAGAGATATACTGTCAGCAAAGAGGCTGCTCAAAGAATATACAGGATAAAAGCCAGCAATGCTTTTATTATTCCATCAACATCACAAGAACGGAAGTAATAAACAACCTATTCAGGCTTCCTGTGGATGCTCCAAAGCATTTGTAAGGAAGGCAATCAGCGTTTACACAGTCCCCGGACGAGCAAAGTTTCTTCTTTGCTTGTTATTCCCATAAGGTACCTAAAAACCTTTCAAAGCAGGGCAGTGAGAGGGTTAGCAGTGCAAGACGGTACCAGTTGGCCCCAGATTCAGCAAGAGCCGCTGATTCACAGAAACAACTCCCTCAAGAAGAGGCATCTCCCATTTTCCAGTGCAGCAGTGAGACAGACAAGACCCACCCACCCATCTCAGTACTGCCGTGCCTCTTCCACCTGCCGGAGCAGGCAGGTGAGCACAGGGGATGCAGGAGGCAGAGCAGCCTCCTCATGCTCACTTCTGCACACCCATGCGGGGCCAGCCTGGATTCCTGTCCCACCACATGCCACCAACCGCTGCTGACTGGTCACCGGCACAGGAAGGGTTTGTGTGCTAGCACAGTTCTTCCCAAATCTCTATTTCCCAACTGAAAGTCTCAAAGCATACTTGAAAATTTAAAAACCTTTGAGTCTGCCCTTTCTGGAATGCAGGCACACTGAAGGGGAAATATAAAACAAAATTAAACACAGGTAAAACATTAGTGCAAGATACTGAGTCGGGCTTATATAAATCACAGTGCAAACAACGCAGTCCTAGCCTCCTAACTGTCTGAGCAACCCTTATCTGTTGCACACATAAATATTCAGAGAAAAGTACATAACGCCAGCTGCCATCAGGAAGCAGAATAATACTGGTTCCACACTACTGCCATTGCTCAGAGCTCTGCTGCCTCCAGCCCACCTGCCACCACCCTGGGATGCTTTGTGCCTCTGACTGAAGTGCACGGGTTCTTTTGTTGGTCGCCTAGAAAATACTACCCATAGTATTTGAGCCCTAACATTTCAAGTAGCTCTAATTCAGCTTTCAGCTTAGCTCAGTTCTTTGTCCTCTAAAAATAACTTACATTTAATTGCAACTGGCTAAAATTTTCTAATTCTTTGTGACCCCAAACCTCTAAATCTATTACCCGGAGACGGCCACAGTAATCCTTAATGAAGGTATGGGTATGATGCAGCATGCAAGGGGCCATCTGGTTGCCAGGTGTTTCCTGGCTTAGTTTTTCCTCACAACACACATCCCTCCTCCTCCTCTAATTCCAAGGAAGGCAATTTCTACCTCAGGACAGTCCTTCATTAAAGACACAGGCAAGGGCTTTGTGGCAAGCAAGTCAGCTGCAGAACAGTGACATTCAGAGCCTGCAGCAGAAAGCCTAGAAGGACTGTTTATTACCATAGATCTCCCTGTGACTACCAGGAAAAGACTGTGCCAAGTGTATTTATGACTGCTAATAGGAAGGGAGCCAAGTGCAACATTTTCACTGTAACCCTGCCTCTTTTGTCCTTCGCTCATAAAAAAAAAAAAAAAAGAAAAGTTAAGAGTGCAGGTTTTTTTAGAACAGGACCATTTATACAAGAAGCAGGTGATTCAAAAAGTATACTAGGCAAGATTTACAACTGCTGTAATTTGTCTTTTAGGGAGCAACAAAACCTGTTCAGGGAGGTTAGATCCTGTGATCTTTATTTTCAAAATGGAGCATTAACTTCCCTAAAATCCCCATCTTTCAGACAGGTGGAGGCCTTCCAGCTCTCAGATACACATTCCTGCCCCTCTGGAGCATTTGAGAGACCCGGACTGGTAGAAAGTAAGTAATTTTTGCACAGCAGTAGCATTGCCCTGGCTCAGCTTCCTGAGCTGGCTTCCCACGGGGTCAGGCAAGGACCAGGCACCGTGGGAGCAAACAGGCACAGGACCCCCACAGCACCAGCTGAGATAAGCCTTGACTGCCAAGAGGCAGCATCCCAGACTGCCAACTGGAAGGCTTCTCCTGGTTCCCACTATCACGCTAAGATTTAGCTTGCATAAAGCGTCATACATTTCAGGCTAAATCCAGCAAACATTTACTTGGACACTTGCAGTAGCCTGTTCTCGGGAATGGTTTCAGACTGGTTATATACAAGTACCAGGGTCAGTGGACATGCACAGCAAAATTGCCTCAATATTTCTCAAACAGGGTAGGGAAAACTGACTTTTGCTACCGCAAAGAGAAAACGCCTTGTGACTCCTTCCAGTGTACGGAAAGGGACTCCGTGGTGGGGAGCTCTGGAGAGTCAGGCCTGATGCCCCTGCTGTCCTCAGGAATCAGTCAGATGAGAAACAGCAACTGCCACTGCTCAGCAGACACACAGGGCAGAAACGTCCGCTCTGCCCTGGCAGCCAGGAACCTGCTTTCCCAGGCTGGGGCATCCCAGTAGAGCTACAGCCTGCTGGCCACCCCAGGGCTCACTGCCTATGGGGATGCCAGGCCCTAAGCAAATTATTGGTGGATACAGAGAGGATGATTTTGCAGATACGAGGCTGAAATTTGCCCATAAAATCCCCAAAGGAATCATTTCCAAGCCAAGAAGAGCTTCTCCGGTTCTACTGTGGATCAGGACCTAAGCAAACAGGACAAGCTAAAACCAAAACCAAAACCAGCAGCACACCTGTGATGGACACACCAGAGGCTCTCACGACTGGCCCAGAGCCCCACAGGCTGGCACGCACTCTCTACCCTGTGGTTGTCTCGCCCATGATCCAAGACTCCCATAAGCCCCTCAGAAGAGGAGCAACTCCTCATTTCAGAACAAGGTCCAGCAGGAGAATATCGCAGGTTCTTTTTCCATAGTTTCATCTATATAGCAGGTTTCTTATTTATGCAGAGCTCTGCTCAGAGCTATGTTTCGATGCAAAATGAGTGACGAACCTGGAAAGCAACAAATGGAAAGAAAAAGAAACACTTAAATGCAGGCAGAGCAACAGTGGAAGGGGAAATTGTACAGTACCAGTTGTAAAGGATTTTCAAGTTCAGCTGCAAAGTCCAGCATCGTGGAAAGGGAAACATTAACAACTAACCAGAGACATAGCACCTTTATTCTTGAGGCACACTTGCTCATTTGACTGTTTGCATATTTTAATATCTTTTAAAAGGAAAGTTTCTGCCAGAAATTATTTTCACAAGGCTCAAAACATTCTTCAAAGAGCTACTCATCTGCTTAGTGACACAGGCATGGGGCAGGGCTTGGTTACTAATCTAGGAGGATTACACATCAACCTGGATCATGCCTTGCCTGCAGGTAAGGGCAGCAGAGCAAACAATAAATACACCAGGCTTTCCAACTGCAAAAGCATGAGGGGAACAGAATCCAAAAGAAAGTTATGCTTATATCATGTTTGGATGGGGAAAAGAGGTGAACATAGGGAGACAGCTGCTTTTTTAGATCTGTTTTTCAACAGTGTCTGGAAATCCTGGACAGGCAAAATCTGTTCCTACTATTGTGTCAGCTCTGAAACCTACCAGCTACAGCTGAAACATGTCTTCACAACTAGTTTTTCAAATAAAAACATAACACATGCCTCTGACCTCTCTTTTTGTCTTTTTAATGCATGCAGAGATCACTCCCCCACTGGAAGAAAACTCGTTTTCCACTTACCTTCCTTCTCCTTTAAGCAAGCGAGAGAAAGCCACCAAAACATTGCCAGAGAAAACAGAAAAACACACTACATCTCCAACACTCATTCTCTTGCCCATCCCGGGACACAGACAGGTCACTTAACTCCACTGCGTACTGGAATAAGCAATGTCACTGGGGCTGATCTTGCAATAATTTAAAGTGCAGAAGAAAATTCCACCCTCTTCAGAAAAAATTTACTACTTCTATCAGTCTATAAAACTAATTAGAAACAAAAATAACTCAGATCCTTCAAGTGACTGAAACCTCAGAACTGAAATTCACCTGAGAACAGCAGGGCAGTAAGGGCAAAACAAATCAACTGGTGCCGACCATAGAGGTATTTCAGAGGAATGACCCATAATGCCAACTCTACAATACCATGTCTCCAAGGAAATAGTTCTTTCTGATCCTAGTAGTAAACATAGCTTCATGTCCTGAAGTATGGAAAACATTGGGTTTGCCCAGTATTTTTTTCCCCAAGTACTTATTTCCTCCTCCTGCTTGTAATAGGCTATAAACAAAATTCAGTCCTAAAACACTTAATTCAAAGTGTAAACAAGTTAGTTGCTCTAAGTACAGCTTTCACCATCACCATATTGCTCTGTCCCCATCACTGGAAGAAAACAGAAAACTCATGACCCCACCCAAAAAAGGATTATCTACCTTAAAAGAACCAGTAGCATTTTTATCTGCTGGTTCAGGAAGGTACACACCTTGCACCAATTAAACTCTGCCACTGTCAGCATCTTAAAACAATAAATAATTACAATCAAGGGGTACTCTCTCCAAAAAAGCAGTGTACTTACTCAGTTGTGCTGCAAGACAATAAGCAGAATCAAGTTCACGCAGAGACTGCAAATCACAGAATAAGGCTTTGTTTCAGCAGGTATTACTTGACTTATTATCAATGTCTCAAAGCCTAAGCTTGTGGTAAGGGCTTCAAAGGCAACTTAGTCCAGATGAAGCAAAGAACAGGAAACCTCCACAATGACAGATGCTTGGTGCACATCAGCCAGCGCTGGCAGCACCTGCACAAGTCAGCACTCACCCAAAAGTCAGGCTCTAAGTGGACTCAGGGGCTGCAGGGATGGCTGATGGGAAAGGCTTGATTGACTCTGTGCCTGTTGGTAATTACAGGTAATAATGCCGGTCAGTGCTGGCATCCTGATACCAGCTTTACCATCCAAACAAACATACAACCATTCAGGCATCTGAAGAATCAGTATCATAAATGCAGTAGAAAGACAAAGCATGTTCCTTACTTCCCAGTGCCTGTAATTATCAGTTAAAACTTTGTAACATGTAATTAATTCCACTTATTGCAAACAGTGATGCTGCAAGTGTACACTGGACCAAAACAAGTGAAGGAAAAAAAAAAAAAAAGCCTAACTGAATTCAGGTTTTTTTGCCTGTAGAAACAATTTTGTACTAGAGGTCATTCTAAGTGAATGCAATTTGACTATTTTTTTTTTTTAAATACATATCACCAAAAAATTTCTCAACTATTCATATTGAAAGGCACATTTAAGAGTATTTTTAATCTTGCATTCAAAATACTGACAGTGTTTTCAGCAACATTAAGTAGCGTGCCATTTAAAATGATCTAACCTAAAGGATTGTAAGTATTATCTGTAAATCACTGCTGCTAATTTTGGCAAACTATATGGAATATAAAATTATAGATATTAATTTCTCATATTACAAAAGCCCTTTTATTCAAAGTCTTAGACATAAATTTATTATATGCTGTAGCAGATAGCACTGGGTCCTATGAAATGCTTACAGTCAATATTTTGCTAAGTCTTACTCAGAAGCACAACCAGCTCTCTATACCCCAAAAAGCTTAACTTTGCAGAAAACAACATGGAATGAAAGCTCTTATTTACCACACTATCCCTTGCTCTTTGGAATGAATCAAGTTATTAACTGTTTCTCCCCCTTCCCCCCACCAAAAGAGGTTTGTTTTTCTTTTTTTTTTTTTTTAATTACTCTCTCACATATGTTTGCCAACTTTTGCTTTACTACTCCAGGCAATATACATATTTTATCTCCCTAAACAAAAAGAAATATACAATTTCCTTCCTCCTGATTTATGGGTTTCTTCATCATTTTCCTGGGGAAAATTTTCTTTATGGGACACCAAATCAATCATGTTGGAAAAGACAAGGATGGGGACAAAAAATTAACTTGCCACTTTCCTTCCAGACACACTTAGCACCAACCTTAAGTGATAGGTCTGCTCTGGACTCCTGGCAACCCAGACACTACCTGCCAGGTGTATTCTGAGTGCGCTGACAGCCTGT